>NC_087559.1:19281240-19965585 GCF_036250125.1 Pseudopipra pipra
TCCTTATCCCTTTTCTTATCCCCTCTCTTTCATGCTGTTGGGAAGCACATGGAAGGGATGAAATGTGTTGCTGCTGAGCTGTATCATTAGGAACAGTCTGTTATTTACAATTTCAGCCTGGGAGCCTCAGCAAGTCCCTTATCCCTTGATCTGCAGACTCAAATAATAACACACAAATAACTGTGTGTGACTCCTCAGCCTCCCCCCACTGAGGAGCAGTTTGTGCTGCCACTGCCCCAGAGTGATGGAGTTCAGCTCTGGTGAACTCAGAGAAGGTTTAAAGATAAGAGAGTTATTTTTGTCAAGGCTTACATGAAAAAATGTCTTTGCTGCCTCATAATTGCCAAATATTGCCTTTTTTTCTAGAGTTGCATAAGCAAGGACTACGAAACCCTGGGAATACTGGGGGAATCCAATCTCAAGGGTATGTTGTCCTTATGGAGTAGGTGGCTTTTGTTGCACATTTCCTGTTACTATTAAAAGCTCACAATTCAAATGCCTCACATGAACATGGTGCAGCCCCAGTCTCTTGGCCATACAAACAGGGCTCTTTGCACCCTGCTTTCACTTGGAGCAGAACCCCTAAAAAGCCCTGATCCTGCTCTTTAGAGATCTGAGAGAAACGCAGTAGCTTTTGGAAGCTTTTCCAGTTGAAATGTTAAGAAAAAGGAAAAGAACCAACAAAAGAGATGTACTTGCTTTTGGAAGCTTTGGGGCTCTCTCAAGAGGAGGCTCCATCACAGCCTGAAAACAGGCTCTTCAGAGGGAACAGTTTTTCTAAAACAAAGGAACTTCCAGAACTCACCCTGTCAGTGAGTAGCTGGAGGCAAAAGGGACTTGATTCACTCTAAAGATGAATTGGAATTCTACTGGAAAGGAAAAGTAAAAAGGGAAAGTGCTGCTGCTACAAAGAAGAGATGGAGCTCTAAATTCTGGAAGTGCAATACAAAAAGAAGTGGTTACATTTTTCATAAGTCTCTTTGTGCATGTTTCTTTGTCAAAGTTTTACCAGGTCATTTATCCAGAGGAGAATAATGATCTGAACCAGCTCTGAGATCTCCAACAAAGTGTTAATCAGCTGTTTAGAGGTTTCCCCTTGGCTTGGCTCTCAGAACACAAGGAGAAACACCATATCAAAATACATCCTTAGTGAAGATGGTAAATGTAGTTTATTCCCAGTCCCTCAACAGGAATTGAGATCTTAGACTTCTTAAAAATATGGAATGGGCTAATTGGGAGCTTGTGACCAACTGCTGTGGGTTCTTCTGAGCTCCAGCTCTCTGAGGTAACTTGCTCCATGAGATTTCCTGAAGAAGAGCAATCCCACACAAAGATGAACTGCTGTGCTCAGGCTCCTCCTGGGTTCTGTGAGGCTTGTGCTTCTTCCTCAGCCTTGGACAGGATTCCTGAGATCCCACACGGTGAGAAATGCAGTGCCTGGGTGTCACTGAGGCTCCTGGAAATTGTCCTTCATCCGAGTCACACAAAAGCTATGAGAAGGTCTGTTTACAAAAATCCAAAGCAGCAGTGGTTTATAAGGCCCCAAATATCAGGAAAGAAGGAAATGGTATCAATCTGTGCCTGTAGCCAGGTCCAAAACCCAGCAAAATCTGTAAGATCTGTGGTACCTTCCTCCCTCCATGTGTGGGGCCCTCACTGTTCATGACACTTCAGGGGTCAACCACAAAGGGAGGCCTTGGGCTGAAGAACTGTGTGTTTGCTTTTTAAACCTCTCCCCCACTCTTTTGGAACGGGCACAGGAGTGGATTCTGTTTTCTTCAGCAGAGTTTTGATCCTCAACTTGCTCAGGACACTTTCCTTTCTCTGTATTGACAAGTGAGTGCATTTCTACCCTTGGCAGTGCTGCCTCCCGAGAGGAGAAGGTGCAGTTTAAATTGTGTGATAAACCTGTTCCATCTCCCCCCTGGAAAAGCTAATCCTGATCTCTGTTTAAAGCCTTTTGTTGTAGTGAGCTTTGTATTGCATAGCCCCATGTAATCAAGAAGTATCCTCTGTATCTGAATTAATTCATGTTCAGCTCTTTACTGAAGCACACAAGTGGCACTAATCAAATACTTTGGGGTGAGTGATCTTGAAACCTGCCTTTGAGGAATACTGTGACAGGGTCCTGTGAACTGTGAACTTTGCTTTGCCTGTCAGTGAACCAGCATTTAAAAGTCCCTTGCTGCATTTACTTGCTGAATTACTACAGGAAAAAGATGCATTATTAATGTTTGGGTCTATCTTTCACCTGAAGAAGATATTTTCCAAAAAGCAGTGTAAAGAAAAGGGCTCATGATTGTGTTTGTACTGCTCAGATCTGTTGAGGAGCATAGTTATTCCTTTACTTTAATGTGTGGCCTGGGAAGACTCTTTCACATTGCAAAAAAATTCACTTTACAGCTACGTTTTTTCAAAAAATGGTTGTCAAAAAGTCGTGGTTGTGCCATGTCTGTGTTTGATGCTCACTACAAGGTGACATTTAAAATAGATCTCCAGGAATTTCTGATGTAGAATGAAATAAATTCAGTCCTAGGGAAAAAAAAGGGCTTTCAAAAAGCTGTAGCTACAACTGTGAGCAGGTTTCAGCCCATTCCTTTTTGGCTTTATTGTCTGTTAGTTTTTTTTCCCCTTTAAACTCCCAGAATTTCTGGCCCTACATGTGCCATACCTGCTGCAAGGGCCAGCATGGAGAATTTACCTGATAGAAACACTCTGCAAAGCAAAGGCAGAGCTCAGGAAATCAGGAGGCCTTTGCCTTGGTGTTCACTCCCATTTCAGAGAACACCTGACAAAAAGGGATGTATTTCCATCATATTCACCCTGGAAAGAGAAGCAGACAAAGCCCCTGTTCTGCTTGCTGCAACCACAGCTGGAACCTGACAAGGGACTTTTTTTCTCCCCTTTTTTATTCTTTTTTCTTCCTTTTCCCCCTCTTCCCTCCCTCCTCCTCCTTTTCCTTCTCCTTCCTTTTCCTCTTCCCCCCTTTTTTTTTTTCATTTTTAATTTCCCTTTTTATTTTGCAACAGAAAGGTGCTGCTGATATTCATCAGCCGGGTTCCACTTCAGGGCAGTGGCAGCACCTTGTGAACTCAAGGTCAGCAAAACTGTAACTCAGACACTCTGCTCTTCATCTTCCTCTGTTTCAGTGCAAAATGAGGAAGAATTCTGCACATGCACAGCATTCCTCCTCAAATGATGCCAGCAAACGTGCTGCTCGGGGAAAGGCTGCCTCTCAGCTCCTACACAATCCAACTGGCAAAGAAAGCAGGCCCTTGTTATGCAAAATCCTTGTTTGTAAACACTGTTCTGCCTTTAAATTGATTTGAATGCTTTGCCTTGGAGAGCTCCTGCTCCGCTTTTCCCAACAGAACCCACCCCAAGTGCCATCTGGTGGCAGCAGCACATTGAGGCTGCACAAAACGTGGCAGGGAATTACGAAGGGGTAAATTTCCAGCAGAATGCGAAGGGATTTAACCGGGCAGTTCCCTTAACATGTGTTATAACACGTGGATCACCCGAGGTTAGAAAAATTCCCGCAAAGACAGGGAACTCAGAGGGAAAATATAACTTGTTCTGTGACTGATTGTCAGACCAAGATAAATGTCAGCACAGATATTAGAATGGAATAATTTTCAATTTCCTATTAAAAACCAAGCTTATTTCCCTTCCTATCCCTGTCTCTATCCCTGTCTCTCTATCCCTATCCTGTTCCCATTCAAGAATTTTTGCTCAATGCTTATTTGTAGGGAGAAACATTTTTTCCTTACTAAAGGGAAAACACTCAGCACTGCTCAGTGCTGTGTATGGGTTCTTTTGGTAATCATGACTTATCACAGATACCCCAGACCTTCAGGTTTTGGAGCCCAGACTTGGATAGGTTTCATACTTGAACTATTATTATTATGACATTTATGAAAAGGTGAAAAATCCTTTGGGAGAACTATTTGAGATTCAGCCTCTCAAGGTAAATTTATGACTTTTTTTTTTCCTTGGGAGGCTTTCCTGGGGTATCTTGGCCTCTGTCTCTGCATATCTGGAATTACAGTTTCCCCCAGGTCTGTGTTTTTCGGGCAGTGTCTCCCAGCTGGATCCCAGACCCAGGTTCCATGTTCTCTCCTTGCACAGGGATGTGTTCAGGCAGGAGCAGCCAGTGCTGTGTGGCAGCGTTTCATCTGTTATGAAATCCTTCCGGGAGGAGAGAACGGAATAATCAGGTGGATTTGCTTTCTCTCCTTGTCTCTGGATGTCGGTTCTTGAGGCAGAGCTGCTGACTAAGGAGCAGTGTTTGGTGCTGGGTTCCAGTTCTCCAAAGGAGCTGGGTGAGTGCCTATGGAAAGCTCAGTTATTCCACAAGCACCCCTACAAATCATCCCTGCAAAGCACGTACCTGCAGGTTGCTAACTTATGTCCCATTAAAAATATAACCTCATCTGGAATCGAAAAAGTCCTATTCTAGCTGGAAGCATTTCACTCAAGAGCCACCATTAAGCATATTTCCTCAAGCAGGCTCTTTTCAGGCAGGGTGGCTGCTGGTGGTCACACCAGGCTGTGTCACCTCCCCTGTGTGTGTCCCCACACGGGATGTGGGTCAGAGCCAAGGGCCTGTTCCTCTCAGGCCATCTGTGTTTGTGGTGCTGACTCAATATGTGCAACTTCAGTCATCCTTCCCCACCCATCTGTCACTGCTGTTCAGCCCCCAGCCCGAGCAGGGAGGTGGGACAGGTGACCCCATGGTGGTCCCTCCCAGCCGTGTCCATTCTGTTGCTGACTGCAACGTGCAGCTTGGACCCCTGTCTCCCAGCTCTGTGGCTGACCCCATCCCTAGGTGTTATCATCTCCTGACTTTCCACACCATGACACAAAGCTCTCTGCAAAAGGGACTCAGGATGTCAAAGGACATCGAAGGACATAGGAGTGACCTCCAGCATTTGGTGGCAAACTGAGGGTGCAACCTATCTCTTAGTCTCATGCTCTTAATGATTCAAACCAACCAAAACAGGATGATGATGGATAAAAAATATATCTATGTGAAGTGTCATCCTAAGTAAAGCTTCTTTCTGTTGCTGAAACAACAGCAGGGGATGAAGTCATCCCTGGAGGCCTCAACGAGGGCCTGTTGTGCTGTTCTGTGAATCACCCCCAGAGCAGCTCCTCACAGAACCTGTAATTTCCACAGGCACAATGTCCAATTTCAATGCAGGGACAAGTGAGAGGGAGGAGAGCACTCTGAGGTGAATCACTCACACGTGTACTTGTCAAGTGAGAAGAACATGAGTCAACCCCCCGGCAGTGCTGGGGCTGAGGAGGGTCTTCTTGTGGGATCCCTGGGGTAGGAAACATCCTTGAGCCTCCTCAGCTCAACTCCCCAGCACTGGGCACCACTGACTTGGCCAAAGGGGGCAAATGTGAGAGGGCAGCCAGGCTGGCACAGTCTGCTCCAAGGCCACCATCGACCTGCTGAACACCCCGGCTGGGGCAGGGAGGGAGAGGGCAGGGGACATGTGGCACTGGAGCACATCCCACTCCAAGTGCTGCACCTACAGAGCTGTGACAGTCTTGGTGCCTGGGTACACTTCACCCACTCAGATCCTCATCTCAGGATCACAGAATCCCTTAGGCTGGAAAAGCCCTCGCAGCCCATGGATCCCCCTGTGCCCGATGCCCACCCTGTCCCCCAGCCCAGAGCACTGAGTGCCACGGCCAGGCCTTCCTGGGACACCTCCAGGGCTGGGCACTCCAAACCTCCCTGGGCAGCCCCTGCCAGTGCCTGACAGCCCTTTCCAGGAAGAAATTCTTCTTGACTTCCAACCCAAACCTCCCCTGGCCCTGGCCCAACTTGAGGTTGTCAAATGCAACCTTTGACCAAACAGCACCATGTCCACTAAACCTACCATGAAGTGCCACATCTAATCCTTTTCTGAGCACTTCCAGGGATAGGGACTTCCCCACTTCCCCGGGCTTCCCATTCCAATGCTTACTCACTCTTTCAGTGAAGAGCTTTTCCTAATATCCAACCTGATGCCATCATTTCTAGAGCCATGAGCTTTCCTGTGTGGGGTGGAGGCTGAGAGAAAGGCCTGGGAGCAGATCTGGGCTTAGTAAAACTGGCTGTGTGCAGCCATAGTGCTGAAACTGGGATCTAGGAGCCAGCAGAGGCACAGGAGCCTTTCCAAGTTGGCCACTGAAAAATGATTCCAAAGAGAAGTGGTGAGGATTTGGAAGAGAAGCATTAAAAAGGTGGAAAAGCACTGACACACATCCTACTGTGGTGGGATGAGGAAGCATCCACAATGACTCCCATCACTATCTGTATCTCTGTGATATGGGCCTGAGTAGAAAAGTCTGTGAGAGGAAAATAATATCATGGAACAGGAAGCTGACAGAGCTTTTCATGGCATAGCTGCATAAATGTCAGAGAAACAAACATGTTTTCCATGGAGGATATCAATAAAATAAAACTACATCAGGAGCATTTAGGAAAATACAAGTTTGGATTAGGAAGTTAAATTAAGAATAAAAAAAAATACAAAACCACTGTAGGGAACAATTAATTCTTCTAGTTCTCCCATTTCTCCAACATTTTGGTTTTCTTTCTTAGTAATAACCCCAGACTCACAGACTTATAGAATACCCTGGGTTGGAAGGGGCCCACAAGGATCACTGAGTCCAACCACATCATGGGTTTGGTCCCTCCCAGTCACGAGTAAAGCCATAGTTTATGTGCAATCTTGTGCTGATTTTCCAGGCATTACAGCTGAGAAAGTAAAATGCTGCAGGAAACAGGAAATACAGTATTTGCACTGGACTGATGAAAACTCCTACAGACAATGAGCACCAGCAATAATATTGAGGGTTAGAGTGGCAAGGGGTGAAATCCCCATGCCAGAAAAAAGAATAAGATATAAGGATTAGGCCAACACAAGGAAATTCCAGCATAGTCCATTGAGGTTTTCTCCAGAAACTTGGAAATTTTCCAAGATTTTCCTAGGTAAGATCAGATCTGAAATCCTATGAGATCACTGAGACATGAACCTCTCCCTCTGGAGGGAGAATTCCCTGGCTGCAACACCGTCATTTCCCATTCCTGATGCCTGAGAGCAGGGAAGGAAGGAGCCTCTCCTTCCAGCACCTGGGTAAAGAGCCCACATGTGCCAGTTTTTCCAGCTCTCCTCCACTATTGGGAGGCCAGCACATCAGTTACTCTGAAGTGGTTCCCTGGGAGCTCTTGGAGCTCCGAGCAGAGCTGCTGATGCCGAGTTCAACAGCCCCAGCTGTCGGGACCTCAGAGCAGCGTTAGCACTGATTAAAGGCTCAGATCCTCTGCTGCCCCTGCTCATCTTCAGGATCTGAGGATCTCCAACCCTCCCAGAACAGCCCCGACCTTTCCTGGGAGGAAACTGCTTGTTTTTAGCATGACGTTGTGCTCGTGTCACATCAGCCCCCGGAGCTGCTGATCCCAAAAAGGGTCGGTGGTCTGGACAGGCAGGAGCTGTTTCCAGACATGTATACATTTCTATCAGTGTTAATACATAAACTGTCAGGCTTTATAAGCTGCCTTTCAACTGAGAGACCAAAGTATAATTCCTCAGTTCTGCTATAAATAGTTTAAAAGCTGCCCTGACCTCCACCCCAACATGTGCTGTGTGAATGAACTGCTACGTCCAGAGCAACTGCGAGGGCTGTGCAAATCAGCTCTTAACTCTGGCACCTTTTTAAAAGCATGAAACCTTGGCTTTCTGCAGAATGATTGCTCTACCTGCTGTAAGTAGGAAGTGTTTTAGGGTGGGAATATGTAATATTTATGTGTATTATTAGGGAAAAATGCAAGATCCTGAAAGTCATTGAATTTTCTATGTATGAAACGTATGAATAATTTGATCTAACTCACCACTGGCATATACAATCACAGCAAAAGAATTTGTTGTATTGTACAGCTGGACACTGTAAGGTAACAAATATTTTCACCTAAGCAGCCTTTCTTAGAATTACAACAAAGCTGTAAATCTTGAGCAATCCATGTTTTTCCAGTTGATGTTTTCAGGGGCTGCACTGGGACAGGAAATGCTAATGTTGTGAATCGAGAGGCACTAACATCATTCATGTAATGTGCTTTTTAAAACCCAATTCAACAGAATGGAAATCTCCTAGAAAGGTAGATATTAATTTAAAAAAACCCTGATCATCCATTTAAATTAAATGCACACCAGTTCATTCCTCCATGCATAATGCAAACTTCTATTTAGAAGACAGATGCCATAATTTACACAGCACGGAGATACTCAGCTAATGTAACACCTCTGTTTCAGGCAGCAGTAAAACTGTCTTAATTAAGGAAATGCCAACAGATTAAAATGTTCTCATGGTTCATAAAATATTTTAGAGGGTGGCTTGGCAGCATTAGTACAAATGTTGTGAAGCCTGGTGCATTTGAAGCTTATGCTCTGCATTTAAATTATAAAAAAAAGATGCTGTGAACCATGGAAAAAGATGAGAATGTCACATTCATCTCCTGATATATGTAGTTATAGAGTAGTTATAGAGTGGCTCCTATATGGCCGTATTTCAGGGTCATCATTGATGTTCCTACTGTGCTTTTCCATCTACAGGTGAGGTGGAAGTTCCGGCCTCTGAAGGAGCACCAGAAAGGATTTATCTACAGGCAAGGATGGAACTGGAAGATAAAAGGAGCTGAGAGACGGCTGGGTGAAAGAAGGAAAACCCAGCTCCTTTTGTTCACCAGTGAAAACAGTGCAAAGGGAATTCCTGGAGCAGTCAGGGGAAGGTGTCCCTGCCCATGGCACATGAGCTTTAAGGCCCTTTCCAACCCAAACCATTCTGGGATTCTAATTATTAAAGGCTTACAGAAGAGGAACACACAGCACCTGACCTGACTGTAAATAACATACATTCATATGGGCCAAACTAATTTCATTTACAGCCACAGCTGGTAGCAAAAAAATCTCCATAACTGGGGGCTGTTCCAATCAGCACTGAAGGTTTGAGTGAGCAAATCAATTAATTATACATTGATTTTCCCAGGCACGTTTGCTCCAGCAATCACAACTGTGAATTTGGCCCCTGAGTCCTGAAGCAGCTGTTGAATATTTACATCCTGCTCCTGAATACAAACTCCCTGGTTCCTTTTTGGCCCAAGGCAGGGACAGGGAAGGGAACAGCTGTTTGCCAAAGGCCACACAATCACGTTGTACCTGCAGAGAACATTGGGTTCCAGCCTGGCCCAAGGGAGAGGAGATGCTTTGTCTGCTTGCAGTTAGACAAGGATCATAATAGATGCATGTATTCATTTAGTAGAACAAAATAAAGAGAAGGGAAAGATGTGCCTCTTCATAAATTAATACCTGGTTTTGCTGAGTAAAGCAGAAAATAATGGAGATAAGTTTTCCTTCTTCTTTCTGATTTTTACAGGAAAAACTTCCCCATGAACTCATACCCAGAGAGAATTCTGTGTTCTATGAATATAGTTCTGTAAGAAAAGTCCCCTTTTGCACTGAATATGTCAAGTCTCATTGATTTTAACAGTTACTGAGGAAATACAGCTCCTTGCCAGGCACAGAATGATTCCTATACCAATCTGGAGAAAGCTTGGGATTGGCATGTGAGTGCAGAGCTGCCTCAATGAGCACCTGAGAAGTTGCTGGAGCTTAGGGAAGTGAATAAAAATATAAACTAATGGGAAGTGGTGATTGAATAGGGATAAAATAGAGAATGGAAAACTGATGTGATGTTTTAAAATGAGATTTCCTAGTTAGGGTTCAGATATCTGTTACATGGAGCTTTAATAAAGTTTATGCCCTCGCAGTGCTGTATAAATCTGGAGCAGAAGACAGATTTAATCCCATTAAATATGTGTCAGGGATTTAATGCAGTAGATAATAAAACTCGCACTATTAGACCTGGCCTTACAATGATCCATTTTTACCAAATCCGCTGCCTGGGGCTGCAAAAGGAGTTTTGCTTGAGGCTCAGGGCCTGGACTTCACGTTTTGTTATTGATCCCAGGCAGGTGCTGGAGCTGCTGTTTGTTCTCAGCTCTTTTATCCATGCACTGTAAAGCCAGTTTTGTTCCCTTTCTCCAGAGATGGCCACTGAAAATGTAACAGGAATATTTCTACAACCTTCCTTTTAACAGAAATGAGGCAATTTGACCTACTGATTCTGTATGGTTTTTCCTATTTAAGGGCAGAATATCCTCAGAGTTAAAAAGCTGCTGCCAAACCCAACTTCCTTTGCTAAGATAGAGACATCCCCTGGTTCTGCAGCCCCTGTCAGTCCAAATGCCCACACTGGGAGTTGAGGGAATGCCTGCCTTCCAGGTTGCTTGTACACTTTATTTTCTTGTGTCACCCCAACTTTTATCCTTGGCTGAACACAAGTAAGAGAAATAAAGAAAGTTTTGAGCTCTGCAAACATGGAAAACTTTTGTTACCTCCAAAAACATGAGGAGGCATTGCTGAATTTCTGCTCATTAGAAAGCCATTTATACATATTCATTTCTACTCTTTGGTTGGTTGGTTGGTGTTTGAGGACTTTTTTGTGCAGTCTGTAGCAACCACCACCACAGAGCAGATGGAAACTGGCTTTTAAGAATACCCTACTGCTCTGTCCTCAAAAAGTTTAAAGATTCTGGGTCATCATAATCATCCCTGTGGCAGCCGAAATGCTGAGAATTCAGATACTTGGTTGTTTGGGGGTTTTTAAATATAGTAGTGTTCTCTTTACTGATTGAAACCAAATTAATTAATTCTCCAGCTTTTATTATTCTCTTGTTTAAAACTTTTATGCTGTCAAACACTTGATGATTGCTGATCCTAAAGAGCACCAATGAATGTACATTCCATGGCTGAAGTGTGGGGCTTCACTGCCATTTATTTGATGACCACGTGTAAAACGAGTATTTCCAACACGGGGCAACTCATAAAACGTTTTTGTTTTTACTTGTTCATAGTAAAAGTTGGTTTGGAGAACTTTTAATGCTGTGTTTTGCAGTCACTCATCAGGTGATGTTTTCTGTATAACAATGGGAGGAAGTGAAATAAAAGATGTGTTATCATAAACTCAAAGTGTTTGGGAAATTCATGCCAGGTTTCATATGAAGATAAATAATATCCAGACTGTCCAAGTCTACATTATCAGCATCCCATGAAACAGTGAAACTACTCCTGCCTGTTAAAAGTAAACTCACATTTTTATGTCCTTTCTCTTCAGTTTTAGGGCTGCATTTCCAGGATTTGCTGTTGTGATATGAACAGGCAAAGTAAAAAACTGACACAGAAAAGCTAATTCCCTCCCCAGCAAGACAAGAAACACATGGTATGAGACAGGGAAGCCCACTTTTCCTGTTTTTTCAAGAAGAAGATGGAATTTTGCTTTCTTCCCTGTCTCTGGCACCACGTTTGAGCTGCAGTATCTGGAGAGGAAGGATGTGCTGAGTCTCAGGGTGCCTGGGGTCAAGTCCCCGTGGCTTCCTGAGTGATGAGTCAATGAATAAAACTGTTATTTCCCTCCTGGAAGGGGGCACTGGGAGCCATGGAAGTTACAGGGATCATCAGGTAGGGTCAGGTCTCCACGATGTCTCCATGGAATGCCAGGCTGTGTCCCGCTCCAGCTGCACGGGGATGAGGTTCCTGGAGAGCTGTCCCTGGGGGCTCCACACAGGAGCTTTTATTACAACTTTTATTACAGGTGTGATTAGAACACCCCAGGTCTGTGGCACTGCACTTGCTCTCCTGGTCTCTGGTTGCTGGGCTGAGATTTTCCCAGAGGTTCCTTAAATTTTTGTACTTCAGCAATTTCTCCTGGAATTTCCTGCTGAGCTGATGGCAAAAGTCCCCCCTATCCTGGCTCCAAATCCATTACTTTTCCTCTTATCCTAAACATTTCCCTTCTTCTTCCCTTCAGCAAGATGAAGCTGAGACTTTATTATTTTTCACGGTGAAAGGGGGCATTCCCAAGGAATTATGTCAAATTTGGTTAATTTTTAAAGCCAAAAGACTCAGCTTTAATTTACACTCTGAGCTGAATCAGGATCTTGCACATGGCCCGAAGTGCAGCATGTTCATGGCTAAATGTAATCTTCTGCTCCAGTGAAAACCGTGGATATTTCATTGCACAGGGAAGGTTTATCTAAATTCTCACAGTCAAAGCCAGATGCTCACTGGAGAACTGGAGATACCTGAGTGACACCTTTCTGAAGCAATAGGTAACTAATAACCAAACAGAGAGAAGGGGGCTGCCATGGAAATGGGGATATGGCACAGCATTGTCATAGAATCAGAGAATCAGACGGGTTGGAAAAGACCTCCGAGATCATCAAGTCCAACCCTGGATCCAACCCCGCCGTGCTTCCCAGCCCATGGCACTGATGCCACATCCAGTCTCACCTTAAACACCTCCAGGGATGGTGACTCCACCCCCTCCCTGCCCAGCCCATTCCAAGGCCTGATTACTCTCTTGGGAAAAAATTTCTTCCCAGTATCCAACCTAAACCTCCCCTGGCACAGCTGAAGACCCAGCCCTCTTGTCCTGCTGCTGGTTCCTGGGAGCAGAGCCCGACCCCCAGCTGGCTCCCCCCTCCTGTCAGGGAGTTGCAGAGAGTCAGGAGGTCTCCCCTGAGCCTCCTTCTCTCCAGCCTCAACACCCCCAGCTCCCTCAGCCTCTCCTCACAGCACTTGGGCTCCAGTCCCTTCCCCAGCCTCGTTGCTCTTCTCTGGACCTGCTCCAGCCCCTCCATGTCCTTCCTGAGCTGAGGGCCCAGAACTGGACACAGCACTCCAGGGGTGGCCTCACCAGTGCTCAGTCCAGCCCAACAATCCCTTCCCTGCTCCTGCTGACACACTCTTCCTGAGCCAGGCCAGGATCCATTGGCCCTCTTGTCCCCCTGGGCACACTCTGGCTCCTGTTCAGCTCCCTGTCCATCCCCACTCCCAGCTCCCTTCCTGCCTGGCTGCTCTCCAGCCCCTCTGGCCCAGCCTGGAGCTGCCGGGGGTTGTTGTGGCCAAAGGGCAGGACCCGGCCCTTGGCCTTGTGGAACCTCATCCCGTTGGAATCAGCCCATGGATCCAGCCTGGCCAGGTCCCTCTGCAGAGCCCTCCTGCCTTCCAGCACATCAACACTCCCCCACAGCTTGGTGTCAGCTGCAAATTTGATGATGGTGAACTCAATCCCCTCATCTAAATCATCAATAAAGATATTAAACAGGACTGGGCCCAGCACTGATCCCTGGGGACACCGCTAGGGACCAGATCCCAGCTGGATGCAGCTCCATTCCCCACCACTCTGGCCCTCCAGCCAGTTCCTGACCCAGCAGGGAGTGCCCCTCTCCAAGCCTTTTCCAGGAGAATGCTGTGGGAGACGGTGTCCAAGGCTTTGCTGAAGTCCAGGCAGACACATCCACACCTTCCCCTCACCCACCAGGTGGGTCACCTGGCCATAAAAGAGATGGGGTTGGTCAGACAGGACCTGCCCTTCCTAAACTACCACTTCACTACAGAGCTTCTCATGGACAGAGACAGGCTGGAATAAGGGGAATTTTCAGTGGATACAATCACTGTTTATAATAATCAACTTAAAAGAAAGGGATTTGGGATTAGTGCCAGTGTCTCCTGGTCCCCAAAGGGGATTCAGCCCCTATGGGAATACAGGCAAATGAGGGGTGTGATCTGTAATTCCCAGGTTGCATTTCAGAACTGAAATGGCCAGGTGTAGCTTTTTCAATCAAAAATTAATGGGTTTAGTGACTTCAATAAAAATTAATTCCTATGAAGAAACTTTTCCCTCTCTCAAGAAGCTGTATGGGATAAACAAGCCATTCCTATTGAAATATCTATTTCCCAAGCTCTGAAATGTCTAAATACTGAAAAAGATGATGAAGAAACATAATTAATACTTCCAGGGGTTATAAAAGGCATAGAAGTAATTTGAATTTCAATCTCACAGTTGAGCAAATGCACTCAAAAAGCCTGGATAGCTGCAAAGGGAAAACTCTTGGATAAAAGGTGACAGGTTCATGCTAAGTATCATTGAACCCAAATGTGTGACAAGTTGGCATGACAAAATAATCCATGGAAACTCAAGTGAAAGAGACATAGATTTTTGTAGATAGCTTAGTACAAGATGTCATAACAGCTCCTTTCTTTTAAAAAAATCTTGAAACTCTGAAAATTCAAGTAAATTTGGAATAGCTGATATGAAACCACTGCTTGTTTACGTGCCTGAAGTGGAATATTAGGAGTAGCTAATATTTTACACCTAGAGCAGCCTCACTCCTCCCAGCAGAGCCCAGGGCAGGGGCAGAACTGTTGGGTCACACTCACATTCTTGCTGAGAATTATAACTTATCCTTGCTGGTAAAAAACAGGGAAACAGTTTAAGCCTAGAGATAAAAATAGGATTTTGTCTACCAAGAAAGACACTATTCAGAAAGAATCAAAGGAAAGACAAAACCATGTATATGATCATAAAAAGGCCTGAAAGCTCCAATTATACCAGATGCATACAAATTAATGCTATTAGTTAGATAAGACATTTTTTAAGAAGGGAGATAATGCTATTAGTGCAATTACTGACTGCCTGGTCTGGCACTGGTAAAGAATTAAATCCATTACACTTCTGGATAAAGCCAAAGTAATTAGGAATTTCAAGTTCTTTCCAACTTAAAGAACTGTCTAGTGACTCTCTCTAAGTGGGTCCAATGAAGCAACTCCATTCTGATATCAGTGCTGATTTAATCCCCAATAATCAGTCAACTCTTGTCCTGGTTGCAAGGCCCAGTCAGGAAATTCTCTGTGGTACCTTTGCCAGTGCTGGACTTGAGGTTTAAGATGTTTTTTCCTGAGACTTTACCTGACCCTAGTGACCAAAGCACCAGGAAGTGGTGCTGCTGCAGCTCTTCATCCCAGCAGGCACAGCATTTTCCTTCGTGTCACAGGCTCCTTCTTCTGCAACCAGGAATTAGAGGCACCTCTGCTGCTTTTCCCACTGCCTTGACACCTGAGTCCTCTCTTTGATGATTGATGAGAAATCCCCTATGGTCATGAAATAAAGGGGTTTGTCTACACAGTGCACTATGAACAGAGCTGTTTCCCTGCATTTAGCCATTCCCATCCCCTGAGCTCAGTATGCTCTTGAGGAATGGAATTCTTAATGAAAATGTATTTTCCGTTTTATAAACTTCCTTCCCACAAACACTTTATCTGCTGTCCATTACTCCTCATTCCATGCAAAGAGAGCACAGCTCTGATGGCCTAAAGTGGTGTATTGACAAACACTGGAAGTATTTCTCCAAACCTCAGCATCAATACCCTCAAGTTGTTTGCATCTGGTCCATTCTGGTTCAGGCTCTCCAGTGCCCTGCATTAGAATAAGCCTGGAATTAATCACTTTTATTGTTGCTGGTTTCAGTTGCTTTCAATCTTCATGAATTAGGTGGGTTCTGGATGTCTCTCAGGTATGAGGTCACATGCAGTGGGGCCACAGTGGCTGTGTTTCCTTCTCTTCCTAACCTGGCACTGATGAAGTGCCCTGTTGGTGGTGACTTACAGCCTGTGCCACGCTGGGCAGGTGCCCCCTTGCTCCACGTGTGATTTGTTAGCAAAGAAAACTGCACATTTGTCCAGGTGACAAGGCTGGTAGAACAAATCTGTCTTCTCTGTTCTGTGCCTTGCTGTGCCTCAGAAGCAGCAATGTTTTGTGGGAAGGCAGAGAGCTGTACAAGGAAGGGGAAGGGATGCAGAGCTCGGGTTTGGAAATGATTGATGCTGGTGGAGCTTCTTTACACATGGTCAGTGCTGCCCCAGCCTGTACCTGCAACAGCACCTGTCACTCCTGTCCCCCCAGCACACCTCCTTCCTCTTCTGGAAACCTTGAAATAACCTTTCAAAGGTGTGTTTGCAGTTAGGAGCAGTGTTTCATAGTCTTCCTAACCTTCCTGCCTTGGAGGATTGATGCTGCCCTGCGTCACCTGTGTGCTGAGCGCGAGCCCACAGGTCTTATCCCGGGATATTGGCAGAGATACAGCATCTGGGCAGTGGCTGCATCTTTATTCAGTTCACACAGCTTCACTCCCAGTTATTTTTCCCTATCCATGTCCTAGGAATCCTCCCTGCAGCCCGCGTTGCCACACACTGTACAGACAGTACAGAAGGAAGACTTTCTGTCCTGGAGAACTGCAATGAGCTCAAAGAAAAGTGAAGAGACAGAGTGATGGCCTCTGGAAAGAAATCTGGCAGAAAACATTCTTGAAACATCAGAAAAACCCACAGTTAAAGAGTATGTAAACGTTGGAGGGGAGGGGGGAGGAAAGTAATTCCAAATCCTTTCTTTTGGGTCAAGTAGCTGCAGACACTGAGGATGCTTTGTGCCAATAAATAATCCTCTTTCTCCTACTCTCCCTGTCGCCTTGTGGAAACACTCGAAATGTTATGTTTTGTATCTCTCTCTCTGTGCTTCTCACGGAAGATTGTGAAAAACTGACAGAAGATTGTGAAAAACTGACAGCTGAGTGTGTTAATGCAGAGAAACAATGAGAGTGTGTTCACTGATCACTGCAACACCACTCACCTGCAAAGGCTTTCAGTGTGCCATCAACCCCCCTTTTTTGCAGTTATCTCCCCAAACGTGGCTCTCAGCACGTGGACACTTATCAGCCTTCTGTTAGAGACATGGAAGGATTATCAACAGGCCCTTAAGAAATCCAATGACACTTTAAAGAACTGGAATACCTTGGAGAAGTAGTAAAGAAGGAACAATTTAATTACTGCTCTATAGAGAATGACTAAAATATGCTTGGATAGTCAAGTGTAATAGTTAAAAGATTATTTTATCAACTTATCAATGTATTTATAATCACCTGCAGCCCCACCCCCAGGTATTACATGTAATAGAGGCTTTGTTTTTGTCACTCAGTGACTGAGACATCTGACACTCTTCATTTCCCTCACTCTGTTTCTCTGGGAAAATGGAAATTCTTTGACAGAAAGTGCTTGACAAAAGCTAAGTATTCCTTCATACAAGTACCCTCAGTTTCCACCACTAGACAGAGTTTGGAAACTTCTCGTTCCTTAAACATAAAGCAGACACCTTCAGATTTTTTACATTGATTTATGAATTATTTAATGAATTATAGAAGGAAAGCAAAAAGAAACTGGCTCAGAATATATTTTTGCCACCAGTTACTTATGTTATACATGTAAAAATGCCAAAGAAATTCTATAGTCAACCAAACCCTTCTCGTACCATGCAAGTTAATCCCCCTGCTTTGGCAGTCAAGCAGAAGCTGATTTAAAAACCAAAGTTTGAGTTGCCCAGTGTGCTTATTTTACTGTACCAATGGTATTATTTTTTTATTCACGATTCCTGACCACTTATGGTGTGTTGTGAGTCCACTATAGTTTGCTCCAGATATTTTGTATTTTAATTCCTCTCTAACAGAATAGGGTGAACAACTAAATTAGGACTTTAAAACAAGCAAGAGCAGAAGTAGATTATCAATGTGCAGCAGTGGATTGAGGGCAGTTGGGTGTAGAACCTGCTGTTATTTTACACTGGCCACAGTTTGCCATCAAACTGGATCAGAGCACAAAAATCATCCCACTCTCAGTGGGCTCAGGAAGGGCAGAGCGAGGCTTCCTGGGGCGAGGTGCACAGTGGGAAATTCTTCACTATTCCTCCCTGTGAGAGGATTTTTATCCTGGATTATGCCATTGGAATGCACAGCCCATCCCAAAGGTAAGAGTGGCACAGCAGCCTTGCTAAAAATGCCCATTGCACTATCTGCAGCTTTTAGGACCAAAACATTAATTCTCCATTCCTTGAGTGCCAAACAGTCCCAGAGCCTTTACCAGAGCTTGGCATCGACAAGAATAGTGGGATATTTTTATCACAAAGGGTAGTAAAGAACAAAGACTGTAACCTTGGTAGATCCCAGCCCAGTGATGGTGCCCCATGGAGAACAGGAAACAGACTGGGACAGACTTTGGTCTAATCAGGATGTGAAGCCCTTTGTTTCTCATGCCATTAACCTTTGCACTTTTTATGGCCTTGGTGGCAAAAGCCTGTTAAATTAAATTTTCATTTAAATTTTTTATTTCCTTACATACCTGAAGTTACTAAATTCAACTCAGTTTAACATAAAGCACCTGACTACAGTCTATCTCAAATCAAATCTGTATTTACTCTGTTGTTCTCCCACCTCGTAAAATAAAATCTCCAAAGAGAGGAGGGACCTTTCCTTTTCCTCTATTTAACAACATCCTGAATTTTAAAATAGTTAAACATTTCTCCATTTCCTATATAATCACTGACTTAAATGAATTTATGCTTATACATCCTGAACACAAACTGATTCCTATCCTCTTGTTCAAATAAAGTTTTTTTTAGTGTCCAATGTCCACCTCGCCACTTTTCTTTTTCCATAATGAGTCAAAACCCAAGAAAAAGGGTTTCTGCCTGTAATTCTCTTTATGCAGCTCCCCTTCCATAGGCTCCACATGCTGCATTGCAATGACACAGCTCCTGCAGCTCCAGGTGCCTCACTGGCATTTCTTGTCAAGGTTCTATTTTTCCCCATCCCTGGGAAAACTCCAAGGGATGACAGTTTCCAGAATTAACTCTGGTCCTAGAGCAAAAAGCCTTTGGTCTAGACCAAAAAAAAAAAAAAAGAGAGAGACTTTAGGCTTAATTTAAATGCATAGTTCCAAGAATATATCCTCAAACTTTGTCTCACTCTGGCAACTGTTCTTTTGCTTTTTGACAGTAACATTCTCTTGAAATTCTGCCTCTCCTGCAGCCCCAGAAACACCTAATTTGACAGGACTGTGCAAGTTTAATGTCTGTTCACTCCCAGAACCTGAGCATTGCATTGCATTATATTCAGCAGCTGGTCAAGCAGCCCTTGAATCAGGGCCCAGAGCCCAAGTGACTGCTCTGATCCCTGCACCAGTGATTCATCAGCCTCTTCCTCAGCATATTGCACTCGAGTGCCTTGTTGGAAGAGTAGCATTTCTAGGAACAGGTGATAGAGCAAAAACCTCAGTTCTTCTTACAACAGACCCTCCGGCCTCTTAGACTGCCTCAAATCAAGTCCCAAGTGTGAGCTTTGTGCCAGTATTACTCACATTATGGTTCATAAGAAACAATCACCTATGAAATGAGTGTCTTTTTTAAATTATGTTTTAATTGACCGTTTTTTTAGTTAGCTTTAGTCCCCACTAACCCAGGAAAAGCAAAACCTATGTCTTGCTTTGGGAGCTGTCAGTGATTTAGTGAAATATTTGACGTTAAGACCAATACAGTTCTAATTCTGTAAAATCATGACAGTTTTGTTCAGTCAATAAGCACTTAATGCACAAGGGGAGAGCAGCTCATGCCATTTTCCTCGCCCTCAGCAAGGCTTTCACCACAGTCACCTCCAGCAGCCTTGTCTCCCAGGTGGGACAACAAGGACTGGGGGGGTGGACAGCTGGCTGGCCAGAGCCCTGTGTGGCTGCTGAGGCTGAGACAGGGGTGACAGGTCATGTTCTGCCTGAGCTCCTCGGGCCCTGTGCCAACAGTGTCCTGCTTAACATCTCTGTGGTGCTAATGACAGAGCCAATGGGGGGTGCAGGTGACACCAAACGGGGAAAATCTGATTATCAAATACAGAACAGATATTCCAGCTGGGAGGGAATGAAGGGAGGCTGGTGGGGAGCTGAAGCACGTCCTGCTGTGATGAGAGGCTGAGGGACTGGGCTTGGCCAGCCTGGAGGGGATGGAACTGGGCAACTTCAGAGCAGCTTCCCAGTACCTGCGAGGAGATTACTGAACAAATGGAGCAGAATTGCCAGCTCTGCCAGGTGGGAAGGTGAGAGGCACCAGGTAAACAGGACAGCTGAGCCTGGACATCAGAAAAAGCTTTCTCCCCACGAGAATAGCCCTGGACTGGATGAGGTGTTCCAGGAAGGTTGTGCTGTCTCTATCTTGGTTAGACACTCTGCTGAAGCTCCTTTCAGCTGGAATTTCCCCATGCATTTCCTATCTGCCCACCTGTGCTATAACCAGGCCTCTCTCTGTTCGAGGGGAGGGTCTGCAAGCCCTGGATGGACACTGAAAATGCTGACACTGTGCCAGGCAGGATTTGCCATCGTTGCCATGTCCTGCTGTTCACCTGGGAGCTCTCCCACTCCCCTGCCATGCACTGAGGCACCGGTGCCCCCGTGCCAGACCTGCTCACCTTCTGGAGCCCAGGAGGGATCTGACAGTGCCTGGATCCATTTGCTGCTCCTAAGGCAGCAATTGGTTGGAGAAGCAACTACCCCTGGCCATGGCAGGGGGCTGGAAACAGGGGATCTTTAAGGTCCCTCCCCACCCAAACCAGTCTGTGACTCTATGATCAGTAAAGCTCTGAAAAACTGTTTCTGCAATTTGACTCTCAACATCCCAAGTCTCTGTCTGCCTTGTCACAACTTCCACAAAGGGCCGCTGTATCTATAAAATGTATATTTTTCTCTATAGTACTTCAATATTTACCTCAAATCCCAGAATGGGTCAGGTTGGAAGGGACCACAGTGGCTCATCTGGTCCTACCTCCTGCTCCAGTGGGGCCAGCCCAGAGCAGACAGCACAGGATTGTGACCAGAGGGTTCTGGAATATCCCCAGGGAGGAGACTCCACCCCCTCTGGTCTCTGTTCAGGGCTGGGTCACTGCCCAGCAAAGAAATTCTTCCTCGTGTTCAGGTGGCGCTTCCTGGGCATCAGTTCCTGCCCATTCCCTCTTGTGCCATTGCTGGGCCCCCCAAGCAGAGCCTGGTCCATCCTCTGCCACCCCCTTTGGATATTTATAAACACTGCTGAGGTCCCCTCACTGTTCTGCACTCCTATCACCCAGGCAGCAGCCCTTTGAAAGCAAAGCACTGTGGTTTTCAGAGAAGCAGCACAAGAAACCAGGGGCAAAGCCTCCAACACTGAAAGATTTCTACTTGGTCCACGGTAATTGGAAGGTACTGACTCATTCTCGTACTTTGAGGGGAGCCAAGGTGGCACGTCTTCAATACAAATTCATTTTGTCACAGGGCACAGGCACATCCACAAGAACATGGGTTTGTTCTCATTTTTGATTTGCTCTTGAACACTCCCTGCCTAAAGAAGAACTTAAGTGTGGTAAACTCATTTTATTAAAACATCTACCAAAAGAGAAACCTCAGCCTAACTGAGGGGCTCAGGGAATGGAGAAGGTTCCACATTGAATGCTCATGGGATTGAGGATTTGGGAACAAATTCACAGTTTGTAAAATGCTTTGGATCTTTTCTACATAAAGCACCACTATTGAAATCTGGCACTCAGATGATTCTGTTTGGAATAATCTCCATAACTCCAGTATTTTTAATATAATATAAAAGATAGCTTAAATTCAGATTAGCACAGTACTTGCAGGGGGAAAAAAAAAACCCACCCCAAACCCCAGAACTGGCACCATTTCAGCTGTGTCTTGGCTCTGCAAAGTGAGGGAGCAGCATGGCCAGCTGCCAGCAGAGAATAACTGATGAAACACTCCCAACTCCTCCTCATTGTGGGCACACTTCTGTCACCACAGCAAAGTTCCCAAACTGCAAATCAAGCGTCACAGCCCCAGACACACAGAGACAATAGGTGTTAAAATCCGGGGCTCTGCTTTGTTCTCATTTGTTCCCACCACAGTCAAGATGCTTTTGGCAAGTGCCTGCTGTTTGCTACTGACTCCTATTGTTCTGAAGCAAATGAGCAGCCCAAGACAAGAACTGTAGTTTGAGAAGACTCAGGGAAGCAGGTGGAATATTTATAGCTTATAGCATCATTTCCACGTGTCCTTGGCCCTTCTGATGCTGACAGGACTGCAGAGCAGGTCAGAGGGCTGCATGCCCTGTTTCCCTGTCACACAACCTCCTCTGGATATCCTCCTTTGTTACAGGAATCTTTGCTTCAACTTGCTCTTGAAGACTCCCTGCCTAAAGAAGAACCTGAGTGTGGGAAACTTATTTTGTTAAAACATCTCCCCAAACTCCCATCTGAGGGCAGAACAGTTGAACACCTTTCTCTGTTTTTCTATTCCATTTGAAAGAATCCTGCCTGTCACCTGGGTGTCACTGCCATGACCCCACACTCACTGCCTGAGCTTTGGGATTGGATATTCCTGGGACAAGGTATTTGAAAAACCTGACCTGTGCCTCAAGGTCCGGGGTGGTGCTTTTGGGAAGTGTGTTCTCCGCTCTTCCACGTTGGAGGGCTGGATTGAAAGCTTCCCTAAATTTAGGAGGGATGCAAGCCAAATATCACGGACATTTCCCAGTACAGTTTGTTAATTAGTGATGATAATTAACATTAAGCTCACTCTGTACATGAAGTCAGTCTGCTATGCAAGAGGCACAGCCTCACTGAAAGAGTTTGAATGAACTAAACTAAGGTTTGCAACCACCACGGATTTTTGGAATACACCTTCTTGCCTTTTCTTCAGGGTACATCTGACTCTCATCTGAGACCCAGTACTCAAACTGACCCTCTCTTTTGGGGGGTTGCCCTACTCCCTACTTCTGCTTCTAAAGTAAAATAAGAATTATGGAATCAAATAAAAAAGCAGTAAGTAAAAGTCTCTGTGGAGCATTTGTGTGGAATTTTAAGCCCAAAATAAATTAAATAGCCAAAAAAATTACAGAGGATCCCTTCTGGCATCCAACATTGATTTATAACAACACCTACTTATAACAAGAGTGGAAGTGAAAAATGTGTACTTGGGTGTCATTGCACTGGGGGGGGATGGCAGGAGAACACCCCGTTGATCTCCAGGTTGCAGCTCCAGACTCCCCACTTTAGATGCTGTCATAATAATGAAAAAAAAAACCAAACAACAAAACGAAACACAAAAAAATCCAGAAACAAGTTGTAACTGATGTTTCTGCAGCATTTTCACAGCCCCAGGCCCTGCTGCCCTGCCCTGCTCCTGTGCTGGTTTCTGCAGCAGGTTGGACACAGACCCACCCGTGAGCTGAGTGTTCCCCATGCCCCCGGCCCTGGGGTGTGCTGGAGAACAGCAGCAGCGAGCCCCTGCAGCCCAGGCACACCCTCTGCCAGCTCCAGCTCTTCCCAGGCAGGGAGAGCCAGCTGGGCAGGGATGAACAGCTGGGGAATTTAATGTCTCAGCTGTCCCAGCTGTCTGCTCCCTGCCTGTGAATCAGCAGTTTTCATTAGGGAGGATTCTCCCGGTGGGAATGGATTTCCCTCCCTCCCAACACTGAGTCTGAGCTGCTGCACCGAGGGGTTGTATTTAAATTCCTCTGGGCTGTTTGTTTCACAGCAGAGCTGTCTGAGGTGCACGAGAGCAGGGCTGTAATTCTTTATGTTCTTGACATTCCCTGATACGCTGCTATCAAGGCAAGCCACACATTTCTAGAGATACAGGGCTGGTTTGATCTCCTTCCAGTGTTTATCGTTAGGAAAGTGAGGTTAGGAAGAAACTTCCACAATTCTGACACATGCAAAAAAAATAATTAATCAAAACCAAGGAACGCAACATTTACACCCAAAATGAAAACATAGGAAATATAAGACCCCACAAAACTACGTTAAGGAAATGTCTGGGTAAACATCTGCAAATGAGCACGGACAGGATCCTGCTTGCATTGAAAATAATTTAATCTAAATCAATGGAAACATTTCCATTGATTCCAGTGAGAAATTAATTAGAATTCCAGCAGCTTTGGACAGGACTACAGCTCACTCAGCCAAGTGGTTCATGTTGTGTGCTGACCCATGTAGAATCATGTGTTAAAAATATATTATTATATGAAATATAGATTATTACACACAATTATATAATCAATATCAGGGTGCAGATCACAACACGAAACCCACTTCCATCTCAGAAAAACTGTTCTATTCTATTCTATTCCATTTACTTCTTCACAGTGAGCAAGGAAGTGTGGCTCTTTCATTTTCCAAATCTCAACCGTAAAACCCAATTCCAGGCCCTTGGTTCCAAAGCTCACTGTGCTTTAGAAACACGGATGTGAGAGCCATGAAAGGTTAATCATTGATATGAAATGTTTCAGTGCATGCCCAGTGTTTATGGTTATTGTACCTGAAGGAAGGAGGCATCCAGGAGTTTCTCACCAGGTTTTTATGTGCCACGTCCAGACATTGCTGTTAAGGAAATGTCAGTGATGTGCTGCTAACTGCAATAAAATCATAATGTGAAGGGAGTTTTCTGAAGCATGGAAGTTAAAACTGGGAACAAAATGCTCCAGTGGCCACCAAAACCAGTAGGGATCCACAGGAGGGGGAAGGAAAACCCAACACAGGGGAAATTCTGAGAAGGCAGCAACACTAATAACAGGAAATTAAAAGAAACAATCAGGACTCAGCTGTCCATGGTTTTCCAACTGTTAAAAACCTCCTTTTACAAGCAGGAAAGAAAAGAGAGATAAATAAAAAAAATGTGACAGGAAAGTTAATTCCTATTTAAATACTGGCAAAAGTCCATTTTCCAGCTCTCCCCATAGTGTTCTGAAGTCCATGGAAAAGAGGAGCAGGATGAGGATTGAACTCTCAGCTCCATGTTTAGCATGTAAACATTTCTTCTGGATGCCCCCATAAATTTCTCCTCCTCAAATAACTTAGAGGATTATATACTCTAAATCATGTTGTTTAAGCCTGTGGGAACAAGAGTCATCCAAAAACCTGCTGATGACTTTAAGCACCTGAGCAATGTCACTATGCTATTTTTTAATATATATATATATAAAAAGACAGTATCTGTAGCCCTGAATTATCTTCTAGAGTTTTTCTATCCCCAGCATTATCCCTTAGGATTAATATTTGTTTCTAGATTTGCTACAATTCCTTGACATACGTTATTAGAGAAATTGAAAGGAAGAAAAATATGTATGTACATGCAGTAAGAATTATTACTGACATCTATGACTTCTGATTGCCTTGATATAAAGAAATAGTCCAATCCTAACTAGTATTTTATAACTCAGTTATTGGCATAATACAGATTTGTTATGACAACTAGCAATTCCTTTCTTACAGTCCTTACATTTCTGTTCCCTTCTGAAAAGGAATTCCATGAAGTATTTGTTGGTGCAGTGACCCCAGGGGTGCCTGCTAATCCTGGATCACAAAAGATGGGATAAATCCATACATGTTTATAGATATAGATACACTCAGATACTACAAATACATTGTCTATTACAAATATATTGTCTATTAATACTGCAGAACAGACATGGAAAACGTGTCCCAGTTTTGGGCCAGGTTTGCAGTTGTCCTTCCCTCTGTCCCCCATCTCCCTGCAGCTTTCCTAAGGAGGCTTCAGCCCTTCCCGTGAGCTGTTAAGGTTTCATTTGGCTCCCAGAACCCCTGAATGGTTTGGGTTGGAAATGTGCTGCCATTTCATCAACAAGTGTAGAGCAAAGAATTCCTGGAGAACAGGCTGGAGAGGGATTTTTGGACAAGGGCCTGGAGTGCCAGGGCAAGGGGGAATGGATTCCCACTGCCAGAGGGCAGGGGTAGATGGGGGATTGGGAAGGAATTCTTCCCTGGGAGGATGGCGAGGCCCTGGCACAGGTTTCCCAGAGCAGCTGTGGCTGCCCCTGGATCCCTGGAAGTGTCCAAGGCCAGGTTGGACAGGGCTTGGAGCAACCTGGGCTAGTGGAAGATGTCCCTGCCCAGGGCAGGGGGTGGAATGAGATGAGCTTTAATGTCCCCTCCAACCCAAATCTTTCTGGGATTCTATGAATGAAGCTGCTACACAGAAAATTAGAACCAGCTCTTCCCAGGCTCTGCCTGAGCTGTGTGGGCACAGGACAGGAGCAGAGCTTGGCTGTTCCACATTGCTGAGGAATTCCCTCACTGATGCTCAAAATAAATCTGCTCTTCCTGTCTGAGGAACACCTTGATTTCTAGTCAGCTCCCCTCATCACTTACCCTTCTAGCCCTTTACTGAGCTATTAATGAGAAAACTACATTTTGTTCCATGCATTATAGATGTTTTAATGTTACTAAAATAAAACTCTCCACAAAAAAATATTGCAAATGGGAAATACCAAGTTGTTCTCAGAATACTGTGGGGAAAAATAGATCTGGAGTTTCTGGCAGCTCAGAGTAGAGCATGTGATGGCAGAAGGTGTTAAGAGAAGATCTGTGCACAGGAAAGAGGAGGCAATTATTCCATGTTTACTCTGTGGAGGTGAGGCATCACTGGGAGTGCTGTATCTCGTGTTTGGCTGCAAGCTTTGAAAGGACAGATTAGAGAGGGGGTGATAAATGTGGTAGGAAACATGCACTGCTTTGAATCTTAACCAGAGGGAAGAGGGTGGGTTGTGCTGGAAGAGGGAAGAACACGACAGTCAGTTTTCCAAGCGTTGCAGTAAAGACAATATTGATTGTTCTACAGGACAGCTTGAAGTTGTTCCAGAAAATACAAACTGAATGTTAGGCAAGCCATCCCCACCTCTAACCACAAGCTAAGCAGAGCCAGGGATCCTTCAGGGCTGCAGGGGATCTGCTGCCTGGGGGCCACCCTTCCAGCCAAGGCTCTGATGGAAGGTGTTGGTAACCAGCATTCCAAGGTGCTGGGCTCTGGGTGCTCCAGCATAGGGGCACCCCGAGGGCACTGCAGACACTCCTGCTCTGCAGATTGTAAGAGTGAGTTTAAACAAAGCATCTCTCAAGAGAGATCTAGCTTCACCTTATCCTCATTTGCGTGGCAAGGAGGACTAAATGAGATCGTTCTTGGTCTCTATAGTCCCAGTTTTTATAGACTGACAAAGGTTGCAAAAGCCCTCTAAGATCATCAAGTCCAACCATTAGCCCAACACTGCCAGGTGCAGATATAGCCTATATAATGTTTCTGGAACCCCCAGTAGAAATTAATGGGTGATTAATAGGAAGATAAATGCAAATCAACCCTGAAAAACAGGGAAGGTTATATTTCATTAATCCTCAATAGGTAGAGAAAAGGCCATTCAAATAAGAACTTGATGCAGCAGTACCATGGAGCTCAGAGACTGCTGACATGTCCTTTGGCTTTAACATTCTGAAGGGAACACAAATCCTTCTCACATGTAATGAAAAGATACCATATAAATAGAGTCCTCATGCCATGAACACCACCTGGTTCTTTCATAGGGTTGTTCCCTGGGTTTGAAAGCAGTCAGGAGAGGACATCAAGTCTCACTGAGGGTGCTGGCACTCCGTGGGCTGGGGATTGGCACTCCAGATGCATCTGTACAGTCTGAACTTTCTCTAACCTTAAAAAAGATTCAATACACTGATTATCTGAATCATTCTGAAGTTCAAAGAACAACAAATACCAATCCAGCTTTCTAAATACCTTGTAATTAAGCTGGTTTGTTCCTTGCCTGCTCACAGAGCAGCTCTGAGCAGGGAGCAGGAAGAGGCAGGGGATACTTTCCATGTCATATTCCAGGCTGACTAACACAGCCCCAGGTTTTACTGGCACAGGCCATACACAGCAGTGATGATGCCTGTGAATACAGCTGGATAACACCAGATATTCCCTCTTTCCAGGACTCCAGCTACTCCCTCTGCACAGGGGGAACATGACAGGCTCAGCAGCTTCCTCTGCATCACTGCCTGAGACTGGGTAGCAATACCCACATCCACGTGGGTTCAACTCCTTAGTTGCTGTGGTGTAATGTCCCACCTCCCAGTTTGCCAAATTCAATATACAATCTTACCATGACTTCTGGAACAGAGGACATGGCCTATATCCCTCTAGTTTAAGATTTACTTCTGAGAGTATTTCTGGAAATGGTATATTCAACTATTTCATGTCTCAAGGTCACAGCATTTATTTTGCAACACTTTTCATCAACTGCTCCAGCATTATTTTTTTTTCATTTCTCTTCATATTATCATTTCTATGCGATGCTCTAAAGCTTATTTTGTGAGATTCCAACCTGGTGGTTTTATCACTGACTTACAATGAGCCAGATTTTTACCCTTCATGTGAGGTTACTTTATCTGTGCATGTGTACTTACAACATCCATGTGGGAAGCAAATAATTTCTGTCAGGGTCCTTTTCAGCAGCTCTCCCCACTGCTGGAATTATTTCCAAGGTTAACAGAGATAACTCACCAGTATAACAATAACAACCCGGGCTAGAACTGTGTCTGCAGGGGGGTCACACTTGGGAGCTCAGTTTTGCTCCTGTGTTTGCACTGTGTCCCTGCTGCCTGCACATTGCCTGGGACACAGATTGCTGTGGAGGGATGATGAGAGGGCTGATGGGTCACAGTGTGTCACACTGGGTGTGCTGCACAACCAGACCCCACAGTTTTGCAGGGGATTTGTCAGCAAGAGCTCCAAGGATGTAACTTTATGTCACATTGAGTCAGATCCAGGTGTCCCACAGACACCCAGGCATGAGTCCTTGGGACACAGAGCTGACATCCAAGCTGGGAATCCACACAGTGCAGCCCAGCACAGTCACCTTTCCCCAGCATCACCTCCAGGAGGTGACACTGCTGTCTGCAGGAGGGACACCTAAGCAGGCAGGTGCTTCAGGTGGGACATCAGTAACAAACTCTGAATAATGCTGCATGTGTTTGCCCTGCTCTGGGAAGAATAATCTGCATTTCCAGTCAGATTAAGCTCCACAGGAATTCTGGGGAAGAGCAGCTAATGTGGGTCTGTTATCTGACAGTAAACAACATCTTTCTCAGTAGTTAAGTCAGAGCCAAACTTGTATAACCCTCCCTCCTCCTCCTTCCCAGTGTCACCTTCCCTGTGAGGGGAAAGCTGGGCACTTCCAGCATCAGCCTGGACAGGCTGTACATATAATCATCCTGACTAACTTTAAATAGCAGTAAAGAGTTTACCTATATTTCCTTTTTAAAATAAACTAAATTGGGGAAACCCCTCCAATTACACCCTGACTAGATTTATTACTGGCATTAACCCATTCATCCCACCAGACACCGGGGACCCTTTGTCATTCCTTCTCTCCCCTCTGGGCAGACACTTCACTGTGCAGACAATGCTCCTGAAATCTGTAGGCTGTTACCACTCTGGGATTTATCTCTGGTTTTTTACTGCTCTAGTGTTGTCCTTTCATCCAAAGGGGGGTTTCATGCCCAGCTCCCGCCCTGCTCCTTTGTGTGTCCCTGCAGCAGGGAGGGTGGCAGGGCACAGCTCTTATGTAAGAGCTGCTCTGTGCTTTCTGGGCCACCCGTGGCCCGCAGTGATCTCCATCTGGAAGGCTCCTGCCTCCTGCTGCCCGTGCACACACAGCCTGGACACTGGGGAACCAACAGAAATGTTCCATGAGGGGGGAACAGGGAGCTCAGCTCACAGAGTCCCAGGCTGGTTTGGGCTGGAACAGACCTCAAAGCTCTGCTCCTTCCACCCCCTCCATGGGCTGGAACCTTCCACCAGACCCCTGTGCAGATCAGGGCTGACTGGAAGAAATGCCCACCACCCCATAACCAAGCAATGCCCCTTATTGACTGCTTACAGCAAGAATAAAGGGATAAAACCTGCCATTTCAATAAATTATTTTGCTGCCAGCTCTGCTTGCAATAATGACTTCAGCCCTGGCTACACACTAAGCTTCGAGCAGCTCCGTTCCTCTCATTACTTAACTATATTGCTTTATTCTTGTCTAGAGTTATAATTGCCTGCATTTTTAAATATAAGAATAGCAAAATTTTGTCCTGCTTTTTCCCTGTACTCCACCAGATAGCAATTTTCTGCTGGATTAAACATCTCAATATCCTTCAGGAATAAGTACACACCAACTAATTATTAGGAAAAAAGCTTTGTTGTTTGGTCTTTGAACATAGCAGGAGGCTTTTGAATTACATTCTAAATTTTATGCAGTTAAATATTTTCCATATGGATCTCCTTCTCTTCCCAAAGCCCTGATCTACTATGTAACAGCACTATGCTGAAAAGTTTATGCATTTGAGCAGAACAACTTTAAATGGAACTAATTAAGTAGGCATAATTTTAGATACGTATTTGAGTTCTTGGACGAATCAGGCACAACGATTTTGGTTTCTAAATCTAAATAAATGGGGAAGAAGACAGGGGAAAGTAAACACATATACCAGTGTATCCCAGAGAACAAGTTTTGATGCTTAAATGGCTCAATACTTAAATATCGTTGTGAAAGTCTGTCAAACATCAGATGAAGAAACATATTTTCACTTGAAATACATAATGCTGCTGATGCAATGCACCCAGTGGAACGAGAGTGCCATTTGTGTGGGTAATGAACTGTACTGTATTAACAGTAAAACACTTGTAAATGCAATGCTCTTGGTATAAAACACCAACTTCCATATAGAACTCCAAGAGTTCAGCCTCAGGAACACCACACTGGAGTTATGGCACTGCCCTACCAAGCTGCAGGGAATAAAATAACCCTTGATGTGGGGGATCCTCAGCAGTGCTGTGCTCACACACTGTCAAACCCAGCAGGTTTCTCCTCTTTCTGAGCCCTGCATTGCTCTTCTCCTGCACTACTAATCATCAGGAAAGGGGAATTCTTGATTCCTGGCAGAGCACTCAAATGTTCACATGGGCTAGAAAGCAGTAGTAGTATTATTATTTTAAAGTTTAAAAATGGTTTATTGATCAGTAACTTTCAAACAGTTTCCTCAATAGCCTTAGTCTTTTAAAACCCATTTTCCATGGAAGGGCAGCAGTGCAGCCAGGGAGCTGCTGGGAGCTGCTGGGAGCTGCTGGGAGCTGCTGGGAGCTGCTGGGAGCTGGGTGTCCCAGGCTGTGTCCCTGGGACTCCCACCCCTGTCAGTGTTTTCCATTTGCACTCCCTGCTCAGTGAGATCATGTCACAGACACTGAACTCTGCTCAAACACAGGCTCTATTTTCAGCTCTGCCCTGCTCTGACAGGGGCCTTGGACAAATCATCCCTCTGTGTTCTTCAGCCTTCCAGTGATGAGATAAGGATAATAATTCTGATTTATATCACACGTGCATCCTCAACAACAGAGTTCAAAATGTTTGGTGGTTCCATATCAATTGCTGAAATAGAGCTGTGATCTCCACAGACAACCCCTCTTTCTCTCCTTTCTTCTGCTTTTTGCTCCACCCTAAAATCCAAACAAATAGTTCTCAATTGTTAAGTGTTATAGGTTTTAACATTTCATCCAATGCAATTTATAGAATATGAAAATGTTAAAGTTTACATTATGGGGAGGGCAAATAATAGTATAAAACAGTTGTGAGATGATGGTCTATAAAGTAAAATAGTGAAAAGGGAAGGAGAAGTAACCAATTCCACAAGGGATTGTGAGTTAAATCTGGTTCTTCATGGGGATATGTTTCTGCAAACCCAATCAAAGGCAGTGCTGCAACATAAACTGTTTTACAAGCTTGGTAAGTTAAGTGAAGGGATACCAAGCAAGCAAAACCTCCTTTAATACATAAGACAAGGCTCTTGTCCAAAGAGAGCTACTTGTTAAATGAGTTCTCGTGGTTTCATGTTCAAATTTCACGTTCCAGTGGAAGATCAGAAGCTATTTATGAACTTGGAATAAATGCTCCTGCATTTTTCCCAAGGACCAGGACCCAAGGCACATGGAAATCCCTCAGCTGCAGCAGCCCAGGCACCAGGAGGCCAGCAGCAACCGTGTCCTTTTGTAGGTGCAAAGCCCGGGTGAGCAGTGCCCAGGTGTGCCCACGGACCTGCCCGGTCACACGAACCAGGACATGCTGAGAACAGAAAGACTGAAACTGTTATCCAGGAGGATTTGTCTGTGAGCAGTTGTAGAGTCCCAGAACTCCAGGCTGCAGGGTCTGTGGGAGGGCACACTCCTCCTCCCAGAGCCAGCAGTTGATGGGCTGCTCTGGAGATGGCACTTCCCACCAATCCATCCCTGGCACAGCAGGGACAGGTTTCCACACAGGCTTTGTCACTTTGGGGCTGTATCACCTGAATTCCTGCTGCTAAAGTTTTCAAATAGCAAGTAGAGTCACAGAAGGGATTGGGTTGGGAAGGACCTTAAAGCCACCCCCTGCCACGGGACACCTTCCACCAGAGCAGGTTTCTCCAAGCCCTGCCCAACCTGGAGCAGCACGAGCCAAGGGCTGAGCTGAGTGCAGACACTGAGGCAATGGAAAGTCTGCTCAATTAGGAGCCTGAGCAGCAGGCTAATCAAGATGATAAACAAATCCATATAAATAGATTATTTAGTCACTCACAAGAGGTATAAGTGCACCAATGTATCTGAAGTATTCAAAGAACAGTGACTTAGCAATTACCTGTTCTCAGAGACAACAACATTCCTAACGCTCACTGGCACTGAAAATATTTTAAATTAGCAGTTTTTATTGCCTGAATTCAGCTGCATCATGCACAGTGTTCCCGAGCAGCTGCAGGTGCTGGGGAAAATATTCACTTTAAATATTTTATTTATCGGGACTGAAACAACCTAAAAAATTAATAGCAGACTTAGCACAGTCCTATCTGTTCATGCAGATGGAATGAGAGACATTTACAATGATAAGAGAACTCCTGAAGCACAACTGAAGAGCACGGGACTCCGTGTCACAGGACTTTCTGGGCAGATTCGAGCAGCAAAACAGATTGGCTCCCACAAAGATACCCAATTGTAACCCAAAAGGAAAATGACACAGAATTTAAGGTAACTTTCAATTTTTAAGTTGGACCACTTAGAGGAAACCTTCCTCTCCCTCCTTGCTGTCTCCTCCCAGAGCTTTATTCCACACATCCAGGCTCGCATAAAACTGGGAGATGAAGACTGTTAACATTATTTCCTTTGCCAGGCTCACCATGTTATGCAAACCTACTTATGAAATAAAAGTTGTCTTCTAATTCTCTCTATCTCATTTTCATGCATTGCCCAACACCTTCACTGCTGTGATTCAGAGGCTCCTTCTAAGACATAAAATTATTTTACTTTCAAAGGCTTTCCCCTTCTAATATACTTTTACCTAAACAGAATTCTTTAAGAACTCTCTATAAGAGAATCTTTCTTTCCTCTCTCATCAAAAATTAATTACAACTATTTCTAAATGTTGGCTTGTTAGTCTTTAACTGGAACTATTCCAATGCTCCAGAAGCCTAGAAGTCTTCATCTGGTGAGCCTAAGAGCAAAAAGCTTTGCTTTCTCATGATGAATTTAATTTGGAAAAATGTGAACTGTCCAACTAGACATTCCTGTTTTATAGGTCAGAACCAGAGAATAGTTTGGGTTGAAAGGGACCTCTATAGGTCACCTAGTCCAGCTCCCCTGCAGTACAGAATGGTTCAGATTGCAGAATGGTTTGCCAAATCCCACAAAGAAACTGTTTTTTGTGAATGCTCTACTGGTTCAAAATCTCAAAGTGCTGGTTTTAAAAATGGCAGGACTGAAGGCCCTGTGACAATACACTGGTGACACGTGGAGTCGAGTCACTCACTGTGGGGTTCCCATTGCCTGGAGCAGTGGTTGGTGCTGGTGGCCACTGGGATCACCACAAAGCTCATCCCAGTAAGACACAATTACAGAATTCCAAGCTCACAGAATTCCAACAGTGTTTTATTTAATTAGTAACATTAACTTGCTTTCTGCTGCTGACTTCCATTTCTGAAACCATGACTGCCCCAAGACCTGGCTTTTACCACTGGCATTGTTTCCTGAGAAGAAAGGCTTCACCTTGAAGATTATTTGGCAAGAAGAGTGGGAAAATAAATATTTAAGGTTCTATTCAACAGTGGGTTCTATATATAAAGTGGTTTATTTTATTGCTGAAACCAAAGAGATTTTACTCACGATAGCAATCACTAATCATAACAGCAGGATGCTATTTGAAGATAAGCCCACATGCAAAAGCCAGAATGAGCTGTGACACATTTACAATAGTGTTCTCAAAAGGCTTTCTGCTCTGTAATTCTGCCTGCTTTGTTGTAGAGCACATTCAATGACTTTTAAAATGACATTTGACAGATTTCATGAAAATATGTGTACATCCCAGTACACAGTCCAACTCTATCAAAATAGCAGCACTCACACCTCCTGGGTGAATCAGCAGAAAGACAACAGAGAAAACTCCCTTTGGCAAAATGTTAAGCTCATTTATTGGGGTCTGAATGACAAGGTGTAGTTGTTGAACAAGGCTGCAGAGCTATTTGAATAAATCTGAAGGCCCTGAAACCATCGTTCTTGGGCTGTAAGGGTATTAGTACCCAAATTAAATGCTGTTTGCCAGAAAGCCCTGAATTTACAAGGCTGGGCCCCAGGTGCTGTGCACCATTAGCTGAGCTCACCTGCCCTGGCAGAGGGAAGTGCTGCTGGCAGGTGCACCAAGAGCAGTGCTCAGGGTGTGTGTTTGTGCCCAGGGATGTCGAGGGCAGACAGGAGGTCAGACAGAGGTGGAACAGACACAGAAACCCTGCCCAGTTCTGAAGGAAAACAGCTCACTCAGAAGGTGTCCTGGAATAACAACTGGGGCAGCCCCAGCTCTGCTCTGGGAGCAGGGACAGCAGCCAGGGAATGGCTGGAGCTGTGTCAGGGCAGGCTCAGGTTGGATCTCAGCCAAAGGTTCTTCCCCCAGAGGCTGGTTGGGCACTGCCCAGGCTCCCCAGGGCAGTGGGCACAGCCCCAAGGCTGCCAGAGCTCCAGGAGGGTTTGGATGATCCTCTGAGGGACAGGGTGGGATTGTTGGGGTGTCTGTGCCAGGGGTTGGACTGGATGATCCTTGTGGGTCCCTTCCAGCTCAGGGCATTCTGTGATTCTATTAACATAATTTTTAACAAAGTCACGTATCTAAAGCTCACACATTCCAAACACCTGATATTCCAAAGTTAAACTCAAGACTGTGGCTTTGTGTATTTTCCAAATACACAAACACACTGACTTTCCTGTCTCCCCACCCCATTTAGGAGGGAAACTTCACTGCCCAGTGCCTTCTACACGTACCTACTTCTGGGATTCCCTGCTGGAACTGGAATTCCTCCTGGGAAACACCAGTTGGAAAACACTGAAGTATTTTCACTCTACTTTTAATGTGCTTCAAGGAACAACAGTTTCTGTTATGTTGATCCTGCTGTTTGATAAGTCATTGCACTGAAGGGCTGTCTACACTTTGTACCCAGCTCTGCCAGCCCTGTGACTGGGTGAGGACACAAATCAGCCCAGACCCTTCCTGAGCAGCAGCTGAGTGAGGCTGAAAGGGGAGAACATCATCCACGGGGGGAGTGATCTGTGCCATCACTCCCAAGAATATGAAGCTGGGATTTGCTCAGTCAGATCATGGAGAAAAAACAAACAAACAAACAAAAAACCCAAGACAACCCCAAAATAATATTTTAGATAAGAACATTGTAATAGCCAAGACGTACAAGAGGCACATGGTGGGATTTTTGGGGTGTTCTAGGAGGGCCAGGAGTTGGACTCAATGATCCTCCCTTCCAGCTCAGGGTGTTCTATTCCAGTGTTTGATTATGTGAAACAGAAAACACACACATTTTAACTGATTTCAAAATCGAGGTGTAAACTTACTGTAATAACTGGAAGTAGCTTGTTTAATCTCCCCTGACCCTATTAAAGGAGAATAAATTCCTTCCTGGCACATGCTCTTCCCCTTGAACCCAGGACAGAAACAGTGTCACAGGCTTCACTGCCCAGTAACAATCCCCTCACGGTTCTGACAGGCTCAGATAATGTTCTGACAAAGTAAAATAAGTGTATGAGTGTTATGGGAGGATCTTCTCCTGCCTGATGCCTGAAATCAGATTACATGACACAGAGCATGAAATTCACCTTATTACCTAGCATTGTTTTTTTAACAATGTTGTAAATAAAATTTAAGAAGTTAAGGAAAATATTGTACATCAAATTGTGTGCTATAAACTCACCTCATCAATTAGGTAATTAATTATGGCTCATATGAGCTCTAGTTACATATGAGCCACAGGCCTCAGCATTGACTTTAAGAATGTTTAGAACTAATAAGAAACATTCAGCATTATACCAGCATTTAAAAAGAGGGGGGGAAAGCAGATTTCCTTCACACAATGCACAACTTTCACACTAAAACTGAACTACCATCACTAGTAACATATAAATTGATATCAAAACCCCAAACCCCAGGATCAGAGCTCACTGCCCATCACTGTCTCATGAGGGACAGCAGGCTGTGCGATGGCAAGAGGAAAGGCAAACTCTTAATTACCTCAGTAGGCCTAAGGAATTAAATTAAATTAAATTAAAACTTCCTCCTGGGTGCAAAATATGTTGTTTTCAGGAGGACTGAAAACACTCTGTGCTTTTCACATGAATGTGACTTGCAACCATATGTTCAATCCAAAAAGATCAAGTGTTGAAAAGAATCCTGAAGAAAATTCCTGAAAAGATTTCCAGGCAGTTGATACTGGAAACAAAAATCTTAAGATGGAGATAATTTACCCAAAGGTACAAAACTTATGGATTTAAAAAAATGAAAACGCACAATTTCAAGTAGATAAGATACATGGAGTGACTTTTAAAAGAATAAGTCAATAATTTTCGTATTAAACTGGCATTTCTGATCATTTTAATATAAAAATGTAATTTAATGCTTAATATTATTATTATTACTACCATCACTCACTTCTGGAGCCCACACAGAGGCAGGAAAGCGAGTGCTGTGAGATACCACTTCCCACATCGTTCACAGAATTGTTACCTACACTTAAACAATACTTTAACATGATTTTTAAGTGTCAGGTAACCACAGTTCCTTTAAAAAAAGAGCCCATAAAATAACCACATGGAAAATACGGTCACTCATTAAAACTGGGAAAAAGAACCCCCCAGCTGAGAAGAGCAGGGTCTGGCTCTTAGAGCCCAGGTCAGGTCTAAGATATATATTTTCTTACCTAAGCTTAACACATTTGCTACAGTGTTGATGGCATAAGAGGATTTCAGATTATTAGCAGTGTTCCTTTTTAAAAAAACCAAATCTGAACTCTTACAATTGAAGTTTCAGTAATGGTTCAGCTTTACTCCCATTATGGTTTTCGTTGTATTTTTTTAATGGACGTGGAAGTTACTAAAGACATGGAACAGAGAACGTGAGAAGGGACAGAAGCCTCATTGAAACACACTTTGGTACATTTGGCACATTAGACTTCAGCAAAACAAAGCTGATTTACCCTTTTCTGATATTATATCTTCTCTAGTCTTTGTCCTTAAACAACACATATATGTTTTGCAAGGAGCTCACCAGGGGAAGCTGCTGCTTCTTGAGGCTGATGACATCCACTCAGAACAAACTGGGATTCAGATTTTCAGGATGAATGGGGCACGTTGGTCACAGGGAAGGGCTGATACTGTGCTAAAACCTGCTTAAAATACTGGTCTGTTTAACAAAAGCCAGGGGGCAAATCTCAGTGCTGTGCCCGAGGGGCAGGGGGAGAACACGGCCCCTTTTGTGGTTCATGTACCACAGTCACTTACCATCATTCACTTGATGAAAAGGCAGGGGAAGAAGCTGGGTTTTGTACAGTTTTGCACTTGCTGAGATGTTCAGGTGCAAATGTGAGGTGTGTTACCCCCCAGGCTGAGTTTGCCAGAGCTCCCATGAACGGATAGCACACTGACCCCTCCAGGTATGGTGTTAATTTGGTATGGAGAGGATTCCCTCCACATTAAGGTGTCCAGAAACAGACAGCAAATAAACAAATAGATTCTCTTGGAAAGCAGCATGCCCAGAACCAAGTAGTCAGCCACCAAAAAAACCCAGCAACACCAACAAAACCCCCACAAAACACTCTAGTGACCTTTAAACATCTCCAGTAGACCAATATTTCTACAACACTATCAAAATAATCCTTCAGTTCAGCTGCTTATTCGGAACCCACTCCTGGCATTCCAAGGAGGATGTTTAGCCTTAAATATTTGGGTACTTGCTGAAAATATTTCTTTGTTTGGCAGTTTTATTAATTTTCCTCCCATGCAAGAACCAGCTGGCACTGAGAATGCACCAGCTGGGGTCAGATGCTCAGGACAACAGAGTTCTGTTTTCTTCAGAAGAGATACTTAATTGTTCTTCAGTCAAAGACTGTTTTTTTCTGTTGACCTGTATTAACCCAGCACAAAATAAAATATTAAACCAGCAAATGAACAAACCCCCAAATTACCACCAGGATATGGCCACGAGCTTCAGATCCAAAGATGACTGGTGGGTCATGAGGAAAGAGAGCTCTGAAGAGAAAATTATGTGGAATGACTTTTAATAATTAAATGGGAATAACATACATTCAGTCTCCCACATTTTGAATTCTAGTGCTGCACAGAGGCTGCAGCCTCTCCTGTGGCTGAAAGGTGAGGTTTGCACACCCCACCTCTACAACTGCAATTTTTTAGGGAACTCATCTGGTCAGTCACAGCTTAGACTGCTGACTTGTACCTCCCTGTGGCAGGATTCACACCCTCACTCCTTGGTTTAGGGGAGCTGCTGGCAGCTCCCACATTTCCTCTGTCCTTCAGAATGCAAAGAATAGAAAAATCCCACTTTGCCTGTGATAATTCCCCTGGTTTGGCCAAAACAGCTGAATCTGCAAGGGTATGGAGTGACGGGACAAGGGGGAATGCTTCAAACTGAGAGCAGGGTCAAACTGGATATCAGGAGGGAATCCTTCCCTGGGAGGGTGGGGAGGTCCTGGCACAGGGTGCCCAGAGAAGTTGTGGCTGCCCCATCCCTGGAAGTGTCCAAGGCCAGGTTGGACGGGGCTTGGAGCAACCTGGGCTAGTGGGAGGTGTCCCTGCCCATGGCAGGGGGTGGGACTGGATGGACTTTAAGGTCCCTTCCCACCCAAACCATTCCATGATTCTGTGACCTAAAGCCCTTCAGAACACACCTTCAGGGCCACAGCAAATAGATCAGTATTTCACACATTCCCTGCAGTGTCCAGCAATCAAATCAAACTCACAGAGCTGAACCACTTCCTGGGGCCTTTGGCAACTTTTCTATGAAATGCAATAAAAAGTGCCACTGAATAAAGAACCAAAATATAACCCAACATAATTATTTCAAAACATTCTTCAGATGAAAACAAGAAGGCCATGTGTACCCTGCAGTGTGAGCTGATGAGCCTGTGTGTGGATTTTGAAGGACACAGGACATCAGAAGCAGCTGATGGCACTGCGAGGCTCGGGGCATGGTGAGAGCACACAGACCCTCTGAGAGCAGCCTCTGCTCCCTCCCTGGGCACCTCCAGCTCTGCCAACACGAGGTGGGAGGCACACCAGGCAGGGCTGGGTAAATAAACACAGCAAGCAATGGGGTGTTGGCAAGTGCTCCAGCCTGGGAATCTGCAATACAGGCTGAGACAGAACGGCAGCCTCTGGCTCCTGAACAAGCTCATCCCTCACAGCCCTGCTGCCTCCACTGTGCCAGAGCCTCTGGAGAGAGAGCCACCAATGCCTGTTCTAGTGCAGCACAAGGGGATGCACTGTTTGCTGCTTCAGTCATGGAAACCCAAGGAGTTTTCATTTAATAAATGTGAGAATATAGAAAAGTCCATGGAGCTAAAAGCTCCCCAGCTCAGCACTGCAGGGTAAGTGCCATCCTGTGTTAGTCATTGCTAAGCAGAAAAACAATCCAAAATGCTTTTTTACTGTGTAACATCATGTTTGCTTCCACAAAGAATTGTTCTGTTTTCCTCTAGTTCAAACTTGCTTTCAATTTCCTTTGTTCCTTTTTGTTCTCCTACTGCTTTTGCTCAAGTTCACTCTTTTCCATTTGATGCTGGGTTTGTGCCTGCTGTTGTTGCAGGTTTTATTGTTACTAAGGAGTAAACACTCTGAGGAACAGTGAAATCCATTTAGTGAGGCAGAACAACTGTAAGGTGTGAATTACTGATTCAGTATTTTAACTCATACCCTTCATGACACTTTGTCTCATTAACTCTCCAGTTTTCCAACTGATTCTATTTATGTGTTGCATGGTGGCTTTGCACTGGATATTGCTACATTATTCCAGTCTTTTTCTGTTCACAAACTACACTATAATCAACCCCCACCTTCTCTCCTTGGGGTGAAGAGGACTTTGTTGGTGCCTGCTGCCCTACAGGTTTGATCCTCATGGAGGGCTGCAAATTCTCCCTGAAGGTTTCCATCCAAATGGGGCATTTGTGAGGGCCTGAGTCTTTGTGGGTGTGTACAAGCTAACAAAGAATGAGCTCACACAACACTCAAAATCATAAGGTTTCCTTTACAGAGGGGTTCAGTTTTTCAAAACTCATGTCCACTTATGTAGGGTTTGGATGCTCTGGGTTGGGTGGGATCAGGGTTAGAACAGAAAGTGGGAGCAAACACTGCCAGGGACAGTGGGGCTGAAAGCACCTCCCCTCTGTGCAGAACCACATGAGAATGTCACCACCATCATGTTCCCCCCAGGCTCCACTTCTCCCCACACCAGGGTAAAGGTAAACAGGAACAACTGTGCAGTGCTGAGGCTGAATTAGCTCTGCTGGCTGTGTTTGTGCTCCTGGTCACTTGTCCAAACTCTACCTGGCAGAGGAGTTCAGGTCAGACTGATCACTGCTGGTAGAGACTGGACTGGAACACTGAAACCCCAACCTTCTGAATATTGTTCTAATTAGAGCTTTGATCCAGCTTCCATTAAGGGCAGGCAATTTGGCTTTTATAGAAAAAAAATAATGGAAAACGGCCTTTTCCTTTATCTTTACCAAAAAAATTACAACATAAATAGCCCTTTTAATGAGTTAATATTTCAAATAAGCTCAGACTGTCCCATGGCTTGGTGCCTTATTAGCAACATTTTGTGAGACGTGGTTTCTTTGTTATCTTAATACATTCTGAAAAATAACTCTTTTAGTGCCCCTTCTATTTATGACTCACTCATAATAACACAAGTGACTCATGCTGTCAAATTACAAGCTATTACTTTAGAAAATTATTTTTTCCCCTTCCTTTTCGGTAAAATATGACAATTTTCACTATTTTGTTACTAAGGGCAGCTCCTTACTACTTAACAGGTTCTCAGAATGCCACAAAAGACAAAAGCATCTCCCACCTCTTGTCTCTCTCACAGATGAACACATTTGAAACAGAACAATTATTTAAAACTAGTTCCAGAACGTCAGAGCTTGTTTATCAGTGAATTGTATTTCAGTCATCGGGTTTTATGTAGACAGATCTGCTTCTTTGTTTTATTTGAAGATGGTCACTGTAAGCTATTAGCACATGTTGGCCTAAAATTAATTCCACGGGATACTGTTGGCACAGGTGAAGACTCGAGTGTGCATTGCAGGGATTTCTGCAGTGAGGGTGAGTGGGGCTTTCATGCCCAAAGTGTGAGAGGATGTCCCTGGGTGGGAATTTCCTTGCCCAGCTGGGAACGGAGGGTTTCCTGGGTCAGAGAACATTGTGCAGCTTGTTGTTCCCTGAGAGCTTAGACACTCCCTCTGGCCACCTTCTTTCCACACCCCCACACCCCCCCCCTCTGGCCCTCACTTTTTTCCAAGATGAAAGCACATGGAAAACTATCTAAATAGCTCCTGTGCTGCTGTCCATTCTGCAGTGTGTCACCATTTTGTCATTGCAGCCATGCCTAGTGATGGTAGAAATCCTGAAAGGCCAGGCCCTGAAAGCCCAGCTGACTCCCTTTCATGTGAGGAAGCTGTTGCATCCTGATGATTTCCTCTAATTACTGTCCCGGATGAGAGCCAGCATTGTCTGGCTTGTGCCCGTTTAACCTCAGTGTGGAGATCATTCCTGGAGCACCCTTTTATTAAATGCTATTTCCCCCTACCCATTTTGCCTCCTTCTGCGTGGATGACTCTGGAGGAAATCCTCCATAATCACCTGCTGTTAGGAGTGGTCAGAGCTGCAAAGGAAAGGCTCTCTGGAAGCTCTTTGTGAGTGTCCCTGTCTGCGGGACCATCCATGGTGACACCATCTGGAGGGTGCCACACACGGCTCCCTCACACAAACAAGAGTGTTTGCAACTCAGGGGTTGTTTCTAAGAAGATTCTGCCTCTGTCCATGTGTCTTACAGATGAACAGCCATCATTCCCTGGGGGAGACACATTTCTTCTGAGGGAGATGAAAACACCAGTCAGCAGCACCTTTATTCCCCGATCTCCAGAAATGCAGATGGAGGGATCCTGATCTTTCCGGCATGAAGGGGGAAGATGGATCTGAGCAGGTCCCTTTGCCCTCGGTGTTCCAGGCATTGCCAGCTGGCCCTAAACTGCCACCCAGGCACTGATCAGGGGCTTTAGAAAGCCAAGGAAGTGCTCCTTGGCTCAGACATCTGTTGGGATGTTCCTGTTGCAATGGCTGCAGTTCTGGGAGGAATCACTGAGCTCCAGGTCTAGGCCACACGCTGCCTTTTCTCACATGGATTCTCTGCCAAAAGCAGCATCCAGAGCATTTTTCTTCCTGCCAGACCCATCATAATCTGTGCTTTAAAGCTTTTTCTCCTTTAATCCCATCAAACTTATTTCCTCTGATCTATTCTTATGTTCATAGAGAATAGAGTCAATTCCTTCATTTGATTGTTCATTACTCTTCCCCTTAATGTGTTGTAATGTTATTAGCTTCTCTTTTTCTCCTCTTCTTAGGTCAAAATTCAGCCTTGATGGGAATAGAAATAATTCAGAGCTCCCAAGCCTTTCTTTGGGATGATAACAAGGTATTTGGTGTATGTGAAGCAGCCACTTATTCAAGGGTTGACAGGTAAAGACAACCAGCAGAACTAAACCAGCCTCTCTCTCACTTGATATTAGATTTTGCCATTAAAATGTCCTGAATGCAGAGATACATGTACAGGTACCACACAACTGCTGCACCCACTGGAACATCTGGATTGGTGCAGCCTGTATTTAGAAATAAAGCTGTGCCACATGAACATCTTAAGGATTTTCTCACTGTCTGCACTGAAAGATGGTTGTCAGCAACGAGAATAATTCCTAGAAGTGACAGACTTGTAACAAAATGTTTGTGACTACAGCTTCACATTGCCTCACATTTGCTCTGGAAGAAAACACTCCCTTATGGAAAATGGAATTAAAAATGGATAAAAGGTCTCAACAGACCCTGACATATTCATAAGCACAGCAGCTTGAAGTAAACTTATTTATACTAAATGCAAAAATAAGGCATAAGATGAACATTTGAACTGAGAATGGAAATAGCACTTGAACATATAACATGGCAAGTAAGAAGAGAGAACTGGGAAGAAATGAATGACTGGGTGAATTATAAACATGTACACAACATCTGCTCCATGGAAAACAGCAACTGCAGCTCCCAATCTGTTTAGTAATTATGGCAAAGCAGAGCCCAGCACTGCAAGAGAGGCAGCACAGGGAGCAGAGAACACGGGGCTGTGCTGAAGGGTGAAGGTTTATAAAGTGCAGGAAATAGTTTATTAATACACAACTGGAGAAGGCCACCTGCAGTGGTAAACACAGTACCTGGGACAAAAATAGCTCTGGAGATAGAAAGGACAAGTATTATGAGGGAGAATATGGAAAATGGCTTACTGCTGGTGTGTTCACAGCTCAGTGCAATGGGGATAAATATGAATCAAGGAGAAACATTGGTTTCCCATTCTTGTTTTAACTTTTCACGCTTCAGGAGAAGGACCTGAGAAACTGTCCCCAAATCTGGTTCCTAATTTACACAGACAAGTTGTCTCATTGAAGTTAACAGCTGAAAAGTGAATTTGGGTTCTTTCAAACCAAAAACAAAGCAAAGGTTTTTGAATTTTGCCAGTAAAACAAATAACAAATGGAAGATTTAATGTCACCTGAAGACCTTGAGTCAGACAACCATCATTTACTAAATGCTTTATTTCCCCAACTTAAAAGCTGATGCATTTCCTACGAGAAGAAAGTAGAGGGGCTGTGCTGTGGAGAAGACGGGGCAGCTGTAGCCTCAAACTTGAAATTGGTACAAGGAAGAACGAGCTGAAAAGGAATGGTTTTAATCCAGTCCCCAATACCAGACGAACGCAGAATAGTAAAGCTAAATACATGAACAAACCCTCTGGTTTGTGACACTGTGCCCCAGTGTCACATTCTGTACCTGTGCACAGTGTCACATTCTGTACCAGTGCAGTGTCACAGGGCTGTACCTGTGCAGTGTCACATTCTGTACCTGTGCAGTGTCACATTCTGTACCTGTGCAGTGTCACAGGGCTGTACCTGTGCACAGTGTCACATTCTGTACCTGTGCAGTGTCACAGGGCTGTACCTGTGCAGTGTCACATTCTGTACCTGTGCAGTGTCACATTCTGTACCTGTGCAGTGTCACATTCTGTACCTGTGCAGTGTCACAGGGCTGTACCTGTGCAGTGTCACATTCTGTACCTGTGCAGTGTCACAGGGCTGTACCTGTGCAGTGTGACAGAGCTGTACCTGTGCAGTGTGACAGAGCTGTACCTGTGCAGTGTCACATTGTGTACCTGTGCAGTGTCACAGAGCTGTACCTGTGCAGTGTGACAGAGCTGTACCTGTGCAGTGTCACAGGGCTGTACCTGTTTACCAGTGTCACAGGTCTAAGCCAGCAGCCTTGACTCAGGGGGCAACAGCTTCCAAACAAGTCTATTACCAACAACTTACTCAAAGATATAATTCTCCATAGACCATCTGAATGGTTATTTAGGCCACCACCTCACTCTCTGTCACAATAAGAATCAAGCCTCTAGGGGTTGTAAGTACCTGTGAGTAGCTACCTGTACCACGTGTGAGTGGTTGTTGCTCTGGTACAGTGGAAGGCACTCTGTGCTCCTGTCCTGTTACTGCTTCCTCCAAACACTGCAAAGAAAGACTGTACCCTTAGGATTTGCTTTTTAAAAATTATTTTTCCTCAAGACCGTTTCCGTGTAATAAAAAATCAGCAGAGGATGTTCATGAAGGACTGACATGTCACGAATGCCAAAATCAACAACCAAACAGGGAAGGTAATGCTGCCTTTATCTTCCAGTAAACACAGGGATTAACAAAGAGGAAAGATTGACACCTGTAAAACCTACATCCTTCATATAAAGCACAGAAGCCTTTATATAAAGCACAAAAGTCAGCTAACATGCTGGTAGGAAAACCTCCCCCTTAAGCACCACACAATAACCCTGGCTGCTCATCCCAAACAGCTCCTCACTGAAAAGGTGTGCTCAAGGTTTCATTCATCATCTGCCCTGCTTTTTAAGGGGGTAGATGGGGGGATAATGATTAAACTGTGTTGGGGATGTAATATTAGGGAGTAGATTGGCTTGAAGACTAATATTACCCTAGCCTGGCTAATCTAATTCCATAATTCCTTGCAGCATGGCTGGTAATCAGCTGCTGACAGGCAAGGGAAGGTGGCAGGAAGCCACCCTAGAACAGCAGACAGGCTGTGTGCCCTCTCCCAGCCCAGGGACCGTCTGTGGCTGCAGCACTGGCTGCTGTTTGTGGAGGAACAGAAAGAGCACTCCCTGCTCTTTCTGGAGCCTCTGGCAACAAAACTGCTGCGTGTGCTCAGGGAAGACACCACTTTCCCCCTTGCCCCCTCCATCAGCTCACAGGAAAATATGAGGGAATATGCAGTTACAACTGACCCCATTTTCCTCAGGACTCTCGGCTGCCCCAGGTAAGCGTCCTGTTAACTGGGATCAGGGAAGGGGAACCAGGAGAACAGTCTATGCCACTTTACTGAAAAGCACGAGATGGGCATAGGTTTTCATTCCCTAGTTCTGCCTCACAGACAACAGACCTGGGGCTGACTTTAATGAGCAGAGAGAGGCATTTCAGAAACGGCAATAGCACTCTCAAATTCTAATGAGTACTCTTGTGGGGTTTTTCCTGATAGATTTCAGTATGACAATATTGTTATTTAGTATTTAGTAGGATTCAGTATAATAATGTTGTTATTAAATGTTTCCCTAACACTCCCCTCCTCCCCAGCACCTGACCGACCCCAGGCACAGCCCAGCCAGCAGTGCCCGTTTGGGAGGGGACATCTCCTGCCCCTCCCTCCACACAGAGAACACAACTTTCCCTCAATTTCAAGTATTTTCTTTTAAGGATGAAGTTTCCCATGCATTCTTAACCCTCACGGGCGCTAATTGCTGACCCTTTTAAATGACTCCTCCCTCACATTAGCCATACCCCGAGTCTGATGGATTAAAAAAAACCCAGTGAAAGTACATGGTAAGACTTTCCCCCATCCTCTACTAGGACATTTTAAAAAGAAATAACTGTTATATTACAGGAAACACAGTTGTACAGAAACACCTTAAATATAAAGTGTGAATTTTGTTACAGACTGCAGTGATTATTTGATAAACTGGAGCGAAGCAGAGCAGTTCTGGGAGAAGAGCTCAGCTCCCACCCCTGAGCCCACAGAGCTCCCCACCCTCGGCTGCCAACACCTCATTTTCAGTTTGCTTGCGTTTTCTGAGGGAAAAATTTCTTGGAATTGTGTTCTGTCCTTAAGCATTGCAGCCCTGAAGGGGAAGCCTGTTCCCCGAGCAGCTCCCGCAGTGTCAGTCTAACGCGGGCACACAGGAACACGGATCTGCTGCTGCTCTGGGCCGGCAAACCCAGGGCTGCACGGACAGCCCGAGGCATTTGCTCAAGGATTTCATCACTCACAGACTGGGGCTGCTGGTTTCTTTTTAAAAAGAAAACCTTTTTGTCCACAAACCAGCATGATGTGATGAACCTGCTGTTGCTGGGATGCACCAAATCCTGCTGCTGCCCAGGAGCCAAATCTGCTGCTGAATGGGAGGGGACCGAGTTTGGGGTCTGAGGGGGCACTGACTGTTTTGTTGCCTGATAAACCTAAAAATGCATTTCAACTCACATAAGACATGTAACTTGTAACACACATATTGCCAGCAGCCCTTTTCCCACTCAGGGGAACAAACAAGCACTAAGTGAACAGGGGAAAAACTCAGTATGAAATGCAAAAACCCCAAGTCTCATTTTAATCAATTTAAAAAAATGAAATTAAAAAAATAAATATTGGCCTTTACATTTGCAGCAGTGTGCTCAGAAAGATTTGTAAGCCCAAGCCCCCTGTCCCCAGCAATCACTGTACAGACCACTTGACCTCAAGGCAAAAGCCTGGTTGCAGCTTGCAGCACGTTGGTTGGTGAACTGTACCAGCTCCCATCTCATACTTTTTATTTTTCGAGCCAGCAGACTGCAACTACTTGCCTAAAGAAATTAAATAAACAGTGAGAATGTGCCAAAGCACTCCCACCACTTGGAGCAGTTTGTTTTTGAGAACATTCAGTGCCAGACTACTGAATGGGAAAGAGAAGGAACAGGAGAGTAAAACCTTTCATTTCTCAAGTGTTTATCACAGTAGCACTGAGATGTTCATTGCCCTTTCATTTCTTGTTGAATGGAAGCAGAGTAAGATCACATCTTTCCTTAAAAACTCAACTGAACAAGTTTAGGAAGTTTGGACAAATCTGGAAAATTAGAGCTACTTCTACAGCCACCACTGACTGCAGCAGCAATTGAAGACACCTAAAACTTGGAGAAACCCCTGACAACAAATATTAGGTGAAAATTTGTCAAAATCTTTAAAAACATTACACTGTCAACAAAAATGAAAATTAAGTCTGAAGAAGTCACGATTACAAACACTGAGGTGCTGCAGGGGGTGAAGTACAAACAACATAGCCTGGTGCTAAATTCTGAACAGCCAAACCACAAGAAAAGTCATCAAGACAAAGGAATCTTACAAAGCTTTATTAAAAAATACAGAATCAAATAACATAGTCCCAGTCCAAAAAAGTGCTTACAGTACCAATGAATACTGCAGTTGTACCCAAAGGAAGCCATACTACATTTTGGGTTTCTTTTTATTTTATTGTTGTTGTAAAAAACCACCAAATTATTCACAGTTGTTCCAGCATTCCTCATGCTGAATCAGCATATTGTGCTGATGAATCCCATTGTAAGGCTAAACATAAGAACACTTATCAGTGCAGTACATTCCTGAGTCTTTGGAACTCAAAATAAAAACTACTTCTTTGACATATACAATCCTTCAATTTTTTGGCTCATATTTCATCTGTTTTTCTAGTTCCCTTTTTTAAAAAGTTCATTAAAAATAAATCTGATTTACAAAAAAGTAAATAAAAAATTGCTAATAGTATAACTTAGACATAACTTCTAGCTGCTGAAGAGTGCAAGGAAGCCAGCTTAATATGAATACTGCTTTTTGTCTAGGCAGCACTGCCACTGAGCATCAAACAAGAGACAAAACAAGTTTTTGAGAACTGAAGCACTGACATAAAAAAATAAATTCAGAGCCCTAAATATAAAAAGAAAAATAACTTAAGGACTAGTTACATTCAAGAAAAGACTTGAATTACATCACAACTGCTGAAGTTCTCAAATTTGCCAAGGCACTGATCTATTTTGCAGCCCCAGTGCATGGAGGTGAGTCCTGGTGCTCTACCGAGAGGCATAACCTGTGCTCCAGAGCGTGGGTGATGGGCTTGTCCTCCTGCTGGAGCACTGAGAACTGAAGGAAAGAGCAGGTGACACACTGAGACCTGAAACACAGGGCAAGGAAGAAACAATCACACTGAGGAATGGTGGGAGAAGGAAGAAACAAACAATTGCTGATGATCATCTGCTGGACACAGGGAGAGAGACTAATGGTCCCTTCAGAGTAAAACAACGCCTTTAGCTTCATTCCTACAGAAAAGATACCACAATTTTACAGGTCTTCCTGTGCAGGACTTTTTAAGTCTGAGGGGGGGCACAACACAATGTCACCTCAGCAAGTGACATTCATTTGCATTTGCCTCATTTTATCTAAAGCATCAGGCACATGTGTTTACAAACCGGCCTGCAGCTCACCCTGACTTCAACACATCTGTACTAATGGGAATTGTTTTAACAGCCAGTGTTGATTACAGACCTCCCTACATTCCATTGCAATGCAACAGCCAGACTGATCAATTAATTCCCTCCTAATTGGGTTCTAGGTGCTTACTGTTAAGGGTGTGCTGAGGACTTGTCCTTGGGGTGAACACAGGGTGAGTGTGCTGTCCATTTGGTGAGAAAAAGGCATGATAGGCTGCAAGACAGGTAAAAAAAACCCAAAATCATTTCACATGGAAATTATTCCTTTATATCTTATAGTTAATGCATTGTAAGAAGTTATAGAAAAAAAATAATTGTGCAGTCTTTCCTTCTCTTACCTATGATCATAACAGCTGTCCCTGCTAATAGTGCAAAAAGAGTGAAGATCATCACCTGGTAAGACTCAACAAAGTGCTGGAAGAGACTGGCTTCATCTGCAGAGTAGATTAAGAGGAGACAACATTCAGTTAAAAGAGCATCTTCTCCAATCTGCTTTAACAGTTCTTAAACTGAAACAGCCAAAAGCAGCTTTTCATTGATAGCAAATAAGTGTAATCAACTTAGATAATACAACTTTGAATCTAGTGACTATTTCCAATGCAGTCCTCAAAATCTGCCAGTAACAGCTTAAGACACTGACTGGGTTGTGGCTGCCCCATCCCTGGAAGTGTCCAAGGCCAGGCTGGACGGGGCTTGGAGCAACCTGGGCTAGTGGAAGGTGTCCCTGCCCATGGGAGGGGGTAGCACTGGATGGGCTTTGAGGTCCCTTCCAACCCAAACTTTCTGGGATTCTATGATTCTATATACAATGTCTTTAGTGTGTTCTTTACTTACTCAGCCCCAAACTGCTGATCTGTTTTCAAAATAGCAAGGCATGCTTGGGAGTAAACAAAAGCAGAGTGAAAAAAATAACTTTCAGACACTACAGCACTGGTATAGTTACACTGAGTATTCTAGGCTGACCCCAAAGAAAAATATGTTCAACTTCAGCCATAATGAGCAGTTGTATTCCAGTCTTAGGGTCACAAAGAGCAGCTCACATGTCAATGACAGTGCCAGCTGCTAGCTCAGATTTTAACACACCAAACTTTAAAACCTCATGGCCATTAGTGAAAGTTAAAGGTTTATTCCAGCACATGAAGTCCAGAGCTACACTTACATCTCACTGGCGCAGTGGTTCTGTCAGTCAGGTAAACCACTGTCACTGGGATGGTGATGGACTGGTCAGTCATGGGGCTGGAGACAGTCAGGGTGGTGGACAAGGAGCCCTGGCTGGGAACTCTGGGATCAGCCAGGCTGACAGTGTACACCACGTGACTGGGCAGCTCGTAGGACTTCTCCTTCTCCAGCACCTTCACTGCTGGGGATCCACATTTCACCTGCAGAAGGAAAAACCGACCTGAAACAGACTGCTTGGGAATATCCATCTTCCAGGCCACATATCAGAGATCTGTTATTCCACAGAAACACAGAGCAAGTCACCCCTGAAGAGGAGTCAGATGAGGCTGTACCTTTGCAGTGACCCCTGCAGCACTTCCCCCCTGGTCACTGCCCTCTTCCCTGGTGTTTCCACAGCCCTGGGCTAACCCCACACAGCAAAAACCCAAGGGTCCCTCCCGGGGCTGTGTGAACCAGGGGCAGCCACACAGGTATGTGGGAAGAACCTCCCCGTGCCCCAAGGATCAGGCAGGGTTCTGTTCCCAACCAGCAGCTGGTTCACACATCCCAGGCAGCATGCCCAGCTGAGCCTGGCACACTTCTACCACCCCAGAACCCCAGGGTCAGACTGGATGGAGCCCTGATCAACCCTGCCCATGGCAGGGATGAGCTTTAGGGTCCCTTCCAACCCAAACCACACTGTGATTCTGTGAAAACAAAACTGAAAACTGGGGAAGAATACATTCCAAAATGAGTCTTTCCAAATCACCTCAGGACAATCTTGACATGGCAAAGGTGGCACGGAGTGCCTTTGGTTAGAAAGCTGCATGTGACAGCTCAAACTGCTTCCAGCTGTGCCATGACACTTCTCAGCCATACACTCACCTCCAGGGTGTCCAGAATGTCAGTGGCCCCAAATATCCTGAGGTCTGAGCTCACGTACTGGTTGCTCAGGAGCATTTCTGTCTGGTCAGCATAGAACCAGTGGCTGAAGGGCACCTCTGTGCTGCCCTGCTGCCCCGGGGAGGGGCTGCCCCGCAGCGCGGCCGTGACCCGCAGCGTGGCTCTGCTCCTGCTCAGCTGCTTCAGCTGCTTCTCAGACGGGCTGTGCATGGAGATGGAGCACGTGTAGTGTCCTGCAGAAACAAGGCAACTGCTCGTCTTGGGGGCTTTGTTTCCATGCACAGTGAGATTTCTGGGACATCCTTAGAGAAAAGCTAAAAAAGGTGGCAAAACTCAAGCAAGTGCAAGATTAGGAGCACGCAGGTGAACGGGACTGAGTGTCTGCTGGGTCAAACATCACAACCCCAGACTAAACATCATGAAAAAAACCACAGCTGGCAGCTTCCAGTCACATTTTAATATGCCAGTGCGACTCATGTCCACTTTGAACCTAACATTTATGCTAATATTGACAGGAATGTTAAATTTTGTTTACTGAAAGCAAAATTTGATATTTGATATTCTTTTCAACTAATGTTAAAATTTTAGCCAGTTACCAAGTCTGTGAAGATGTAGTTTATTTATAAAAGCTTCTTTAAAGGTTAGATATTCACCATGTTCCCAGTCTCATATGGGATCAATTTATCTCTTATTAGCAATAAAGGTAGTAAAAATTTCCCCCAGTATGGAAGATAAAAAGCATAAATAACAAGCAGAACTTGCCAGGTACATGTTTTCCCCTTATTTTCTTCCCCTAACAAAGTAACAGGGGATATGCAGGGTAAAACAGTGTTTACACAATGGGTGCAGGGATGAATCCAACAGATTATTAATGTTCTTTCCATACAGTCCATGGTCTTCTGGTTCTGTTTTAAAACACGTTATACTTCTAAAACATAACACATGTTGTAGACTTGCACAGTATTATTTCCATCTCCACAGTATCTGGCAATTTCCTCTCCTTTTAAGTCCCAGTTCACAATGTTTTTGGGATACATTCTAATTTGGGAATACTTGTCACCTGAAGGCTCCTTTTTTCTTTGACTTACTACAAAAACTCTGAAAAACATGGAATGGGCTGCCACTGCTTTGGCTTTCTCTGAAAAGCAACACATGTTTTTGTCACAGGCAGAAAACACTTAAACAAGAGGTGTCCATGTTAACAACTCCCTGAGGCAAAGCTCGGAGACTTCAGAAAGGGAATAGGATTAGATGGGATATTGGGAAGGAATTCTTCCCTGTGAGGGTGGGGAGGCCCTGGCACAGGTTGCCCAGAGAAGCTGTGGCTGCCCCATCCCTGGAAGTGCCCAAGGCCAGGTTGGACAGGGCTTGGAGCAACCTGGGCTGGTGGAAGGTGTCCCTGCCCATGGCAGGGGGTGGAATGGATGGGCTTTAAAGTCCTTCCAACCCAAACCATTCTGGGAGTCTGTGAAAGGTGCTGGGTCAAAGAGCTTTGGGTCTAAAGCCCAGCAGAACTCTGAGTATTTGTCTGCAGTGTGGCCTCTTGTCACATCTTACCTGAAAGTGCATCAAAGCCAGGTTCTGCTGTAAAAACATCCCGTGCTGAGAAGTCAAACATGTCACTGCTAAAATCCAGGTGGCAACTCAGAATGGACTGTGGTTGTAACTCAGCAATGGCTTCAACCTGAGTGGGCAAGCACTCCCCTAGGGGAAGGGAAAAAATCAATTACAAAATAAAACTATAACTAATTAAAAGTAAAAGCATGGCTTGTAATATCAGTTTTTTCTGCCACCTTCTGAAATAGTTTCAAAAAGTTATGATGATCTTAAAGGAGCTGGAAATCACAGACAGCTGCCCTAGCTCAGGTCTAATCCCAAAGAGACAGCAGTGAAAATTTTATATGTTGTGGGGTTTTTTTGGCAGGAATAATTTATTTACAGGAAAGAACGAACTGGAGAGAATTTTCAGCTCAGATGTCTCTTGAATAACTTGTATGAACCTGGGGGTCTCAATTTATATTTTACTATCTGGCAACATGTTTTTTTGGTAGGCTAATAATTTACATATGGCACAATAAATTACTACTGGAACACTGAGTGTTGAGCTAAAAAGTAAAAGTATCTGTAATCACACAAAATACAGCTTATTAAATAGAGGACACAATATAATGCTTAATCTTTGTATTGACTCTAATTGGTTAAGAGTGGTAACTACTTTAAACATGTTCAGTAAGAAAATGTAACTCCAAGAAGGTCATTGGAATTAAACATATAAGCAAATCATCAGCTGATGGTCCACTGACTGTTTTTTTTTAATATGATCAAAAATGGTACTTCTATTATCTACTGATTTTATTAGTTGGGAAATATTAACAGTGCCCCAGAACACCTTCCAAGTTCTGTCCCACAGCCCTGAGTCGTTCTGGAGCTCCTGGGATTCTGGAGAGGCACTAGAGGCTCCCAGGGATCTTGTTGCCCCAGTTTCACAGACCCTTAAACAACAAACAAAAATACACAAACACACAATAAACGTAAGGATTTTTTCACCATACCTTTCAAATTTTTATTTCTTTCCCCAATTGAAACTATGACTCTGGAGGCTGCAGCTCCCTGTGAGCTTGTGTGCAGCCCACTGACATGCATTGCTGTGGTCCTCTGGGGAGCAGTGATCAGGACCTGAAAAAAGGATGAACTACATGGTCACCAAAAACTGTTTAAACAAATAAAAATGGAGGCAAAACCAGACTGAATTGGTTGTGTAAGACTCCAAGAGGTCACGTTTTTCTTTGAAATCCTACATTTCTCTAATATTAGAAACTGCTTTCCAAGGCAATTTAAGCTAGCAAAAACATTTTGCCTTTCTACCCAACCTCCAGAAGTTAATATGCATAAAGCTCTATGTCTAAATTTAATTTAAAAAGAATGTCTAGTGCTTATGTTGGCTGATGCAGTCAATTGTGTCAACAGAAGGATTGCACTGCAGCTAAACAAAATAATTTAATGGAGTCCTTCTGATCAGTGATGCACAGCACAACACTTGAGAAAGTTTTTGCTGGCATCTCCTCCTGCAGTGAAGCTTCATTCATAAAAGCAGCCATAATCAAAATTGTTTAGCATCTGGAAACAACTTAGCCAACAAGGGAATCAAAATGCACAATAGAAGAACACTATAGGTGAAAAATCAAAATTATTATGCTGAATTTCTCTCCTTAGCACAGCTGATTAAAAAGAGTGATGTGTTTGGATAAGTACCAAATATTTTCCAAGCATAAAAGAACATTTTTAAATATTTATAACAAAACCCCTGTAGAATACAATTTGTTGAGGGTCCCCCCAAAGCAAAGCAAGCTCAGCAGGAAGTGACAGTGCCTCACCTCTCTGTATGTTTTCAGTACCCCAGGGATCTCATAGTAGACAGTGGCCAGCCCAGAGTCCCTGGCCAGGGCCACACCAGTTTTGGAGTCAATGAGAAGAACAGCACTGGAGGAGGAGCTCCACACACCAGGAAGGCCTGGAACACACCCATGGACACTGCTCAGCACACTGCTGCTCACTGAGCACACCCCATGGACACTGCTCAGCACACTGCTGCTCACTGAGCTCACCCAAATCACCCTGCACTGCACACACCCAAATCATCCTGCACTGCACACACCCATGGACACTGCTCAGCACACTGCTGCTCACTGAGCTCACCCAAATCACCCTCTCTGCCCACTGCCCACACACCACACACCAGGGCTGGTGCTGCAAGGCTGGCAGCCTGACACCACACTGCCCTGCAGCTGCTCTCACAAAACCCATTAACATCAAGAATCAGATATGGTGAGTGAAGACACTCCTGACTCTGCAGGATTCCCATAAAAACAAGCCTTTCCAGCTCATGGAGTAGGAATGACTGAATTCTGATACTCAGGAATCCAATACAAGAGACATACTGCATGGTACAATTAAAATTAGAGAACTTGATCAAACCTATTTTTATCATTAACAAGAACAGTAACATTTGATTCTGAACAAGCATCATAAATTATGCATTTATTTCCCTAAGAACGAGCAGGAGTCACACTGATGTCACATGAAGCAGCTGCTCACCAAGGCCACTCACCTTCCTGGGTAGTGAGTGAGGAGCTGAGGCAGAGGACATCCCCCAGCACCACGTCTGGGAGCTCAGGGAAGATGGCATGTTGGACAGGCAGGGGCACATAGTCTGCAATGCCACTGTGCTCTGCATCCCACACCCGCAGCAAGGTCAGCCCCACGTTCACAGTCCGCACCACAAACGTGTTGTTGGTGGCTCCTTTCCCAATCTGCACAAAGTCATCTCTGCAGACAAAAGGAAATGCTTCTGTATCAAGTAAGGTTTGCTCATAGTAAGTACTGCACTCTTTTTAGGTGGCTGATTGCTTGTTTCCAGCAACAGCCATCTTCTAATGGAGTCCGACAAAGAAAGAAATTATTAAAATTATTTAGGTGCTACTGAGGCAAATTTCAGTTCTCACATCATTATGTTGAGGAAATACTGAGGTTGTAATTATACATGAGAACTACTTCTTGATTTTATGAATTGTAGAGCTTTAGGGTGACATAATCTGCCTCTTTTCCCTTTTCTCAGGGGAGAAAGAAAGTGAAGAAATTTGACCACCAATATGCAGCTTCTCAGACATAACTTTACAAAGCCAAATCCCACTGGATTGTGAGTTCTGGTGTTTACCCACATTCAGCACTCCCAAACACAGTGACACAGGGAGCACTCTGCCCAGACTGGCACCCTGGCAGCACCACAGAGCCCCTGCAGGTCCTGGCAGCAGCAGAGCTGGGTCCCTGCAGTGCTGCACTAACAAGCAGGGCCTTTCTGGGGCAGCTCTGCAGGGGAAGGCAGGGCAGGGTTAACTCAGGGGTGTCTGTATGCTACAGAAATTTCTGCATTGACACAGAGAAGAGAAAATCTTGGATTCAACCCCTTTTTTTCCTTTCTCACCACGATCAGTGTGTTGTAAGCACAAGGTGCTCTGCAGAACACAAGCCATGTTGCAGTAAGAGAATTAGTGGTATCCACTTATGAGCAGAGAAGGTGGTTTATAACTTTGAGGCAGAGACCCAAAGGCCCTTTGAGGCTTGGCTCTGCTGGGCAGAGGCTGTACCAGCAGATCTGAAGAGACAGCCCCTGATCCAGAATGTTCCCCACCTTACATAAGCCCTCAGTGAGTCCCTGGAACAAAGCTCTGGGACAGAGGCAGCTGAGCAAATGCTAATGATCCCTTGTTTCTCTAGGGCACTGCTGTGTGCAGTGGGGTGATTCACTCAGAGCAGAGCACAGCTCCTGCAGTCCCACTGGGATCAGGCTTATCTGGGCAGCCTTCCATGGCCAGGGAGTATCGACTGCTGACGGGAACTCTCCTTCCTGCTCCGGTGCCTCTGGAGACCTCAGAGACAAAACCCTTTCTTTGCTAATCCCAGCCCAAGCTGTATCTTCACTTGGTATCTTCAGAACAATCTTTGCTCTGTGTGTGTTTGGCCTTTTCTTGTTGTCTGTAATTACCACCCCTGACAGACACCCACCTGTTAGTTGCCAAGTTGAGCACAGAATTATGTGAATGGAAAGTATCTCCAGAGTTATCATGAAAATGGACAGTGAATGTCAGTGTCACACCCAGGGGCAGAGCCAGCAGGGCCTCCTTGTTCTGTGTGAGCAGGATGGGACTCATGGAGATCCTCAGGTATGAGATGGGGCACACCTGCAAACATATCAGCAGTGAGAAGCAATGTTAAATTGCTTTTTGACGCCTCCATAAAAATAATCTAAAATCTTATTGTGCAAAGATACAAAGCTTCGTTTCTGAACCATGTTTAGCCATGTGCCAATACAACACAGAGCTGTTTTATCAGTATTTATATTTCACAGGTTGAAAGGGGCCTCTGGGGACTGTCTAGTCCAGCCCCCCCAGCCTCCCTGAGAAGCTGTGTTCAACAGCCACCCCAGTAAGAAGTGCTGTCCTGTGATCAGTCAGAATTCCCTGTGGTCCATTCCTGTGTTCCCCATGCCCTGTCCTTGAGCACAGCTCAGAAAAGCCTGGCTCTGTCTGCTTTACACCCTCACAGCAGATACTTCTTAGCCTCTTTTTTTTTTTAATACCACTGAGAACTGAAGCAATAATCATGTAAGAACACACATCACACACAGACATTACTATCCTACAAATTCCAACTGTTAAGGTTCCCTGGATATGCAAGAGAGCCAGTGGCCCCTAGACCTCTCCCAGTAATTCTTGAAATAAAAGGTGCAATTCATTCCCCAGTTACCACAAGAGGAGAAACTCACAGTGGATGTGGGAGTAAGGGGGTGCAATGGTCCCTGTTCCCAGTTCCCAGGGATGGAATGGTCCCTGTTCCCAGTTCCCAGGGATGGAATGGTCCCTGTTCCCAGTTCCCAGGGATGGAATGGTCCCTGTTCCCAGTTCCCAGTTCCCAGTTCCCAGGGATGGAATGGTCCCTGTTCCCTGTTCCCAGTTCCCAGGGATGGAATGGTCCCTGTTCCCAGTTCCCAGGGATGGAATGGTCCCTGTTCCCAGGGATGGAATGGTCCCTGTTCCCAGTTCCCTTGTATCAGGTGAGGAAGCCAAGGTGTTCCAGTCAGAGCTGCCAAACCCTAAGGGATCAGCAGGCTGGGGTTTGTTCCCTCAGTGCCTCTCCTCAGCCCAGACACAAGTTAGGAACTGCTCCAAACTCCTTACAGGAGCCTGCTACATTACCCACATGTGCACCACCCACGTTTTTGCAGCAACACTCCACTGAGGGAAGTTTTTCTGAAGACAGAGACTTCACAACCTATTGTTCTGGCTTTTAAATAGCACATCGCTGCTCTTGATTAACTTCCCTAGGTTAACTAGGAAAATTACCCAACAAAAATATCTCTATCTGCTCCTTCTCTTACAGCTGCTGGAAAATAAATAATGGAAGGACAGAGAAAGCAAAAACCCTCAAATATATTGAGAAAACTATTTTAAAAGAAGCCCTCAAGCTTATCTTGCAGGAAAATCCCTTTTTTTCTGACCTAAGAGGCTGAGTTAAAAAGTAAAACTCTGCAATCTGAAAATGTACATGTCAGAACTTAAAAAGGAAAGGACAAATTTGGCCTCAAGCAAAATACATCTTTGGTGAATTCGAAAAAAATGGCTAAAATATCAGTACACACAACTGTGTGCTCCAGGCTGGTATCATCAGTTAAAGTCTCAGTGCATAGACCTGTGCCCAACAAGCTGAGGGTACAAGCCAACAAAAACCCCATTTCCCTGACAGATCTTCAAGCTTGCTTTACTTTAAAATCTCAGCAACTGTCCCACAAGGGACAACTGCTAAATTTAATATTGATGAAAACAGCTATTTTACTGTTAAAGCATCTCAGTTTGTGAAGTATTTCTTTTATTAAAATAAAAATCCTGAGTACAGCTGGGCCAGGCAAGTGCTTTGCTGCTTCCACACCGAGCACAGTCACTCCCTGCTTCCCCTGCCTTATGTAAGAGTTTTTTCTGAGCAAAGTTGAAGGTCTAAGTGTTAAGTGATGCTGCTGCTGCAGTTTGGTTCTTAATTGTGTACAGTTGTAAAGAGACAACCCCAGCCCTTATGAAAGAAGGACAGTGTGAAGGAGAGAGCTTTGCCTGGGAATGACACAACAGATTCCAGCTCGTCCCCAGCTCTGTCACAAGTTTTCTGACATGACCTTCGGCAAAACCTCTCTGTTCTTCAGCCATAAAATGAACCAGCAGCACTGGGTTACCTCACAAAGGCACTGGGAGGTTAAAAAGATCGTTTCCATAAAAGCAGTAGGGTTGTAATAAGTACAGGCAAACAAACGAGCTGTACAAGAGGCTGATCTGAGGTGGGTCCTACTTCAAAGAGCTCCCAAGCTCCCCATCCCCACGCACTGACTGCACAGCTCTGTGATATCCTGGGCACAGAACGGACTCACAAAGGGAGGTTTAACTCCAGGCCCACTGTGTGCTGACTAAATGTCACTGGAGCCAACCCCAAAGCCATTAGGTGTCCTTCACTACCTGGATCCAGCAGTGAAGGGAAGGAACAAGGTCATCTGTAACAGAGCTGGACAAATTCCCTGCCACCACCTCCCAGCAGGAGAGGCATCAGTGACACTGAAGCCCCCACTCCTTGATTCACTCCCATCCAGGAGGACATCTACACACTGTCCTACAGGCAAAGCTGGACATGATGGAAAAAAACAAAATTCAAATAAAAAAATCCACTGAGCCACCTCACAGTGATTACAGGAGTCCAACTTCCAAATAATTTCAAGTCAGCACTCAATTGTATGTCCTTCTCCTTTAGCTGGGGCACAGAGAAGATGCCAAGGACAGTAAAAAGGGACAGGAGGCAGTGGAGGCAGTGCGGATCTCAAGGCTCATGTTGCCAGATGCACAAAGTTCTTGGCACAAGGATTTCTGAGCAGAGATGATGGACAGATGTTCCCTTGTGTCCCAAGTGCCCAGCCAGTGAGATACATCACACTTCCCATGACAGCATTCCATCAACAGATGAAGTTCTGGGAGAGAAAAATGTTTCCTAAGCTGGGTTTTGTGCCAGATTTGTCCTGCCCCAAAGCACCCCCACTTGGGTGTGGTTCAGGCTCCCAGAGTAGCCCTGCACACACTCTGCCAGTTCACCACACACAGGCAACAGCAGATAAATCACTGCCTCTGCTAAGACAGGCTCTCTCATACAGATTCTCATTCCCTGCAAAGGCTGAACTGCTGGGAAACAGCAGAAAAAAAAAATTTGGGGGGCACCGTACACTTGCATCTCTAATATCATGAAAATCCAGGTATTGCTTAGGTACCTCACAGCAGATGCTGCCTTTATATTCATGACTCCAGATGATATTTACCTTTTCACACGCTGCAAAATGCATGTTTATGACGTTAACTTTTTTGGTTTGTTTTTACTTTGAGCTTCTGTAATTATCAGCCTTCTAAGAGATTTTTAGGACAAACTTTCCTTAAAAAAAAGATTTTAAAGCACATGCACACACAAGCTTTTTTTGCAAAATGTACCAAATGTAAGAATTTGCTGGGATTTAATATTTATCCATCTAAGTTTAGTACACTAAACTTTTTTCCAAAGCTCAGAGCTGACTTCAGAAGTGAAGTTCAGGATGTGCAGCCACAGTCCCTGTTGCAGAGGTGAAGCTGTACTTGAGGAAACTGCAAAGAGAGCTGATTGTACCTTAACAGCAGCCACGACAGTCTGGTTGGTCCCAAAGGATTCTTGGGAAATCACTTCCAGTGTTGATGTTCCAGTCAAAGACCCAGACCTAAGGAAACCTCTCTCATCAACTCTCACCACAGGAACTTTATCTGGTCCCTCCAGAACACGGTATCTCAGGGAAGCCACTCGGTCCCTTAAGAGCAAGCAAACAAAACAGAAAAACAAAAAGCAAGGAAGCCTTTAAATGATGAAAACCATCTTTACACCAATATTTTACACAAATCTGAAAGACTTTTAACTATATGGGGTTTTTCCACATGTCTGCAATTAAAAAAAAAAAGCAAAATCTGTGTTCTAGTTTAAGAAAGCAAAGTTCAAGTTCTGTTTCAAGCTCACTTGAAGATTTTTCTGGGTTTAGGTATGTATTGAAATCTAGTTTCCATCCACTGAAGCAAAGGGGACTCCAGATAATTCCATCTGAGGCTACACCAACCAGCCTCTGCCATCACTTTCTGCAAACAGAGGGAAGTTAGTCTGGCAGGGCCAATGCTGGTATTAGAGAGAAGATCAGGGCCTTGATTAAGTGGATCTCCTCAGTTTCCTGGAAGTGGTTTTGTAGACAAGGTTAATTTTTGGAATAGCTCTCACCATGGTATTTGCATATTAATACAGTCAGCAAATCCATCAACTGCAATTAGTGGGCATTCTGAGACATTAACTGCTTTGAAGTATCACTTATCTTCTAACAGATCAGTAAATGATTTTTTTCCCCTCCCAAGCTTCTCCATATAGAAATAGATAGAAATACTCTACTTTATCCCAGGAAAAAAACTTTAAAGCTGGATTTTAGTTGCCCTTTTCTTGGCAACAGTGGAATTGGTTCTGGTGGAGTTCAGATATCGGGTCTCCAAGACTGGCTAGTGAAGATACTGGGACAAAGACATGTACAAACTGATACCTAGCAACTTAATGACTAATTAATCAGAAAAACTCCTCAGAAGAGAGAGCAGAACACCACCAGTGACTACCAATGCCAGTGCTCCTGTGTAACTGCTTCAAAAGCAATGCTGAACGACCATGGTCACTGGAGATCCAGCTAAAGGCCAGTTTGGAGGGGCTTGGAGCAACCTGGGCCAGTGGAAGGTGTCCCTGCCCTGGCAGGGGTGGCACTGGATGAGCTTTAAGGTCCCTTCCAACCCAAACCAGCCAGTGATTTTATGAAAACAAGGGTTCCCTCCCCTTAAGAAATAAATGCACCTAAAGCCTGGCCCTCAGTGTGTGTCCTACTGTCTGTATCTGCACATTTTTAGGCTGGCAAAATCACATTTCAAGCCTGAGATGAGTCTGAAATGTCAGTCTTTGAAAACAGATTATGTAAAAAGAATTTCTCATTTGGAAATGACATTTTAATCTGCAAATCCAGCCAGAGCCTCTGTGTAAGAAATACTGAGAAGTATGTTCCATAAAGCCTCAATCACCCATCAAAACCTCTGTTGGGAGCAGGCTACTGCTTTCACTGGCTCAGCAGCTTTTCAAATAAGCATCTGAAAAGTTCCCAATACTGAATGTCTTTTCTAGCCACAATCTAAGACAAGATTTGACAAAGCCCAAGAGAACAGATAAGATACTATTAATCACCAAAGTTGTCTATTAAATGGATGTACTGTGATACTCTTTTAAAAGACTCCTTTTGAGACAGCTCCTTCCAACAGACCTGCCTCAAGGTTCTAGTGAAGTGTTGACACAAGTCAGTGTGAAAACTGCTCACTGACCTGTTTGTCCGAAGTTTAATAAAGGAATTTGGTGACATTAAGATCTGCTCTGCTTCCACTCCTGGAGTGACTAGGTGAAGTTTTTCAAACACCTGGAAAATAAGAGGCATTTCAGCTTACTGTTGTGTCCAGCAAGGAATTTACTTCGTTTATTTAATCTTCAAAACAAATGAAACACAAATAGAACTGTAACAACTTTTTTTTCCCTTGATAATATATATGGTGAAAAATGACAACTGAATATGAATATCTGAGAACGGGAGAGGCAGTATCTTATCCAAACTACTCTGAAGAGCATTTACTTCCAGGGCTATGGCTAAACTAAGAAGCAGCATGAAAACAGAAGACTTCTCTAGTGAAATGGTATTGGAGACCCCACATTCCCCAGGCACTTTAGACTCCCCCGAGGCTGAGCCCGTGAACTGAATGCTCACATGAGGAACATTACACAAAAAAGAGGAAGGGCTCAAAGATTAACCAAAGCTGGAGATACTCCTTTGCATTTCAAATTCCTGACTTCAAATACAGACTTGAATTTAGTTCTGAAATAGGTATTTAAGCATTAACGGTGAGGAACAGCATCCTACCTGAATTTGGATCTCATCGGACAGCTCTCGTGCCATGTTGTAGAACTGGTTGGCTGCAGGATCCAGGACCTTCACAACTACTTTGAGGCCTGTTCTTCCCTTTACTCTGCCATAAACATCCACTGCAAAGTTGTATTTTGCAGGAAGCTGAAAAGAAGCCTTGGGACAGGAGAAAGGGATTAAAATGTGACTTGTGGGAAGAGCAGACCCTGCTACAGAGGAAATACCCCCCCCGAGCTGACAATCACTCAGGGATTTTCAGAGCGCAGGCAACACCACCTTCTCCATTCCCCTTATGTGGCAGTTCCCTTTTCCCAACATACACACACAGGCAGGGGGACACACACACACATTTTACCCACATTTTACCTCACTGTGCCTTGTCTTGACATCCAGAGTGTCCCTCTTTGTGACGGACCAGTGGAACGTTAACCCTGGCACAGCATTGCCAAAAGAGAAAGGGGTCTGACTGCTGGTGATGCCCATGACATAAACTGGCATCTAGAAACAGAGAAACCAAGCTGCTTAGGGAATTCCAGCATGGTGACAAATCCCCTGCACACAGCGAAAAGAGTTAAGTTCATTGATAAAGAGATGGTGTCTCATGAAGAAAATGGTTTGGCTGCTGTTTATGCTGCAAGGATGTATCACACAGAGGACTCAACCACCAACTTGTCATAAGTCAGTTTTGATTCCTTCTTATTTGGTATGCTCCACGAACACAAAACAGGGATTTTCAAGCTTTTATTTTTAATCTTCAAAGCAATTCATTCACTTGGGATCAATGAGCTGCAATCACTTGCCATTTTGGAATGAGTAACTAACAGAGGAATATAAAGTCTTCAAAAATAAACTTACAGAAGATAATTTAAGCAATATCTGTTGTTCTGGGTATAACAGACACACTGGACATTGTCAGCACACAAAGGAAGGAAGTCTCCACTGCAACAGAATGAAGATGAGAGAACCATCCTCCAGATTAAAGGAGGGCCTGAATTCCTAAAATCTGGTGCAGAAGGGAAACTTGTTTTGAATTCTGTTTTAGTATCACAGAATCACAGAAAGGTCTGGGTTGGAAGGGACTTCAAAGCTCATCTCATTCACCCCCTGCCATGGGCAGGGACACCTTCCACTAGCCCAGGGTGCTCCAAGCCCCGTCCAACCTGGCCTTGGACACTTCCAGGGATCCAGGGGCAGCCACAGCTGCTCTGGGCAGCCTGTGTCAGGGCCTCCCCACACTCACAGGGCAGCTTCTCTCTGCCAGCACATTCCCTCCTGCAGCAGCCCTGGTGCCACTGGGAGCTGCAGTGCCATCACCAGATGGTGTGACAGGAATGGTCCCAATGTGCAGCTCAACATGTTAAGGCAAGAGAAGCAAATCCCAAACCAACTCACCTGAGTACCAGTTTTCATCCGGGTAATGGGTGCCCGAATTCTGACAGCTGTCAGCTGTACCACTTCCACTTCCACCTTGTCCTGGAAGGGAGGAAGGGAAGGCATTGTAAGCACCTGTCAGATGGGGACTAGGTTTCCCTTTCAGGCTCTAGCCACTATTTTGCCATTATCTAATCACTGTTGCCATGTGATTTGCATGTGACTTGTCAGCAAAAACACTGATGGACAAATTCAGTAGGGCTGTAAAAAACTACAACAGTATTAACTTTACATTGATAAACATTTTAAAATGCCCCCTAAATTGAAAAAGGAAGCTCTGCTCAGAATTAGTGATGTTATGAATGATGGAACTGAGAGGTGACAGACAGCAAGGGACAAGACCATAGGAGTCCCCAGGAGAACAGGGATGAATAAACCCAGGAGGTAAAGGACGACACTGAGAGGATTAGAAGGCAATGAGGATTGCAGAGCAGCAAAGGGAACAATCCAGAATAAAAGTATGGTATGTGTGACACTCTGATGTCTTCTCTTCACATATCCTGACTTTCCTGATAGATTTTATTCCTGCTATCCACTGGGAAGGAAAGGTCAGACCTGGAACCTCACTGGGCAGCAGATTCAGCTTTCAAGTTCACTTTGCCTCCTGCCACAGCATCGGGGCAGACTGCTGCCCATGCATTAAAAAGCACAGATTCCTTTATATTTTATTCTTTTAAAAAGTTACTTTGTCTCCTCTTGGCTTGTGCTGACATCTCTCAAGCAGCAGAGCTTTATGGTTCACAGTAGCTGTGCTGCCTTGACCTCAAAGGAATAAGTCATAAGATGTGGCCCAAGTTCTGGTGCTCTGAGCCTTATGCAAGTGCCAGGGACTTGTGCTCTCTTACAGGCCTCTTCAGCTCCCTCATGCTCAGCTGTAGAAAATTCTAAGGACACAGATTCTGAAGGAATACCAGGGATTCACTGCTGGTACCTCTAGACAGGTTGTCCAGAGCAGAGCACACGTGAAGCTGTGACAGAAACTGCTGCAGCTCAACAGACAACATGTTTCTTGGGCTACAGTTGCCTTCTGGATCCTACTGACCTAAGGCATGCTAAGTTGTAAGGGGATGCAGGCAAGGACAACCTCCTGCTGTGTTAGAAAAGCTTCTTTAGATGGGTTTTTCTAGATGCACCGATCAATTTTAAAGGTACCACACAGGGCATAAAACCTCCCTGGGTTATCTGTAAAACTTTAGTTTAAAGCACACCAAGATTTACCCACCTGTTCAAAGTAACCACCCGTGCCAGCACACTGCAAGTTCACAGGCCAGGGAGTAAGAAACACTGTGTTTTCATCTTCAGGAAACCAGGGAAGCGCACAAGATAACACTGCTAATGCAACAAGATTATCTGCCCCCTTTTAGAGCCAAAGCCAGGAGTCAGAGCGCCTCTTTCAGCCCCAAACGTTACCTGAGACACCACCACGAGTCTCCCTGTCTCTGCATCCACAGCCTGCACCACTGCTGTGACCGTGGCACTGCCCACGGCCACGCCCTGCACCAGCCCCGTGCTGTTCACCCGCGCCACGCGCTCCTCGTCCATGGAGAAGATGATGTTGGACAGCGGCTGGGGGCCTCCTTCAGAAGTGATCTGTCATTAACAGCACACACAACAGCTCCCATTAACCCTGCAGGTGCTTCTTGCTCCTGGTAAACCCTTGGGGGCACTCCCCTCCCTGCTCAGCACCACAGTGTCCCCAGGGAAAGGCTGCCTGAGCCTCCCCGGGGCAGCTCAGGCCTTGTTTCTTCTGCACTCTGGTCCCTGCAGGATGGGAAATCTGTGAGCTGAGCACACAAGTGGACCATGTGCTTCAGAGAGTGTCATAGGCTGATGCCATCTCCACTCCAGGAAGCTTCAGAAAACTTCTCCTCCCTTTCTCTTCCCCACACATGGTAGAGCTCTGCTCTGTGCTGCAGTTTTTACAACTACCCCACTGTGCCTCAGGTCATGGAGGTGACAGATTTATTCAGGCTGTGCTGGTACTGAACACCTGGAAAGCTGATATTCCCTTGACAAAAACAAATACAAACCCTTTGATCCAGCAATCCACCAGAACAGAAGGTGGCTCACAAATGAAACTATTCTTGTTCAGAGAAGTATTCACCACAGAAACATAGAGCCAGAATGGTTTGGGTTGGAAGGGACCTTAAAGTTCATGGGCAGGGACACCTTCCACTAGCCCAGGTTGCTCCAAGCCCCATCAACCTGGCCTTGGACACTTCCAGGGATCCAGAGGCAGCCACAGCTTCTCTGGGCAACCTGTGCAGGGCCTCCCCACCCTCACAAGGAAGGATTCCTTCCCAGTATCCCACCCAGCCCTGCCCTCTGGCAGTGGGAAGCCATTCCCCTTGTCCTGTCCCTGAGGTCCCTGTCCAAAGTCCCTCCCCAGCTCTCATGTTGGTCCACTCAGTCTGAATGCAGCTAAATTGTCAAGTTGAATGTCTACTGCTGAAAAACAAGTTATGAAATATTTATTTTACAACAGAAATTACAAAAGAAAGAAAATATGTCAGAAGAGGCCTCACCTGAATCGTGGCCCCAATAATTAGGGTCACTTTCCTTGGCAGCAGCCTAAATGGGGGAAAGACCTAAAAACAGAAATAGGAATACTTGTGTTTAGGGTATTTCAATCAGATAAATTATGTCACAAAACAGTACAAGTGTAAAACTGAGCCTTTACTTGCTTAATTACAGTAAATTGAGCATGCAGAAAAACTTAACTCATCACTTGCAGTTAAAAGCCACTGAAATCCTAAACAGACTGGCATTTGGGCAACTTCTGGACAGAATGATCTTGTTTCTGGCAAATTAATTACTGTACTTTAACTATAATTTATATATTCCTATTCCACCCTAATAAAATCTATCTGAATTTACTTACTTCAATCTGCTGTGGAGCAGAGTTGATTCTTTGTCCTTTTTTGTCAGCCACAGTTGCCATAAGACTCGTCTGCCCAATGGCCATGCCATGCACGAGGAAAGCAGCAGTGTGGTCATCCAGAGCTTCCCTGAGGGGGCTGCAGCAAGGAAACACGTGGAACAGAGAAAATCAGGGAGGAAATCACTTAAGAACAAATGCAAAGGACTCACTTAGTACACGGCAGTTTTATCACAAGGCTAAGTGACCATGGCTTAAGCAAAATAAAGGTAACCATCATCTTTCTACAGATAATGGCTCTTGGCAGCCTGTGTTTTACCTTCACACTAAATACCTGAAATGAAAAGGAAAGAAGTAACAGACAGAATGAGTTTGGTATCATCAGATGTGTCTTCACCTGACATGATTTGCCAAGTCCCTGCTTCCAAGATGCACAAAGCTCCATTAAACATTACACTCTATGAATTCAGTCTCATTCAGCAGTCAACAAAATTCAGACTGTTAGTTTAGGCAATTTTCCTGACAAATAACCATTTTTTACCATTTAACAAGTAAATAAATAAAACCTCAGCCACTGTATGCCACCATGCCTCCAAGCCAATACCTTTACTCATTTTTTGCTTATTCTTATTCGCAGATTAATAAAAAAATCCATTAACTTACACAAGTGAGACAATCTGAGATGCTGCTCTTAGACTGAGGTCCATGACAGTGAAGTATTTTGCCAGAAAAGGTTTCTTAGAGCCATCCAAAACTCTGACATAAGCCTTCACTGTCTTTCCAATCTCCACCTGAAACACACACATCCAGTCATTTTTCATTTAAACTGTTCTTATTTAATAACATAAACGTTTTCATTTGATTTTGTATTACACTTGTAGTAGGGGAGGAGATAGAGCCCCAAGGTTAGATTAGCACTGATTTTAAAGACTAATCCCTGACAAGTAGAGTTAGTGTCAAATGAAATAAATGAATTCAGGTCTTTCAGCTGGCAAGGGCATAATTAAAACATCCAGAAATATCAACACTTATTTTGTTTAAGGCACACCCAAGCTGGCAAGAGAAATGAGCTGGGACTTTTCTTTTTGTTCATTTTTAAAACCTGACATATGGAAAATGACCTTAGGGCAAAACCTACTCCTAAAAGAATTGTTCACATGCACTTTAAATACGAGGAAATGTAAATGAGCGTGTCCATATAAATTATGGATTAACATACTGTGTAAATGCAAAAGTTGAGATTGCTGCCACACAGAACATGAGTAAGAGACACCTGATATTCTGAGACACTTATAACCTAAAGGGATAAATCTGGGAGGAAGAGACAGAGACACAAGGGAGATCCTGGTGTTTCTGGGTCATAGCATCTTGTTCCTGGCTCATGACTCTGTCCATGAGCAGCACTCGGGATCAGGGCAGGCTGGATCAGCCACTAAAGCTGGTTCCAAGGCACCAACCTTGTCAACAACTCGGACATACAGCTCTTGGATATCAGACACATGGATTTCAGCTTTAGCTGGGGCAGGGAAAGCCAGGCACAAGTCATGAATCATTACAGTCACTGATCCTGGAAGCAGAGGCTGCACCTGCAATGCCAAAAGAAAACTGCATTACAGCACTTACTTTCATTGTTTGTTGCTCACAGGATAAAATTTGTATCCCTTTCCAGGCAGAAGCAGTTGGATGCAGAAATTTCCAAACCTTAGACAAAGAATTCTTCAGCCAAACTAAAAGCAAAGCTGTAAAATGTATATAAAAAGTATTATGCTACTGAGCCAGTGCAAACAGCCCAGGGCAGCAAGTGAATTAATGGATCTTCATCCAGAACATTCTGGCATCCTGTTACTCTTCTGCCATCAGAAGGGGAAAAAACCCACAACTAATCATTTACAGAAATGAAACTTTTCTGAGTGAAATGAAAACCAAAATGATAAGGAAAAAAAAATAACCAAGGACAAAGATTATGCCTATAAAGCACCGGAATTGCCTCCTGCAGGATTCGTACTCTACCCAACGCTCTTCACGCCAATGAGCAGCCAAAATCTGGTGGTAGATCCTCCCAAGGAAGAGGATGATTGACAAATCAGGTTTATCTTTAATACAACTATTATTTCATTGGTTTTGAAGACAAAGAATGTACGCTTTACACTAACAAGAATAAACAGTGAAGAGACCTGTGCTCCCAAACTCCAGCCCTCAGAACTGGGCACTCATCCCAAAGGCACCTCCACAGCCTTCCCAGGGCCATGATCCCTCACTCAGCACCTCTGCAGTTCTCCTGCACCTGCCTGACCTTCCCAGCCCCTCAGGGTGTTCTCTTCCCCTCCAGAGGCACCTTCCCTTTGGGCAGGGACGGCACAGGTTGGGTGTCCCGCTCTGAACTCTGCCCAAGGGCTGGGGAGCAGCCAGGCCCCAGTTCAGAGGAGCTCCACTCAAGTCCCAGCATCACCTGCAGCACTGCAGGAGCTGCAGCTGGAGCGGTGGTAGAGCTGACACTGTGTGCCCTGAGGGCACCACTCACTTTTGCCTCATAAGAGAAGGGGATGTGAGGTTTTACTAAAGGTCAGCTTGCAGAACAGCAGCAGCTCCCTGAGTGCTGGGCTGGAACAAAGAGCCCTGGAAGCAGAGCAGGGAGGAGGCCACGGGGAGGGAGATGGAATGGAGCTCAGCTGGGCTGGGAGAGCAGAGAAGGAAACCAGCTGAGGGCCAGAGGGGCAACTTCTAAAAACTGTTCCTGTCCCAGCTCCCCCTTCTGTTCTCCCCTCCCAGTGGTGCCCACTGGCTCCCCAGCACACGGGGGTATTGCACTGGTAACACTGTTCCTCCTGCTGCCACCCAGGCCCAGAGAACTCTGTGCCAAACACAGAGGGAGATGGACACAACTGATCCCTGGCAGCCCTGCAAAGCCTGGGAATCGCTGCTCCAGATGAGTTGAGTTTCCCAGAACAGCTTACTGCCAAATCATCCTCTGCCAGCTTGGCTGCTCTGGCACCTGCCTGGCACAGCCTGACACACCAGCCTGGAGCCTGCTGATTTCCCAGACACACCATTCTGTTGCCTTCCATGGAAAAATCCATGGGATTTAACTCAAACACAGCACATAGGATTAACAAATTTGTAAAATGTTGGGGGATGGTATTTTTTTAAAATGTGTTAAAAAGTGTAGTCTTCTCTCCTTGTCTCCTTTGTCTACCTGAGGGGTAGACAAAATCTCTTTTTATACTTCACAAAGCCCATCTTGCTGTCACTGCTCCACTCCTTTATTTCAGACGAGAGCAGTGAACTTATCTTGTGTACATCAGCTAAAGCACTGCTAAACCCATGAGGGTTAAACTATTAAGAGTTTAAGCAGTGCACTATGTACAAAAAGTAGCTCATCTCTTCCACTTTTCCCCCACCTCTGTGCCTTGCTGAGTTGTGCCTTCACACTTGCAACAGTTAGAGACAATCAGAATGTTTCACAAATTTCTAGTTTCCACCTTAATTATCATTATTTCACAACTTCATCAACATTATTTCTTACAGGACAAATCTGTAAATTATAAATTTGTAAAGGCTACTCTTTAAAGCAACTTGTGTCATGTTCAATCCTTGTCTAATGAAAGCAGCAATGCAAACATATCCTTCTATTGCTGTTCAAGATAGAAAGCGTTTTATATCCTGGGCCTGGATGAAGTCAAGAGTAACTGTAGTTTAGTTGCATCTTCCAGTGGAAAAGTGCATTTCAAAACTAATAGGGAGACCAGAAATAAACTCTTTCATAGATACTTATTCACACAGTCAGGATGAAAGACAGGGATAAAAAATACCCTGAAACAGCACTACAGGATAGAAGAATTTGAAGGTTTCAGAAGTATTGGCTTACAGCAAATACTCCAATATTGCTAGAAACCAACTGATTTTTTGTGTAACACTTCCAAATAATTCTGTCACATTATTTTTCGTTGTGTGTTCGTGAAATCAGGAGCATTTTACTGTAAAACTGGAGTGGGTGAAGAACTTGGTACTGGCTTTCATCTTACAGAGAAAACACATGTGCACCACAACTGTAATGGAACAAATTCCTATCCCTGACACTACCTGTGCAAAGACCCCCTGCCTGAACCTGGCTGTGACAGGCAAAACCATCCAAAATCAGCTACTGCCTCTCCATCCACATGGACTGGAGAATGCCCAGCAGTGATGGAGCTGCAGGACAACAACCAGGTCACCAAAAAGGCATCAAATCACCAAATACTGCACTCACCAAAGCAACACCTCGAGTCTCCTCATGGGTCACTCTCACAATGTTTGGCACACTGGTGTTAATGAAAAAATATCCAGAACCTTCTCTGATGAAAAGTTCTGCCTGCAAAACCAGAAAAGCATCCAAAATTAGACTGTATCTTTCTAGTCTACTGCTAAAACTGGCTTCCTTACACAAATTATGTAATTTGAGAAGCTTCCCCCCTGCAGTTAGAAAGCAGCAGGTAACTCCTCACCTGTATGTCAGGGTGGCTGTAAATGGAGACATCAGTAGGGCTCACTCTGACATCCTCCACAAGGATCAGCTCAATGGTGGCAGACACTGGGAGCAGAGCTTCATACTGGAACAAACAATTGGCTGTTACAGCAAAGAGGCAGAAAACAGTGCAAGTCCCTTGTTAATGCAGGGAGGATGTTTAAAGCAGGTGAACAAAGAGCCAGAGCTGGAGAAGTTCAGGTTATGAGAATGCCCCAGGATCTAGTGATTGGGTCAGCTGCCACCCCCCCTCTGCAGGTGAGGCCATACACAGGGCATGGCCTCCTGTTCTGCAGCCCTGGCAAGACAGAGGACAGGGGCCCCCACCCTGAAGGTGCAGCAGGGTCAGTGAATCCAGTCTGACATGCACAGACAGGCTATTACCTTGGGGACATGCCCTAAGTTCATTCAGAATGATAAAAGTTAGTACAGAAAGTTTTCTACTTCTAACTCATCTTTTTGAGATTCTTCTTAGCAGGCTACCAAAAGAAATTCTTCCTTAAATGTAACTACACAAACACTGGACCAGATGCATGTTTCATCTCTCACTCATAACAACATTAGCTTAGAAAAGGAAAATGGTTTTTAGAGGAAGTTACTGTTCTGTACCCATTTCACCTCATTAGTAGAATTATTTCCTTGATGTAGAAAGGATGTCATCTTTCCCTAATGAGATAATAGGGCATTCCACTCAAACATGGAACAGCAATCAAGACATCTTGAACACACCACCTCTACCAGATCTTTGGTTTTGGCTGCAAGAAAGAAGTGTAAGTATGGGCAGGTTTGAGAGCAAAACAGAGCAGCCCATTGCCAATGCATCTAAAAAAGCAGCCAAGTTACCTCATTTAAAGAAACAACACAGGAGCCTACAAAGTGTGGCAGAACTGGTATCTAGAACTACTCTTCAACTATGGAAAAGATTCCTCCTAAACTTTAACACAGAGATCAGAACTTAAGTGCCATTTCCCACTCTGAAGTCCAACAAACTTCTCCGAATTCAAGGCAAAATTTAGAGCATTCACTTTTCTAATGATCCCTAAAAGTAAGATAGAATATTGAATATTGGGCTAATAGAGCAGGACACAGTGAGTTACAAAATGATTGCAGAACTCAAAGAGTCCATACTACAACTCAGATTTTAAGAGCAAAAAAAAAGAAACAGAACCAAATATCTCAAACATCTTTGGTGGCAAAATAACTGTGTCTTCCAATGTCGTGATTCTGACCAAGCTGTAGCCAAATTCTTTAGGGGAAATGCACTGACACCACACCTCCCAAGAGTAGCAGACTGGAAACCTCACTGAAAAGTCAAGAACTATGTGGCAAAGCAGATCTCCTCCCACAGAATTTACCATCCAGATGCCAAACCTGGGCCACACTGCCAGGAATGTGACCCACAGGATATTTCACATTACTAGTGCCCATCTGGTACCTGCTTTGAGTCAAATACTGTAACCTCTACCTGCATATTTTATTCTTTGCCTCAACTCTGTTCTCAAGGTATCTGATTCAGAACTGCATATCATCAAAACCCACTTAAATCTTGCTTAACAAAATTAAACAGAAATTCAGTTTAGGAAGCAGGGTATGTGAAGTCAGTTACTGGGCACATCAGGTTATTCCACAGGCTGAAACCTGCCTTGGCATTCAGTTTGAAAAAGTGACATAAACAGAAAGTTGCCATCTGTTTACATCTGCCCTTTGTTCATCATCACCACCTTTTGCCATTTTTTTCCCCTATGTTGAGTATGTTCAAACTAAAGTATTTCAGAGAGTGGCTAATGACTTGTAAAATGAGAGCCTGGGCTTATGGTTGGCACTGTACAAAGGAAAAGTCTCTCAGGAAACAAAAAAAGAGCATTAGTCAGAGCCCAGACTAACATATGGTCCACATGAGGAATCAGTCAGCTTTGGCTTTGCTCATGCAGAACTTTCCCACCCAGCTCTGCAGTGGCAATAATCCATTTGCTTTCCCCAGTGACAGCTGCACGAAGCACATGGTTGCTTCAGTGAAGGACAAGCAGCAGAGATTCACCAATTCATTAAGAAAACCTGACGAGAAACAAAACCAACTGAAACACTTCTTTGTAATCCCCTTGCCCAGATGGTTCAAAAACTCCCAAGGACTGGGATGTATTTGCTATGGAAAGCAGCACCCAGTGCAGAGGAAGGCAGAAAAGGCCAGAAACAAGAATAAAAGCAGTTGTATGACCCTGTCTCCAGGACCAGCCATGGAGCTGCTTTCTTTGTACCTTGCTCTGCACCAAGGAAACAAATACACCTCAGGACCACTGGGCACTAATCACAGGAAAATGGCACCAAAACCCAGAGCTCTGTTACCTGTGTTTTCACTCTGGCTGCCTTGAGGTGGGATTGCTGGTACCCAGTGGCAGTTGCAGAGATGGCAGCTGTCCCAAACTCACGATGAACTACAACAGTTTGCAAGCCTACAATCCAAGAGAGGTGAAAAACAAACTGCTTAGCTCTTCTAGTACCATTCTCAATAGACAAGAAGTCTGATTCTTTTTTTCTGCCCACCCCCAAAATAGCACACACTAAAACTGTATGTTGATGAGAAGATGGAATATGACTGCAGATTACAGTAATTTCTTTAATCAAGCTCAGTTATTACCAAACAGATTTAATCCTGATCTTCTTCAAACAATGGAATGCTCATCTAAACCAACTCATACCGTGCATTTTCTTCTGACCACTCCCATCCTCCTTCAGAATCAGCTCCATTGGCATATCAGGCTCAATATGAGCAAAGGCTGTTTTTGTTGACTCCCAGACAACATGCAGAGAGCTGAAGTTATCAAATTTATTGCCTTGCTGGTCATAGGCAGCCAAATCCAAGACTGGATTGCGATAATTTGAGACAGGAACCTGAAAAAGAAGGAATATTTGGAACTGAACAGATACAAGAGGATTTCTTAATCATCAAAACATATGCTTGAGTTCCATGAGATTTACTGTAACACTCATTACATGAGGCATGTTCATTAAAATGAGCCATCAATGCAAATCATTAAGCTGTAGTTCAACTGCAAGGGTTTGGTTTTTTTGAAGGATGGAGGTTTTTTTAGCCAGTGAATTACCTTAAAACAAACAAACAAAAAACCAAACCAACAACAACAAAGTCGAACTACAGCTCAACTACATCGTTCAGAACTCAAACAAATAATGAAGAACACTGCTGTTGGTGAGAAGCTCCAATCTGGTGCTGTGAAATGCATTACAAGAGCAGTGTGCCAAAGGAGGCTGAACTGACACGTGATGGGGCCAGAAAGGCAGGTGAGCTCTGAAGTGACTAATAATACACAAAAAACTTCTCATCTTGTTATTACACAGGAGCTACTTAAAATGATTCATCAACTAAACAGGCACTGCAGTTTTAGGAAAGGAGGGTGATTTTATATTTGCCTGGGAATATTAACATGACAAAACACTGTTTACTGAGCAGCCAACATGTGACAACCCTCCTCAGGAGAGAGAATACAGAATAAAAATAAAATAGCAAAGTTCTTCAAGCATGATTCTCTACACATATGTGTTGTCCATTGACTGTGACTCAGGGGTGCAAAGCTGGACACCTCTGATGTCACTGTATGTGCTTCCATGGAGATCTTCACATCAGCAAAGTTTGTGCCTTTGTTGGTAAGACACACACACTGGTAAAATATGTCTCTACATGCTCAGTGGAACAGTTAGATTACAATGAAGTGGTATAGAGAGCAAGTACTTTCCTCAGAAAGAGCTCCTGGAAATATTTCCCCCCTCCTTTTTTAAATAAAAACTATTTTTATCTCACAAGTCAGAATGGCTTCCTCACTGTGACACTTGGGTGAGAAGCCACAATCCAAATGCTTCGAGGTATATTCCTATTTTCTGGTAGGTCCCTTTATGCACCTGTTTGAATGATCACTGCAGAATCACAGAATCAAAGAATGATCTAGGTGGGAAGGGACTTAAAAGCTCCTCCAGTCCCACCCCCTACCATGGGCAGGGACACCTTCCACTAGCCCAGGTTGCTCCAAGTGCCATCCAACCTGGCCTGGAACACTTCCAGGGATGGGGCAGCCACAGCTCCTCTGGGTAACCTGTGCCAGGGCCTCCCCACCTCACAGGGAAGAATTTCTCCCCATTATCCCATCTCTCCCTGCTCTCTGGCACTGGGAAGCCATTCCCTCTGTCCTGTCCCTCCACCCCTTGTCCCCAGTCCCTCTCCAGCTCTCCTGGAGCCCCTTTAGGCACTGGAAGGGGCTCTCAGGTCTTCCAGGAGCCTCCTCTTCTCCAGGTGAACCCCCCCAGCTCTCCCAGCCTGGCTCCAGAGCAGAGGGGCTCCAGCCTTGGGAGCATCCCCGTGGCCTCCTTGGGACCTGCTCCAGGAGCTCCACATCTGTGCTGTGTTGGGAGCCCCAGAGCTGCACAGAGAGCTCCAGGTGGGTCTCACAGGGCAGAACAGAGGGGCAGAATCCCCTCCCTGGCCCTGCTGCCCACACCTCTCCCACTGCAGGAGCAGAGAGGGACACCAGCACTGCCCCTCCTGGAGCAGGTCAGCTGCTTTATTTCACACGTGGAGGTCCCACCACTGATCTTTCTGTTATAGGAACACTTCCCTTCTCTCACCACTTGCTTGTTTTGCTGTAGCAAAGGGCAGGAGAGGTCGAGCTGGGGACTGCCATAAACAGGGATCAGGGTCAGCCGGGAAGGGACAGCACAGATGAACTTCACCACAGCAGCTTCCACCACAGGGAAGGGGTTGGTCACTGAGGGGCTGTTCCCAACTGTCAGGGCAATAACCTGGAAACAGGCAAATGAGGAAAGAGAGCTCAGGCATGTTCTATTTCCACAGGCCTCAGTTACACTCTGATGTCAGAATGAACAAGCAAAAATACGATTCTTGGGGATTTACAGCACCATTAAGACACAGGAAGATGGAAAAGGAGGTGCATATTTCAAGCACAGTTCTATACCACTATCAAAGTACTATTCCTAGGTACTTTTCCTAGGTATTCCTGTTCATTACTATCAAACTTGATTCACAACAAATCTCTCGTAACTTAAAAAAGGAAACAGCAGGTGTTCTTCTTGCAGAGTGAGAACAGAACAGCCAAAAGACAATATTTATAGTCACGTCACTGTGTTTAAAAACATCTTGCCGTTTATTTTACATTCCCTTTTTAGCCTCCAGCAAAACAAAGGGGCTCTAAAGCCAGAGAAGGGTATCCCAGCAGGCTGAGGCAGCTCTGGTTCCCTCATCCACTAATGCAGTGGTGCAGACCATGCAGGTGTAATCTGTGGCCAGCCAGCCAATGCACACACAGTCCAGACATCAACAACAAGAGCTGTTCTTTATGGATTTGCACTCACAGAAATAGCTCTGCTTTGTAGAGGTTTCACTGAGGAAGTCAGTGGAATTTGGCAGCCCCACCAAAATGCTTAGGCCTTGCAGAATTGCAGGAGGAAAACATTAAATCAAAGCTAAAAGCTTTACAGACTGGGGAAGATGAATAAAGCAGGATAAATCACTTCTGCATGGTGGAGAAAACAAGACCAGGTGGGAAATGACTACGACCACGCTCACAAAGGCTGCACAAATAGCAGAGCAGTAAATTTCTATGGCTGTCATTTGTTAGAATAAACAGAATTACCCTGGAAGGTAATGTGGTTAAGAGGAGCAGGTCAGACAGAAGAGGCAGCTTGCTGCAGTAACCTTCTGTTCTGATCCTGCTTATGCAAGCTGAAGCTGCACTGATCAGGATGTTTAGTGCATCCCACAACATAAGGTTTCCATGACTTGGGTTTATACTGCAATAAACCCACCATAAACCACTTTATAACATAATGCTGGCAAATGCTCCCTCTAAAACCTGCACCAGCATCACAATGCATAAACAATATACTTATCCAAGTTCTTCACTGGCTTATTATAAAAACAACCTCCTATATAACAGCTATATGGTACCATCAATCTGCCTGGAGCCTGTTCTCAGCTGCCTGAGCTCAGTGTTTGATGGAGGGCAACCTAAACACCTCCTGGCACCTACCTGCTCTCCCAGGCTGTTGCACGACACTCTAACCCAGTGCTGGTTGTGGTTTTGAGAAGTAGAAGGGCCAAGTAAAGACAGGAAAACACTTTCTGCATCCTCAGCAGTGATGTTCCTGAAGAACTTGGAAGGTTCTTGGACCCATGGTCTAGGTCCTCCTTCAAACAACATGTCTTTGGAGGAACCCAAAGTCACTAAAGCAACAGATGGTGGATCCACAGCCTGTAATGAATAATGACAAATTAATAACTCTATTTACACAAGAACAGAGCTGCACCAAAATAATTACCATCACCTACAGGAATTCTGCCCAGTTGGATTATAATCAGTGGAATGCACGGATCCAAAGGAAAGTTTTATCTGCATTCTGATCACATCTCCTTCATGAAAAATTAGAGCAGAAGACCCTTAATATACTTTTCTGAGCACAGAGAGTATTCTGCTACACTTTTAAATAGACAGTACTTTAAATGAATGAAATAACGTCAAATTGTACTTTCTCTTGACAGTGCTCTCTCCAGCACAGTTCTGTGTATGTAATTATTCTCCTACACAAGTTTTACTTCAAACCTCTCTTACAAATTCTGCACTTATGTGTATTCCTGTGGGGCAGCCTGTGCTGTTCATCATCACAGCAATTAACCTGACATTTAATACACAAAAACCATTTGTATTTTGTGTTTCACAACATCATATTACTTTGGTGTTTAGTAAGGAAGAGCAGCTAACAAAATTCAGTTCTTTCCATAGGTGCATTTTGAAAGGAAGAGAGAGAAGGGGAGGGTTGGCATAAATGTTCCTCTTTCCTCCCATTTACTGCCTGGTTGTATTTGTAATATTAAGTTAAAATCCCATTAGAAACCGATGAGATTTAGTCTCAAGTGTCTGCCTGCCCTTGGACTGTTTATCTTTCTCCCACTTTTTAATGCTGTAATTTATTTATTAATAGATGTCTGACAGAAAAATGCTGCCTTCCCTTTCTAGGCAGCATAAATATTTCATTCTACAGAAAGGAGGGAAAATAATGTGGAAATCACTGTTCTACACTTCAAAGAAAGAGAAGTTCTTCACTGAGACATCTGAGCACAGCTTATTTTTTTAAAAAATGCACTTAATCCACCCCGCTTGTCACCATGACCTGGCTCTGTCAGGTACCCCAGCATCATTTCACTTTATACATGAAAAGCAGCTTTACAACACCTCAAGGGGCTTTGCTAATAAATGTGAATGATACCACAGACATGAAAAATTCCTAATTGGAAAGATTATGCTTCTCTCTCACTGCTGCCAACAACAGAACAAAAAGTGTACATGCTCTCCTTAGGACATCTCAGCATCTTAAATAGCTGAGCATCATTATTTGAAGATATTTGACAGAAAAACATATTTAAACTGTAAAATCATCATTATAGTCACAAATTTCTATTATTTGCACTAACATTTTTTCCAGATTTGGGGAAAAAAAGCTCTGGCCAAATGCATTAGACTCCAGCTCTGCAGAGTCAGTGCTGGTCTCTGAAGATGAGGTACCACAAGCCTCCTGTCTTGTATTTCCATCTACTGCTCCTGGCCAACAGTGAAAACCACCCACCTCCTTTTCTGAACATATTTATTACATAATACCACCTTGCTCTTTGTTGTTTACAGGCACTTTAGGCGATGCCCCAGGAGCAGTGCCAGCAGACTCACCCTCAGCGGCAGGAAGGCGGCGATGGCGATGCTGGCGCTGAGGTGGACGTGCCCGTGGGTGTAGCTCACCACCAGGGTTGTGTACCCCTGAGCTTCAGCTCTCACTTTGACTCCACTGCAAAAATCAGCAGTTGGCTTAAGTCTTCCTGTCAGACAGATTAAAAATATATAAAAACATGTTTAGAGAGCAATGCTCAGGTATATTAATCAAGTTCAACGTGGCTTTTTGAAGGGAGCCTACAAGAGAGCTGGAGTTTTTACAAGGGTCTGGAGCAACAGGACAAGGGGGAATGGCTTCAAAGTGACAGAAAGCAGAGTTGCACTAGAGATTAATAAGAAATTCATGGATGTGAGGGTGGGGAAGCCCTGGCACAGGTTGCCCAGAGCAGCTGTGGCTGCCCCTGGATCCCTGGAAGTGTCCGAGGCCAGGTTGGACAGGGCTTGGAGCAACCTGGGCTAGAGGAAGGTGTCCCTGCCCATGGCAGGGGGTGGCACTGGATGGGCTTTAAGTTCCCTTCCAACCCAAGCCATTCCCTGAGTCTATGATTGATGGTTCTGTGATGATTTTTCACAACAAAAGCAGTTCCACCAGAAGTAAGTAGAGATTTGTTCTCCAACCAAATGGGTAAAAACAATCCCTACTGTCTTTCACATACCAAAGCATCTTTCAAACATCTTTAGTTTCACACTGGCCTGATCAGGACATGAGTCTTTACTCTGGTACAAACTAATATAACCTCTCTCTTACTGAATATTTTCATCTTGCTGTAATAAGACAAAAGTGGCTTGTAATTAAGCACAAAAAGTCATCCTGCTTAGCCAAGCTTTCCAGCTCAAGGGAAGGCATTCTCATGGAATCTCTTCACTTACTTAGAGGACACTTTGGAGCTTGGGAGGGGTCTGGTTTTAATTTTTTTTGAAACAAACACTACAACAGCATACTACAGAGTGACATTTAACATTGCTGCCTCTCAGGCAGAGATGGTACACTGCAGATTGGTTTTACTGGCACAGGAAAGAGCTTCCATATAAAGCCACTTGGGAAAAAACTAGTGAATACATGTGAATAACATACTGAATTCAGAGGTCACAGAACAAGCCCAGTGCCAGTGTCCACCTGGCCCAGCAACACTAATGCCAATCTTTAAAAATAACAGACATACTTGACAAGAGGCATTTCTTAAATAAATGAGCTTAGCAATGGCAGAGCTTTGGCAAGGTTAAGCAGCTGATTGTCTTAGTCCCTTGTGGGCAAACCATGGACAGTGTCTGTATAGAACTGAAAGCACTGATGGACAATTTGGGCAAAGCAGTTGTTAATCAGTGTTCCTGTCAGAACACAATATATGTGGATCCCTCCCATAAGAAATCCATCAGCTTTGTTACAGCCTGTTAAAGCAGGTTAAAAATACTAAATCAGTAGAAAGACATAAGGGAGACCACATATTATCTAAATGACTGCCAAATGCTTTCAGAGTCCCCCAAACATCAGAAATATCAGAGGGAAGTTCTGCATAAAAATGTAAATGCATCCTCAAAATAAATCCACTCTGATCCCCCCTCTGAAGTCAGAACAGTCAGAACTGAAAGGAGATGTGTGACAGGAACATCTCCCTTTAACTTCCACATCAGGGAGGGGGTCAGATCACCTTGGAGTGGGCTGAACACGCCCTGGTTCTCCACCTCCACCTGCAGAGCCAGGTGGGAGCAGTCCCGCAGGGGGATCAACGTGCCCGTCTCCGTCGTGAGGCCGTTGAGCCGCAGGGGCAGCTCCAGGGTTTGCCCAACACGTGTTTCCACCTGGCAGGGAGTGAATTCCATCCCACTGGGTTCAGTGACATACACCTGGAGGGGAGAGACACAGCACAGAGGCATTTCAGAGCTCTTTGCCCAGAGCAGCCCAAGCCCACATCACCTTGGTGATCCTTTGACTGCCCCTCCCATAATTCTCTTTTCTGCTTTGCTGATTTAAGGTGTGGACCAGGCTGTGTAGTATCTCCAGGAGGTCCCATCACCAACTGGGACAGATTTAAAACCCAACCCTGACCTTCACATTTTGACTTTTTCACATCTGAGCTAGACCTGGCACAGCGAGCAAGGCTGCCCAGCCTCCATCACTCACAGCAGCAGGGATGTAGACATTAAAGGAACTAATGACCCAAATATTTCCTCGATGGCTTTTTGATCTTCTTTCTTGCATTTCTGCTGGCAAAATTTTATAGATGTCCAGAGCTCAACAATTCCACACAGTAATTTGCAGACATCTAAAATAAGTGAACAAGCATCTACTGCCTAATCCAACAACCTTCTGCTTCAGCAAGTAATCTTGGTTTGTATTTCCATCTGTTGATCCTGTACTCAGCTTTGTTCTTCTTCAGAGAACTGGTCAACAACAAAATATAGAAAAAGATTGGCAGCAATAGATGTTCCATGCTGTTACAGAGGGTGGGGAGGCCCTGGCACAGCCCAGAGAAGCTGTGGCTGCCCCATCCCTGGAAGTGCCTAAAGCCAAGTTGGAGTAACCTGGGGTAGTGGAAGGTGTCCCTGCCCATGGCAGGGGTGGGACTGGATGAGCTTTAAGGCCCCTTCCAAGCCAAACCATTCCATGATTCTATGGTTCTATAGCTGGCATGTTGATGAACAAGCCTTAACTGCATTGTTTTTCTGATTTGTTTTTCCATTAAAGAATCCACCACAGACTGACCACATATTTCATAACAATCACTATGATCAAAGCTTTTATTTGCAACATCTTAACTACCTAATCTTCTGCAAATGGCTTCAGGACACCAAACCATATGGTAGAGAGTTAAAGCTGTAATCTGTGTGGATTGACTACTCCTAAAAGTACTACTACTAAACTTGCTCACCCAGGTCAGTAAACAGAACTCTGCAGTGACTCTGTGAAGAAAGCAGTTCCTAACACAAGAACAAAGGAATTCAAAAATAACCTATTCAGATTGTGCAACACACTGCTCTGAAAGCTCACATGGACACAAGGATTTTTTCTGTCCTCAGGCTTTGACTTATGCTTGAGGATAACAAGTTTTAGCTGAAAAATCTTCATTCCTCTCTCTCTTGCTGTAACTGCTGCACTGCTAAAAAGCAGCACTCTGGGTTGTTCAGTGAATTATTTCAGAGCAAGTCTGTAAACTAAATTCTGAACAGATTTTAATTCGTGCCACTATTTTAAGAATTTCAGTCATTATTTTAAGGATGAAGTTTAGTACCTCTCAAACTCATTTTGCAGAATTGACATAAATACTCTGAGCAAAACCCCAAGCTAACCTGCCCCTCAAAAACCCAGCAATAGTAGATGAAGCTGCTCCAAATGAAATTTAGTTAGAAATATCTTTCCCAAAACACATAAACTAAAAACACTGAAAAAAAGAAAAGAAGGGGGGAAAATGTAGGAAAAATATCTGTTTCCATAGTTCCCTCTTCATTATGGGACAGACTCGACCAAACACATTTTTCATCACTTCTGTGTTGAACACTGTCACATTTCCATTCCCATGTTTAGCTCTTTGCACAAGGCACAGAGTTCAAGCAGAGATTAAAATCCTCCATTTGTGAAGGCAGCAGAGTAGTGCTGCTTCCCAGCAGCAAATATGCACCACAGTAGTACTTGTAGTTTGTATTCTATCATGTTACAGATCCAGCTGCTCTTAAAAGCCTGCCAAGAATTTCATTAAGGAAATTTATTTGTGTCCAAAGGATAGAAGAAGATATCTCCCAATCAGCAACACTCTGCAGAAAAATATTTTAGACTGTGGATTTGCAGTGTTAACCAGAGCAGCTTCTTCACCTTCCTTTGCACACCCATTCCATGTGCTGTTCTTGGATTTTCTTCACTCCTCACACACCCTGATCACCATGACCAAATCCTAAGAACAGGGGGTGATTTGCAGAAAGACCACAAAATCCCTCTTGGGAGCTACGTCTTCCACTGCCATTTTCTCCTAATTTTCCTAAAATACTGTTTTTTCTTGGCCAGCCTTGGTCTCAGGATTCATTCTGTGGCACTGTACTCACTTCAGGCACTTCTCCAGACAGGAATTTCCCTGCACATCCTGGTATCTGCCATCCTTTTATATCAGGGGAAAACACCCACTTCTCACCCTGCAGAATGCATTTTTAAGTTTGTCTTGTCTGCTTAGATGGTCAGACCAGGAGTAAATTACCATTTCCTCCTTGCACTCAAAACTTCCAACAAGGAAGTCAGGAAGGGGCAAAAATGGGAGTGAAGTTCAAGCAGTGGTCCCCTAGAGCACAAAGTGAACTCATCACTTAGTTTCCCTTAGTTTCCACAGGGCAGGCAGGGAAATCTCCTGGGAACCTTTCAGAAGGGGAATGCCTATGGCATTCTCAGTTGCTTTGCTGTTTCCAAAACCCATATTCAAGAGTGATCAGGGAAAAAAGGAAGCCTTACCTTCATTTCTCCATAATGCAAGGGATTCTGCACATCAACTGCCTGAATAACACTGATCCCAGTATCACTGCCAGTCGTCATTACTCCTTTGACTGTCACTGTTGCAACAGCCTGGTTAGAACAGGACCAGCTGAAATTTCCACTTCCACCTCGAGCCTGGAATAGAGAGAAAAAATCTTGCAAAGATTCTATCAAGTATATGATTCTCACATTTCTTTGCTGTCACACCTGTGAATGTCTTTCATGAAAACCAGGAACACACTGAGAATGGGGAAATACAAATAAAATAACACCTCAGAATTTCCAAATAAGCAAAGTGAAACAAGAGAGAGATGAGAAGATTACTACCCTTCACTCACTTGAATTTCAGCTTTCTTCATGCACACACCAGTGCTGCCAACCCAACCATCCCTCCTGCAGCTGCTCAAGCCTGGTGGGAGTCCCCCAACTCCCAGCTGTGCTCACAGCCAGCACAGCACAGCACAGACCAACACACCAGAGGGATAATCTACTCCCCAAAACTCCCACTGCTTCTCTGCTCTCATCTGGGGCCTCAGAGCTGCTAAGCTGACACCCTGCACCTACCAGCTTCTTCCAGTGGGATCTGTGAAGGGATCTAAAGGGAAGAGAAAAGGAGGTGGGAGGCAGGGGGGGAATGAGGCAACAGGGGAAAAAAGAAAAAAGGGAGGAAAAAAGGTCACTGTTTTCTTGGTAGTACTTCTTTATTTTTATGCTGAATATCAGCAGATCTACCTGCAGCCACTCAATAAAGTGCTGCTCCAGCAACAGGTCAGTCATTCCATGAGGGAGTGAAATTCTTCTACAGAAGGGTGAGAACCAGCTACTTGATACAATGGTCACATCAAGAGACACAAAGGATTCCCCACTGGAGGAGCCCCTGGCAGCCAGGCCAGGGCAGGATCTGCTGCAGGGTCCTCCTGTACAGAGGGAAGGGCCAGAGACACTTGCCAGCACAGAGTATTGTCCTCCAGGCCGTGCAGTCCCAGTTACTGGGGAACCACAATCATTAAATGCTGTAAAACATGTAGATTGTAAACATCAGTATTACGAGCTATAGGAAATGCTTATTGAGACAAATACTGTGCAGGAAGGTATAATGAGAAAATGTTTAAAGCAAATTAAAAAAAGAGATGACTTTGACACTCCAAAATAAACGTCAAAGTTCCATCAGAGTAGAACAAGGGTGAACACTGGAGCAACTTTTTAATGTATATTGTTTTAATTTCTTTAACTTCCTCTGCATTTCCTTTAACCTGATTCATAATTAAAGTAAAAACAAACAAGATGATAAAAAAGGACAGTGTGGAAAATAAGCAACTCTAAATTATGCAGGCACTTGGCTAATAACTTTTACCAGGAAAAGAGAATAAAAGGCAAATGAAAAGGAGTCTCATTTCCCTTCTTCCTTCCCTGATTACAGAAGGAGCACTGGACACAGACAAATGGATAAACAGGTAATGTGTGTGACAGAAGGAGATGCACAGATGTGGTGAGAAAGGCTGAAAGCTTGCAGGAGTTCTGCACATTTTGTAAAGGTATTTTTAATTAAAACAGAGAGATGAGCAGAAAACATAAACCAGAAATACCCAATTCTTACTAATTGTATGAAGTCTCATCTCCTTGCCAAACAAACATTCTGGCACAGCACTACATTTTTTCTCTCTAGCATTGAGGAGAGAAAGGATAAACCAGCTGTTATTACAGTCTAATAACTCCCCACAGCCTGAGCTGCTCCCTGGACAGTGATGCCTCCCCAGCACACAGCAACCTCCACATCCTGAACTCCCCAGAGCTGGCACTGAGCTGTTCCCAGGCATGGACTGAAGGAAGGCAGCAGAACCCACCTCAGCAGCGCAGATATGAACAAAGCAACCACAACAAACCAGAGAGCAGACAAAGCAAAACCTTGTTCTGATACCATCTGGAGGGAGTTACTTCAGCTATAAACAGAATTTGGCTAGATCCAAAACCTCCCTTTCAACTTGTTTTCAGAAAAAGTCAACTCACCAATTTAAAACAGTCTGACAAACTCCGGAGTAGGAGGCAAACACTGATCTACAGGCAGGAACAACAGTGGAGCTGTGTGTGTGTACCCCTGTCAACAACCACTGCTATTGTGCAATGGCCACACTGGACAAATGGGCTCAGTTCCTACAAGTACCAACTGACTGAAATGTTGGAAGAAAAAGGTTTCCATGTTTTTAATGAAAAAACCCACAGTAAAGTAAGAATACTGACACAATTACTACAGTGCCAGGAAGGAATGTTCTCTGGTGAGATGCTTCATTACATATGCAAGGTAAAGTGAGATAAGAATAGAACTGTGAATGAGGTGGGAAACAAAAAACATTTACTTTCCCTTACTGGGAAAACTCCACCAGAATTATGATGAAGAACTGAAAATGCATATTTGTACTAAGAATTTTTACCACACTCTGCTGGCGTGGTTGGGAATAGCAAGTACAGAGGTAGCACTAAACTCAATGGAGTTACCTTGGGATTTAACTGGGGAATGCAGCTTTATCCCTCTGAGATTGACTCTCTTCACAGAACCACAGAATCAGTAAGGTTGGAAAAAGACCTTTAAGATCATCAAGTCCAACCATCAACCCAGCACCACCACGTTCACCATTAAATTGTGTCCTCAACTGCCACATGCAAACATGTTTTGAACACTTCCAGTGACTCCACCACTGCCTGGGCAGCCTATGTCAATGCCTGACAACCCTTTCCATGAAGAAGTTTTCCCTCATATCCAATCCAAGCCTCTCCAGGCACAACTTGAGGCCATTTCCTCTCGTCCTGTCACTTGTTACCTGGGAGAAGAGCCCGACATAAAACAGAAAAAATGATGTGTGTCACTGCCTCTTTCTGGATACTGTTTACTCAAGGACAGACCCAAAAGTCAGCACTACTTCTTGCCACCAGGGAGAGGCAGGAACTGTGCATCAAACACCTGAGTGCAGGCTTTGGGCATCACTGACCTGGGATAAGAGTCTGGTTGGGAAAGCACAATGTTCTTTCCCTTAGTTAGGCTGGAGACACGGGATACTGGGAGACAAGCCATTTGGTTCATGAAGCATATGGAACAACTGACAGCTTGGGAGCAAAGACACACACATAAGAAACATATGGAAAAAGTCCCTTCTGCAAATGCAACTGAGGCCTTTGCCTCCCTAGAACTTTTTATTAGGAGTATGAGGGGTGTGGGGAGTGAAGGATACTGATGTTCAAGGTTGACAGAGTGCTGCAAATTCATCTTGTCATGCCCTTTTTGCAGTCACTTCCCACTGCAGTTCATACTTCCAACCCTTTCCAGCAAATGACAGCCTCTAATTATTGCTGCGAAGCTTTGTACCCAGGATGTTTCCTGGAATTCCAAACCACTCCATGCACATTTGTGCAGTGCATACATGAGGGGAGAGAGAAAGGGAAGGAAAGACAAGAGGTGAAAGTCAGTAGGGGTTTTATATTTGTTGGTTTCTTGGTGCTTTCTTTAAACCACACATTCATTCCTGTACCTAACATCCCATTAAACTCCTCCAAAAACATTTTCGGATATCCCTGTGCCTGGAATATCCAAAGTCCACTCTGTAAGTGGTTTCAGGCCTCACTGTGCCTGCCTGAGCAGTACTCCCTGCAGTTGGATAGTCCTCTGGCATACCTGGATGGTGTACTGGTAGACTCCTGCTTTTGGCTGCCAAGGAAATGTCAGGATACTGGGTGACAGAACTATGGGAACATAGATTTCCACATCCTGCTGGTTCCGCACCGGAACTGGTAACGTGTGAACCCCTCCATCCTGCAAGGGCAAGAGCACAGCATTACAGACAGCACCACAGGGCTTCCTACACTCCAGGTTTAGTCCTCATGGACAGACAAGTTGTTGGAAACATCTCAGGAGAGAAAGGAACACGACTGAGGGCCACTCATGAACCGTGTTACGTGTGAGCAAACAGTCAGCTCCCGGCAGCAAGGTGTGCTACTGGATTCAGTGAGGATTACTGCTAGGGAGAAACAGGTGCCTCGTTAATTTAAAAGGCAAACAGCAAGGAGAGGGACACTCTTTCACTACTATTTTGAGACTGTGTCTGGGGAACCAATCTGGAGACTCAACACCTGTCTTTACTCCTTGCTTGTTCCCCTCTGAGCACGAAGTTCAGCCCAACAGACCCACTGCTCACCCCCCAATCACTGGCCTTCACAGCTCTGCTGTCACTGCAGTGCCACCACCTCTGGCACAACACACTCTTACTGCAGCTCTGAAGGAAAACTTTGGCAGCTCCCACTGGATCCCATTCCACTCAAGAGCACCTCTCTGACACAGAGAATGACCTGGCTTCTCACATACAAATCCTACTCCAGGAACCACTGAAATGATTTCACAGCAAATGGGCTGAAGTGCTGAAGTTTCAAGCAAAACAAGTCACTTGCACACCACGTGCCCTAGTTAGCCACACATTCAGCAGAAAGTTAATCAATATTAATTGGAAGAAATGTGCAGGCTGATACATTTGGCAGATTTTCATTCCAGCATTTAACATCACTTACCAAATAATAGTAAACTCCCCCAGTGTGAGTGAGTGCAGAGCAAGGCCAGGGTCTGACACTGGTGATCTACCACACCAAACTGTACAAGCCCTCAGCCTGAGAGGCCTTTGCCCCAGCCCCAAGGAATGGGATGTGCCTGCACGAGGACCTGCCACGAGAGAAGAGGTCAGTGCTGTGCACCATGGCCTGAACAGGCGTTTGGCACACGCCTGGCACCAAAATCCCACTCCTTATCCACACAAATCCTCTGCTGACTCAATTGAGTTTTCCTCAAGCACAGATTTTAGAATTTGGTTCTCAAACTGTTCAAACAAAGCAGCTCAGACTATGCAGTTCTTGGGTTTCTTTCACAGTGAGGTCACTCCTGCACAGCTGAGTGAATTTTGGCCCGGCAGTGAAGCAGGAGGGCTTTGCTGAGGACGTACCTGATCGACCACTGCAGTCAGGGCAGCATCAATGCTGGTCTGCCCCTCCTTCACTGCCCTCACATGATGATATGATCCATTCAGAGATGACTGCAGCACCTCAAAGTACTCCTTGGACAGCTCAGCATCAATTCTGATGTTCTAAAACCAGGACATGAAACAGAGATTGCCACAGGTAAATGACATTAAAACTGGACAGACAGCCATAAACATAGAGCAAATCAATAACAAAGCAATGAGAAAACTATTGTTGAACAACACAGTTCAAACACATCTTGCTGAAACAGATTGGGATTTTTCCCTATGGAAGTTTCAGTCTCTCAGTAAGGTTTTACCTTTTAGACACAGCATTCACTCCACAGAAAGTTTCCCTTTTTATATTACCAGCAACATGGAATTTAACATGAAACGTACCAATATTTCTACCAATAATTTTTAAATTACAATAATTTCTTAATTTTGCCATTCTTAAACAAAAAAGAACAAATACACTGCCTCAACAGCACATTGAGCTCAAGCTGAAACCCAGATCTGTAGCTCAAGAAGCAATTATGTGCAAATAAAATATCATTCCCATATCTTCCATATTCTGAAAAGCAATAACTTAATTTTATCAAATATTTAATAATTTATCAATATTTCTAAATTTTATTAGATTTTGTTATTATTTTGATGTTTTATTGATGAATTTTATTTCATATTTACATAAATTTTATACAATAAAGGATATAAGAGCATACATTATATATACTATATAAATATATAGTATATATGTTATTATTATATATTCTATAACATATAAAATACATATAAAATATATATTTTTAAATTTAATAATATATAATGATATATAATATATTATATATTTTATATATATTATATATGTTGTTATATATAATATGTTATTATTTTTATGTTTTATTGATGAATTTTATTTCATATTTATTTAAATGTTATATAATAAATTATATAAAATATGTAATATGTAATATATAAATATTATCTTAAATACATAATTTTATATAATTTATTTATTTATATAAAATACTTTAAAATTTAAAAATATCAAATTTTATTACTTTTTTCTTCTTGCAAATGAACCATTTAAATTTTGTTTTCCTTGTGTGTTTTTTTAAGAACTATGTAGAGATTTGGTACCTAGTATGTGAAATTTAGGAAGAAATTCTTCCCTGTGAGGGTGGTTGGACATCCAAACCTGAAACTCATTGTCCAGTTTTTTCCAGTTCTCTCTACAGCACTTAGGACTCCAATGGTCTCACATGAATCACCCAGAGTGCTTTATTTTAAAAAGGCAGCAGCAACAAAACAAAGGGAAAAAAGGAAAAGGCAAGAAACAACACTCTTTGCACTGTCCTACCTCAGTGGAAATAGGAACCCACTCAACTAATTTCAAAGCAAGTCAGGATTCAGGAGACAGACACTGAGAATACATAAACATTTCAACTTACATCAGACAAATACACCTTGTTGCTTGATTTATCATACACATCGATTGTAATCTCATACAGCCTGCCCGTTTCCAGGACCCATCTGTCACCTGGCTGAACTGTAAATCCTACAAAACAGGAGAGGTTGAACAGCACACACCAACAGCCTCCTTCCCTAATGGATAAAAGCATTTGGCTTCTGGTGCCCACACTCTGCAGATGAACATTCATTATTTAAAGCTGCTGAATACAGAGATAAAAGAAAATACGTATTTAGTACTAAACCTATTTCACATTCAGCTACTTTTATGAATAAAATTACTTTTCTATGAAAAGTAACACGAGGAATGGAAGAGCATATATACACCACGAAAACCACAAAAGCAAGGCAAGAAATTATATTAAACAGTCAAGAAAATCAATACCAACCTAAATATCCAGGATTTACCACATAGATAGTGCTGTTGGGCAGCCTGGACACCCCCTGCATGTGGATACCTGGAGTCTTAGTAAAGGAACACAAAAGTTTAGTCAAAAGTCAAGATCAGCTTATTCCTGGGGCTCCTTGTGCCTCTTTGGCCACTTGGAGCTAATTTTAAATTGGGAATAAATGTTATCCCCAATTCCCTGCATGGCACTGAGCATTCTGGAGAGATTTCACTAGAGAACATCGTGCTTGAAATACAAAAATGGAATAAAGCCCCATCACATTTCCACAGTGACTGAGGGGAACAGACCTGACTTAACTGATCTTTTGCCAACCCAATTTCTTAGAGCATCCAAGGCATCTGACAGCTCTGCTGAGACTGAATTCCCAGCAGAGCTGTTTCCCATGGCTCCACCAGCACTCCTGATTTTCAGGGCTCCTGGTACAAATGGGGATAATGTTTTTGTGTTGCAAAGGGAAAGTCTGTCCCCTGCCAGGATGCTGTGGGTGGCAAGGCATCCTGAAGGAAGGATACTCTTGTGCACCAGGAGCAGGTTGGTGTGGCCCTGCTGCAATGCAGTGACAGTGGATGTTGCCTGGTCCAAGCTGGCAACGGGCCGGGATGGATCTCCCTCGGGATCCAGGACGTGGTTCTGGAGCTGCAGCTCATACTGCTCTGATGGCATCGCTATTTCTGCATGGAAAACAAGACAACACGGGAAACAAGGAAAGCAAGTGTGTCAGTGCCTGGCTGCTGCTAATTATTGCTGATTATTTTCTACTGATGCTGAGTGCACACATGAAATCCGCATTTTTAATGTCCTGTAGAAACAGCATTTCTGTCATTGCATCAACACATACACAACAAGATGAGCTTCCTGCCAGACTCCAATGTCTTTGAAGCTGCAATTTCCAACTAATGTCAGCTCACTATTTAGACCTAACATCCAAGTAATTTCCAGCTTCACAAGAAAGAAGGAAAAAAAAAAGGGGAAAAAAAGAAAGAGAAAAAAGGAAAAAAAAAGAAATAAGTTAAGGCATTACACTTTTAAATGGGCATAAAGCCAATCAACCCACCCTTACAGAGGCTCTGCTTTGTGGAGCAAATCTATTTGCCAGTAAAACATTTTCTCTTAGAAAAGTTACTAATCTGAATTTGATTTAACTAAGAAAGTCATTCAGATTCTCAGTGACTGTGAAATAAATGAGTATATCTAAAATGCTAGTGTTGGCTCCTATTCTGAGATACCCTCACCTTCACATCCTCCATAAATCTGCAAGAGTATATTCTTTATAGTCCCAATTTTTTTGACAGAAAGAACTAAACAGCTGTATCATTGTGTGCCTTAGGAAAACAGTATTAAATATTAACAAAGTAGTTTAAATACAATTAAAAATTTCTCAGCGCTTAATAATTCACACAAAGCATTAAAAAATAAAAATAAGAGAGAACGGAACCAACCTGTGATCTTCCCTTGCCTCATTTTCTGAACTCTGTACTGAATTGATGTTCCTACCAGCAGATAAATGTCATATACTGGATTTAAAAGGATGTTTTCCAAAATAAGCAATCTGACTTCTGCAGGATGTACATCCTATTGATGGAGGGAAAAGAAAAAAACAAAAAGTAAGCACATTTAGAGCAGCTCATTTGAAGCAGACCATGCAGCAGGAACTTAGAATCTAGAAGTGAAAAATATCACTTGCTGCAATTGGCTCTTTATTTTCACCTCCAATTTTGTCACAACAGGGCAATGCAAGGGACAGTGAATGGCACAGAGACCTGCTCTGTGCACACTGTGAAGGATAAGGAAAAAAATCGAGTCTCTGTGAAGATCATTTTGGTTCTGTTTTCCAGAGAATACAGAAAAACTTGAGACAGATGCTCAGTGATCACTCAGCCAGAAATTCATCTTCCCCACTGTAAAACATGGTACCTCCAGGCAGCACATCCATTAGAACTGCACCGAGGAATCCACATCCAACTCACTGGTCTATTAAATTAGGAATACAACAGATAATTGTATAAATTCTATTACAGCTGTTTGAGGGATGTTCACTGAAAACGTGCAGTCTGGCAGCAGGGGGAGATTTAAAGGAACTACTAAACCAGAAAGAGAAAAAAATTACAAACACAACAATATTATTTCACTTTCACTCACAGTATCAGCTCAAAAATAATTGAGAAATATAAATATTAAACCAGAAAACTAAGCAAGCCACAAGCATTCAAACCCCCAAAAGTCAGAGTGATATCATGTAGAGCAAGCACATGTATTCAGCACAATTAGGCAGAGCTGTAACAAAACCACAAATCTTAACAGGCACTACAATTTGTGTCCCCTGACTAGTGTCACATACATGTAGATAATATTTTTGTGGAACAGGTCAGATAAGCCAAGGCAATTCCACTTTCAGCAGAAAAATGAAGTACAACCTGTGGTAGCAGAAATCTGTCAAACCAGACCTGCAGACACGAGATGAAGCTCCAGAGAAGGATTTTTAAGGAGCAGTGTTAAGCTGACAGTAGCACGATGCCAAGTACTTCTGGAAGCCACAAAAACTCTCTCAGGTGTTTGTAAATTCTGTTATGGGCAAAACCAACTCTGTCTGCAGAGCTAAATGAAAAACTCATCACCAGAAGCTGTACAGGAAGAACCATCCCGGGTCTCCAGAGCCGCTGGGAAGAGCAGCCAGCACTGCACTGAACACCCTGGTGGCACTGACATTCCCTTCCCTGGAAACCAGAACCAACAGAGCAATCCTTGGTCTAGTCATTTATTTACTGAGAAAAAGAACAGAAGTGTTCTAGTTGAGTCTTTTTTAAAAGTGTAAAGGGCCAAATGCTATGATTCTAGTTACACATATAGTATGAATATCAGGAAAAATAAAATTGTGCAGAGGCATTTGGAGTGTGTTTCTCTGCCACAGGGCCTTCTGTCAGATGTTTAGAAATGATTTCTGGCACATGCACCAAACTCCAGCCCTTTCTGGGTGATGTGGGCTACAGAGTCAATCCACTGTGGCAGAGATGCAGCACTGAGATCCACAATGGAGATCCACAAACATTGCAGGGCAAACTCAGAGAGCTACTGCAACACTGGACTGTAAGATTAAATAATAAAAAATTCAGGATGAACACAAGTTTCTTACCTTATAGACACTTTCCTGTAGTCTTGCTTTTAATTTAGAACTCCCTGTTTTCATTCCAGACACCAGAATGGTATCTCCTTGCTTGGCAACTTTTTCCATCTCTAATATATAGGAAGGTGGGATGTAAGTGGATTCCAGGAACTTGAGGATACTGAAAAGTGAACCAAAAAGTGAGCAGAGAATTGTTAAATGTAAACCCACAGAGAACCCAGCATCTATTCCCAGCTACTTCCATTTTTAAGCAAATTTAAGATGTCTGCCTGGGACCAGATATCCAAATTTTCCTCATTCTTGAGATATCTGCAGCTCATTTCTGTGACTGATAAAAGTCTGTCTGAAGCTGCCTGTGGGCTTTCAAGAGCTATCAGAAGACTGCACATGTTGTCTACAATGACCCCTCCAGATGGTACAGTAGGTGTAGACTGCAGAAACTATAGGTTATTGTGGAACAACTGATATGAGAAACTCAAAGGTTATATTTATAAAAGTAAGAGCTTAACAAACCCAGAACATAACTTTGACCCCCATGGAGAAAGCAGGATGCATTTAATCCATGACTATGGAAATGGTCTACCAGTAGAATACTTGCAGTAACTGTCAGAAATTTCAACGAGATGTGACAACAGGGAGGGAAGGGATTTGCCATGAACAGGTAAATGACAGGACAGCAAGGAAAGAGCACCATGTTTTCCAGGTTGCCAGCTCCCGTGTGCACATCATGTACTTGGCTTTATGTGGCCTTCACAGCAAAGGCAGTAAAGTCATATGGAGAACAGACACAGATTTTAACATATTTGTGACAGTTTATCATTTATTTTGCAACAGAACATTGCTATGTTATCATAGCTATGCTAAGAGTAGAGCACAGATCAATATTAGTTTGGTTAAACCACATCTCTATCAAATACCTCAGTGAAACTAAAAGCTCCTATGGACCAGGACTTGGATCCCCAGTGGGAGCCACTCCCTCTGGCTCTCTCACATCTACAGCTTCAGGAATATCATGGGCTTAACAGGCTTTCCCCAGGTAAAGCTCTGGGTTTGTTTCTCCAAGGCTGCAAAACTGGACTCTGTGTTTACCCACAAGCAAAGAGTCTTGTTTGCTACCCCCACCCCAATTCCAGTGTGTTTGGAACACAGGTTTGAGGGTGGAAGTTCACTCTCAACCTCTCTGCTCGCTCTCAGAACTGGTTTCCCCACATGCTGCTCACACAATCATTATATGAACACAAAGCCAGTTTCTGTAAAGGATTCCCTACATTACTTCATGTCCCTCAATTTCCCTACATTTTGCTCTTTTCTGAAGACACTGAAGCCTCTGGTGCATGAGTGTGAGTCTATTCCAAAAGAAGTTTTGACTCGACCTGTACTCAACAAGTGTCTGTGAACTGTTTGGTGAGAAGAACCCGTGTTTCATGTGTTTACAGTCTTTACATGGATTAGGGACACATTTTTCTACCAGCACTCATGTTGAGCAAAGTCAAGATTCACCAGGACATAAAATATGATGAATATTAACATATTGCTGCTAAGTAACACATCCTGGTGTGCTGACACCAGCTGGTGACAGCGCAAAGACGGAACTCCTGGAGTCCAAACTGGAAATATCCCACTCAGGCACTGCTAAGCAGCCTTCAATCCTGACTGGCTTAATAAAGGGGGACACTCACATTTCTCTTTGAAACCACTGAAGAACAGAACAATGAAGTCATCACTGTAAAACTAAATAGTCAATATGCCTAATAAAATAATAATTGAAAAACCCCATCACCAAAACAGACACCACAGATGGTCTGGTGTCAAATGTAGGAAGGAAAATATACTTTAAAAAAAATAATCCATGGATTCTATTCCTATCCCTGCCACAGGTGAGTTTTCTGACTTTGGGGCACGAACTCCACCTCCATTAAATGGAGGCAATATTTCCATATTAAACAGAAATGCTGAAAAACACTCACATTAGTGAGCTGTCAAGCACTTCCAAGATCTTTGGACAGAAGTTCCCCCAAAACACAGCACTTTAAACTCCAGTGAACTTGGTCTGTGGGTCAGTACAGATGATGAACCAAGCACCAGGGCTTATTTATCAAGCAAGTGCTTTGTACTCACTGCCGTGTCTGAAAGACAATCCACTGAACACCTTCACTGAACACCTTTCATTCAATTATTCCACCTGGCCCTGGGAGCTGTATCTGGCTCACAGGCAGGCACTTGCTCCATGCCAATTTAAAGTTTAGCTACTTTCAGAACTACTTCAACACCAGGACTAAGTGTTGACTGCCACCTGTAACTCTTCAAGTTCGGAGAGCTCCTTTCTGAAACAGAACCTCTCTTTTCCTTAAAAAAAAAAACAAAAAACTGCTGAAATTCTGAAGTAAGTTACTACTAACTCTTCCTTTTGCACAAGATGTTTCAGCAAGATCAACAACTGCATCTATTTATTTCTAACTGTTCCATTAGAGCTACCAGAGCTGCTCATGAACACTATCAGTTAAATTACACAGGGAAAGATTTGGCACTGCTAAAAAACCCAACCTGAAACAACTGACTCTTAAGCACTATTATTTGAGGCCTCAGTTCAGTAAACTGCCTGGACGTGGGGACATGTTTATACCCCCCAAACAGACAGAGCTGAAGTTCAGAGGGCAGTGGAACGTCCTTACCGTAAGGCACTGTGGGAGTCGGAGAACCCTCCAGCCTCGGGGTCCTTCACTATGGTCCAGTCAAACACCAGCCCTGCCAACGTGCTGAACGTGTTCCCTGGAAATCAAACACTGGCATTAACACAACACCACAGAACAAGCAGAGAGGCTTCCTGGGACATACACCTTGACTTATTCCCCTAGGAAATTTCTCAATCTTACCCCTACAAGAAGACCCACTGCTATTTAGTTAAAAATCACAATCCAGTTGTGTCTTTTCACCTTTTGCAACACCACATTCCACTTGACGCTTTCCACAAAGCCCACAAAGAGGTAAGTGCAGGTGTGCCCACCTCCCCTCCACCTGCCAGCCCCTAAGGCACAAACCACCTTTCCCCTCTGGCCATAAAGGCCTTACTGTTTCTCAGATGTTAGCAAGATATATAAAAAATCCTGCTAAGCAACCTTTCATTTTGAAACATGCAGATCTGAGACACCATTCGGGTAACCTGATTTCACAGCACCAATGAACTGCAAATGTCCTTCTGGTTATGAGCACAACCACGACTTATCCACAACAGTCAGTCTTCACTCCAAGAGCTCAGACTGAGCACCTTCTTTCCATAAAATGTGAGCTACTAGAACATGAGAAACTGTAAATGTTAAGGAGGAACAGAAGGGAATAAACAGGCTGAAAACAAAGGTTTAACACAATCCCATTCAAGCATAAGGAGCTGCTAATCTGAAGGATCTTTCAATCTTCAAGATGAATCTTGCTGTGAACTGCAGTGTCCACTGGCACAAATAAATATGGAACACAAATCCCAGTATTAACCATATTTTAAAATATATTTTCATCTGTGTGACTCCCTTTGACATTCAAATTTATATTACTAAAGAAAGAACCAATGCAAATCTATCACTTAATTCTTATGCTTAGAAGTGATGCCATTTTTAAGCCACCAGTCAACACAATGCACAGCCTATGTTATTTCTCCCATTTCTACACAACTTCCTGCAAAGAGTTCCAAATCCCAAATAGCCAGGAATTTAGACACAAAACTCCAAACACACAAGGCAAGAGAAATAAAACTGATTGAAACTCAATGATTTAACATGCATTCAAGTCTAACTTCAATGATGCATGTTTTAGCCAAACAAATACAAACATACATTTTTAATTCTTTCTCGTTTAACTCACCTCTAGTTAAGTCATAATAAAATAACTTGACCAAAAGTTCAGCACATAAAAGAAAACAACATGACTTTTTCCCCCCCTACATTCTACACTTAATTTGGCCAAATTTCTCCATGATCATCTTCCTCTCTTGCATTAACAATCTTTGAAAAGTAGCATTTGAGGACTGAGTTTGTCTTTGGAGTGGCTTATTAAAAACATGCACAAAAAGCAATTTGCATTAATCTGAGAAAAAAATACACCTTAAGAAAAAATAATTAGAATATATTTATTTTTAAAAATTACTGGAATATATATATATCTAAATATACCTATACATATGGAAGAAAATAAGGAAAAAAACTATTCCTGAACATATATTGATATTCACAGGAGCAGAACCATCAACATTAATGAGTGGTCTGACCCACACCAGATTAAGATGTAATAACTGCCATCAGCCCCAAACAAATCCTCCTTGGCACATCCCCAGGGTCTAATTAAGGACCTTACATCGTGGGGAAAAGGCCATGTCCCTGCACCATGGATACCCAAACAGCTCACACACAGCATCCTCTGCCTCCCTCTCACACAGGCTGCACTAACAGCCCTGACACCTGTTCTTTGTGCAAGTTTTCAGCAAACCTAAGTACATTTGCTGCCAATATTCATTGAGCTGGAGAATTATTTTATATTGATTTTTTAACCTTCTAAATATTTTTTAAAAAGCATTCAGAAGTGCCTTATTCTAGAGTCTCTTTTCCTGAATAATTATATTCTTCAGTAAACTCGCTGCTGCTCTTGAATGTTTTTATTTTAAAGTGTGCCCAGAAAGTCCACTGAGAATCCAGTATTTCCAAAGGCCTCCCAAGGACAGATCCCCAGGTAACTTGGGTCAAAAGGAACTGATTTTGTGAGCCCCTAAACTTAGATTGGGAAGTTTAGTCCTTGTAACCCACCCCCTGTTTCAGCCCTGCAGATGAAACACTCCCGTGGGTTCTGAGCCACTGCTGCTCTTCAGACTCTGCCCTGAGCAGCTTCCAAGGCAAACCTCCCACGGAGCACCCCTGAGAGTCTGCACAAACACCAAGCCAAGAACCCACTGCTACACACAGGATAAAACACAAATCTACCTTTCATTATTACCATATCACCACACTTCACCTGCCATTCCTGCGTTACGAACAGTGCAGGATGGGCTCAGTAAGTACCCAACACAAACAATTCAACCTTCTGCTTTCAGCCCAGTAGTTGTCCTAAAAATCACTTGCTTTGTGTGTCATGTGTGCATAAAAATTCATTGTTGAAACCTGAGCATGAAATTTGTACCAGGTCATGGTTCTTTTTCTGAAGACAGTATGAAAAGCAAGAAAATTCTGCTCCTATTAAATAATTATTCCTTCAGTCCAAAGGCACCGACTCTTACGAGTCTAAATGGTACTTCCCAAAAGTGAGCTTTTGTAGTAATTAAGGGATAGTAATTAAGCAACAGGTGGTTGATCTTCAACATCACCTCTGAACCTGCTGTTTGATGCCTGATGGGGCTCAGACAAAATGTCCTCTTGCAAAATTCTTTAGACTACTGCAGCTCAAAAGAAAAAAAGAAAAAAGAACAGACCACTTCCCAGTGTGTTTTGCAGAGAACTCCCTTTAAATTACTCGACTTGGCTTCAATCAATCAGCTGTGTCACAAATACAACCAGTGCACACATCAGACAATTACACCTTTCAACAGAGATTTAATCTCCCACCACCACATCTCTTACCTTCCGAATCCAAAGCCAGAATTTTGAGCTGCAGGGGGGAATCCTCAAGGTAGAGCTCTCTCGTTGTGGACACAATTTGGATGCCATGAATTAGATCAACTATGGCATCACAGCGAAGCACTTGCCCAGTCCCTGCAAGAGAGGTCAGAGAGCCCCTGAGATCCCAGCACTGCTCGTGCTCCCCGAGGGCACCACCAAGACAAAAGGCACCTCCCATTCAGGCAGTGACACCAACCCCACACTGAAGGAACTGAAACTGGGTCATGGCCTTGAGGACGAAATGGTGCTCAAGTGCAATGGTGGCTAAGAAAGCAAGAACAGCAGTTCCCTGAAATCTTCAGAAGCTCTGATTTCCATCTCCACCACCACTTACAGCTGGTGTCTCTCAGGACACAGGCAGGGTTTGTGCAGTGCAACGCTCAGACCTGGTTCACTGCCCAGAGAGCTTAATGACTTTTACCCACAGACCATCAACCCCCATAAACTCCTTCACTGAGTGACTGCAAGGCACTAATTGACTGACTGGTTCTGTCTGTCCCTATAAAATCTAACCAGGTACATTTTTGACAGACACTGTCACACATGAAAGGCAATGTCCAGCTTTTGAAATGCAAAACGTCTGAGTTTGCATTACCAATTTTCAGTATATTGCATATTTCAGTCACCCCCTCTATTTTATTTTTTTTACGAATTACTCTTCTCCTGGATGTAATATTAATACCATTAACAGTTATCTGAGGCCCTTAACAAACAGAAGTTAAAACCTACACCCACAGAAAGTCTAAAATGACTGTGCACATGAAGGGAAGTTCCTCGTTTGTGCCGTTCCTGGAGGGCACCAGGACGCCCAGCAGCACGTAGTGCAGTTACAGCCGTCAGGACTCACCTGTATCCTCGGCGAAGATGATGCTGGTGAGCCGGGTGGGCTGCGAGGACCGTGCCTGCACCAGCGCCCGCTGCGAACACTCGTCCTGGCCCAGGGGCTCCACACTCGCCACCTCCGGCCGGCTGGAGGACCTGCAGGGACGGCGGGTCAGTCACTGCGGCACGGCAACCAGGGGCTGGCTGGAGACCCCCGCGACAACCCACACGGGGACGTTCCACGGGCAGGACCCCACTGTGGCAGGAGCTGGATGGCAACAGCTCCTCGAGGACTCCAGCAAACGTGAGGCTGAGAAGGGGAGAGCCCAGGGCAGAGACCCCCAGACAAACACAGCCCTCCCTGCACCATGGCAAGTTCATCCCCGAATGCAATTCAGTCGGCCCAGACCTGCACCCAGCTACTGAACACAGCTGCAGAGCCTGACTGCTGGCCAGCCCGAGGTGTGCAACAAGTACAAACACACACTGTACTGAAGGGAAGGTACAAGACTTGTAGCTAAAGCTCCATTCACCACCTGTAATTGCATTTTCAAAACAAGTTTGAATCAAAGTTCTGAAAAAACTGGAAGCCCTCCCCAATGATAGAACATCACAATTACACGTTTGCTATGGCCAGGGGCTCTGAAAACAAGAAATGTTTTTTTTAATCAAGAAATTAGAAAAAAAAAGATTTAGTCTGTTTAGCAGAAGGATGTAACACTGTGTTTTAAAATTTGCCAAGTACCTTCTTCTACCTTAATGTCCAGAAGTTTGCAAGTAAAAGTTTGTTGTTGAACCTCCTGAGAATTTTGTTGTCTCTCCTGCACAGTGCCCAGAGTGAATCAAACCATCTTCCCCTAAACCCACTGAGCTGTCTGGGGCACTACAATGTGGAGTCCAGCTCTCACTACTGTGTGCCAAAAACGTCAAGGAAAAGAACATTTTAGAGTTATTAAAAACTAAGCCTCTTGAAATTAGAGCAGCAATATGCATCTGAGGGCTAAATGCAGAGCAAGTGAGATACCCGAGCAGGCCATGCCCCTTGCAACTGTCTACAGAACGTTCCCCCGTGCCCGGGACGAGCTGGCATTCAACATGTTGGACACTTGGGTGCACTGGGCTGAGCTGGGACCGGCTCTGTGTCAGAACTGGGTCCAGATGCCTCTCACAGTCCCTGCTCATGGCCAGCCTGGAGCTGTGCAGGGGGAGCAGAGCCAGCACCCCGCGAGCTGCTGAGGAGTCCAGAGCCCCAAATAGCCCTGGCTGTGTGCTCGGGGAGCCAGTGTGTGCCCGGGGATCCAGTGTGTGCCCAGGGATCCAGTGTGTGCTCGGGGAGCCAGTGTGTGCCCGGGGATCCAGTGTGTGCCCGGGGATCCAGTGTGTGCTCAGGGAGCCAGTGTGTGCTCGGGGATCCAGTGTGTGCTCGGGGATCCTGGGTGTGCTCAGGGATCCAGGGTGTGCTCAGGGATCCTGGGTGTGCTCAGGGATCCAGTGTGTGCTCGGGGAGCCAGTGTGTGCTCGGGGAGCCAGTGTGTGCTCGGGGATCCAGTGTGTGCTCGGGGAGCCAGTGTGTGCTCGGGGAGCCAGTGTGTGCTCAGGGATCCAGTGTGTGCCCGGGGATCCAGTGTGTGCCCGGGGATCCAGTGTGTGCTCGGGGAGCCAGTGTGTGCTCGGGGAGCCAGTGTGTGCTCGGGGAGCCAGTGCGTGCTCGGGGATCCTGGGTGTGCTCGGGGATCCTGGGTGTGCTCGGGGAGCCAGTGTGTGCTCAGGGATCCAGTGTGTGCTCAGGGATCCAGTGTGTGCTCAGGGATCCAGTGCGTGCTCGGGGATCCCAGTGCGTGCTCGGGGATCCAGTGTGTGCCCAGGGATCCTGGGTGTGCTCGGGGATCCAGTGTGTGCCCAGGGGTCCTGGGTGTGCTCAGGGATCCTGGGTGTGCTCAGGGATCCTGGGTGTGCTCAGGGATCCTGGGTGTGCTCAGGGATGCAGGGTCACAGCTCTCACAAGGGCCCTTTGAGGGATTCAAACAATGAAAGGCAGCACTGACTGTGACGAAGCTGTTGGGGAATTGCTCTCCCTCCGATGAAAACACTGCACTCTCTGGTAAATGCAATCCAAACCGGGCACTGGGTCACCTCCTGGGAAAGATGGGAAGCTGAATTGGTTTAGACTTTTCTTCTGGAGGATGTTCAAAAGTGTCTACCCGGGAAAAATCCTGCAGGAGGAATCCAGCAAGGAGCAGGATGGAGTTCCAAGCAAACAGCAGTGCCGTACGTGCCTGGAGCCCAGACACAGGTTTCACCTACTTCTCTTTCTGGCAGAACCAACCAACCACACCAGTGAAGAAATACATTTCTTGTTAACTAAAACTGTATCCATTAACAAAATAACACATCCCAACACCTCCAGTTATGGGAGAGTTCACAGCTGCAGCCCAGGTGAGCACGGATCAATCTCCTTGCAGCCACTGGAATGAAACTGCAAATCCTGCTTCCAACCTTAAGCTCCCAACAACGTTTTGCTTACATAAAGGGCAGTTTTAAAGGATTTTAAAACAACAGTAGCAACCACTGACCCAGAAATTTCACAGTATTTTATCTGATCCAGGAAAAAACAGCCCACAGCGGTATGCAATGAGCAATTTAAACACCAATTAGAAGCTTAAACCTGAAAAATGTTTGTTATATTCTATTCTATATACCTAAGCATAGTATACAAATATGTGCCTGTTTTTTATAGTAGGGTTTACACTGTTTCTAAAATAACATGATGTTCTATATTATTAGCATACTTAACTTCACTCTATAGAGATTAAAAGTGAACAATTACTTATTTTCCTGTAGCTTTTCATGCAGCCATAAAACAGTTTTCCAACATTTAGCAAGCTTCTTTAAACAACATTAGCATTCACAACCAGTAAGGCTTTTCCTGTACTTGGCTGGATAGCTTTTGAATCTGAGCACGTGGATCCGACTTATTTTGCATGCAGGTATTTTTCAGTAAGTATTATATGTATGGAATTGACTTTTATTTAGCTCTTTACATTGCTTAATATTCTCTGCCATTCGATTTTCTGTTATTGAGGGGTTTGCATTCTTACAGTCTGGAACTGTTTGTGTTTACAACACAACAGGGGTTTCACTGTGGTTTGTATTTGTTCTTTTAATATCTGGCTATGAATTGTAATAAAAAACCACTGCAGTTTGCACTAATAGCACTGTTGTAAAGCTGAATCCAATTACAGGATACTTTTCAGATTAGAAAAAGGGAGAAGCAAAGATCAACAAAAATTAAATTTTAACTGCAAACTTACATGCACTCCACAATTACAAAAGAACTTCAAGCTTTTACAACTGAATGCCAATTAACTCTTAGTTGTCACTGCAGAAGTGAACCTGAGATTAGACACTACTTGGCCTCTCAGAGTACTTTAAAATAGGAGGTAGAATATCAGCTGGATTCCTTCTTTTAATAAAAATTTTACTGAAATAGGCCTTTCTGAGGCTTGGTTTACTATGGATTTACATTTAAAAACAAACTGCATGGCTCCTGCTTTTTACACCAGGACATATGTGATTTACACATCTGATGAGCCCTCTATCATTCAGCAATATCCAGAGCACATTCTGGTTTGGATGCAGGGCCAAGCACAGAGAGGAGGAGGCACTAATCAAACAGGCTGGATACTCCAGTGGCACTGCTCTGGGATCACTGCTGTGTCCTGGATGGGCAAGAAAGAGAAACCTTGGCTTTAACTGACAAAGGCTCTTCCAATGACAGCAGCTCTTCAGCAGCACGTCAGGGTGTGAGATTGAGAGCTGGGCCTGTCAGGTCAAAATTAGATCCCGAGCAGCCAGCAATGGGAAGCATTTCTGGCACCAGCCCTGGATCCCATGCCAGCCTCTGCAAGAAAGAGCAAGGCAGGGAGGAAGCACTAGAAAAAAGAGTGAGGAGGTGACGGGGAAAAAAGCTGACAAAAGTCCCAGTATTTCTTTCCCTCAAATAAACCCCTCCTTGCTGAGGAGTCAATGACACTTGCAGAGAGGCTGCCACTCCTCTCACTGGTTTCTGTTCCATTCATGGTTTCCATCCCCCTTCCCCACCCCCAGACACAGAACCCTGTGCCAAGATTGTATCTACAGATCTCCCCAAACCCATGCCTGCATTTTTTAATCAACTCTTCTGTAATACCACATGTCAATACCTCCCTAGATTATGCTTAATTTATTTATCAGCTGGTTCAAAGATCAGGCACCTGATACTGTTTCCCTCCCTAGCACTTCTCTGCTGATTTTTATTGCTCCAGATTTTACATTGTTCTACCAGCTTTTCACACTCAACTCAACTGACTGAATCAGCAAAAATCCACCTATGTGGAGCTGCACCAGGACTGTCAATGAATTTGATCTTTTAGAATTTGTATTAGATATACGGGCAGATATGTAGCCAGAAGGAAACTGAACAGTAAAAGTTTCCAAGAGCTTGGCAAGATTGGATTGACCAATACACCGGGAAGCTCATTTCTAGTCACTCTGGGGACTAACAGAAAAATGAAAAGTGACACAAGAGGCAAAAGAGCATTTGGGCAACAGTAGTTGTATGATAAAAAACAGATTCCCAGAGAATCAAGGATATGGGAACTGAACCCATTCCAAAGAAAAGGCAGAAAGGGAGCCTGGCAGAGTTCCCTCCACTCTTCAGGATTTTTAACAGCCCACTGGCAGATTATGTCTCTATTGTTCACTCAATCCTCTCCTAGGATGTTTCTTACTGTACTGGGAAAATAAAAAGCAGCAAGAAAAAAAATTAAAATCTTCCTTCCAGTTCTGCTTTAAAAGCAAAAGGAAACATCACACAGCACAGAGTGAGCCAAGGATGGAGCTTCTGCTCCTGGGATTTTACACTGGCGATCAGCTGGCATGCCCATTAACTTCAAAGGAGGCAGAGTTAAGCCAGTGCTGATAGTTCCCAAAATCCAACACAGATGCCCAACTGAAACCTGGACATTTTGTCAAATCAACTGGTGCCCAAAATCATTTTACCATAAGTGCTTCTTTTCACCACATTTCTAGGTGCATGAAGGAAAACAGCTTGCACACCAATGACAGTCACCTTCCAGCTAGAAGAATGCAATAAATAAAGCTCAGTCTACACAAATTGTTCTGAAATAAACTTAGCCTGATTGCAAATTAGGAAATTAAAAAATGGCGTTTACTGCCAAACACATATGTCCCATTTTGCATTATTTCAAATTATCCACTCTGTTGAAACTTCTCACGTGTGTCATTACTAAGATGAGACCTGCACCCAGACAGAGTGAGTCTTAAAACATTTCATGGGTGCCCAGCAACGAAAGCAGGTAACTCACAAACCACCACCACAACTGCCAGAGATGGGACTATTGGTCTCACGGCAAAACAGACCTCAACGAACAGCACCACTGATACACATTTGTAAAACACATAAGCCACTGCATACATCTCACGGAGCAGTAAGACCAATTTACAAGCCAGTGTCAAAAACATGACAAGATAAGGAGCTGGACAATGAGCTCTGCTAGCTGTGAGTTGGGTTTGTGCTCTCTGGAAGGACCTGTGCATCACACAGCTCAACCACCACTCCTGGATCTCTCCCTCCAGCACTGCCCCCTGCTCCTCTCCTCAACCAGGCTGCTGTAACCGAGTCAGTGAGGGCTTCAGTAGCACACCTTTTATTTAAGGCGGCGATTAACTCCTCCTCGCTATATTGGCAACAAACAACAGCGGTCAGGGCCATTATCACCTGTGAACAGCCTCCTACAGCTCTAACCTCACACAGCAAAACCTCTCCCTTCAACGGCTCAAACCAATCAGTTGAATGTCTCAAAGCCAACTCCTGAAACCGAGACCTTCCACCGGCTCTCATCACGCATCTCAATTCTACACTATATGAAATTCTGTTACAGACATGCAAACATATCTGTAATTTCTGCTATAAATACCCAGCCATGCTGTGTACCTCGGGGGAAAATGTTTATTTGTTTTGTGTGTCTTCCCCTCCTCCAAAGGCAGGTATCAAGGAGAGAATTCTGCTGCTGAATACTTTCGTTCTTCCAGGTGTAATTTCTGGATTAAGGTAATTAACAGATAAATACAGACGTAATTTAAATGCTAAATATATCCACACACACTGTGTTTTATCCCTGAAGATAGTACCATGTACAATATTTACAGATGGAAACACCGTATGCTTTGAAAACAAAGCTTTTCCAAAAAATAATTTGAACATAAAGGCAACCCAAACTCCAGAAGGCACGAGCATCTTGAAAATCAGAAAATACTTTAGAGCCATGCTTGTAACTTTATCATTGCTCCCAATCTGCTGGGATGGTGATAGAACTTGACCTTTTCCCCTTTGAATCACTGGAATTCTCAGAGACTGCTACAATCACTTTGAAAATCTCCTGCTTTCAGAGGAAAACTTGAAGCCTCAAAGGGAAAATGGAAAGAAATAAGGTCACAATGTGCCATAGACTGATTTTCACGAAACTGGACACTCACATACGAATTCTGAATGTTTGAGATGAGTAATGCAGGCCCTCAGTGTTTGTTGAAGTCAGATGCTGCTGCACAAAACCAGCTTTCATTGGTACCTCTGAACTCGCAATCAACGGTATAACACAACCTCAGTCCCCTCTCCAGACACAAAGGGCCTGAATCTTCCCATTTCCATTCCAAAGCCCTGGTTTCATGCACACAAACCTACCCATCATTTTGAAAATATGAGGAAAAGTAACTACTTCTGAAGCCATTACATTTGGGACTTCCTCACTTCTTCAGTTTAACAGCCCCCCTCCGGCAACAGCTCCTCCTGACAGCTCTAACAGGAAGGCACAGCAACCTTGTCAGCAAATGCTGTGGAGCCGCCTGTCCCTCCAAGTCGCTGCCTTCCAACCCCCCCAGCTCAGGGCCTGCGGGGGCAAGGATGTGGAGGGAAACAGAGCCCCAGATGCAACCTGAGCACCTCCCGAGCTCTGAGCTCTGCTGCTGCTGCTCAGCCAGAGCTCCTGCTTCCTCCCGAGCGAGCGTCTGCTGAGCACACGTTGAGTTTTACCACCCACATCCTGCCAGGCTCTGCAAAGCAGAAGTGAATAAATGCACATTAACGACTCTGGCACAGAAAATGACGGCACACAGAGAATGAGCTCGGTATAGTTTCCACAATTCCCGACCAAAATTAATCTTTGAAGAGCAGAGGGAGAGGATGGAAAAGGATGTTGAAGCTCGTCTGCATGAAGGATACGAGCCATTGCTGGCACCTGGCACCAGTCTAACCCGCGCTGACAGTGCCACAAATCACCCTCATTAGCAATACAAATATGCATTAGACACAAATGTGGACCAAATCTGGTATTTCCCTAGAATACAGTAATTTTGCTTTTCATCTACAGATTTCAGTGAGATTTGCAAAGGTGTTCTGACAGCTGGATAGTGCCTGGCACGTGTGGGAATGGCTGCAGCCAGCCCAGCATCACCCAGCAGCTCGCTGGCAAACCAGGACAGACAGTCCACACTTCCGAGATCTTATTAGTGCTTGAAGAGTTTGTTTTTTGGCTTTATACAATGTACTTTACGACATAAACCAAATCTTTTTAGAGACTCAGTTGTCTTTAAAGATTAGAGTAAGGAAAAAGAAAAAACCCATACTTATGAGAGTTTCAGTAAAATGGTCCATTAAAAATTAAATTCCAGCTCATTTAGTAACTTCCATTCAGTCGACTTTCGGATAAAATTTATTACTGCTCTTACACACAAGCACCCTCAACTATGTAAAATGTCACAGACCAAAGGTTTGTACCCAGCCTAGAGAAACATAGGACCACCAAGCAAATAAACTGAGTGAAAACACAGCCCTGTAAGATGTATTTCAGTAACTGCCAGCCACAAAAACAACTGAAAACTGCTACATGCATCCATCTGGCACATATGGAAGTATCATCCTAAACTTATCCCTACTGCAACTTTTTCAGGTGGCTGCCTCCTGCTCATTACTGATCCAAACTACCATTGTGGGGAGGAAGGACAAGAGGCTGGCAACACTTGTCTGACATGAAGACTGACATGAAGTTTCTAAACTGGCACATGCTGTGGGATCTGCCTTTAGCCCCCTCGCTCAGCACCACCACGGCCTTCCCCTGCGCGAGGCAGGACAGGCGCTCCCAGCCAGAACTTCCCGGAGTACATCCCACGTGCGCGGCACCAAAAGAACACCGGGAAAGCTTTCATCATTTCAAACTTGACTTTGTTGTTCTCAGGTGATGGCTGTACTCAGGGTGTTTGTTACCTACACTGAGAGCAGCACTGAGAGACTCCCAGGTTAGCTCCGACTCCTTTATGTCCATACGCAGAGCTCCAAGCGGGCAGACCTTCACTCCTGACCACAGCGAGGGAAGGGCATCTCCTCACCAGCAGCACACGGGTCCTGGGTGCTGTCCCCACACACACGGGGATGCACGTGTGGGGTGGCAGAGCGGGTGTGGGAGGCAGCAGGGTGGGCACATGGGCTGTGTGTGGAGGCAGGGTGGGCACGGTACACGGGGAGGCAGGTGTGTGTGGGACAGGAGAAGCAGGGGGGTGTGGGGGGTACAGGAGAAGCAGGGGGGTGTGTGTGGGGTACAGGAGAAGCAGGGGTGTGTGGGGGGGGTACAGGAGAAGCAGGGGGGCGTGTGGGGTACAGGAGAAGCAGAGGGGTGTGGGACAGGAGAAGCAGGGGTGTGTGTGGGGTACAGGAGAAGCAGGTGTGTGTGTGGGGTACAGGAGAAGCAGGGGTGTGTGGGACAGGAGAAGCAGGTGTGTGTGGGCGCACACGGTGTGAGGCACAGGCCGGGCACGGAGCCATGGCGGGAAGCTCCCCCACAGCAGGGACCTTCCGTCAGGGCCCGGCCTCCACACACTGCCCCTCTGCAGCGGGTTTAACCCCCACTGCACAAAAAGCAGCCTTTCCCCTCAGGGGTTATCCCATGTCCGCTCCCACACCGCTGGGCCCCCCAAACCCGGCCGCAGAGCTGTGAGCACGGTGAGGGAGGGCCCGGCTCCCCCGGGAGCCCTCAGGCCCCGCTGCGGGCTGAGGAGCCGCCGCAGGTGCCTGCGGGGGGGAGAGGCGGACAAAGGGCGACGGCACCTGCACTCACCATCGGTAGCAACCCTCGCTGGCCTGCAGCGTGAAGTTGACGCGGGTGCCGCGCGTGAAGGGGAGCAGCACCTTAGGGGTGTTGAGCTTGGAGCAGGCGGCGAGGTGCAGCAGCAGCAGCAGCGGCAGCGCGGGGGGAGCCATGGGCGCGCCGGCAGCTCCGCGGGGCACGGAGGCCGCGGCTCGGCCGGGCAGGGCGGCCCCGAGCGGGGCAGGGCCCGCCCGCCCCGCGCCCTCCGCCCCCCGGGCCGCCCGCCCGCCGCGGGGCAGCGCCGGGGTGCCAGCGCCGAGGGGCTGTTCTCTTAAAAAAACCCTCCTTTTCTCCGGGCTGAACCCAAAGCCTTCTTTTCTCCGGGCTGAACAATCCCACGTCTCAGCCTTTCCGCGTACGAGAGGTGCTCCAGCCCTCTAATCATCTTCGTTGCCCTTAGTTCTTGTTTGTAAGAAGTATCATTGTTTCTGTATCCTTACACCCTTCAGGTAATACTTACTTTCCTGTACTTTTTGTGCCCTAGGCAAAAGAAATTCGTAGTCGGACCAAAGTGCAGGCAAAGGTGAGGAGGTGGCGATGGGAGGTCGGTGGGACGCGGGCCCTGCGGAGCAGTGGGCACCACAACAGCCCTGCTCTGAGGCTGCTGGAGCTCTGCGGGGCACGGAGAGGAGCTGCATTTCAGCAGCCACACTGACTGAGCTTGGCCTTTCCCTCTGCATTGCTCAGAAGCGGGGTGGAACTGCATGGGAAGCAGGACAATTAGGAAGAAGAAGAAAAGGGAGGGAAGTTTTAACCATCACTGACAAATCCATAATAATTCGTTAAAAGCCTGGAATGGAATTTTGTGGATCACAGCTGTTTAATTTTTTTGCTCTGTCTTTTAAAACCATACTGCAAAATGTATATTTTACGTTCTGGTGGTGATTGGGCTTTGTAGTGGATGGTGCTGTACGGTACCTTAGTGTGCAGTACAGATATACTGTACAGTTCAATTTGTTACGGATGTGTTTGCTGAACACTGACAGGAACTGCTGACTTATGCAGGTAGAAACCTCATTCAGTAGGATGGAATTTCTGTGAGCTTTATAATTTGCGTTTCTAGAAACTTTGAACACACCTGAAACTATTCTCAAAAGACCATTATATTTTGTAAGTCCAAAGTCAGGCTCGTAGGGCAATCTTAATTTGTCCTTGTTCATATGTATCCTCTTTTCAACAGATGTTTAGTGGTGTGAGCTTTTCAGCATTCCTGGTGAATTACACATTCTGGGAATTAATCAAAGCTATTTAGTGAATGAAGTTATTACGTGGAGGATCTTCCTGTCCTTACCTGTGACAGAGGGATGGTACTTATATACAGGAGGAGAATGGATTTCAGGAAGGGCATGAGCATCTCGGAGTAAAAATAATTAAATCCTGCCAAGATCAGCTGCTGTCCAGGGACACCACCCAGGTCTAATTCAGGTAGTACAGAAGTTAACCAGCTCTCATCTGTTCTAAGCAATTTAGGAATTTTATTTGCCTAAGAGCATTTTTTTCCACTATTTATTCAGCTAGTGTTTTATTTATCAATACCTCAGCAACACTATTCCATTTTCTGTCCCAGAGGACTGTGTGCTGCTGGACAGTTCACTTCTCCCTGCAGCTCCTGAGTGTATATTACTGATTTTCTGACTGCATATCCTGAAATTGTGTGGTCTGATTTAGAGAAGACCTGAACTTTGCAGCTGCAATTTAAGTCAGTGGGAGCTGGGCCCAGGAAGATGTATAGTGTTAGAAGCTCTGCCAAATCAAGCACTTACATCTCCCCAAAATACAGAGGGTTTGGTTTTTTTCTTCACTTTTTTGCTCAATCCGTTTGTAGCCTTTCTTCATAGGCATGTTATGAAGATAAATTCAGTAAATCTGGGATTATTAGGGAGGTACATGATAAAATATGTACCCATGACACAATCAGTTCAATGTGTCTACACTTAGTATAATTACCACTGAGTAGGTAAGAGGTAGATAGTACCTTCCATCCTGTGCTGTGAATGAGGGGAGAAAATGTCTTTATCCCAGTACTAAGACCCACCCGCCTCAGGGGAGCTGCAGGGGCACCAACAAGGAGGTGCTGCTTTTTAAAAAACCTCCTTTTCTCAAGGCTAAACACCCCCAGCACCTTATGGGACTCCTGCTCCAGATCCTTTCCTGGACACGCTCAATGTCTACCTTGTGAGGGGCCCAAAATGGAATCCAGAATTCGAGGAGTGGCTTCACTAAAGCCCAGGAGAGGGGGACAGGCACTGCCCTCATCTTGCTGGCCACATTATTTTTGATCCAAGCTTTCTTGGCCACCTGGGCACACTGCTGGCCAGGTACGCACACATGCTAACAGCTAAGCTAAGCAGCAGTTCATTTGTTATCAGTCACAGCATGACTTGGGTTGGAAGGGACCTTAAAGCTCATCCAGTGCCACCCCCTGCCATGGGCAGGGACACCTCCCACTAGCCCCGGTTGCTCCAAGCCCTGTCCAACCTGGCCTCGGACACTTCCAGGAATGGAGCAGCCACAGCTTCTCTGGGCAACCTGTGCCAGGGCCTCACCACCCTCACAGGGAAGGATTTCTTCCTAATCTCTACTCTAAAGGTGCCCTCTGTCAGTGTGAAGCCATTGCCCTTGTTTTGTCACTCCATGACCTTGTAAATAGTCTCACTGTTGCTTGTAGGCTCCCCTCAGGGACTCGAAGGCCACAATTAGGTCACCCCAGAGTGTTCTGTTCTCCAGGCCAAACAATCACGATTCTCAGCCTGTCCTTGTATGAGAAGGGTTCCAACCCTTTAACCATCTTGATGGTCCTTGGTTCTTGGTTATAAAAGTATAAATTTGCTATATCCTTATACCCTTCAACTAATAGTTCTTTATGTGCACTCTTTGTGTCCTAGAGAAAAAATAGTCAGACTGAAGCACAGCAAAAGGTGAAGAAGTTGCGATGAGGAACTTGGTGGTACATGAACTCTGCAAACCAGCTGGACACGACAAACAGCCTTGGTCTGAGGGCACGTGTGGAGTACAGGAGAATCAGGGGTGTGTGTGTGGGGTACAGGAGAAGCAGAGGGGTGTGTGGGGGGTACAGGAGAATCAGGGGTGTGTGGGGGGTACAGGAGAATCAGGGGTGTGTGGGGGGTACAGGAGAATCAGGGGGGTGTGTGTGGGGTACAGGAGAAGCAGAAGGTGTGTGTGGGGTACAGGAGAATCAGGGGTGTGGGGGGGGTACAGGAGAATCAGGGGTGTGTGTGTGGGGTCCAGGAGAAGCAGGTGTGTGTGGGGTACAGGAGAAGCAGGGGTGTGGGGTACAGGAGAATCAGGGGTGTGTGTGTGGGGTCCAGGAGAAGCAGGTGTGTGTGGGGTACAGGAGAAGCAGGTGTGTGTGTGGGGTACAGGAGAATCAGGGGTGTGTGTGTGGGGTACAGGAGAAGCAGGTGTGTGTGGGGGACAGGAGAAGCAGGTATGTGTGTGGGACAGGAGAAGCAGGGGTGTGTGTGGGACAGGAGAAGCAGGGGTGTGTGTGGGACAGGAGAAGCAGGTGTGTGTGGGGTACAGGAGAAGCAGGGGTGTGTGTGGGCGCACACGGTGTGAGGCACAGGCCGGGCACGGAGCCATGGCGGGAAGCTCCCCCACAGCAGGGACCTTCCGTCAGGGCCCGGCCTCCACACACTGCCCCTCTGCAGCGGGTTTAACCCCACTGCACAAAAAGCAGCCTTTCCCCTCAGGGGTTATCCCATGTCCGCTCCCACACTGGAGTGCTGTGAGCCGTGAGGGAGGGCCCGGCTCCCCGGAGCCCTGACGCCCCACCACAGGCTGAGGCCCCGCCGCAGGTGCCGGCAGGGGGGAGAAGCGGGAAAATTACTGTTGTTCTCAAATACTTCTTAGACTTAAGTGATTTTCATAAGGACCAGCAAGTGCACTTAGGACATTAAAGCTTACTGATGGAAAATGACAGTGAAGTACAGCATTTAAACATCCAACACATCTTTCAGAGCAAGAGTAAGAGTAGAATAAGGAATCATTGATGTGCAACTCAGTGTCTCCTGCCTTAACGTTTCTGTGGCACAGTAAAATGATGAACTGAGTTTTCTGCTCATTTAAGTTGAAAGTCATGCATTGCAGCACTGCTTTAGCATGAGAGGAGGGAAGGCTGGGAGGCAAATAGTGCAGCTGTGTGGTCAGTGGAGGTACCAACACCAGGGCTGGAGTTACATCAGGGGCTGACTTGGCATCCTTGCTCCACTGCTCTACTCTCCATGATGCAGGGGTGAGATCCATATGGAGTCAACACATCATTCCTCACGCTACAGAACGGTGCAAATACCTCCAGTCAGAGGTGGTTGCCTGGTGTGGTGGAGAATTGGAATGGGATAGACACACTAGGAATATGAGACTTTTACGTGTACACCCGAGTAAGTCTGATAAAGAACACAAGTGGAAATCTCTTGGTCACAAAGAATACGATTACAGAGCGATAGAGGGAGTGCTTTAATGAGCTGCTTAATTGTGAGAGGGAGAAAGACAAACAATAAATGGTTATTCTCCAAGCAGCTGAGCCATTTGTGGATGGATTTCAAGAGATTTAAGAGGCAATCAAAATACAGGCAGTAAATAACAAAACACCAGGTGCTGATAATGTTTCTACTGAAATATGAAAATAAAAGGGGGGAAATTACTGAAAGATTTTACAAGGTCACTTGTTTGGTCTGCAGATCTAAAAAACAACTGCCAAGTAAGAAAAGAGACATACTTGGATGAAATCTTTAAAATTAATCAATTTCTGCGGGAAATATATTTTTTATAAAGCAAGAAAAAAACCTATATCAGTATATGTCATGAGGTGCTCTTTTAGCAGTGAAATCTTTTTAAATCCTTGTTAAAAAAAAAAGGAAGTATTTGAGTGGTGCAGGGATGATGGACCATCTGGCCAAGAAAACATTTAATTTTCAGGCATTTCACATTTTAAATGTTTGAATAATCTCAAATCTTTTAAAACACTTCTCTACAAAAAAACCTACAAAACCCAATAAAAAAGGAAAAAACCACACCCAACACCCCACCACCACACCTGCTCCAAAAATCCAGCTCTGAGTAACTGCAACTCAGAAGGTGACACTTCAGCAATATAATAAGGCAATGAGGTGTGGAAGGTTATTTTAAAGTGTACTGGGTGAACCTGACCCAAACCAGCTCCAACCACAGCCCTTGTAGGTATCTCTGTACTCGTGTATTAACAGTTTGGGGCCAGCTCTGTGAAGTTTCAACAGCTGAGCACATTATGTACAATTTAATTGTAAGAACAGTTTCATTAAACTGGGGGAATGACGGCTCACACAGTAGAAAGATGAAAAGTATTGTCCACTGTCACACTCATGAACTTCTCAAGTCAAATAATATTTGACTTAAAGGCTAAAGAGTGACTGACAAGCAATAGTAACACATTTAATGAAAAGACTGTTCCTGTAGGGAGGAAGCTCTGGTTGGGAAGAGATGGGGAGCTGCCTACACCAGGGTTAGGAGGAGATGAAAGGGGCAGGTTAATAGACACAGAGGAGAAGGTGGGAATAGTAACTTTAGAGAAGAACAGTGGTGGACCTCTTTTTTGTCTGATGCTGTCTGTGTTTAAGCTGCAGAGTAGAACAGTATCTTGCAAAAATCGCTGGGAAAGATGGTCAGGTTCCTTCCTCCTTGTCAGGCTGCTGCTGCCCTTGTGTCTGTCTTACCCCCCACTGACTCCAGAGTAGGTGCTTTACCTGCGTGTCCTGGCTGACTGGCTCTGTGGCCTTCATTGCTGAGCTTATCCTCAGTTTGCTGTCTGCAGAGCCTTGCAAAGTATCTCCACCAAAGGAACTTCAGGCAAAGAAGGAGTTAAAGTAGTCCAATATATTAAGTGGTACCTAAAAAACAACAACAGAGGAACAACATTACAACTGGTGTCCCTTAGTACCAGCAAAAGGCTCCTGGAACCCCAGAATGATTTGGGCTGGAAGGGACCTCAAAGTTCATCTTGTTCCACCCCCTGCCTCGGGCAGGGACACCTTCCACCAGACCAGGTTGCTCCAACCCCCTCCAGCCTGGCACTGATCCTGCCACCCGAAGCACACGGGCTAGGTTCTGCCTCTGCATTGTCCTGCTCAGCTGCTCCTGCCTCCCACAGCCCTGGAACTGTAAGAGGAGGCATCACCCTGCATTGCTTTACAATGGGTATCATAAACTTACAGAGTACATAAGCCAGCAGTCCTTCTTCAATTATGTCTTTATCACTTTCTCCTCTAGTAATGACATTCAATTTACCCTACTATCTGTATCTTCATGCACCTATTGAAGGTTTTATGACAACATCCTCTCAACCTTCCAGCTGTTCCCTACAGAGGTGATGATGGATGGACAGCAACTCTAAATCTGACCACTTTGGCTATGCTTGCCAGTGTTTTCCTTCCAAGGTGTTTGGCCAAAGGAGGGCATAAATTCAGTAAATGTCCACAATTAAGACAGCCAATTAATGGCATCAAGAAAGGAAACTTTATAATTCCATGGAGGTTGATTTCCTTCAGATTACTCAGACAAGAGCATTTGTATTTAGAAAACGAGTAAAATAAGGGCCAAATATAGTCTAGTCTGCCAGGGATGTCACTAGGAGTTTTTGAATGTCCCAGGTAAGACTGAGGCCCAAAGAGAGATGTAGCTCTTTAAATCCCAGTTCCTCTGCTATAAATCCGTTCGATATGCAAGACTTTCCCAGATGGTATAAAACGCCAAGACCTCACTAAATTATTCAGGATGAGTCTGATAACACTGAGATTATGAAACAGTAACATCAGATAAAAATAAACGTTTCTCACTTCAGAGTTTATCTACCTTTCTAATGTAAATTTATGGTTATTAAAGGAGGTTATTTATAGCTGTCTTTTCAAGCTCCTACATAACAGTGCTGCTGCCTGTGCCTTCAGACACAGATAGAAATCACATTAATGAGCTACTCACCCAACAACTCAATGAATGCAGGAGTGAGGAGAATACACAAGATGAGACAAGTAACAAAAAAAAAATCCCAACCTTTGTTTCTGCTTTAAATACATCAGGGTAATTTAGGAGAACACAGTAGTTTTAAATCTTGAAAATAATGAATACAATTTATAAATAGGCATGTGAATATGTTTAATGACTTAGTTAATAGTACCAACAAAAGTGAATTTGGTCATTTCAAGGTTACTTGGTTGCAAATTATGGTATGTAGAGCTCAGAAATCTTACGTGGGCAGTCAAGTACAATAATTCTGACTCTTTTTTAAACATTAACACTGTTCTGAATGGGTTCGCTATTTTTTATGCTTTAAACACCAGCATGGAACAATGCATAAAATCCCATCATCTCTTCTACTTTTCCCATTCTCTTTATGTAAAAGTCTTCTGATCTCACTTACCTCTGCACCGGCAGTGATCTAGAGGGTTCTGTACCTACACAGTAAGGCTCTCAGACTTGCTCTGTGGCTCTCCATCTATACTGGCACTACAAAGTGTGCATTTCAACGGTACAATTACATTTTTTTTCAGTCAAAATAAATTCAGGGTTTTTTCTAATATAGCCATAAGTGCAACGAATTCAACCCCTCTTGCCAACCTTGAAGAAACGCAACATAAATTGCATTACACGTACGAAGAGTCCTCCTTCAAAAGAGGCATCACTTCCTGCAGTAGAATGTTGGTGGAAAAGCAGGAGGGGCTGCAGTGTAGCACAAATTGTAACAGTTCCTGTGCACATTGCACTGAAGTGACCTGATTTCTGTTTTGGCTCCTAAATTCCTTTCAGGGGTCACTTTTCCAGGTAGGCCACTTACCAATCAAGTTACCATGGGAATGGAATATTCAGCACTCAAAAATAATATCATTTATGAAGCAAAAAAGTTGTCTTTGATGGGAATTTGCAGCTGCAGATTTGTAACAAATAAAGAGGTTAGATACAGTGTCACAGACAAATTCATTGCAGACAGAGAGGCACGGGTGGTAACCAGACCCAAACCCAGAACCAAAATCTGCTTTGACTAGAGCCTGTGGAAAACTGTAGTAAAAGAAGGCACATTTCCCAAAGGTCTTTATGGCTTCCCATGGAAAGGCCTATTAGCTCAGTTATACAGGTTTAGTTTATTAAGTTATCAAACACATTATTACACCTGTATACCTTCTGTGAAGATTTGTGCTAAGAAAACTTGATCTCTCAAAATGTTCAGGAATGAAGGAAGTTCATTTCAAGAGCACGTGAATATTCATTAGCATTTTTAGTACTCTTCTATCTCTGGTACAAAGTTCAAACTACAGGATTTGTACTTGGGAGACACTAATTGGAGTATTTTAAAACTGCTATATAAATTACACACTTTTTTAGATGCTGAAGTATAATAGTCCCAAGACTAACTTTAGACTTTCTGCTGATGTTTATAACACATCTAAGTTTTAATATATTGTTTTTATAACAGTGACAGAACACTAGGAAACTGCCCTTTTTTATGTGGCTTGATGATGTTCCAAATATATTTTTTGTTTACAGAAATGTCCATTACACATACTATACCAAAGTGTCAGAGAAAAGTGAGCATTTTTCTGATATCTTGAAAAAACTAAATGACTTTGACAAGGCAGGATGTCCTGCCAACATGATTATAGCTGTAGTAGTCATCAGTTTGGTTCACTTTGCTCATCTTTTACTTCAGGCTTGATTAGCTATAAATTCTATAGCTTGTCCCCTCTGGATCAAATACCTAAACAAGCTTTGATGTTCCAAGGATTTTCTAGCCAAGTAATTTCATAAGGGGGAAAATGCTTAAGGGTACTGTTTGATAAGTCAGTGAGTCTGTGAATAGCAAGGGAAACAGGTATACAGAAGTGATATTTCCTCTGTTTTTTCATTGGTTTGGGGTTTTCTTCAAGTAGCCTGTTTTTTTTCATGAGACCCATAAGATTCAGTAGAAATTGCAGGTGCTTGTACTTGCAGAATTTTGGGTTTGGTTTTAATCACAACTTATCCTGATTTTCACTCTCAATGCTGTTGTTCTCATGCAGAATTTAATTCATTAGTCTGTCAGTTTTCAATTCAGTAGGAGGTTAATATTAGTATGTCCCAAGGATCTGGGCTGTAGTTAGTACTTAATACACTCATTAATTATCCAGAAAGGCAGAAATGAGGGGTAGAACAGAAAAATGAGGTCAGCAGGATTTACAGATGACAAAATTATTTAGTGTAACTCTTCCTAAGAGGAGGCTGTGATGAACTTCCTGGGAACAGAACGAGACAAATTGGCAGCACAATGGTTGATGAAATTCAGACATTGACAAATGCAGGGGAGAGCACAGGGAATGGAAAACCTGAACTGCTTGTACCCATGGCCCTGCTCTAACTTCTCACTAACTGCTGAGGGACAGAGAACACCCAGCTCAATTACAGCCTCTCCTCAAAACCTAAATGAGGTGGTGGAATACAAAAAAATAGCCTAGAAAAGAACCACAATACAGTGGGAAAACATTTGTTCCTGTTCTACTTTAGACTTTGCAGTAAGCCAGGGTCATTCCATCCCACAGCAGATACGGTAGGACAGGCCCATGTCTAACAATTCCTACCTCCCTTGTCCAGTGTGTCCTGTTGCTGAGGCAGGAAGCTGGAAGCCCATTGTTACAACACCTGCTGGGCTGTGTGGGAACTTGTGAAGGTCCTTTGCCTCCCTCTGCTTTTCCTGCTCAAGCTCAGGGCCACTCAGGGATATTCTTGTGATTGTATTGTTGATTTATGCAGGCAGAGCTGCTCCCTACAAGATGCCATCAGTCTGCTTTTATTCATTTCTGATCACCTTGAGCACATGCACATCCATCTCCCATTTTATTCCTCCTAACTAGCTGCCATCTTGGCAACAACACTTTTTATGTTATTTATAAATGTTTCCTCTTGGGATCCTGGAGACACATTTGTACTCTCCTTTCTCCCCTCATTTGCTTTTCTTATTGGTTTTGGTTCCTTTTGAGTGAGTTCTCCCCGTCTCAGATCAGTTCTCTGCATAGCAAGCACACTAATCAGGGGATAGAGAGACAGCAGGATCAACTGAGAGGTTCATTAGCATTACACATGCTGGTTAGAGCCAGGCTCAGTTACACTGGAAGCAACACTAATCCTACAAGACTAAATATTTTTGTTAGATGAACTCTGCTTCAGCATAAAATTGCAATTTTTCACTTTTTCTCCAGTGAAATTGCCAAACAGTCCTTTGTAGTTCTGGTGGTAACCCAGAACCAAAACCACAGAAGGATGTTTGTCAACAGGTTTTCATGCAATTTGTAAATTTTTTGCTCATTTTAGTCTACTTTTAGTTTAGAAGTCTAATTTTTTCTTACTTTTCTCATGTAAGAGGTTTGCAACAAGTGAAACACAAGAATAAAAATAATCTCCATATAGCCCAATATTGGCTAATTTTACAATCACTGAGTTCTACTTAAAATTTGTAAATCCTCTAAGCACTTCTGACTGTAAGAGCCCTCAAAATGCCATTCTGATTTATGTAACAAGGTATCTGACATAATTCACAGAAAGAGAAAAAAAGCTGTAAAGCAACCCTGCAGCTGTAGTTTCTCTATGTGAATTATTCTCCCCATATTTTTATGAAATAGCCTAAATTAATTACAAGGATGCCAATTTTAGCTCTGTGTTGATCAAATGCAATTACAGAGATTCCCAGGAGGACATTGTATGAAGGCCTAGGTTTTTGGAAATATTTAAGTTGACGAGAAATTAATTTTTCCCTTATTAGTTCTCATTTCACAAACAGACTCCTCTTTGTTCATAACTGGCTGCTGTAACAGCTTTGAGTCTTTAATTATTACTAATTATTGACTAAAGATTTGTTATATTTGAAAGTTGGAGCCTTTTGGCTCCGACTAATGAATAGGATGGGATGAAGGAAAAAGGTAGTGAATTATTCACTGACATTTGGCTTAATTACAATCAAATGACCCTTTCTGAATTGGAAAGCACTTGGTGAAAAGCAGAAGACAAATGAGATGTTTCAGTATAAATAATGAACAGCTCTATTTTTTAAATTTAACCCCCAAATTAAAAAATAAACCCAAGCCCACTCTACACTATCTGTTCTATAGCCTTGCAATAAGATGTTTTTGTGAGTTCAGAACACATTCTGTTTGACCTTCCTGGAGTTTTCTTTCAGGTCTGACCTTGCACCTGCTTAGCTTTAGAGACTGTAATTCTATCCCACTGAAAAAATGATGCTGAAAGCTCCATAAAGGTCTTTTTCTTCCATCTTATGCCCCATTTTCCTTGTACAATGAACAAAACAGAGGAATTATATTGCAGGACCATGTGTGTGTGCAAGGACTATATTTGCAAGAACCAACATTTGCTTCAGAATTCAAATGTTAAGCAATATCTCGTTCACTTAACTACACTCTTTTCTTAATCCTAGAGGACATAATTTAATTAAAAACAATTCAATAAGGCATAAGGTACTCCTTCAGTGCAAAAAGCTATCTGTAAGGATAGCTGTAAGGATCTAAATATTTTATTAACTTTCCAAATACTCTTAAAAGTGCATCTCTGTGACTCCAGGTGCTCTGCCCCTCAGCACATTTCTGCATGTCCTTATCCTTGAACACCCTCCAAATGGGCAGAGTTAAATTGCACCTTTTGCTGTGAATTGATGCAGGTTTGTGAGCTGAGTGTCCATGAAGAGGATGATGGCCTGCAGTTCACAACAGCTTGCATCTTGGAGCAGTAAACTGCTGGCATTTTGGAAATACTGTCCTGAGTCCTGCTCTAGACTCCTCATTCCTTTCCACTGGCACTGGGTTGCTGTGGGTAGAGACCAAAGTTAAAGAAATTAGAAGGCCCAGCAAGGTATCTTTTGAACAGATAAATCTACTTTTCTTTTAGAGGGGACTAGAATGAATTGACAGGCAGAAAATAGATATTTTTAATGTTTTCTCTACTCAAATGAAAAGTTGTTTTGTTGTTGTTGTGGTTTTTTTTAAAGTCTGTCTTTTAACACGCCAGAGACAATGGGAGACAACACATCATTTCCAAACCTACATCAATAATGAGTGATTAATGGTAATTAGGTTTTACCTATGGTGTTACAAATGGGCATTACATACTTGGCTTAGTAATGCAGCTGAAATAGATACACTTTGCAAACTGCTGAAATTAAGCTTTCTGTAAAGCATGAGGCTTTACTTTTTGTGATTAATAAACCAAGAGCTTGTATATCTGATACTGAAAAGCAAGGAGGTTCCCAAAGTTTTGTGTTTACATGGAACCCTCCTTCTTCTCTTTTCCTGCTTCCCTTTCGCCCAGCCATGGCTCGTGTCCTGGTTTATGGAAAGGCCAGAAAAATGCAATTGTCTAATAATTAACCAAGAGGGTAAACTACTCAGTGTTCCAAGGCAGACACCAGGAAGGGGGAACAGTCTCTGGAGAGGTCAAATTAGTGTGTATGGTGCCAGGGATAAACAGTGCCTACCCTTGACTGCATCACTGGCAGGCAGCAGCTCTGGCCAAGCACTCCAGGAAAGGGAAGATGAAGCACAGGGAAACCCAAAGCATATTGCAGAGCCAGAGCAGCATCAATCCGTGTAAATGTGACCTGCAGCTTCTTTCAAACCAGCCAGGGTAACTCAATCCTCATTTCTGGAGAGAGGTATTTACCAGGGATTTGTTTCTAAAGATCTGTAACTTCAGGTATCTGTTGGCTCACCTCGAGTCCTAAACATGCTGGGAGGCTTTGAGGAGCTCTCAGTAGGAACTGGCATCACACCAAATGAGAGGAGCATTTCCAGTGGGGTAAGAGCAATCTGTGATGACTGATGATGTGCCTCTGGCCTTCACTGAAACACATTTGAAGCTGGGAAGAAGGTGCCTCCCCAAAGGTTTGGCTGTCCTGGCAGTTTAAACAAATGAAGCATACTGAGAGTGTTCAGATGGGATTCTGGGAAGTTGGCTTCCAATTTGGGTTAATCTGGCACTGTGGAGAGGGAAATAGTGGATTTTATCACCTTATAAATCCATTCGGAAAAAAACCCAACCATTATTTGCTTTCTTTTTCACAAATGCCACTGTTCAGTCATACAAATATTCAAATAAACCAATAATAGTTTGCCAGAAGACAGGCTGCTACAAAACATACAGACAAGTTCAGATAAAAATATGCTAAAAATGATAAAAATAAAAAAAAACAAAACACTGAAAAATAAGTAAATACCAGAGTAAGATTACTTGGGCAAACTTAATACATCTCTTCTTTCACATGTAAGATTTTGTAGCCTTTAATTCCCTGTTCAAACACTGCTGGTATGTGGACAGGGAGACCTGTCAGAAGAGCCCCTGCTCTGCTCAAGGGCACAGAAAGGATGATACTTGATTATTTTGTTTTCTCCTCAGTCCACGCTCAAGAGTGTGCCCTGAAACATTATCTACTGCATGTGATCGAGACCATGCTCTGTTGAAGAATAACTAATTTCTTTTTCTGTCACATCTCCCCATCCAAGAGGCCCCACTGGCGAGCACATCTTACATTTCTACAAGCCAGAAAGGTTGTATTAGTCATAGTTCTAACAGTAGGGATATTAATAATACTAAATACACCAGTGGATGATTGAGCCTTAGATGCACAGTTCACAACAGCTCATTCAAGGTGCCCTTGTTTGGGGCATACTCAAGGATTTCTGACCAGAATACATTTAAATTTGACTTTCATTAATCTTATGTATGAGCAACACTGCATTGCCAACCCCAGAGCACAACCTCGGGCACCCCCTAAAGAGCACATCGTTAGTGAGCATTTGATGAAAGCTTTGGTCCTAACAATGCTCAGTTTGAGAGACCAGGTTGATACTGCTCTCAAATGGGGAGAGAACAGAAAGAGTAAACAGGATTGCATATTTTGGTTCACCATATTCAGCTAGAGCAGGTTTTACATAGTGAGTGACCCATGGTGGACTGACCCATGGTGTGCCCCAAAATGGTGGAGTGACCCCATGGCCTGCCCCAGAATGGTGAATCTACCACATGTGAAGCCCCCAAATGGCAGAGTGGCTGCACAGCAACCCCAGTGTCACAGACTGACCGTGGTGTGCTGTGAGCCCCAGGAGGGTGCCCTTTGAGCCCTGCCCTCTGAGGTGAGAGACACAAAAGGCGCGGGTTGTGGGCTGAGATAACAATTTACAGGAAGCAGCAATGAGATCAGAAAATGAACAGTAACAGCAACAATCCTAATAACAACAGTGTCCAAAAGAGGGGGTATGTTACGGGCAAAGTGCCCAGCAATGGGGCACAACCACAGCCAGCACCGAGACAGAACAGAGGAACAACCGCATGGCGAAGCAGAGAGTGGCACCAGCTGTTTGTGCTGCCCCAAAATGTCAGAGTGACTGCAAAGTGAGCCACAAAACAGCGAACCCACTGTTTGTCCTACCCCAAAATGGCAGTGACCCCATGGCCTGCCCCAGAATGGCAGACTGAGCCATGACGTGCTGTGAGCCCCAGATGGTGCCACACGACTGCGTGGGTCCCCTGAGGAACATTTTATCACAGCTGCCCCTCGGGGAGGCCCCAGTGGAGCGGAGCAGAGACAAGGACAGTGACACAAGTGTCCAGTGGCTGCTCCACTGAGCCTCAGTCAGCCTCTGCTCCACCCTGAAATGGCAGTGGGCAACCCCATGGCTGGCCCCAAAATGGTAGAGTGACCCCATGGCCTGCCCCAAAAAGTTGGACTGACTCGACTTGGCTTCAATCAATCAGCTGTGTCACAAATACAACCAGTGCACACATCAGACAATTACACCTTTCAACAGAGATTTAATCTCCCACCACCACATCTCTTACCTTCCGAATCCAAAGCCAGAATTTTGAGCTGCAGGGGGGAATCCTCAAGGTAGAGCTCTCTCGTTGTGGACACAATTTGGATGCCATGAATTAGATCAACTATGGCATCACAGCGAAGCACTTGCCCAGTCCCTGCAAGAGAGGTCAGAGAGCCCCTGAGATCCCAGCACTGCTCGTGCTCCCCGAGGGCACCACCAAGACAAAAGGCACCTCCCATTCAGGCAGTGACACCAACCCCACACTGAAGGAACTGAAACTGGGTCATGGCCTTGAGGACGAAATGGTGCTCAAGTGCAATGGTGGCTAAGAAAGCAAGAACAGCAGTTCCCTGAAATCTTCAGAAGCTCTGATTTCCATCTCCACCACCACTTACAGCTGGTGTCTCTCAGGACAAAGGCAGGGTTTGTGCAGTGCAACGCTCAGCCCTGGTTCATGGCCCAGAGAGCTTAATGACTTTTACCCACAGACCATCAACCCCCATAAACTCCTTCACTGTATGATTGCAAGGCACTAATTGACTGTCTGGTTCTGTCTGTCCCTAGAAAAATTAACCAGGTACATTTTTGACAGACATTGTCATACAACACATGCTTCTCTCTCTCTTTCTTCTCCAAACTTCTTCTTGCAGTATGTTGTAAGCCAGACTAAAAAATTCCTGTGCATGCCTTGTTGTGTCTGGATAAGTTAAAGTTTGTGACATGCCTTACTTTGGATGTTGGTTTAAAATTTGCCAAGTACTTGATTCTACCATAAGTTTCTAAAGTTTCCCTTTTAAAAGTTTGTTACTGAACCTCCTGAGAATTTTGCTGTTTGTCCCATGCAGTGCCCAGAGTGAATCAAAGAACCTTGCCCTAAACTCACTGAGCTGGCTGGGGTATTACAGTATGGATTTTACATATGGAATTGGTGAGGAAAACAAGAGGGGTCATCTTTGTCTGAAATTTATGAAGGGTCCCTGGCTGTGAGACTTTCTAAAAAGTAAGTATTTCTTGATTGCATCATGGTGCACCGAGTGTATCTTTGCTCCCATATCCCCTCTACTTTTTTTTTATATGCATATATTTATCTATCTCATGGTTTTTCACCAGTAAGAATTTTTATTGCAATACAACTAAGAAGTGTTATCTTGTTCTCAGGAAAACAAACATGGATGACATGTGGGAGTGTGATGCAGCAACATGTGTCACAACTAGATTTTGGGTGGATTCTGATGGCTCCTCTGGCCACGCACCAGAACACCCCAGAGCTGTGCTGTAGCTACCCAGAGCCAATGCAGGCTCATCTCGGGCACTTTATTTTCTTGCTGGTGGGGTTTATCTTCACTTCACATATTCCTGGCTTCCTGTAGAGTTTCCTGGACACAAAGCAGAGGCAGAATCCTGTCCCTTCCCTCTCGTTTCTGTGAGCAGTACATCAAATTCCAGATCAATATTAATTAAGTCAATTTTTTTAGAATGTTGCTTAAAGTTACTGAAAAATTGATTTAAAAATACCACTGGGCTGTTCCTTAGGGAATTTGATCACCATGACTTGGAGGAGTGTTCCTCACCCTTTCAAAACAAACACTGAATGCCCCTCACATCCCCCATGTGTGCTGCTTCTCTTTGTGTAACACTTCAGTTCTTCCCTTCCAAAACCACAGTCTGGCTCAATGCAGTGGTGTAGGATGATTATTTTGGAAGCTGTGTGGCCTTATTCAACTCCACTTTACCATGGTGTCTCCTTGCCATCATTATTTCATTGCTATTCAGCAATGGAAACATTGGTTTAGGGATGTCAGGCATAGGGCACTGGATTGTACCAGCTGCCTGTTTGCCAAAACAAGTGACTCAAAACACTGATATTAATTCATAATGCCTCTATAGTTTGAGTGTCAGTTATCTGCTAATTCACCTCTAAGTTGTGTGGTATAATTGTGTCTCTAATACCATGGTATTTGAGAACAAATAAAATGTCCCTTCTAGTTATCACAAGACATCGCCATCTAATCATGTGAACCCCTCACGGTGCTGGTGAGGAATTTCAGCTGAAGGCCTTTGACTCTGAAGGAGTTTCTGAATAGTTCTGAGCCTACCCAACCTCCTAACCCTGGAATAAAGCCAGTTCCTTTAGGAATGGTTCATATTGTTGTGGTTCCCTTGCTTTTCTCGGCTTTGCTCAGGTGAACACTGAGATTGAAATTCCTCCAGGATATCTCTGGGGGCATTGTTGCATTGCAATTTATGAATCTAAAACTAGCACAGAAATCAGAATATACTGAAAAGCAATAATGGATTTGGAAATGTTTCAAGTATGTTTTGTGCCATAATGATTTTTCCCACAAGCCACACCTCACTTGCTGAACCCCGGGCTTCTCTCAGGATAGCAGAGGTGTTCAAGTCACTGCAAATGCTGATTGTGCTGCTGATAGTAGAAAATCCAAGCTCCTGGTTCTAAGTGTTCAAGGCCAGGCTGGATGAGGCCCTGAGCAACCTGATCTAGTGAGTGGCATCCCTGCCCATGGCAGGGGGTTGGAATGAGATGACCTTTAAGGTCCCTTCCAACCCAAACCATTCTGGGATTCTGGGATATCTTTAGAACATAAAACTGCATTTCCTTCCCCAGCCCCAATTTGATTAAATTCCAATACCAACGTAGCAATTGTTACCTTAGTAATGGGAAAGGTGCAGGAGGCCATCTGAAACAAAAAATGTCCTGAAATCTGAGACCTTTTCCTGCTAGTCTAAGTAGTATAATAGTATCCTTTTAACCATATTGCCAGTGTTTACTACGCTTGTCCCTCCAGTTGAGTAGCAGGCCCGATTGTGTTTCTGTTGAATGTACTTGGAAAAGGTGGGGCAGAAATTTGGGTTGTACTTCACCTCTTTCTTTCGTATTATAAACAGACTAATTATCACTCAGATTATCAAAGCACTTAAAAATCAGAACGGGGCAAATATCAACTAAACATGCTCAGCTGAACATGCTAATTATGAGATGAAAGTTTTTGTGTATCTGGTTGTTCTTAGGACTGCAAACTGCACGTTATGCACAACCCTGGTTATTTTGATAGATAACAGAATACTAGACTTCAGGGTGTGTCCGTAATTGGCAATGAAATTGAAAAAATTATATACCACACACACAGTTATAAACATGCTCTGGAAGAATGGTTACAAATTAATTTGTAGACTAATCTGGAGTACCAGAGAATGTGTTAATTAACTTAACTGTGTTTCCCTTCTGTGCTCATGTTCACCCAGTGAGCAGCAGGCTGCACCTCCGAAGGGACCTGCAAATGAATCACTTGCTTGGAAAGGTTTTTGGTTCAGAAGGCACCTTGCTGTAATAAACACAGTTTTCTCCAGTTTGATGCTGACTTGCAGATGTTTACAGGGTATGAGAGTAAATCAAGTCTTTGGGCTTCCACCACTGGCTCAAGGCACTAAGTCCCTCCAGGGAATTTGAAATGGATATTTAAAGGCTATTTTGGATAAACCCTCACTGGGATCTGTATCATCTGAATTCTGTGGCAATAGCCAGCATCCCTCACCTTGAAAATCACGTGACACTGAAGGCACAGAGTGGTGCTTAGTGGATCATGCCATGTTTTGAAAACTGAGGGTTTCAATCACGTGTAATTCAGAGAAGGAGAAGCACTTAGGCTAATAAGAGTGAAGATAAGACTGTGAGGAAAATAATCTTATCTTTAAGGAATATTCAGGCCTTACATTTCCAGCAGCTCTCAGCAACAGCAAGGGAAGGAAGCTGTATCAGTTTCTGAGCTATAAAAAGCACAGACCTTTTTCTGCTCCGCTGGATTACAGGAATCAATAATTTCACATTTTCAACACACCACCGAAGTAAATGCCTGATCTCAGTCATGTCACCCCGTGGCAGATCAAAGCCCTCAGGATCAAAGAGATTAAAGTAGCACAGGCTCTCAATATATTATCTTCTGTTTGAAAAGCATCAATTATATTACTGTAGAAATTCATGTAATGAGTTACTATTAAATTTTTTTACAGGAAAAGTCAGTCCCAATGTAAATAAAAAAATCCCTTTTTTATATGTTCCTTTACAAGTATTTCATTCCAGATTTTATCCACAGATTCTTGATGTTACCTGTTTCAGAAGCCTCAACTCAAAGAGGTTTGAAAGCAAAGTTTTTGTGATGTGGCTCTCATGTCAGTCCCGAAGGATTGCCCTTTGAGGAAGGATATTTGGCATCTCACAGCTGAAGCAGAATGAGCTGATTCACACAGCGCTTTTTCCCTCTGCAGAGGACAGGCTGTCGTGACAAGAGAGGGGGGAGATCTGGAGGTAGTTCAGCTGCCTCCGTGCAGGGGAGGGGAGGAGAGCTGCACATGTCAGGCCTGATCAGATCTACTGGGGTTATCCCAAACTCCTGCATTATTCCAGCTCCAGGCAGTAACTGCAAAGTTTCCAGGAGGTTAAAATAATACTCTGCATTGCATCAACTCGTAATTTGGCCTCACACTGCTTCATTTGTGAGGGAGGTGACCCAGAGGTTACGTCAGTCATCTATAGGCTCAATTTTCATTATATCATGAATTTGCTACCACTGACTTTTGTCTGTAATGTCACTGTTTCTTCATATGGAAAAGCCCTTATTGTGTTTCACCATTCATCATGTTTAAGTAATTTCACCATCACAGAATATCAAAACTTCTTGTAGTGAGCCCTTCAGGACCAGAAAGACCTTGAGGTGCTGAAGTGTGTCCAGAGAAGGGAACGAAGCTGGGAAGGGGCTGGAGCAGCAGGAGGGGCTGAGGGACCTGGGGGGGCTCAGCCTGGAGAAAAGGAGGCTCAGGGGGGACCTTCTGGCTCTGCAACCCCCTGACAGGAGGGGGAAGCCGGGGGGGGTCGGGCTCTGCTCCCAGGGAACGAGGGACAGGAGGAGAAGGAACGGCCTCCAGCTGTGCCAGGGGAGGTTTAGATGAGAAAAATTAGAGGAAGTTTCTTCATGGAAAGGGCTGTCAGGCATTGGCACAGGTTGCCCAGGGCAGTGGTGGAGTCCCTATCCCTGGAAGTGTTCAAAAAACATGTGGACATCGCACTTGAGGACATGGTTTAGTGGTGAACAGGGTGATGGTGCTGGGTTGACAGTTGAACTTGATCTTAAAGGTCTTTTCCACCCCTAACAATCCCACAGTTCTATGATTCTATGAAACTTAGAAGTCATTTTCTCTTCTAAGTGAGGTTGAGAAGCTGCTGAAGGGCTTTTGCCAAGTTCTCTCATTCTACTAAAGGAGAAATGACTTGAACAGATTTAGTAAACTGGGACGATTCCTGGCAGGCCCAACCAGCCAGTTCCTTTCCCAGGGGACATTAATCAGACTCGTTTTTCTGTTTGCTGAAAGTTGGTTTTGCAGTTCAGGCTGCTGGAGCCATCTTCACATGGATCCACACAGGTGGGTCCCTGAACTTTAAAGGCACCAACCACATGAACAGCCTGGAGAGAGTTCCTGGGTTCAGCTTTGAATTGGAACCCCATTATAAGAAAGTATTTCTCTTTGGAAGGCAGGCGGCCCTTTGATGATTGTCACCAGGAGACGAATGATCTCCTGGATGACAGAGAGGACATTAAACAGGCCAGACCTTGAGAGTTAATAGTTGCTGCTTATTTATTGGAACAATGATGTGCCTGTGCTTTCAGGTGTGCAGCAATTCACAGACTCCCTCAGCAGGCACCCAGCGTTGGCCATGATGTTGTCAAAACCATCCAAATTGCATTTGTCTCCACAGAAGCAAAATGGTACAAGGAGAAAACATTTCCTTTGTCTTGGGAAAACAGAGCCATGAGTTGAGAAATAGCATCAGTACCTGCATAAGCCATCTTGTGCTTCATCTATTTTCTCACTTTTATGGTGTATTCAGGGCCTAATTTTAAAGGACTCCAAACAATGTAGAGAAGGCTGGGCTCTGTGTGGTCTGTAACTAGTTTCTGCTTGTTCAATGTGCTTTTATTTTAAGGAACTTAAGTAATTTTCTCATATTTTCTGACTTATTGCTGTTGCTCTGCTTTTCGGGCTTGTAAAGAGAAGATTAGAACTCAACAGGATTTCATAGGAAATATCTTCCAGTGAAAAGTATGGATGCAGCTATTCCAGTACATTGTGTGAATGTATATTAATTTACAAATTTATTGTTTGTTGAATTTAATTTTTAGATAAATAAAAATCAGACTTATTTCACTTATGTGTATTTAAAATATATTTTCACTGCTTCAAATGCTGTAACATAAAAAGATAATTTGAACCTCAAATTTTCTCCAAAAAAGTTTTTTTTCAGAGTGACTAGTGAACCAAAAGTGCCATTATTTGCTCAGCTGTGTTTCTTCTACTGTGCTATAAGGTTTGCTAATCCATTTGCCTTGCAAAGTTTGCTGGCAGAAAACTGGAGCTCAGGCAACGTCCAAAATCCAGAATGGGTCATTCTCTTGCGTGTTTTGGGCCTATTCATGAGGAAATGATTACTTTCCTGCACAAAAAGATAAAACTGAGCAACAATGTTATGCCTCATATGGTTTGGTTAAAATCTGCTGGGAAGTCATTGCAGCAATGCAACCAACTGCAAATGCTTCCACAGCGGGACTGTCCCTCCTCTGGAACGGGGAATGAGGGTGTTTGGTGTCGCAGCTGCAGTTCCTTGGAGCCACGGCAGGACCAAGAATAACAATCACGAACGCCCAGATGGTACATGGATACCAGAAACAATATTTTCTCATTTCTAAAATCTTCAGTATCGTGTCCTATGTGGAAAAAGTTCCATGTCTTGATTGTGTTTCTTTTTTGCTAGAGGCAAAAATAATCATACCCCAGCAAGAGTGAACAGGTGTTAGTCTAAATATGCACCAGGGGAGGTTTAGGTTGGCTATGAGGAGAATTTCTGCATGGAAAGGGCTGTCAGGCATTGGCACAGGCTGCCCAGGCAGTGGTGGAGTCCCCATCCCTGGAAGTGTTCAAAAAACACGTGGACGTGGCAGTTGAGGACACGGTTTAGTGGTGAACAGGGTGGTGGTGCTGGGTTGATGGTTGGACTTGATGATCTTAAAGGTCTTTTCCGACCTTAACGATTGTGTGATTCTATAGGAGCCCTTCCTTAGGGTGCCTCCAAGGGAGCAAGGGATGCAGAAAGGAAAGGGGATTATTTTGGGGGCTGGTGGGAATCAGCCTGCAGGTAAGAATCCAGCTTGTGGGGTAAGAGGAGGAAAATGACAGCAACCCATGTCACAACTGTCCAGAACAGAGGAGTAGATGTTTTCGTTTGATATTTGGTGGTGAAAAAAGGAATGACTAAGTAAACTCTCCATTTGGAGGAGTGTGGGAGTCAATAGTTTAGATGCAAATGATTAATCATAGAATCACAGAATCCCAGACTGGTTTGGGTTGGAAGGACCTTAAAGCTCATCCAGTTCCACCCCCTGCCATGGGCAGGGACACCTTCCACTATCCCAGGTTGGCCTTGGACACTTCCAGGGATAGGGCAGCCCCAGCTTCTCTGGGCAACCTGTGCCAGGGCCTGTTAATGGGAAAGTGAATATGACAAACAATTTATGATATCCGACAAATACGGAAACGAGTCTGCAAGTTGATTTTTAATTTAACTAGAAGTTAATATAAATAAAATGAAATAAAAACACCTTATGTTTGTAGCTTATTAACCAAACACTCAAACTCTAATTAAGCCCTGAGCTTTAAGTAGTCAGGAAGAAGGAAGAAAAGGTAGATATGCTGAACGAATAATGAGGCAGCATGTGAAGGGGCAGAACAAAAGAAATGGTAATTAAAAGATAATGTCAAAGGGATAGAATGTTTTCGTGGGATAACAGTCTCCTGCTGCTAAATAAATACCAAGGTGAAGTCCAGGCATCCATCAATACTGAATGTCAAGCCAAAGCTGGTGTATTTTAAGAAGAAAGACATTTATCTGGAATTCTCATAAAAAGACATGTATCTAGATTCCTCATAGAAAGACATTACTCCTAATGCCCAAATGCTTTTGGGCGTTTATCCCGGTTTGGTGGATATTGCTGCGATGGATGGGCCATCTTTCATGATGGTGTTACTGATTCAGTTGTACACCTGCGTAAGAAACTCTTCCTGTACATATTCAAGCAGGATTAGTTAAGTATGCTTAGTCTAGCTTACTTGTGTGCCTGAATTTAGGGATGGTGTTCCTGGAGTGAATCATGACCTGCCAAAATCAGCAGGAGTTCTGCTGCTGTTAGGCGAGATCACTATTTTGCCGTTGTTTCCCTCATTTTGCTGCTGGCCTGCTACATCTCTTCAGCTACTGCTATCTTAACTTTGTCACGATGAGGATGATATTTTCCTATCCAAAGTAGGAAGGATGCCTGGAATCACTTTCAGGCCCTTGACATAAAATCACAGGCAGGGGTTGAGTCTCTGCAACTCCCACATTACACCAAGAGCTCGTCCTGCGAGGCCTCACCGCCCGTACAGAGAGCCGCGGACACCCGACCCCGCGGACACCCGGCCCCGCGGACACCCGACCCCGCGGACACCCGGCCCCGCGCTCCGCCGTCCCTGCGGCGGTGCCGCCGATCCCGGGCCGGGCGGGTCGGGAGCTCTCCCCGCACCGCCCCGCGCCGGGCGGAGCCGCGGCCGCGCCGCCCCTTCCCTGCGCGGCCCGGCGGAGGCGGGGATGTGAGTACGGCCAGGGGCACGGGGACAGGGCTGGGCACGGGGACGGGGACGGGGACAGGGACAGGGACAGGGACAGGGATAGGAACAGGGACGGGGGGGCCCGGCCAGCCCGGCCGCGGGGCCCGCGGAGCCGCAGGGCCGGGCCGGGGCTGCAGCAGCGCCTGAGCCCCCGCGGGCCCGGCCCCGCGCCCGAGGCCCGGCCGGCCGGGAGCGGCCCTGCCGGGGGAGGGATGTCCCTCTGGGAGCACGAGGAGCCCCTGGAAGCGGCGTGTTCCTCCGGGAGCAGGGCCGACCCCGGGGAAGGGACCAGTGCCCGCAGCCCCTGCGGCGCCGAGGCCGCGCTGCCGGGCCCGGCGGGGGCTCCGCACCTGCCCCACAGGTGTGTGGTGGGCCCAGGGCTCAGGGGGCACAGCACCTGTCCCCAGGTGTGTGGTGGGCCCAGGGTACAGCAACTGCCCCCAGGTGTCTCTGTACCTGGCTGGGGGCTCAGGGGGCTCCGCACCTGCCCCCCAAGTGTGTCCGTACCTGGGCTGGGAGCTGAGGGGGTACAGCACCTGTCCCCCAGATGTGTCTGTACCCGAGCTGGGGGCTCCGCACCTGCCGTACAGGTGTGTGGTGGGCCCAGGGCTCAGGGGGCACAGCACCTGCCCCCAGGTGTGTCTGTACCCAGACTGAGGGCACAGCAGGCACAGCACCTGCCCCCAGGTGTGTCTGTACCCAGACTGAGGGCACAGCAGGCACAGCACCTGCCCCCAGGTGTGTCTGTACCCAGACTGAGGGCACAGCAGGCACAGCACCTGCCCCCAGGTGTGTCTGTACCCAGACTGAGGGCACAGCAGGCACAGTACCTGCCCCCAGGTGTGTCTGTACCTGGCTGGGTGAGGGCACGGCCCGGAGCCCGGCTCTGTGTGTGGGCGCTGTGTGGGCACTGTGCTGCGGGCTCTGCTGAAAAACCGCCTTTGTCCTCAGGCTTGGTTTGGTTTGTTTGTAACTGGGTTTTAAAAGGGCGGTTTTGAGCATATTTATGCTGGAAATAAGGGGGTTTCTGTGTCTATTGTTCACCTGACAAAAGGCTCTTGTGTCTTGCTCAGTGCGTTGTGGAGCCTTTTGAAAACTTCAGCTAAATTTCGGGGAGCAAGAGAGCTCTCGGCGTGACTCGGTGACGGGGGTTTGGGGCACAGGAGGAGCCCACAGGAATAGGCTGAGTGTGAGCACAGAATCCCCCTCGCCTGCTGACCCACTTGTGCACACAAGTGTCTACCAAATAATTGGTGATTGTGTTTGTAACTACACAGCATTGCCTGTTCACTGATGGGATGGGAAGGAGGGCTGTGCTGTCTCTCCAGCTGGGAAAGGAGAAGATTGTTGGGAAAATACAATAATTTGGAGGAGGAATGAAGGAGGATATTGGTTAGGGATATAGGCAGGAGATCTGGACTTAAAAGTGTGTCCTGTGGTTCTGTGCTATGCAGATACAAACCCAAGCCTCTTATTGTGCTCATCTGGTCACAAGATAATCTGTTGCTTCTGGGAAAGGATCCTAGAAATCTTTCCAAGCTTGTGTCATGTGTAGGAGCAACATGGTTTGGTTTCTTCAGTTGTGTTTTGATAGACACTTTAAAATGTGAGACCTGTGTCGAAGGTTATGTTGGCTGTGGACTGGATGCACCTTTGAAGGTGGAGGTGCTGGTTGGTGCACTTGAAAAGACAAGGGGAGAGAACCAAATCTGTCCATTATTTAAGTTCTGCAGTGAACTTCATATGCATAATTCATTAGTGCACATTTTTCAGCCATCAGTTGTTCTATTTTCCCCACTACTGTTTAGTTCAAGAGTTTAACTCCCTGACCCTAAAGAGCTGTTGAACAACCAAGCGTTGCCTTCAATAACTGTTGGAAAAAGCATTTTCAGGAATAATTCCCAATGTAAAGTTGGTATTGACAAGGACTCTCATTTATAATTTGGGGTAAAACTAGGGTAACTAATTTCTAATGGTGATGAGTTTGTTTTTGTGCTGTCAAGGCCCCACAGGACGGAGCTGTACGAGGACCCCCCGTCAGGATGTTGGCCTATAGTGTATTCTCCAGACTACAACATCACCTTCATGGGACTTGAGAAACTGCACCCCTTCGATGCAGGGAAATGGGGAAAAGTAATCAATTTCTTGAAAGGTAAAATTAGAAGGTGCCTCTCAGACCAACGTTTGCATAAAAGCTGAAGAAAATTCTGTGATTAGTGCAGACTCATGTTGATAACTGCCAACATAATAGAGACTGTATTTCCTCATTGCTCTTTGTGTAGATTTAAGCTACCTTCTTTAATCATATTTGGAGTGCTTTAGTATTTTTATATAGTTGCAGGCTTAAGTCTTAATATGTAAAATCGATTGTAGGATTTTTGAGGTGGGTTGGATGTCATTGTTGAAGATTTTGTCTATGAAGTATTTAAGAGACTAATTTGTAATGTGAGAGCAAACATCCTACACTAGGGCTTTTTAATACAAAGGTTTGAATCACAGTCCTTAGGAAATGTATTTTCTAGCCTGCTCCATTGAATAAACCCACAGTTTTGGGTTCAGCTCAGTCATGGTGTCTGTGCAGAGAGAAACTCGTGAAATGTGCCTGGAGATTGAAGCTCATCAAATGATTTGCTCTCCCCAGAGGCAGGAATAATACTAGTCAGAGTAACTAGTTTGGTTCATTTGAGCCAGGCCCAGGGCTTTACAAGGCTGTGAGTAAAAAGGAGGAAGAAGAAATGTGAGCATAGCCATGTCTTAGACCATCCTAAAATAGTTCCGGTCTTTATACTTGGAATGAAGGCATGAAGTGAGCAGAATTTCATTGCTTGGCCTTTACAAGAAAAGCTCCTGTGGGATGTTTGAGAATTGTTTCCACCTCTGAAGTGAGCACCAGGATCTTGGCTTTCAGCCCAGCCGAGTGAGGTAGATATAGCTTAGCATACAGTGTTTTGATACTTGGCTGATTTTTACTGAATCACTCTTTCTTTCAATTCTAGGTGAGTGTCTGAGAGCAGTATTTCTTTTAAGTTTCCTCTGGAGGACAGCTCTGTTTGCAGCTCCAGTTTGTCCTTACTTTTGAAGCCCAAGCCTGGCTCTCAGTCAGAACACAGACTTGAGTTCAGAATCAGGGAAAGGAAAATCCTTCCTGCGTGAGCTGCAATCTTACAAACAGCTGGGCTTACCACACCTGAGCTGCAGCTTGGGAGTGCAGTGAGTGGCTTCCTATGGCCTCTTGCTACTCTTGCTTTACACCTGGTACAGCAAGATCTGGGACATTCCTTTGGCTTGTGAAACTACAGGTGTTAATGATGGTTTGCTGCAGGTGTAACTCAGTCATTCAGCTTGGACTGCTGGCAAATGGCACTGCTCAGGCTGAGAGAGAGCTGCACTCTGCACTTTGTGTAAATCCACTCTTTAGCAACCTCATCCTATTGCTCTGATAGTGTTCAGTGTTTGGAAAGAGCTTTGAGGTGCCTCTGGTGATGGGCAGAGCGTTTTATGAAGCTTCTCATTATTGCTGTTTACACCAACTGGAAGATACAGGCAGAAATTCATTAAGGAAATACAAATCTAAGAAGCAGGGATAGGGTCAGGGCCTATAGAATCTTGGCATCTCTTCATTTAAAGTGCAAGCTTGCTCACCAAGTGTAAAAAATAAAAAAAAAGGCTTTTTCTCTTGTCAAGACAAAGATTGTCTCAAAGCCAGGCCTTTATGTGGTCCTAATAACTCCTTCAGCTGATAATCCTGTGCAGTTCAGGGTTGTCCTTCCCTCTTTAGGCTGCCTTGTATTCATTTAACTGAGGTTAAGTGAATCCTGACACACGCTTAGTAGCTGAGTTTTGGCTTTTTCCTCTAACAACCTGAAATAATTAAGTCTTGGGCTCCATGGCAGTTTTCTTAATTAATCAGAACCTTTGCCTTTCTGTTCCTTCTCCGTGGAAAGTCTTTTCCTCCAACTCTTATCCACGTGACGTGTCCATTCTGAAGTGTCTCAGTCTTTCACAGAAAATGAGTTTTCCCACTTGTTTTACTGTCCTTGCTTTGAAAGGAGAAAGAAGCCCCAGGGTAGCCCAGGGTGCTGGGTTTGCTCTGGCAAGAGCTGACCTCCCCCGTTCCTATCAGCAAATCAGCAGTGAACAAGTGTTCCCTCCTGGGGAGGGAAGCTGGCAGCAGCTGGGCTCTGTCTGACACCAGGGCATGAATGAAATGTTCCTCAGGCCTCAGTCAGGAGAAACAGAGCCTTGCCAAAACAAATGTAGTTGCAGGTGCTGTGCTTGTATAACACTTCAGAACACAATCTCTCACATTTCCGAGTTGTTTTCTTTCTCCTCCAAGTATAAAATCAAAGATACAGAAGGTTGCAGCCATGCAGCAGTTAAATATCAAAATTTGCCTGGGAAGATGAGCACGATGCCTTATAATTGTTGTTAGCAGTGATCATATGCAAAGTGCCACTGTTCTTCTGCACTGCCTGGCCTTTGAGGCTGGCCCACATCTGAACTTTCAGATGGATGCACTCAAATGTGCTGTCTTTGATCACATTCTGAAATCTTGGAGGGACACTTTGTAACTTGCTCTTATAAAACTTTTTAATTTATCTTTTGGTGTTTAAGACAAAAAGCTTGTAGCTGGTCATTGGTATTTCTTGAAATTAGATTGGGGTAGGAGTGTGCCAGAAGTATCCTAATGAAGCTTGTTTGCTTCCATGAACGTCCAAGCAATGATCTTGGTTTAGATTTTGATTTATTATTTTATTCTGCTTTGATTTGGGGGATTAAATACTAGTATAAACTGTGGGATTTCTTAAAGCATGTTAAAAATTGATGAATATTTGATGTTAATAGCACCAAGATTTGCCCAGTGTGCCAAACCCTAAACTGAGGAGTCTTGCCATGCCATTGTGTGTGTCCATCCTCTGCCACTACCAGTCTGTTCTTGCAGTTGAAACAAGGAGTTACCATGATCACACTTGCTGTAAACAGTATTTCTCATATACACACTCCCTGAATAACTTACCTGGGTGCATTTGGAGAACTTGCAAATGCTGAGTAACCAGAGTTGTTTCAGCAACAACCAACAGCTGAAGTTGTTCCACCAAAGTCAGAACAGCACCTTTGGCAGGGTGGGGCATGGGGAGTTAAGCCATGGTGTACAATGCCAATTGTTATTTCTCTCCTGTTGCAGAAGAAAAACTAATTGCAGATGACTTGGTTGTACAGGCACGGGAGGCGACTGATGAAGATCTGCTGGTGGTTCACACGAGGCGCTACCTTAACAGATTAAAGGTGCTGTGCTTGTTCCTGTGCTTTTCCAGCAAACTGTCCAGAACTGGTGTCAAAGGCAGTGCATATAGATTTGTTATAGAATCAACTTTGCAGATGATAAATGGTGTATTTGAACAAGGTTGTTACTGAGGGTACTGGGAGAAAACCATAGAAAGAGTGGCTGCTCACAGTGTACAGGGGTGGAGGGCAAAGGGGGTCTGCTGTGTTATGGAGGTGGCCTGAAATATTTCAGCAAGGTAAAATGAACATAAGGCAAATCTGAATGTTTGAGATGTAATAGTCTCCTTACAGCCAGGGTTTTGATCCTGAGCAGTGTATGTAAGTTTTGATTTATTCTGGTAAAATACAGTTCTGAAATTGAAAATACATTAGAGAGCAATTGGGAGGATTTCATTGGGTGTTTCCTAATGGAGGGATGGCTTTATGGAGTTTGGGGTTATGTCACATTGACAGAGCATCCATGTAGGGTTTCTGTGGTCAGTTGTTGTGGGGGGAAGTACTGGCTTTGTCCTTGGACACTGCTGGTATTGGTGGAATGTGGAGAGAGCTGGAAGATCAGTGTAGGAGAATAGCCTTGCATGTTATCCGTGTGTGAAGGTTTCCAGTACCAGCTCATATGGGATTGCATATCCACAGGAGATAAAGAATATTCCTTGGATATTTCTATATGAAACATCCATTTGTTAGACTTCAGTGAACTCTAAAACATAAGCATGTGAAATCTCTGCTTCTGCAAATTTCCAGTCATCTGTAGGTGGAATTGGACAGTACGTGAGTGCAAGGTGACATTGCCTTCATTTTGAAATTCTACTTGGAGGGTGCAGAAGGGATTTGTATGAGAAAAGAAATCTTCCATTTCATTATTCAGAAGAAATTATTTTGAGTCACCTATGCTCTTCCACAGTGGAAGAGTCCTTGGATTGCTATTTCTGGAATGTTTTATTTTTCTCAGTGATCTGTTACTTGTGTGAACTTTTTTCCACTCTTACTCTTTCTGAGTTCTCTTCTGCCTCTTCATTCTGTGCTATGAAGTTCCATGCAATTTCATACATCATTAGGTTTGATCTTATTGCAGCTATTCTTGATACTGAACTTTTAATTCCATAGAACCACCCACCTCTTGTTACTGAATCACTCCTTTGAAGAGGGGTGTAATGTGCACGGCTCAGTTTGCAATGCCATAATAATATCTTTAGTGCCTACAGGATGGCTTCACATGAACTGTCTGCATAACTCGTGCCTTGGTGGTCAAAACCAGACTGTTGTGTGCTTCCAGATGGGATTAACTGGATATCAGTCACTGCCCTTTTCCTGAGGGAATATTTCCTGCAGCTGTAGAAATTGGAAGACATTGTTGGAAGACATTGGTCATGCCAGCAAATTCCTGCCAAGCAGTGAAGATAAAAAGTGCTTAGTTGCAAAAGAAAAATAACATGGTTAGACATGAAAAATCCCTGGGTATCCTTTGTATTGCCTTTTCCAAAGTCTGCTGTGCTGCTTATTTTTAAATCCAGACAAATACCTATAAATGGTATCATTTCATATTCGATCACCCCTGAAGACTGTGGGAGTGCTTGTCTTTCTTGGAATGCCCAGGTCTCCTAAAATAATGGATCACTGGAGCATTCAATTCAATTTGAGCATGAGTTTGGCAGGAATTACCCTACACTTGCAAGAAGAGGTGGTGGTTGAAGCAGATGAGTCTTTGGTGAAGAGAAGCAAAATGATGGGCACAAGTAGATCTGCCACTGGGAATTAGTTCTGTGCTGGCAGGAAGGCTCTCCCTGTTTCCCTGCTTAGTCCTTACAACTGAGGACTGAGGGGGAATCACCTCAGTTCAGAAGGCCTTAGTTTGGCCTGTTGAACTGAGGTGATTCCCCCTCAGTTATGCCTCTGAAGAAGGTAGATCTCTAAGGTAATGACTGGACTGTGCATATTTGCTTGCAGTACTTTTCTTACTGCCTTTTTCCACTGTTGGGTGAAAGAATGGATTTCCTGCATGTCAGCATTCTGGAATTTTGGAAGATGGTAGGCAATGAGCTTGAAGCCAGTTTCAGACTGTAAAAGTCTTTCACTTGAGCCATTTTTCTATAGGGGAAGTTCTGTGATAACTTGTGAGTGAACACTGAAATGTGAATGCTGAGGGTGAAGCGTGTGAGTGCAGTACAAGATAGGCTTTTCTGAAAGCTGAATCAGCTGATTAATCAGTTATAAATTTATAACTTAATCTGGTTTATAGATTTTCAAATTGTGTAGGTTTAAAAATCAGAGGTTAATCATGTTATTAGAAATGCCCCTGTGTAAGGCTGGTGAAGAGTGGGCTGATGGTGCTCAGGTGCTCGTGTGCCTTGGCTCCTGCCCTGCCAGGTGAGTTCCTCTGCCAGGAGCCCAGAGGTACCTGTGGGGGGGGTTTGGCAGGTGCCTGGAGGTGGGAGGGCTCTCAGGCAGGAGCAGGATCATGAATTAATCAGTGGTACTTGTGGCTGGTTTAGTTGTTCAGATAAACCAGCACAGAATGTGTCTTGGTGACCCATTAATGAAGTGCTGTTTTGCTGTAAAATGTTAATTTAAAAGGTCATGAAAGGAGATAAATTAATTTGATTCCTTTTACCTAAGTTTTCATGTAAAAATGTGTCAGGTAAGGGTCTGTAGGAATATAAAAACATGTTATTTTAAAGATAATATTTGAATATGTTTGGAGAGAATACCAAACGAGTTCCAGTCCCAGGGAACAAGGTGTGACAGGTTTAATGTCACACCTCTGTGCAAGTGCTGAGGGACATCCTGTGCAGCTAAAGCAGCTGCCAAAGCTCTGAAGGACAAGGCAGCATTTGGTTTCTTCCTTTTAATGTTTCCAGCTCATTGTTTGGGACCAGAGTGGCTGGTTGTTCTCCTTGGGTGCATCCCCTGTGTCATCACTTGTACCAGTGCAGAACCTTGTTCCAGGTGATAACCTTGACTGGAAACCTCTGGGAGAACTGCAACCTTCCTACTGCCCCTTATGATTTTATCTTGTGTTAATTCAAGCTAAAAACATAACTTTCTCTCGCTACTGAAGATGGATCCAGATAACTTTGTCCCAGGGAAGCTTCTAAATATAAATCACGTTTGCTGCTTGGTGTTGGATTTGTAACTCCGTGAATTTTCCCTTGGAGCTGGGACTAGTTCCAGGACCTTATCAAAGATTTAAACACAGTTTAAATTTAGATATTAAAGAACAAAACTGCATAGTTTTTTTCTTAATTTGACATGTTGTTGGCTATTTTAAAATGCTGGAATGCAATGAATGCATAACATAAAAGGCAGTACATCAGAGGGTGGGTTTGATCATTGATGATCTGTTTGTATTAATCCAGGAGATCTCAGCATAAAAGCAACTGCTTTAGCTTTACATCTTCTTCATATTAGTTTTTCAGTTTAACTTTGAGTCCTTGAAGACTAATCATTTGAAGACATTTAACCTTACTGTGAAGAGTTTTATAGTTAAGGAATTAAAGTTAATAGTAATAATATTTTACAAGTGAAGTCTTACAAGAATATCCTCATTGAATGTATGTGTTATTACAGAGTTTGGGCTTAAGCAAGGGAAATTAAGAACTGTTAAGTTGTGGTTGTTCTGGGATTTTTTGGTTTCATTTTGGTTTTGGGGTTGGGTTTTTTTTTTTCAGAGGTAACATCTTGGTGTAGGGTTACACTTAGCCACAGTTATTGCTACTGCCCAGTAGTTAATATGGTAGGAGGCATTTATTAATGGAAAATACACCTGGCTAAGGGTCAACCTGACTTCTTTGCTCCTTTTAAGAAAACAGGGAGTTAATTTTTTAAAAATGGAAACTAAATTCATCCATCAAATTATTTATTCAAAATATAGAAAGGTAAGTAATTTTAAAAAATCTTACATTATTAGCAATAAAAATATAGGAAGAGTTAAACTGAGCTGATAACTACAAAGAATAAGTGAAGACATGGTATTGAATAGTTTTTATATATGATTATTATTCTTCCCTGAATCCAGACCAAGTTTTAATTTCTAAGTCACATAATTACATGTCTACAACACTTTACTGGAAAATCAGTAATTTTATAGAATCCCAGCATAGTTTGGGCTGGAAGGGACCTCAAAGCCCATCTCATTCCACCCCCTGCCATGGGCAGGGACACCTTCCATAGACCAGGTTGCTCCAAGCCCCATCCAACCTGGCCTTGGGCACTTCCAGGGAAGTAACTTGATGGCTGAGTGAGAGCAAATGTCTCCCAGAAAAAATAGTAACTGATATTATTCTGATATATGCAGTCATGATACATGAATATGAAAAATACTGATTTAAAAAAAAAAAAAAAGGGAACTGATGTATGAAGGCTGGTGTTATGGAAGCCACTGACAGCCTGGAAAATGTAATTAATGTATTCCTCAGCTCTCCTAATTTTTTTTTTTTTACAGCATGAAAAAATGTACAATTACATGAACCCAATTCCTGTTGATTCCTTTTTTGAGTCTGTACATGGCCGTTCTGGGAATTTACTGTGAGAAATGTTGGAAAACAACATTAGCACACTGAAGAAAAAGGCACAAAGCATTGCACAGTTTGAGGCAGTACATTTCTCAGTTTTTAAGGGGAGCTTTTGGAGAAGCATTTTCATTCTTGAACCCCAACACTTTCCTCAGAGTCAGTGACTCTCCCCCATATGTTGGGAGTTACTAAACAACCACAGGCCTAAGTCTGGAGCAGTGAGTGTCTTTGGGAACGTTCCCAGCAAGGTTTGTCTGCTCCTTCCTCTGCCACTTATGGATTTCTTACCATCACTTTAAAAGCTGCAGCAGCAGAATTGTTGATTTAAGTCATTATTGCTCCCACTTCTCCCTGTTGACATTAATTTTTTTAAACCTTGGTAAAACTTCCTCTGCGATCATCGTTCTCTTTTGAGGTCAAATTTACTTTTTATCCAGATGTGACCTTTTCAGTCCCATTTTAGAACAACAGAATTGAATATGTGCTTGTTCGAAAGCTAAAATATCTTGCAAAGGGACTTCATCAAGATTGACTGTATTAAAAAGTAATTAAAGCACTTTATGATGGCTGGGTAACAGGGTAATGAGCTGGTAGTATGTCAACAGAATAATGTCTTGAAAATGTAAAAGTAATAAAAGCTTAAAATGAACTGTTGGCAAAATTTAATTAGTACGTGGTAGACCTTAATTAATGATGCCACCCAATAGTATTTTGTAGTTGAAATATTGATAACTGGGAAGTTATTTTGAGTATCAGAGGACCCTGAGATTGGCTTTGGTTCCAATCAGTCATCCTGCTGTGACCAGCTCACAGTAATGGGGCAACAAACACACTAAATCCAGTTATGATTCCTAAAATGGATCTATCCAGAGTCTGTACAGGGTGGGAAGTTCCAGTCCTTGTCCCTAAATGTTTCAGTTTTGGATGAACAGGTGTATCCTTGCTTGTGACTTATGCTTTGAAATATATTTAGCAGTGTTATCAGTGGTAGCAGTGTGAATGGAAGTTTTTTGAAGTAATCTATGTGTTTGCAAAAAAGGCATTTACATATTGCAAATATTTTGTGTTCTAACCTTGAAGACTTTGGAACAAAACTGTTTCTTGAAATGTTTTCCAGAAGTGTTTAATATGCTAAATAAATTTTAATCAGTTCTCCGTGCTTAAGTTTGCACTGTGTGTTCACTTAAGTGTTTGAACTTCTTAGCTCAGTTGTCTGTTTGTTTGTGTTTCCTTTCTCCTTGGTATATCCTTTTGATTTCACACAGGAATAGAAATTTTAGGTTTGAACAATATATCAAGTGTAACTGAAGGACATTCTACAATTCTTCCTCCCAATCCCAGGGATATTACATTTTCTGAAATACTAGCTTGCTGAAAAATTGCTGATTTATGACTGTTTGGTACTAAAAGCTGGAAAGTGGTGATTCTCATAGTTAACAACTTAAGGCTGAGCCTATTTGGAGGTCACTGATAAGGGTGGTGGGGTCACCTCCATCTAAAAATCTTATTAAGGACCTGTGAGCTCCTTTGCAGGAAATAGCAACTAATGGGAGATCTAAATGTCATCATTAAAACAGACTGCATTAATGGGAACTCTCTTTTCCCCTCTTGTAGTGGTCCTTTGTTGTGGCTACCATCACAGAAATCCCACCTGTTGCCTTTCTTCCCAATTTTGTTGTTCAGAGAAAAGTTCTGAGGCCTCTGCGAACCCAGACGGGAGGAACAATAATGGTGAGGTGCTCTTGGTTCCCTTTTGTCACTTTTAAACTTGTTGATCAGACATTGTAAACCTGGGAGTTGTACTGTTGTATAGAACTCAAATAATAGCTGTAATATTAATATCAAATAATAGTTGTGCTGTTTTATAGAACTCAAAGACTTGGGGCCTGGAGAGGGAGGTGGGTTAGTGCAGAGTCCTAAATGTGAGCAAACTCCCCAGGGGAAGGACATCCCTGGTTTTATGGTCAGTGATTTGCAGAAGAGACAGTGAGGGTCAGCCTGGGCAAGCAGTGAGAGAAGTGGCAAATACAGTAACAGATAACATTCAAGTACAGGCAAATTCTAGGAATGGGAGGTTTCAAAATTGGTAATACAGAAGCTTTTTTAAAGCATATATTTACCAAAGGACCTTGGAACTGGATAGGAAGTGATGGATCTTAGTGATGGATTTAGTTGTTCTTGAGTCTAGGGAAGTGCCTAAATTGAAAAATCATATCCCCTTTCTCATTTTAATGAGGAAAGACAGTTTATCTACTTTTTCTGTGGTAGATACTGCAGAAGCAGCTCAGCTGAGCTCAAGTGAGACTTTCACCTGAGCAGAGCTGTGTTCTCCTGAGTTAAGGAGTGCTCTGCTCAGAAGAGCTGTGCAGGGTCACCAGACATTTAATTTTGCCTGGGAATTGCCATTAGAGATGTTGAGGAAATAGCAGGAAAGAAAACCATTAATAGCTGGAGCCAAGAATGAGTTATTTAGACCATCTGTTGAGGAAAACATGCCCTCACAATTGTGAACTGGGAACTAGTGAGATCTTTTCTGCCCTGTGTTTATCAATCCTTGTCTTACTAGAGTTGACCAACTCTCCAGCTTGCTGCTGGGAGGAGATGGGACCAGTCCCGAGTTCTCTTGGCAGGTCCAGAGCTGAACCAGTTCTAATGGAAGACAAATAATCTTGTCTGAAATGATTAATATTATGGTACACATAGATCTTTGCTGCAGTTTAGCAACTCCTCCTGCAGGGAGCTGTGGCAGTGGTCCATGTGAAAAGGGTTGCAGCCCATATTGGTTTTTCCCTGTTTGTTTGAAGCCAGTCATTGACCCACTGTCCTGTGGGTTGGCAGAGCTTTCACAGTGTTCTGTGCCAGATTTGGGAATAGGATTTATTGCAGCTACTGATGGCAAAGGTGAGTGAGGCTGGGAAGCCAGAAGGGACTGATAAAACATGGCAGTACTTTCAGGAATAGGCTAATAGGTGGCTTCCCTCTTGTGTCAGAACTGCAGGTACTTAGCAATCTGCACTGGAATCAGGGGTTCATTGGAATCATTTTTAAATGCTTCTCGTGAACGTATCAAGCTTTAAGACATAAATAATTTAAGACATAATATAAAATTATGTGGCAAAAAAATGCAGTGCAGGACAGTGTTCAGAAACAAGGACAGAGGTTGGGCCTGCCCTAGGTCTGACCTAGAAGTGTGATGAGAGTGAGCCCAAAGGCCTGGGGAAGCAGTTCCAAGGTTTTCCTGGGGCTGACATGGGCTTGGCTGTTGCAGCTTGAGGGGCTGGAGCAGGTCCAGAGGAGAGCAACGAGGCTGGGGAAGGGACTGGAGCACAAGTGCTGTGAGGAGAGGCTGAGGGAGCTGGGGCTGTTCAGCCTGGAGAAGAGGAGGCTCAGGGGAGACCTCCTCACTCTCTGCAACTCCCTGACAGGAGGGGGGAGCCAGGGGGGTTGGTCTCTTTTCCCAGGCAACCATCAGCAAGACAAGAGAGCTGGGTCTTGAGCTGTGCCAGGGGAGGTTTAGGTTGGATATTAGAAAGAATTTCTTTCCAGAGAGGGTGCTCAGCCACTGGAATGGGCTGCCCAGGGAAGGGGTGGATTCTCTGTCCTTGAAGGTTTTTAAGATGAGACTGGATGTGGCATCAGTGCCATGGACTGGGAACCACGGTGGGGTTGGATCAAGGGTTGGACTGGATGATCTGGGAGGTCCCTTCCAACCCAGCTGATTCTGTGATTCTATTCTATGATTCTACTGTCACTTAGGTCTGGGCACTATGAAGTTTCAGCCCTCTTGGGTTTTACTGTGTGCAATGAAAGTATAGAGTCAGTTGTTTTTAAGGCAAGATGAAATATCCTGATTTTTTGTTGTTGTTGTAGGTATGTTTTTAATTACAGAAGTGCCCAATTCTTTATTAAAAAAAATGGCAATTTCTTTCCGTATTTTAGTGCTCTGTTGTTAAATCTGTGTCCCATCCAGCTGCTGGATTTGCAAGTGTGTGACTCTGCCAGTTGTTGGTTCAGAAATGAACTGCATGACTTGTGACTAAGCCTAAATATCTACTGACAAGATTCAGAAGCATCTTCTGACAGTGCTGTTTAATGGCTTTAAGCATGTCAACTTAACTCCCTTTGTAATGTCCAAAACACTGGTCTTAGATATGTAAAAATCTGGAGCTCCTAATTCTGCTTTTATTCTCTTGTGTTGCTCTGTCCTCTTGGATGTTATTTAAAGTCCCATGGTGGGGTAAGGAAATCTGTGAAGGTGTTTGTACAGTGTAGGATGCCTGGTGCTTTTGGTGGAGCCTGAAAGCCTGACTGAGCATGAGAGAACCAGATGAAGTACTGAAAATGTTAAACCAATTTTTTTTTAAGGAAAATTTAAGAATATGAAGTTTGAAAGAACATGCTGGGTTCTGGATAAATCCTGAGATTGATTGGATTATAGTGATAGGCCAGATAACAAAAGTGCTGCCTCTTTAGTAGGTGTGAACTGGCAAAAGCAGAGATGGGGAGGACTAGAGAAAAAGAATTTTGGTTCCATGTCATTATATAGTTCAAAGTGCTTAAAAATATTTGGTTGTCACTCACAGAGCAAGCCCTGCTGAGCAGGGACGTGCAGAGACTTCTCCTATTACAGCTGTCTACTCTGTCTGTGCCTCCTGAAACACAGATGCCATCCCTGGGCACTTTGGGATTCATCTCGATGCCATATGCTGTTGTTTTTACCTTTTTTGCCTCCGTTATGGGGAAATAAGTATGTACTTGAGAAGCAATTTTGATTAATCAGACAATAAAATTTGTACAGTGCAAGTCAGAAGTGCATCTTCTGCTATTCCTGATGGGCCTCTTTATCACAAACATTCCTGTTGAGTTTCTCTACTTTTTAATGATATTTTAGCACTATGGGAAGATTGGTTTTTGGTGAGGAATCCCTAGGAAGTGTGATAAATTGCTGATAATGTGCTTTCCCTGGGACTTAATGGGTTTTATAGTTCAGAAGCTGCAGTCTTTCCCCAAGATCTAATTTGTGTAAGTTGGCATGATCAGATCAGGATGAGGTTTACTTTCCCAATAATTTCCTTAGTGCTAAATTAGAACTGTTCAAATGTAAGTATTGGTGATGAAGACTTCTCAACTGACTGTCCAAAATTCATTTTGTATGTGATGTCTAATACATTCTTTCCATGACTATGGATGAGAATTCATCTATTTTTACATGTTTTCTCTCTCTTTTTTATTTATTTCTTATTTTATTTTTTAATTGTAGCTAGTAATATCTTAATTTTTGATCATGTCAGATAAGGAATACTGCACTTAAACACTTGTTTGATTCTTCCTGGCTGAAATAAGTCGAGTTTTTCAGTTAAAATTTCATCATTTGAGCCTTGTGCATCTCTTTTTTTGTCAGTACTTTCCCTTTCCTGAATGTCATTTGAGTTCAACAGAGAGATACAGGCACAGTTTTCCCATATTGGAGGGGAAAAGGTTGATAACATTCTATACCACACATGACTTAAAGAATAAAAAGTCACAGGACCCTTCACACTGTAGCACTTTCCTGGCCCCTCCCAGCTGGAATTCTGTTAGTCTGTGTTTCCAGGAGTCTGAGTTTACATTCCTCCTGGTTTCCCATGAGCAGGAAGGATTCTGTGATACCCTTGCTCACTTTTCACTCTTCCCAGCACTGCCCTTTCCCTTTTGCAGTTGCCAGAGAAGGAAATACAGATGACACAGCAAATGTTCTTTCAACTCCTGGAGCTGAGGGGAGTTTTGTGTTCACAGATCTGGTTCAGAATGACCTCCAGTGGTAAAGCATCTGCAAATTCCATGCCAACAGTTACTGGGGGTGGAAGTTGCCTCATTCATTCATGGAATTCTGACTGTAATTGTTTTTTAAGGCAGGAAAACTGGCTGTGGACAGAGGCTGGGCCATCAACGTGGGTGAGTGCAAACAGGGCACCCAGTGGCGCTTGGAATTGTGTTTGGAAGCCGGATTTTCATTTCCATGATGTGTGTTCTGTTCATAAAACCAGAAAGGGATTATGGTGTTTAACTAAAATCAACTCTAAAGGAAAAAAATGGAGAAAGTACTGGATTTGTTCTCTCACCCACTGTTGCAGTTTTATTATAAAATCTTTTTGGAAAGGAAAAAGATAACTGGATAAAGATATGAATCATTTATAAGGGCAGGTGTTTGGATTGAAGTAGTGTGAAAAAAAATTGAGGAAAAATGTTTGGACTAAATGTAAATATTTCAATAAAATCTTTAGATTATAAAATAATTTTCATAGTTCTTATCATTTTATCTATGTTCTAGCGTTCAGGGGTTGGTATGTGGGAGAGCAGAGCTGGACCAGTCAGTGTCTATTTTTGGCTGTGCAGTTTTTCCTGAAAAAGCCTTGAATGAACAAGTTCTGAAGGATACAGTGAATATAAATGTGCTCTCCTGCTCACAGCAAACAGCAGTGCAAACCCAGTGAACCGTTGAAGCAAGATTTTGTGTCATAGGAGCCTTAGCTTGTTGTTCTCATAAAACTCACCGAGTGTAGGTTTTTCCATTATTTCTTGCATGCATCTTCTCCAAAGTGAATAGCCATGATTAAAAATTAAATAGATATTAGAAGCAAACAACCAAGGCCTGTCATATTTACTGATATATCAAATGAACTTGTTAAGTTTCTTGCTTAGCTATTTCTAGTGGGTTTTTCAGTTTAAAAGTTCTGATTTATTAAATAAAAAACATGTTCAGGGAGGGGGAGGTCTCAGTACTTTTTTCATGTAAAGAGTGTGTCCCTTTCTGTTTTCAAGAGCAGTTCCTAAAGCTTTTTGATCTGAGTGTTTTCAGAAGAGAATGGCATGTGCAAATAATGATAACACCATAGTTCTTACTTTGGGGGGGGGGTTAGTATATTTTTCTGGATGTTCATCATAGAAAAGAACATTCCAGGTCCTTTCCACCTGCTGCTTGTGCCTGCCATGTAAGTGATCTCTGGCTTTGTGAAGGCCATCTCTGGTTTTAGTGTCTGGCTTTTCTTTAGTGTGTAGCTTGTCTTTAGTACCTGGCCTTTCAGCCCTTCCCCATTTTCCCGTGCAGGGGGTGGTTTCCATCACTGTTCCAGTGACAAAGGTGGAGGGTTTTGTGCATATGCTGACATCACACTGGCCATCAAGGTAAGAACTGCTCTTAAACCTGTATTTTCTGCCGTTTGTGTAAATGGAGAAAAATCTCCCCATAAATTCCTAAGAATGAATTTACACCTTAACAGGAGCAAAGGAAGCCCTCTCCAGGTGGGTGGGAATGGGAAGGTGCAGTGTTGTGAGGTGGGAGGGAAGGTTTGCAGGGGTCAGAATTATCAGTGTAAACATGAACCACTGAAATTGCATTAATAATGTTGGCTTGCAGAACCCACTCCAGATCAAACCAGATGGACTTTTAATATCCTCAGTGATAATCCTCCAAGCCTTGCAGCTGAACCTGAACCTCCCACAGTCGTTGCAGTGGTTCCAATCAAGCCTGCAGGGACAGAAATCCTCTCTCTGAGTCAAGCTGCACTATGCAGAACTCAGGAATAAAAATGTGAATGACTCCAAAATAGTCTCTGAATGTGAATGAATACATTTGGTATTTAGCTGTTGAAAGGCTGAAGTAAGAGCCTTCTGCAATTAGGGCTTATTTCTACCAAATGAACTAGGGTTTATTTGTATAATAGAATATTTATAAAGTATCAATAATAATCAAACATTAAAGAGCTCTAATGATTGCAGCACACCATGTGACATAACACCCTAATTTCTGTACATGGTAATTTGCAGAAAAGTAATCCACAGTGGGTTGGTTTTTTCTCCCTACCATTAAAGTACAGATTGAGAAATTATAGTGGGTGAGAATTTTTACAAAATCTTTGGAGTTTACCATGTCTGTATTAAAGATAGGATGGAACAAGATGATTTTTAAGGTCCCTTCCAGCCTAAACCATCCTGCGTGTCTACAACTCAAATGCATGTTGCATGTGTTTAATCTGGTGGAAATGCAGAGGGTTTGTTATTGTATAACCACAAAAATTATCTTCCTGTGTCAAATAATGAGAGGAGCTTTTGTAATTACATGTATTAGAATAATTTAGCAGTTTACTTGGTGACTAAAGCAAATAGACTGTGGAAGCTTCAAGCCTCCAGTTTAATCTGCCACCTAATTTCCTAAATTTCTCCATGTCTTTCTTTGCTCATCTATCTAGTTCTTATTTGAGAGAGTACCAGGGGTGTCTAAAGCCACAATTATTGATCTGGATGCTCATCAGGTGAGTGCTTACCTGTGTTCAGTGCTGCAGATGTTGTGCTTGAAATACAAGTGGGTGATAACCCCCCTTTTTTAATGCTACTATAAACTGTCGACTGGCAGAACACAAAGTTCCTCAGAAATGTTGGAAACCGTGAACAGTTCAGTTGTTTATTTTGTGGTCCTAAAGGCTCTTAAGCCAGTTTAGTAAAATTAACCTGAGTTGCAGCTCCATCATGTGGCTGGATGGAAAAATCCTGCAGCCTTTCACACCCGGCTCCCGGGATGAGGAGCAAGGATCTCCTGGGACAGAATTCCAGTTGGTTCAGCACCGTGGGGGCTGCAGCAGCCTCTGCAGGGGAGGAACCTGCCCTCAGTGTTTAATGAAGGCCTGGCTACAGGCTCATGAGGGAGAGGATTCAGCCCTCTCCCCCTGGTGTGTGATGTACTGTGGGCACTGAGATCAAACCTCAGGCAAAATGAAGCCTGAGAGGTCAGAAATGGTATTTTTAGGAAAGCAGTTAATGCACCAAAGTGGTGTCCAATCTGAAGCGTTTCAGGTTATTTATTATGTGTAAAGAAACCATTTTTAAATAGCTCTGTGGCAGTGAGGAAACCTAATGGCTGCAATGATCTTCTCTCATTTGCCTTCCTGCATCCTAAAATTCCCATGATACCAGCATGAGGATTATTTTGTGTTCCTCTCTCTTGGGGTGTGGATCTATTTTGTGCTTTTTGGGGGTGCTTTGGTTTGTTTTGGTTTTGAAAAATTCTTGGCATGCATTTTGGTTTTCAGCTGTGCTGGGAGTGCACGTGGAATCACCCCCTGTCTCCTTCCTTTGGCAATGGGAGGTGTGTGAAGGAGCTCAGCACATCCTGTTTAAAAATGCAGATTTTCTTGCCTTGTGACTGCTCCAATTCCGAGTGCAGTGGCAAGTTCCACCTTTCATAAGAAAATGGTTCATCAGAGGCTTTCACATTCCCAGACTTGTGTGTGTGAACTGGTTATTTGTGGACCAAAGATGCTGAAGAAATAAGTTGGAGTTGCCATTTTTTAGCATAAAAGCTGAATTACAGAAGATGTATCTGTGGAAATGTCTGTTTCTGTAGTTCAAATGAAATTCTTCTGGGGGTAGGGCCTGTGCTGCTGTATGATACACTGATTTAAACTGAATTATTTTAGTAATTGCTGGGAAAAAAATTATTTTTATACTAGTGAAAAAAGTCTAAATGAGAGCCAGAAGAAGAATATTTAAATTCAGAAATGGGGAAGGGGGAAATACTCAAAATCTGAGTTTTCTCTTGAGCATCCATTTTACATCCAGCACAGTTTTTGTAGGGAATTTCTGTTGTTAAACAAGAAATTGTTAAACTGTTGGGTCCTTAGTGTTTGTCATTTTTCCAGGGATTACTTATCTCCCCAAGGCTTGAATTGCCAGGAGAGCTGTGGTCTGCTTTATTTATTTATTAATTCTTACACAGGGACACTCAGTTCCCTGGAGCAGTTGAAAGGGACTTTTTCTTGCACAGTTGGAGAATGACAGATCTCTTTGGTGGTCACAGTTGCTTTTGTGGTGCTGCTGAGGACATTTAGCTTCTATTTTTCACTTCTTTTTTCTTACATGTGTAATGAGCTCTCTGCTAATTCCCTTCCCAGAGATACAGGGATTTTGTTTGTGGTAATACCTGCAGTTTTCAGGTATTATCAACCCCTCTCCTCAGAATAACCTTCAAGACTGTAAATAAGAGAGCGACACAGGGAGTTGTGAATATTAGACCTTTGTAGTGTTGATTGCTGTAGGGTTTGCAGTGTGTTCAGTGCTGTGTTGGGAATAGCTAACTGTGAATTTCCTGCAGGGAAATGGCCATGAGAGGGACTTTATGGATGATCCTCGGGTGTATATTATGGATGCCTACAACAGATACATCTATCCAGGGGATGGCTTTGCTAAACGTAAGTCCAGCTGAAATTCACATCCCAAAATCTAAAAGACCTCCTGTGCTGCTACATGACTTCATTTACTAATAGGTTTCCTTGCAACAGTGTTAACTAGATTTTATTTTTTTTTTAATATCACATGGTTTTCAGTGATCACTGTGATATATCACAGTAGTGTTTCCCCTCACTTCTGGGATGGATGTGGGTGGGTATTCAATGCTCCTGCCACACTTGGAGCAGTGAGTTAAATAATCCTGGGATTTTAAGAGAATTGTTAGACCTTCATCTTTCCCTTACACTTCTTTTGTGATGGAATTCCCTGAGGATTAGCTGATGCTGTGTAAAAAGGTTTCATGTTTTTTTGAAAAGGTATAAATTATAACATATTTAGGTGTGTCATTTTGCCAGTAGAACTTGGTTTGTAAGCATCTAGAAAACAAGTGAATCTGAGTGTGAAACAACTTGGGAAGCAAAACAAGTCATGGAATAGAACCATTAAGGTTGGAAAAGCCCTTTATAAGATGGAGTCCAAGCCCAGCCCTGCCAAGGCCACATGCACATGAAATCCCTGCAGGGATGGGGACTCCCCCTGCCCTGGGCAGCCTGTCAGACCAACCACAGGAGCTGGTGCTTGATTGGTTTTGGTTGTGGTTTGTTTATCCCTGCTGTGACGTGCCTGTTGTGTCTTGTGAGCTGCCACGATTAATTAGTGGGGCTTTGATAATGCTTAAATTGGAATGCAAAAGCCCAAAGTTGATTTGATCTTTGGTTCTGTTACACTCATTTATTACAGGCTTAATTTGTTCCCTGAGTCAGAGGTTGCTGGGGGGGATGTTCTGCTCTTGGATTTCTTCAGTGATCCTGTCGCTCTGAAAAGCCTTCATTTGGATTCTTGGCAAGAATGAGGGGCAGTGCATTGCACTGCTGGATTTTGACTTGTAAAGATTTTGAGAACTGTAGAATTTCAAGGTATTAAACTAAAAAATGACCATTTAAAGCACATCGTGTCTGTAGGCAGACAAATTGCAAGCAAATGCGGGGGTTTTCCCCTCCAGGAAAAGCATCCCTTTATTCCTATATCACATGGCAACATTTGAACAGATGGATTAAGACCAAAACAGAGTGAGTCCTTGTTAGCAGATCTGAACCACTGAGCTCACCCCTCCCCTGTAAGCCTGAGAATACCAGCATTCCCTTTCTAAGGATGAGGTGCCAAAGGCATGTGAACATGTAGGTCCTTGCAGTTTGCATAAGAATGTCTGAATAGGATTTTGCTGGCTAAATCCTTTAAATCCTTCCTGTTAAATGACCAGGCAAAGATGGGATCACAGAGGGGATCTCTGAAGAAAGGTAGAGGCTTGAACCCGAGAGTTGGAATCCTTGGGGTAAATTCCAACTGATTAGTGGCTCCTTGGACTTTCTGCCCATTTTTTCCATGTTTTATTGCAGGAGCCTCTTCTGCACGTTTTTCATTAGGGAAGGGAAGAAAGAGCCCAGCTCCCACTGCCTGCTGCTAAGCCATAAGCACATTGAATCCCTGAGGGGAAGCAGTTTGGAATTACACAAGCTTAGGAGGAGAAAGGAGGACATGGATGGGGAATGGGACTAATTCACTGAAGGGTGAGCACAGAATTTGACAGCTGAAACTCAAAGTTCAGGCCTTAAAAATCTCATGGTCTGAGAGTCATTTTACAAAGCTGGGCAAATGCCTTCACTAATGAGCAGGAGATGGACAATGAACACATGGAAGAGCTGTGTCCATCCTGATCCAGACCCATCCCTGATCTCTGCACTTCTGTGTTTGTGTGGAGATGTAGGCAAGAGGCCTGTGAAGGCAGGGGATCCTGTTCAACATCTCTCAACTTCTTCATGGTTCCATCAGAACAATACTTGTTTGTCCCCACTGCAGAGTGTCCCCTCCTCCACAGCTCAGCCAGCACATCCTTTACCCTGAAGAGGCTCCAAGTGCTGTTCAGAAGAGCTGTGCAGACTTCCAGGGACATTTATATAACAATAAGAGAAGCATCCAGGAAAATACTGTAAAGAAACAAAAATCCTTGCAACTCTTGTTGGAATGAGAAACAATCCTTCCCTGATGTTGAACGAGGATGGAAAGCAGAGAAAAACCCCTACCCAGCAATCCCAAGAGTAATTAAGTGTCATTCTGTGTTGAATGCACACTTGGTGGGTGCTGAATCCCTCTTTATCCAAGTCAGTTAATTTGAGGCAGAGGGTGTGGTGAGGCAGAAATCATTCCTTGGAACACCTCTGGCATGGATATGATATTAATTCACATGTAGAGTTACACAAACCTCCATAACAGCACCCAAAACTAGGCTGCCTAACCTTGGGTTTCTCCCCTTCACCTTCTCAGCCCTCCTCTTCTACTTCTGTTGCTTTATTAAAGGCATTAGAAATAATTTGATTTAAATGAAGAATAGATATTTGCTCTTTTGGTAGGATTACAGGGTAAGAACATTAAATTGAAAATGCTTGGGGCAAAGCTGAATCCTGTTATACATTCATAAAGCAGTTCCCATAAATTCATGATCCTTTGCTGTGAAGTTTTGAGTGTTATGATAAAAATAAAACATCTTCATAATTTCTCAGTGATATTTATCTTGGTTTTTTCCCCCCAGCTGTTTCCTTTGCAATAGCAGTTCAGTGTTTTCTTTGCCTTATGCTTTATTTAGGTTACTTTTAAGTTAATAATTTCCTTTATGATTTCTCTGCTGATTGGTAACTGGACACGTAGATCAGCTGCTTTTCAATAACATTTTCCACTTGCATCTCAGAGATATTTTTTTTCTTCCTGCATTTAATTTTTTCTCTTCAATGGTTTTTTTTTTTCCAAGGTCATTGTGCTTAACATTTGCTGAGAAAACAAGTAGTTGAGTCATTTTCTTTAATTCAAAGTTCTGTGAAAGCGCAATGTATTGAGAAGACTTCCTGAAATGTGATTTTTTTTTTCTTGCTTCCCTACATCTTGCATTTTCTTTCAAAGCAACCCTTTTCTTACTGAGCAGTGGTTGGTTTGTTTGCTTTCAGGTGCCATAAAACGCAAAGTGGAGCTGGAGTGGGGCACAGAGGACACAGAGTACCTTCAGAAGGTGCACACCCACGTGGAGGGAGCACTGAACGAGTTCAAACCTGACATCCTGGTTTATAATGCTGGCACTGACATCCTGGATGGGGATCCCTTGGGAGGCCTGGCCATTTCCCCCCAGGTTTGTATGGCACTGCCATCCTGAATGGGGATCCCTTGGCAGCCTGGCCATCTCCCAGGTTTGTATGGCACTGCCATCCTGGGTGAGTTTCCTTGGCAGCCTGGCTGTTTCCCAGGTTTGTATGGCACTGCCATCCAGGGTGGGATCCCTTGGCAGCCTGGCCATTTCCCAGGTTTGTATGGCACTGCCATCCAGGTTGGGATCCCTTGGCAGCCTGGCCATCTCCCAGGTTTGTATGGCACTGCCATCCTGTATGAGCATCCTTTGTCAGGCCTGGCCATCTCCCAGGTTTGTATGGCACTGCCATCCAGGGTGGGATCCCTTGGCAGCCTGGCCATTTCCCAGGTTTGTATGGCACTGCTATCCCCCAGCCCTGCTCCCCACACACACTGCAGGCAGTTTGGGAGCTGAAGGGAAGTGCACCCTTTGCACTCAGCCAGAGCATTTCCCTCTTACAGGCACCAGAGATCCAACTCTTGCTCTTTCACCCTTTTATTTTCTTGGATTTTCTTCCTGCCTCTAAATATTTTTATCCTTCCAGTGGCTGTTGCAGTGTAATCCATCTCCTCTCTAAAATGCACTGGTTTGAACACCCAGACAGTAACCAGAGAGACAGACATTTTCACACTTCACTTGACTTCTCTTTTCCCAGTTTGGTTGGTTTGTTTTTCCCCTCACATGACCCATTTTGCAATGTATTTCTTTTGTCACCTGCCCCCAGTATGTATCTTACACTTAATTTCCTCTGTAGCACTCCCAGCTGTTTTAAACTGCCCTTGTGGTGTCTTCCAGCTGTAACAATTTTGTGCAGCCTGCCTGTGTATTCCTAGCAAATGAACACCTATTTTCCTTCTCTTGATTCTTTTCCTTACAGATACCATGTACTTTCTCTGCCCACTTTTAGTAGATTTAAATTTTTATTTATTCTGTACACATCATAGAAGTCTTCACCTCCCAGTTTGTGTCCCTTCACGTTCCACCTTCACTGCTTTTCCCAAACAGTCTGCTTTCCAGTCTGCTCTTCTCAAAACAAACAAAAACGTCCAGATCTTGTATTTCCTGTGTGGTTTTTAATGATTCCTTCTCTGACAGCTCCTGTGTGCTGCCCCTCTCCTGTTTCACATTTAATGGCCACCGGTTCAATACAGAGAAGTGCTTGGTTTGTGAGCTCTCAGGTTCCCCCCCGATGGAGCCACCACTCCATCTGTTCACTCTGAACTGCTGTTCAGTTCTCTGGCACAAAGGAAGAGCTGAGGGGTTGGGCTTGATGTGACCTTGGAGAGGACACAGCCTGAAGTGGGAGGTGTGGTTGGTGCAGCAGTGGCCACCGAGGGACGTGGCAGCTTGGGGTAGGTGGGGACTGCTTGGAGATTTGCCTCAAGAAAACAACAGTTCTGCCCTTGGAGAAGGAGCAGTGTTAATGGCCAAGGAAAAGGAGCTGCTGTAGGTTGCTGGGTGCTGTGTAGAGAGACAATATAAAGATGGGCAAGGGAAGGTGGAGCAGCTTTCCTGGTTCCAAGGGGAGCTGAAAGGCAGAGGGTGCTGTTCCTCTGCACAGCCTGGTGGAGCAGAGGTTCCTGTAGCTCAGAGCTTTGCAGTCTGCACTGAGGGTAGGGTTTCCTGTTCTCTGGTCTGCTTGTTGTACGTGTGAAGGAGGCACATTTCACCACGTTTGGAATCCCAGGCTGCTGGAAAGGCCAAACTGAAGGCCTTGTGCCTGGATGGTTCATCTCTTTGAGGTTCCTTAGTCCAGTCTTTGGTCCCACACCCGAAGGTGTCCTTAGCTCTTGGGGCAGTGTCAGTTCTGCTCAGGATTGGGCTCCTCAGTGCTCTGGGTGGTGGTTTCGTGGTACCTGAGGCTGGAGGGAAACCTGAGGTGGAGCAGCCAAGTCCCTGTTCCCTTTGGGTGGGAGTGGGAACTGTGCTGGGCTGTTGTTTCCAGTTGATATGTTTTCTTTCTTAATAACCCAGAAACATGGGAATAAGCCTATTTTCCCCTCAGCTCCTCCAAGCTCAGCCATGAGAGCTGCTGGAGCAGAGGCTCCTGTGAACAGTGGCTGCTCCCAGTTCTTGGGTGGGATAACAGTGCTGCAGCCAGAGGTGGGACCCACAGCTCCTCCTGTAATTCTGTTCCTTCCTTTAGGGAGCTGTTTCTAATAGAATTCCTCAGTTTCCTTTGTCTCACTGTTCAGTTGTTACTCCTTGTCCTTTCATTGGGCTGTGTCAAACTGCACAGTAAGCAGGACTGTTGTGTGTTTTTACAAGGTATTTTTTCCTGCTACATTTGTATTTTAATTTTTCCTTTTATTTTCTCTTTGTGGTCTAATTATTGGCAGGGTATTATTTCTTGATGTATTCACAGTCTTCCTTTAACCAGTCTGAGCAATGCATATTCATTTTGCAACACTTTTGCTGCTGCTTCCTTGATTCAGCTTTGCAGTTATTTAAGTACCTGAACTCTGTGCTTTTACAAAAAGTGGATTTTAGTTCTGTTCTCACTCATTTCTGAAGTATTTTTTCCCCACATGTACGTTTTGAAACCCAGAAGGCTCAAACTCTCCTGTTGTCTGGGTTCAGTGACAGTACAATTCCTCTTGGTCAGCAGTCTTTGTTATTTTTTAGTTCCATACCCTTCTCATAGTAAGAAATTATTTAGAATTTATCTCCTTCTTTCTGTTGTTTTATTTTTTTATGGGTTTACCTTTACTCACATTCTGCAACTCCCCCTTCAGCCATAGCTTCTTTTAGCATTAACTACAGGCTTTTATTAAAGAAACTGGGACTTAAATTCATCCAGTGATTGTAAATGTGTAAAATCTGATTTGAATTTGGGGTTCTTCTGTAGGATTGTGAAATCTTGATTGAGTTGCTAAACTTTAGTCAGAGGGTGCTGTGCAAGTTGAGCACAAACTAAAGCACTTTGAATTCAGACAATCTTTCTTAGTCTCAATTCCTCACCTGGAAAATAGGGTGAACATTTCTAAAATTTGTAATCAGTTTAGAACTTTATGGCCTTTGAGCAGGAATTCTTCTAGGAATTTGTACTAAGGACTTTTATCTGTTGTGTCCTCTAAAACAAGTCAAGGATATTTGATTTGCTGGGGTATTTTGGTTTTTTTTTAATGATTATTCATGTAAACCAGCTAACAGGACTTTTAAATGAACTTTTAATTGCTACTGTAAAATATAAGGCTTAAACACTTTCCAGATATCCAATACTATAAATCCATAACTCACAGGTTAGAACTAAAATATCACAGAACCACAGAATACTCTGACCTGGAAGGGACCCACAAGAATCATCAAGTCCAACTCCTGGCCCTGCACAGGACACCCCAAAAATCACCCCAGGGACTGAAGAGTGTTGTCAGTTGGGCTTTCAGTGGGAGCTGGGGGAATGGCCATCCTTGGACATTCCCAAGCCTCATCCATGTGGAGTCACCACTGCCCTCAGCCACTGCTGGGGATTGTCCTGCTTCAAGCAGGAGACTGGGCTGGAGATCTTCCAGCCTGCATTTCCTGGATTGGAAGGCACCTTAAAGCTCATGTACTTCCAAGCCCCCTCCACGGGCAGGGACATCTCCCACGGGACCAGGTGGCTCAGAGCCCCATCCAGCCTGGCCTTGGACACCTTCAGGGATAGGGCAGCCACCACTTCACTGGCAACCTGTTCCAATGCCTCAGCCCCCCAGCAAAGAATTTCTTCCTAATATCTAATCTAAGCCTGCTCTCTTGCAGTTTGAAACCATTCCTCTTGCCCTGTCACTGTGCTCTTGTAAATCAAGACAAGCAGGAATTCTTTCTAAGCTGGTATGAAGTTCAGTGTCATCTCCAGTTACAATATCCTATTAAACTTTAGGTGCCAAGAAGTCAGATATTCCCTTTTTATTTTTTTTTTAATCTGAAAATCAGGAGAAGCCCACAGGTGGGCTTGAGTGCAGTTACCACAAAATGGCTGTAAACAATCCTGCAGCTCAAAGGTTGGGGTGGGGTTTTTCCCCAGACCGGAGCAGATCAGCAGGAAGGACATGTATGCCAGTCAATCATGCTGATAGCAGTGTCTTTGCCCCTGGTGGCCGTGGTGCTCTGCAGGGCATTGTGAAGAGGGACGAGGTGGTGTTCAGGGCGGCGCGGCGCCGCAGGATCCCCGTGCTCATGGTGACGTCCGGCGGGTACCAGAAGAGGACGGCGCGGATCATCGCCGACTCCATCCTCAACCTGCACAGCCTGGGGCTCATCCACGGCCAGCTGGCAGCCAGGGGGGCTGCACACCCCAGCCTGGAGCAGATGGTCAGGGACTCTGCAAAAGACTTGGGCAACTTGTCCCTGCAGTGATGAGTTCCCAGTTTTGGTGCAATAACCTGGCAGAGCCAGCTCGGTCTAACTCCTGCATCCGTCCCGGGAAAGGCAACACGTCCTTCTAAGCTAACAGACCTGCACTCAGAGGTACTGTCTTTGTGTCTGACATTGCTGTAGAAAGCTTTACTTGCCTCTCTGATTGCTGTTATGTTGAAAGAACTATGCAGTTGGCATCCAAAGACTGTCCCAGACCTGTTTCAGATGGTGCGGCTTTGTCTGTGTGGGGGGGAAATATGGACTAAACCCACTGTTTCTTGGGTTTTTTTAGATACTGCATTTTATTTATTGCTTTTTTAATGGGAATGTTGTTGTAAAACGTGTTCTGTGCAGACTTCAGTGTCAGTTTAACACTAAAGTTAAGTGCAATACTGTAAAAACCAGTGCAGTTGGAGGGCTTTGAAGCCATAGCCTGTAAGAAGGAAAGGCCATTAATTTATAGTTTATTCCTGTTGTTGATAGTGACTTAAATCTTACTTATAAGCACCTTGAAAAATAGAATAGGAAACACCTTTGGCTCTATATGCAAATGAGCCATAAGGGCTCAACATGAACAGTCTGGTGTTTGCCTCTCTTAAAATGAGCCCTGCATGTGAAAGGGAATAGTTCCTGTGCATTGTGACTCACAGAGTAAAGAAACTACAGGCAAATCAAAGCTAGTGGTAGAGTTCTGAGCAGCCTTGCAGCAAAAACTATGTAGAAATTCAGGTTATCTCTACTATTTCCAGCTTGGCATGTATAAAACAGTGATGGGTACATTGAAATTATTTTTTTCCCCGACTAGTGCTGTGTTTTTCACCTGCTCAGAGAGTAATGGTACTTGTAGTTGCAGTCGTAGTTGGTAAGCAAATTGTTCATTATTATTGTTCATCTAAAAATACAGTGGCATTTCTACATGAAGTTAATGTGCTAACTTTATATGGAGCTTCTAGGAGGATTTGGGAACAAAATAGTGTATTCCAGGCAAATTCAGTGCACTACTTGTAAAGTTTGGCTTTGTTTAAGTTGGTATATTTTGCATTGTAGCAGTGGGTCGTAAATGTACTAAACTGCATATTTTGCAAGAGCTTTTATAACTTCTGAGTATTCACTGATTTGTACTACAAGTTTCATGTCGTGTCTATGTTTGAGCTTTCCTGGGAAGGAACACCAAGATTTTGCTCGTAGTAGAGTTGCTGTCTAAGCTATTTAAGGAATGTTTAATGCTAATTATAATACTTACCTCACTTAGTGTTCATGTTTAGATGGGGTTTGTCAGTTGTAAGAATTGCACAATTGCTATAAATATCTGCTTTAAGCCAGATTTGACATATTGCACTAAGCTTAAGTTGCTACACTGGGATTAAAAAGCACTTTTAAATTTCTTACTAGAAGGACCATCAGAGTACGACTAATGTTGAGATTTATTTTTTCTATACTGTCTGACGTTACTGAAAGATGTTGTTATTCTTTCATATGATTTTTATAAAATTATAAATTACATTTCTATAACCTAAACCTGTCATAGCACCATATGGTCTTTCCCCTGAGCATCTTCTGTTTGTGTTAACATGTTTCTATAATTTTCCCTTGGTGGAGATTAAAATGATGTTGAACAATGCTGAGTGACTTCTCTTTTCACTTCACATGGATCTTGGCTGTCAAAAACTTTGACTGGCAGTTTCTTGAAGAGACAAGAAGATGTATTTGTCATACTTAAAATGTAACTGAAACTGCATTGAATCTCAAGGTTTGTCAACAGGTTCTTTGAAGTGGTTTAAGTGAGCTTGCAAGTATCCAAATAATTTTTAAGGTGTCAGCATAAAGGGTTAAAGTCACTTTCTAATTCCAAGTTACATGTCATTACCTATCTTGTAACTCCTAAGTATGTTACTGCTACAGGTGTTAAACTCTGAACTAAGCTTCTGATAAGGCTGCAGTAGTTTTAGAGGTCTTCTATAAATCTTTGCAGAGAGAAGTCAGTGTTGGCAGCAGGGCCTGAGAGCTCTCAGCTCATCTGTGGAACTGGTGGTTGTTGAGCAGCAGACACACTGACTGCACTTCAGTGTTCATTGTGAGGTTACAACTGCAAAACACACCACACCTTCATCCTTTTCACAAAGTTTAATTAGGGTATTATTTGACTTTGTTGCCAGAAGGTTGGTTTTTACACGTTAAGAGGCTAGTCCAAGGTAAATGTATGTGGGAAAAACGCGGAGCGTTTGGTTCTTGCTTTTTAATTGCAGCTGTAACAGTAAAATCCTACTACAGAAAGGAGGGTTTCAGAACTTATCACCAAAACTGACTTGAAGAAAGATCTAGTAGATCTTGTCTTTCATAATAAGACATTAGTTTTGACTCAAATGACTTGAGAAAGAAGCAGTGAGGGTTCTCAATGACTTCTAGTTAACGGAGGGACACGCATTTCTTGCTGGGCATCCATGTGTGAAATGTAGTTATACGTGAACTGAGGAGCTGGTGTTTTCATGTGTTTGATTTGACAGTTGCAGTGTTGAGCTGACAGTCTGACAGTGAACTCCCAGCATAGACCTTGGCACTAAAACTACTGGGTGTTGTGGTCAGAGCTTTGGACTGGCACCGTTCAGCTCCGGGTGGTGATGCCCGTCCCGCTCACACGGAAGGTCTGACCTGTTTGGGGGTGGTTTTTAACACCATTACCTTGTTTGTGGTCTGTGCAGTGACACTTGGGAATTTCCTGTAATGTACAGTTGTGTCCCACAAGCACCACAGGCCCTCTGGGGACAACATTCCCTGCCAAACCCAGGAGTTGTGGAGTCAGTGATCCTGGAGCTGCCCTTCCCTCACACTGTGCTGCCGGGACCTCACTGAGCTCTCAGAGCTGTGGCCTCTGGGAACTGGGCTAGTTTGGGAATAAGTGGACACAGTCTTCTTCCAAGAAAACTGCAGTCCCTTGGAAGAAGAAATTTCACTTGCTGTCTTTGCCCAGTGGATGATGCTGCCCCTCATCCCCCTGGCTGGCTCTGGAATGCAGAGCAGATCACCAGCAATAACAATCATGAATCCCGAAATGGACTGCTTGGAAGAGACCATAAAGCCCATCCAGTGCCACCCCCTGCCCTGGGCAGGGACACCTTCCACTGGCCCAGGTTGCTCCAAGCCCCGTCCAGCCTGGCCTTGGACACTTCCAGGGATGGGGCAGCCACAGCTTCTCTGGGCAGCCAACCTGACCTCAGGCACTGCTGTGTCCTGAGCTTGCCTTGCATTTAGCACAGGCTGTGTGTCCTACACCCATCCCAGAGGGAAGCCTGCAGGACATGTCAGACTTTACCTTAGGCTTTAAACAGGGGTGATTTTCAGGTTTTCAGTCTTTCTCCTGACACCTTTGGAATCTCTTAGCTGAGCACTGCATGGCAAATCTAACTTCATCTTACCCCTGTGCAGGCCATTTTGGTACAGCCAGTCAGTTGTTAGTGAATAGGAAAAGAATGAATTCCTTCTGCAAAGAGCTGATGTTTTGGTAAGCTCTGGGAGGACTGACTCCTGTTCTAGGCTGAGCTCTCCTGGTCTCGCCATGGCAGTGAGAACAGGAGGCTGGTTTTGCTCAGTGCCTGTACTTGATCCTTAGGACAGAGCAAATAACTGCTGCCCTGCTTTCCTGCAGCATTTTGAATGTGCAGTAATGCTCTGGGCTGCACAAGGCACTGGCTGCCTCAAACTAAATTCAGAATTTTGTGGTAAGACAAAAAGCTCTTTTGGTTGAATAGCACAGAAATGGTTGTGGTGCTGCTCTGAGCTCCCTCCCAACAGCTCACCTGGGCTGAAACTGCTGCTTGGAGATGAAATAAGTACAAAAACTACGGAAAGACTGCCATCACCAGACTGTATCACCAGTCCTGCAGTATTACATTCTGCCAGTGGTCTGTGGAGACATGGCACACTTCCATAAATCACCTCTTCATTCAAAAGTAACATTATGGGTAATAAACCCTTTGCTGTCAGATGGAAGGCTCCAGTCACATATTTCACTAATAAGTTCCAAACTCTTGTTTTGTTTTGCTGTTAAGAGTAGATATCCTTTAAGCTTAACCAGAACTGATTATCTTTATTCTGAAAATGCATGTTTGATTTGTTTAGAAAGATGAGAAAAGGAAAAAAACCACTCAAGGCTGACCTAAAATATTCCCTTTTGTCTTTATAGTGTCTTAAATGTAGTCCTTAGTAGACTTATAACAGATTGCAGTGCATTGTGAGAGCAAAGAAATGTCTCCTTCCTTTCCCTTTTGACACCTAAAAAAGATTTTAATTAATCCTGTTGGCCAAAAGGTTGACATTTGGTCTGTGGTTATTTTTTTTTTTGCCCTTGTATTTAGATTTATAGCAGAGATGAGACAAGGAAACTGCAAATTGCCTAAACAAAAAGCTGCAGCCTGCTCTGCTTCCCTTGCATTGGAGCTGCAGCCAGGAAGAGCTTCCCTGCTTTTGGAATAAATCAGGCAGACTCTTCCCTGGTGTCACATCCATGTGCTTCTCCATGATTTTAATTTGATTCATTTGCAAATAAAACGACGAATACCAGAATGGTGTTGGGAGATATGAGGGTTTTCTTTGTGGGGGTTGTCCAAAAACTTGTGGGTCTGGTGGGTCCCAACTTCCAGATGTTACGATGTTGGAGTGCTGTTGTAAATGAAATGAGTCAGTCTTTGCCAAGGCTCCATTCCATGATGATCCTCCACGTGCAGATAAATGGAGAACAGAGGGGCAGAGGCAGAGCTGCAGGTGCTGGGATCATTCCCAGCTCCAGGATGGCACTGTTTGGCTCTGCAGGGACAGTCCTGCCACGATGGGAATCGGCCCTGCTTGGTGCTCTGGGGACAGGGGGAACAGGGGGAAGTCCTGCAGCAGGTAAGTGGTTCTGAAAATTCTCCTTCCTATTCAGTTACTTCTTCCAGAAGAGTTGAAATGTGCTATATTTGAACATTATGATGCTCTTTAAAAGTCAAGAGGAGTTTTAAAGGTGGAATCATAAGCGCAGGCCACAGCCCAGGGACAACCCAACAGAGCTTGAGCTCAGGCTGCAGCTCAGGGGAGCAGTGGGAACCTGGGAAAGCTGGATGGTAACACCTCTGAACACCAGGAATCCAGTTCTGAGCTCAGTAATCCCTTGTCTCTGCTGTCAGGAAGCCCTGTGAGATCTCACAGCACACTGCTCATTGCCATCCTTATCTCTATTGAGTTCACAACAATTTCCTAAAATACAGCTGGAGGAAGTGCTTACCCTGCTGGAAGCTGCAAACAGAAATACTGATGAAATGAACCTTTTCTGGATGGATTCTTTCACCTCTGTGTCTCTGAAATGAATCCTGAGCTTAATTTTCTTTATCTTGGCCACTGTTTCTCGAAGTAGCCTTTTTAATTTAAAACAAGTAACCCCCCAAACTTGTATTAGCAGTGCTAAATGTCTTACAGGAACTATGAGGAAACGCTTGAAGGATTTTTACTTGTGCATGCAATGAAATAATACACTTGAAGCTATTGAGAGCAGAGAACCAAGTTCTCCAAGCAGAAATTTGATGCACTCACAGCTCAAAGAGAGATCCTGTGATGAGAATGTAAAGCCAGAGTAGAGCTTGGTATCACAGGATATGTAGAATTGGTGTGTAAGTACCAAAGAATTATTTTAGATGGTAGAAATAGGCAAGAGTGTGCAAAAAGAAGTCTGAGAAGCAGAGAAGACAAACTTGGGCTTTCATTCTTTCTTGTTTGCAGTATCATCAACCTGCAAATGATGCTCATCTTCTGTCTTTTGTTTTCTGTCCCTGTTTCTGGATGTGAACACGGTGTCTCAGACATGCCCCTTGGCAGTGGGAGCCATAGGAAAACACCTGGATGTCCATCTGGGAGGGAAAATCACCCCATGTGATTCCCCCCAGTTCCTTCTTGTGTGTATGGACTTACATCAAGTTGTAAGGCAGTAAAGTGACTCTTCTCTAACTCCAGTAACTGATGGACAAGCCAACCTGCCTTGTGATTTCTTCTCTTTACTGCTGACAGTGTTAGGAAGCTTGGAGAGGTCCCAGAGAAGAATTATGTTTTTAATGCTCTTATAAAATAGGGAACACCTGCAATGTTTCAGACTTGACTCTTTCCCCGGTCTGTACAATAGATGCATGTTATACCCAGTCCTTAACTAAGCACAAATTTTACAAACAGCCCAGTAAGAACTCTGTTATGGCAGAAAAACCCCTAACCCTATGGCAGAAAAATAAGCACAATGTGCAGTGGCTACATTAAAGGCAAGAGGTGGTTTTGTATTTTCTCTGGCCTGTGTTCATCTACTGAGTGGGGAGCAGGATATTGAATCAAACCTGTGGAGGTTCCATGGTCCATCAAGATTTCCCACTGTTTGTTGTGATTGGATACAAGGCCAGATGCTGATAAATTAATTTGAAAATGTCTCTGACTGTGGCTGTGAACCCAACTCCACATAACTCCTGAGGCTCCAGCTGCTGCTGGGGACAATTTTCCCTGTGTTGTCATAAAACTCCCAGAGGATACGAAATGCTCTGTAGTGATTTCACTCGGTTAATAGAAATAGGAGCTGTATTTTTGCACTGGTTAACTAGAAAGACTAGTTCAAAGAAAGATACACTGTGGGGGAAGGAAAAAGCTGCCCAAAGAAAGCCTCCCCACCCCTCGTGCAGAGTTGTGTTTAAACAACAGCTGTTCACAGAAAGCAGCTTCTCCTGGATCTGTCTGTGCATCAGTGGTGCCCAATGGGATCTGAGTCCTGTGAGACCAGAAAGAAGAGTCAGAATGGAACAGCAGCTCTAAAGCTGAGTCTTCATCAGTGCTGATTTTGGGAATTGCTCTGGGTTTGTGCAGGATTCCAGGTGTTGTGTGTGGGTACCTCCTCTCCTCTTGTGCTCTCCCCTGTCTGTGTAAACTGAAGATTTACAATACAATACAAATAATGATGGTTATTAGACTGTTCAAGCAGCAGCAGGACTCTAAGAAATAGTGAACTGCCTGAACAAGCAATTAAGCTATTTGATTGAATTTGCCCCAAAGAAAGGCTAGGTAGCCTCATTATCAAATTGACGTATATAAAATTAAGATAAATATATAAAAATTTCTATAAAGAAACTCTTGGTTTTAGAGGAAGAGGCAGCACACGTGATCCTTGGTGGCCTTTTCATTTCTCCTGCTCGTTTTACATGTGCAAATTGCTATTTATTCTGCCTGCTCGTGGTTTGCCCACCCCTAGAGCACCTGCAAAGCTGGGCTGGGAGAGGTGGGAGCTGGGCTGTGGATGTGGAACCTTCCCTGCCACGTTTTGGATTCCAGGGAATCCTGGGGTGGCAGCAGCAGGGCTGGGGAGCTCCACACAAGGGGTATCAGGGCTGCCTGAGAACAACTTCAAGAATTGAAAAGGTTTTACCTTATTTTGACCTCGGGAAAGTCAGTCCGGATGTCTGAAGGTTAACAAGCTGGAACAGGGATCTGTTCTTCACGCTGCACTTGCAGTAATTCCATCTCATTTTTAAATACCTGAGGCTCTTGATGTAATGGGTCTCTACAGCTTGAGAAATAAAGCTGAGTCACCACATGAAAATGCAATAAACTGCACTCACAGCCACTGCCATCTGGTTTGAGAAATTCCTCCTCAGGAAAACTGCAAGGCTGACTTTCCCAAATGCTGCAATGAAATTCAGGCATTCCTGTGTTGTAACCTGGCTGTTCTCATGGTGTTCACAACCAGGGAATTACACAGACTGTCTCCCTTTCATCCTCTGGAGCAAGGAACTTGAGGAAATTTAAAATAAACATTTGGAGGGTACAGGAAAAGCCAAGGACTAACCTTCTGAACTGTCCATAGGGATGACCAAGCCTTGCTTAGGCCCCACCTAAGGTAGTCTAAACCAAATAACTACATGTGGTGCACTGTTATCTGAATGATTTGTTATTAAGGTCAATTTTATTTTAAAAAAAAAAGTGGAGGAGGCAAGAGATTATATTTGTTGTTAATAAATGCAGCTTGTAAGCTTTAGTTCTCATACAAGTCCTTTCCCAGCTAAGGACAAGGAATATTTGAGCTGGGATGTACTCACTGTAAACCCATGCAGGATTGTCAAGGTCAGCACTGACAAAGCTGGGTCTGTTTATTGTGCATTTCTGCTCCAAGCACAGTGTTTAGAGGGTTGGGTTTGATTTAGTTTTCACCACTGAGGGGGGGGAAAATACACAGTGGGATTGTTGGAGTGTCTGTGCAGGGACAGGAGCTGGACTGGATGGTCCTTGGGGGTCCCTTCCAGCTCAGGACGTTCTGTGGTTCTGGACTTGAAGTTGATCGTTCAAATGCCTATAAATGTTTTATTTTCTGTTTGGTTTTAATATTTCTCTTCCATTGCTGGCAGTAGCTGGGCTTGGCCAAACTGGACTCCTGGTGTATCTGATATTTAGGGCTCTGGTTGTGCTCATCTGTTTTCTTCCTTGGCTGTAGCTGTTTTGCAGTTCATCTGAAAAGGAGGTGGAAAAGATTTTTGCAAATCATAGGGCTGGCTCAGTTCTTCCTTTGGCTGTTTGGAAGAATTCCACTGAGAATAAAATTGTAGGTCTGAAAAAAAAGTGCTGCTTTCATAACGATCCTCCCCCTGCTTCCCTGGAAATGGTTTGCTTTTCCTTTGCACTCTGTAGGGGTGGTTTTCAAGCTGTTCCTCAGTGGAAGAGGGAAAGATGCAATTTCTGTGTCAGAACCAGAATTCAGGTCATTTTTGGTGACTTAATCCATAAATGAAAGAATACTGTGAGTGGAATTTCCTCATTGAAAGTTCCTGTGTTACAGATAGGGGGTATTTATTGTGTTCCTCTGCTGCAATAATCTGTATGTTAGATGGATAAATCAGTGCACAATACTTTCAAGAGATGCAATTATTAATCTTGAGCTGTTTATAAATGCAGTGCAAATCTGACCCCTCATATAGAGTATCCTAAAAATTATACAGAAGAGAGACATGGGACTGAGGAGTTGGAGCCTGACAGCTGGTGAGGGTTTGTCCTACCAATAAATAACTCATCGAGGGAGAGGGAGGCCACAAATCCTAGAAAATAATACTTATTGTTTTTCCAGAGGTTTCTAGAGGAAAATTGGTCTGACCTGTCCAAATAATGAATGTATTTCAACAAACCATGTTAGTGTTAAAAGCTGTTTCATCTATTTACATCTCCTTGGAGTGTTTTCTCAGGCAGTGCAGAGCTGTGCAGCAGATGACCGAGGTGCACAAGTCTCTCTCAGTGTTTCTTTATGACCATAAGCAGGGGTAGAGAGACTCTGGTCAAGTTTTGACTGCCTGGAAGGGAAAGAGGAAGCTGCCATTGCTGCTGGTCTCTGTATGTGTACATGTGTTTATTCTGCTACATGCTGACTGTTTAACAAGTTTCTCCTGCCACCAGGGACTGTAAAACTGCTCCTCGCAAAGAGAGGCTGATGAGGAAAGTCCTGAGCTTTCTGTCACCACAGAACCTGGACACAGCAATCCCAGACCACCTTGCAGCTGGAAATAGAGAAGAATATAGGCTTGTTCCTTCTCCAGATCTCATGAGCTTGCCTTGGTTTTTGCCAGCTCAAGGCAAACAATGGCCTTTATTGTCCCGGAGATAAAATCTTGGAGAGAATGTGTGTGATAGGAATAGGGCTCCTAATGAAGCATGTGATGGTTGAGTTGTGGGCTAATTATCTTTTCCATCTGTTACCTAATAGGATTCTGTAGCACTGGGATTTAAGGTTTGTCAATTTTTGCTATCTTTCATTCTAAACCTGGACATCTCTGCCAAGGCCAACAGTGAAATGAGCACACTGAGAGAATAAATCTCCAGTGAACAGCCCAAGTTATTTATATTGGATGAACAAGGCTCCATGGAGAACTGGGGTGTCTTTTGGGTTGCTGGAGGTGGGATTGCTTTAAGGGTTGAATGCTTTTATATTCAGCTTTAGTTGTGGGAACATTTGAGCCTGAGACGTGAGAGAATGCAGACCTTTCAAAATATGGTATGTGAGAAAAATGTATGATTTAATGTTTCCATTTCCATAGAGGAAATAGCAATGCTTGGCTCAAACCAAATGATAGATTACCTTTAAACTTGGTCATATGATGATCAAGGAAATAATTTTCTTCTCAGCTTTTGTCAAAGCAGTTGAGTGCAAAGTTAGGTGTCTTAAAAACACCTGCTGTTCACAAGGACATTATTTACTGAGTGGAGAATTGCACATTTTCCTCTTTTTAAAGGAAAAGAATAGGAGGAAAAGAGGCCTAGAATAAGACATAAAAGTATTTATCATATTTATCACAAAATTATCAGAATCTGAATTGGGTTTGTGGTCACTGCATTTTCAGACCAGTTGTAAACAGGACTCAGACAAACTCACACTTGTTCCTTCAGGTAATAAAGAGAATTAAGGGAGTGTGTCATCAGTGTTTCTGCATTTGAGCTGTTGGACAGTGCATGGTTTTTGAAATCATAGAATCCCAGACTGGTTTGGGTTGGAAGAGACCTGAAAACCCATCCAGTCCCCCCCCTGCCACGGGCAGGGACACCTTCCTCTATCCCAGGTTGCTCCAAGCCCTGTCCAACCTGGCCTTGAAATGTGTGAGGTTCATCTTCCCAACCCCACCTCGCACAGAAACGTGGCAGGAAAAGGCCCACACTTCATCTTGGTACTTCTGGGACCATACAGTGCACCTGGAGCTCTCTGTGTAGCAGTAAAGATGGATGTAATGGGCAAGGGGTTTGGTGTGAGAGACAACAGTGCAGACTCGCACCCAGGTGCCATCAGGATTTGGAATATAATGGAATATAAACATCAATAATGATCATTGCTGCTTTTATATCTCCTAAGCCCGAGGCAAAGAAGATCTCTGGGTGCTGCTTGGGGTGCTGAGGGGGGATGCTGAGTGCCCCTGTAGCCAGCAGGGTGTGAGTGTTGGAGCTGCAGGGCAGTCGGGGTGCACGGCTCAGGAGCAGCATCTGCAGCACTGGGAACAGCAGGTTCTGGGGCCCACAGGGAAGGTTTGTGCTGACAGTGACTCTGCCAGGGGTTGATAGGACTGGTTTCACACAGGTTTCCTCCTGCCATTGTGCAAGGGATGGTTCAGTCCAGTTTGATTTTGGATTTGGGAGACTCAGTTGCATCTCATTGAAGCAGATGTGCTGTTTCCAGTGGCCCACTTAAAACCTGCTCCCACCAGTGTTCCTTGTTCCTCAGCTCAGTGGGGTGATCTGTGTGTTGAGAGTCAAAAATGTGTTATGGCAGGAGCAGGCAGGAGTCTGTAGGATGATCCTATAGGATTTGGGCAGTCATGGATCAGCATCACCTCATAACACAGACACTGCAGCTCTATTGAACAGGTACAATAACCTAAGAGGGGTAGGATTAAAATGAAGTTATTTAAAATTTTATTGCATTTACAAGAGATTAAGTGCTCTGCAATGGAAACCCCACAAGTGCTCAGTGTAACAAGCGTTGAGCTGCTGTGTCAATCTTTTCATGAGCCCTTTCTGGGTCCATCTCATCACAGAACATAATTGCATGGCCAGGCTCGTTTCCAGTAAATCTCCTCCCTGGCCCCGTGGCAGTCTCAGCACCAGCTTCATTCAGCCTCTCCCCACAGGGAAGAGTCTGAAAAAACATGGCAGTGGGAAAGATGACCAGTGTTTACAACCAGCTAATGGGAATCCCAGCTGTCCTGGGAGGCTGCATAATCTTGGAGTGGGAAATCCATGCCCCGAAGAACAGGCACTGCCAAGGAGCCTCTTTATGGGCACCCTGTCAGATGATATGTTTTCATGGTCATATTTAAACCCTCCACTCTATCTTTTCTGAGTTCCTTGCTCATGCAGAAGGGCCCAGTGGTTTTATGTTTTGAATGCTGTTGAATTTGGAAGTCTGATTTGGCTCAATTAAAATGTGATTAGGCTTTCTGTCTCCACTGTAGAGGCTGCAAGTGCTCTGGAGAAACGTTTAATGATGAAGGCTGGCCTGCTGCTTTTGGCTGAAATGCAGCAGAAATATGCAATGCTCTGAGAAATTCCAGGACTCCCACTAGGTCAGAAAATTTTCTCTCAGCTCTAGCATTTCATCAAGTTTCCTATAACATGTCCCCATGTATCACAATCCTTATTGCTTGGAAATCCACCAACTCTGCAACGAGCTGAGAGTATTTATTATATGTGCTAGATCACATTCTCTTAGAAGAGAGCTCTGATTAAAGTAATTTCCATCCCTTCTGGTTTCAGACAGTATTTGTGTTACATGCTCTTGTTTTACTGTTGGTTACATGCTTTGGATGAGTTTAGTTATGCTGAGTATTCATCTAGTCTAATTCTATTAATTACAATATTTTTAATCAACCTCACCTGGGTTAATATGTCCAGGATCCAGTCACTTGAATCTGGGCTAAAGCAGAAATGAGCTGTGCTTTCAGAAATGCACTTGGCATAAGTGAAAACATTGTCTACAGGAGATCTTTAAAATCCCTGAGCTGGCCATGCTGTTGTGGCCACTGTAATCAGGAACTTGATGATAATGGCTCACTTCAGTATTGCTAATCTTTGTAAGAACTTATTTTTAAGAACTGTATTGAGCTGGTTTTATGGACTGTCCCTTTTCTGGGGAAAAGACAGAAAGCTTCACTCACTCACAGTGAAGATTTGCAGTGCACCTGTACTCTGGTCTGAACTGACAGCAGAGCTCGAGTCTCACAGACCTTTCTTGGCTTTGGCACTCTTGATTAAGGTGTTCAGAGTTAGTCCAATAAATTGTTTAATGAATAGTTTTCAGCTGAAAGAACAGTGTGATTTGCATGTGGAACCAAAAAACTCTTCCTTTGCTTACCACTCCAACCCAAAGACATTGATAATACAATAATTTTATATAAAACAGAGCACTGATGTTCCATGGAGTCTCAGAGTACTCCACATTTATGATCCTAGGATGTGCTGGATCCCCTGGACCCCCTTTGTTTTAGGATGGTCATGATTTGAGCTGATTTCAGGAGTCTTCAGAGGGAGTAGCTTGATGTCCTTTAATTTAAAGATAAATTTGGGAAGCAGAGCTAGAATATTCCACATTATGAGCCTCTCCCAGCAGCTTCTCCATGAGGTGAAGGGTTGTCCATGGCCTTTTCCATATCCTGCCTGTTCTGTCCTTATAGCAGTGCTCTGATAACACTGGGAGCTGTCTCTGTGTCTTTGTGACTTCTTAAGGAAATAAAAGGTCATAACCTTGCAAGTGGGGCATCAGTGTGTGCTGGCTGGGGCCCAAGTTTCTGAAAATATTTGAGCACCCTGGGCTTATTTAGTGCATGACAAGCCCCTCAGTAGCTTTATGAACTGCCCTGAGGGGAGAAGCCAAAGGCCACCAGGAGTTCCCTGCAGAGGGGCCTGCTGGGCCTTTAACCACTAGAGGCCACTGCCTCATTATTATTGGGGGAATTAATCACTGCACGTGCAAAATGCAAAGGGCAGGGGTTGTGTTTCTGTTGCCTCATCTTGAGTAAGATGGGTTTGTTTATTTTGCTCTGTAACCATCCCCAGTGCTGGCATGTGCTGAGGTTCTGCTGGAGCTGTGCTGCCCTTGTCCAGGTGACAGTGACACCTGAGCTCATTGCTCAGGGCCTGGAGGAAAGCAGAGCAACACTGGAAGACCCCAAAATATTCAGAGCTGAGCACTGGCTGGGTGAAGGGTCTCGATGGGAAACCACACGAGGAGTGACTGAGGGCACTTGGTCTGTTCAGCTGGACAGGAGGAGCCTGAGGGGAGACCTCTGGAGCCTCCTCAGGATGGGCAGCTCCAATCTCTGCTCTGTGACCAGGGACAGCACCCAGGGAATGGCTGGAGCTGTGTCAGGGCAGGCTCACGTTGGATCTCAGCAAAAGGTTCTTCCCCCAGAGGCTGGTTGGGCACTGACCAGGCTCCCCAGGGCAGTGGGCACAGCCCCAAGGCTGCCAGAGCTCAGAGACAACACTCTCAGGGACAGGGTATCTGTGCAGGGCCAGGAGTTGGACTGGATGATCCCTGTGTGTCCCTTCCAACTCAGCATATTATGGGATTCTGTGACCTGTCAGGCTCGGGCTCACATTTATTTTTCCAGTCTCCTTTGGGCTTGTTAAGCTTTGGCCTTTCCTCTGGAGCACTCAGACAGGACCTGTCCAAGGTGTCCTGATCCCAACACGTCCTGTGAGCAGCTCCAGGGGAGGCAGAGGGCAGCTGGTGGGATGGGAAGTACACCTGCCTTTCTCCATTTGGGATTGTCAGCAGTGCAGACTGGTGCTGGCAGAGCTGGGCTGATGATCTCGTGCTGCTCCTGTGCTCTGGCCATGGCAGGACGAGGAGGCCACCAAGGGACTCGTGTGTGGGGCTGGTGTGGGAGGCAGAGCTTCTCTTCCCCTGGGAAGACAGGCAGGAGGGCACAATTCTTCTTCTATCTTCGTCTCAGAAGCACTTCAAAAGCAGGCAGTCCATAAAACCATTGTTTTCTGTAGTCAGATCCAAACAGGAGAATATGGAGATGCTCCAGGATAACTGGGTGGAATTTGCTGCTGCTGTCACCGATCCGAGTGTTGGCTGTGGCCCAGTCCCAGGGTGGAGCAGGAATTCAAGCTCTGTGTGCAGTACAAATGTGTAGACTTGTAAGTACTGTGATTACATTCACAGAGCTGCTGCAACCTTGAGGAATACCTGAATAGAGTAGTAATTATTCTTGTGTTAAATCCCACAGCTCATTCCCATTGCATCATGAACTTACTGCATTGGGAAGTCGTCCCTCCTGAATCAGAGAAATGTGTTTCATCCAAGAGCTGTTGATTTCTTGTACCTGGTGCATCTCACCCTGCAGACTGGGGAGGACTTTGCTGGGTTAAGTTACAGAACTGGCTCTGTGAAGTCCCTGTCAATCACTGAGGTGTGTCAGAGTGAATCAGCTTTGGTAAAGTGGTGCTAAAGCCATGAAGAGATGGAACAGATGGAAGTATCCATCACTCAGCTCCTATGCAGTGTCAATCCCCACGTGCTTTTATCTGCAGCACCTCTCGCTGCTTTTCAGCAGCTCCCTCCCTGATGAGTGCTGGTGTCTGCTCCCCATAAACAGCCCGGCCCAAATCCCCTTGGATGTGGAAAATTTGGTATTGTTTTATTAATACTGCAGTTGGAATGAACCTTGTGGAACTTGAAAAAGAGTGAAAACAGAACTGTCAGTGCAAATGTCTGAACCCCCATCAACCCCACTGGCAGGGTCTGTACCTGGAAGATAAAACTGGCACAGTTTTCACTCCTGGGAAGCACTTCTGTGCTTTAGTCAGAAGATGTCCATGCAGCTGTCCATGCTGAATGCTGCCAGCAAGCACTGTTTCACTGACAAAGGCACAATAGCTTTATTAATTTCTGTTGTTATAATTGTGGTGATTTCCTCTCTTGTGCATTGAGCAAGTTTTCTGGTGTTTTGAGACTTGTGTTGGTGGAAAGGTCTCCTGGGGCTTGAGTTTGACCAAAAGAGCCAGATGGGAAACATAGTTTTGACTGATGGATACCTGAGATTTGTGGCCCTAAAGCTTCTGGTAAAAACAGGAGGAGCTCGGGGTGGAAAACCGGAATGTCAGGAATGGGGAGTTGATGGCTGTTTGTGCATGGCAATCTAGAGAGCTTTATCACTTTGATACAGCTGGAGCCCAAATTAATTACAGAAGCAATGATAAATGTAAATTGGTCTGTGTTCATGTTATTAGGGGAGCATTTGGGTTTGTCTTTAAAACTTACTGTAGGACTGCAGCAAACCCTCCTCTGTGTCAAAGCAGGTGATTTTTGCTGAGGGCTGCACTCACCTCGGGCTGTACCTCCTGGGTCTCTGCACATACAAATAGTTATTGGTGTTTGGAACTTGGGCTGGCTCCTCTCTCTGGGGATGCTGCTGACAGCCCCAGCCAGCACAGCTCCCCAGCTGCTACTGCAATCTCTGTGCAGCCTGAATAATGTTCAGGGCTGTCTCTGCTCTCATTAAGTGCAGCTAATGCAAGGGGAGTCAACTTAAGCACAGCAAACTCCAGTTAAATCTGGGATGAAAACAGCCTTAAGCGTGTGTTCAACAGGTTCTGCATATGGTCACGAAATTAGAAGAAAAACAATTAAGTTGGGCCCCTCAGCTCAGGAAGGCCATGGAGGGGCTGGAGCAGGTGCAGAGGAGAGCAGTGAGGCTGGGGAAGGGACTGGAGCACAAGTGGTGTGAGGAGAGGCTGAGGGAGCTGGGGGGGCTCAGCCTGGAGAGGAGGAGGCTCAGGGGAGACCTCCTCACTCTCTGCAACTCCCTGACAGGAGGGGGGAGCTGGGGGTGTCGGGCTCTGCTCCCAGGAACCAGCAGTAGGACAAGAGGGCTGGGTCTTCAGCTGTGCCAGGGGAGGTTTAGGTTGGATATTGGGAAGAAATTTTTTCCCAAGAGAGTAATCAGCCATTGGAATGGGCTGCCCAGGGAGGGGGTGGAGTCACCATCTCTGGAGGTGTTTAAGGTGGGACTGGATGTGGCATCAGTGCCATGGGCTGGGAACCACGGCGGGGTTGGATCCAGGGTTGGACTTGATGATCTCGGAGGTCTTTTCGAACCTGGTTGATTCTCTGATTCTGTGAAATCACCCCACAAAAGCAAACAGGCAAGTGGCCCGGGTCAGCTCAGTTTAGTGGATGAGCTGGAAAATGCTGCTGTGCCACCCTGGAGCAGAGCAAAGGGGACAAGGGACACCCTCAGCCATCCCGGGGTGCAGCTCAGTCAGGGACTGCAATGGTTAATGGCTTAAACATTGGAAGATCACCAAAAGACTTCTGCAAACTGCAAAGAAACAGCTGCTCACCCAGCAGAGCCCCCCTCCTTCCCTGAATATGCCCACTGGGAAAGGACCTTCAGCTCAGATGAGCGGGTGCCATTGTCCAACCATCCCGTGCAGACGCACACCTGAAGCTCTGAACTGCACTGCCAGGTAAGGGAAGAGGCAAATCCTTCTTATCATGCCAGTGTCCTCCCTTACAGGGTGCCTCTGCTGTAAAACCCCTCTGGGGAGCACGGAAAGAAAACTTGTGACGTGTCCCATGGCATGATCTGTGGTAAAACCCCCCGTGATCTGTGGTAAAACTCCCCACCCCAGGGGAAGTCCAAGGCATTCCCACCTGAGCTGGAAGTGTACAATTACTCCTTATGAAATCTTTGAGTTTTGTGGGGGCTTCCCCCAGCCCCAGCGGACCAGGACCATCCCTTCAACCAACAGACATGGAGGCTGCAACTACCAAGTTTCCTTGCTGGATCCAGTGGGTCCAGATAGACATATATATAGATATATATCTATCTTTCCACTCTTATCCTTTCTTTCCCTTTCTCTCCCTTATACATTTTCTTAAGTGTTCCAATATTGCTATATTGCTATAGATGCTCTAATATTGTTGTATTCCTATAGATGATAACACCCAAACCAGCAACATACCTGTTTACCTTTGAGACCTTATTACCTTATTCTGAAATAAACCCTACATATATATGTTTACAAACACTGATTATTCAGTGTCCATTCACTTTAACCCACCCCAAGGGATTTATTAACAAAAACCTGGGTTACCCTCCCCTTCTGGGGTGGGTCATAACACTCCCAGGGAGCCCGGAGCGTGGAGGGTCCAGGGAGGGCTGGTTTGGGGTCTCAGAGGCTCTTTCCCTTTATGTTCTCTGTCAAAGCAGTTTCCATTCTTCATGGTGAGCTCCCTTCTGTGTAACCCAACGTGTTCCTGATTCCTCTCTGAGTCAAGGAAATGTGTAATTCTCTTCTGGTTTTTATCTCCTGCGTGTTACCAAGGGCTGCCAGGGAATGAAAGCCACCTGTGCCACATGTGACAGGAACTTAGAAAGTAAATTTAATAACCCTGTTGGTCGCAAGCAGTGTTCATCAGAAATGTCTTCACTGCTGAAGCTGGGAAATGTTTTTTTAAGCATAGTGCTGCTATAAAGTGTTTTAGTGATTTGATGTGTGAGCATTGTGGGTCACCTGAGTCTCATCCTATGTCTGTGTTCTTTAAACAGACACTGTCACTGAGTCACTGGCTCAGCACTGTGATGTTTCACAGAATCACAGACTGGTTTGGGTTGGAAGGAACCTTAAAGCTCCTCTCATTTCACCCCCTGCCATGGGCAGGGACACCTTCCACTACACCAGGTTGCTCCAACCTGGCCTTGGACACTTCCAGGGATGGGGAGTACACAACCTCTCTGTGAAACCTGTGCCAGTTTGCTGTCTTTTCATCAAGATCTCTGTTCCTCAGGGTTAACAAAAATGGGTTTAGGTACGTCAAAGTTCAGCTGAGGATTTTTTTTAGCACTGTTGAGTTGGGCTGTTCTGCTTGGGATGCCACCGGGAGTTGCCCTGGTCACTCCTCAGTACCTGAGGGATCCAGAGCCCAATCAAGGAGAGTCTTCAGGGCTCTCCTGAAGATGGGATGTTTTTCCTGCATGGCAGGGGCTGAGGTGTCTGGCAGGAACCCCAGGGCAGCAGCACCGTTCCTTGGAATGCAGCAGATGCAGCAGGTGGGATCTGTCACCCCCTGCACACTCAGGTTCTCTCTGGGGTTCAGAAGAGGCCAAATCCATCTCTCACTAGTGGCTGTGATCAGGGTCCATCTCCAGCACTGCTCCCCTGGCTCTGCCACGGGCTCCAGGCTCCGAAATGCTCCGTCTGCTCTGGAGTTTGCAGCCACTGACAGAGCTCAGCTCTGCCCTGCTCTCGGGTCCCCTGGGAGATCAGCAGTGGTACAGCTGCACCTTGGGGATGGTTGGACTTGAGCTGCACCCCACAGGGAGCAGCCACAGGGATCCCAGCACCTGAAGGGATTTAGGGGCAGGGTGGACAGACCAGGCAGGGCACTTAAACTGGATCTTTTGGCAAGAGCTGTCAGAGAAAGTTTGTTCTGGACAACTTCATACCTGGAGCCAAATTTGAGCAGTGGTGTAACCTCTGATGCCAAGAATTTTTGTTCTGTCTGGTTGGGAGTGTTGGAGAAGTTCAAAAGAGGTGGGGATAGAGAGAGGAAAGAGCCCAGATGAGTTTTAAGATGTTTTTCAGTAAAATCCTGCAGTGTTTGCTCTTGCTTGCACTGTCCCCTTTGAATTTCACCCTCTTTCAGGGTCAGATTATGTAGAGGAATTAAACTCCAATGATTAAATTCCATGTTAAAATGAGTAAACACATTGGGATCTTTTAGCACTAAATCACAGTGAGGTTATATTGAACACTGAAAAGATAATCCCAAAATCACTCATTTAGTAATATTTTAGAAATTATTTTAGATGCCTGCCTTCTAATATCTTCTGACAGGTACTTTTAAAGTGATTTATCCATGCATTTATAATTTTCTATTTTGCTTTGAATAAAGCAGAACTAGGTCTTTGATATTTAGAATGCTCATAATTGTTCCTGGAATTTTTCTTTGGATGAAGATTTTGGCGTGGATGATACTTTATGAAACAGTCCTGGGTCTGGATCTCATTCATCACAGATCTTGAAAAGAAATGTCCCTTGGCTTGCAGAGAGGGCCTTGGAATTTTTCAGAGCTTGAATTGGAATTATAAAGTGTATGTACATTTAAATATGGGTTCCTTTAAATATGCAGAGCTTCTGTAAGGATCAGGTTTGTGTACATTCCATTAACGGTAAGTGTAATTTTTAAATCTATTATAAGCAACAGAATATAGAGTCACAGATTGGGTTGGGTTGGAAGGGACCTTAAAGCCCATCCAGTGCCACCTCCTGCCCTGGGCAGGGACCCCTTCCACTATCCCAGGGTGCTCCAAGCCCCGTCCAACTTGGCCTTGGACACTTCCAGGGCTGGGGCAGCCACAGCTTCTCTGGGCAACCTGTGCCTGGGCATCACCTTTATGTTAAGCTGGGTTTAAATATGACAGAATTTGTCAAATAAACTGATTTCCTTGAATTAATTCTGTTTGGATGAGGCATGACGAATGGAGACCGAAGTTCCTGCTGTGTATTTATTTTTTGTCAGCTGGCATGTGCTGTTTGTCCTAGCAGAGTCTGCAGTGGGGTGCTCAGCATCAAGCCCCCCCTCTGGAGCTGAGGACTGGACTGGGCTGAGCTTTGGGCAAAGACAAGAACAGTCTGTGCCAGCTCACAAGGTACCAAAAGGCAGCCAAAAAAAAAGGAGTGGGGGGAGAGCAGAGCAGGGGCCCGGACTACCCGGTGTAATAGGTTTTCTCTGTCTCTGATCTCAGTGCCTCCAGTCCTGGATGGTGTTTATGAGCTGTGCTTGGTCCTGCTGCACTTCTAGTGTGTAAAGTGAAGCTTGTACATCATGTCAGGTTCAGGGCTTTTCACTCTGACTGGAGAGTGGTTACTGCAGCCAAAGTTGCCTTTAGATGGGTTCCTGGGATTATAAAGTAGGGTACTGGGTTGTATTAAAGCAACTGAGCTCATATTAGCAAAGCCTGGCTGTGGAGCCTTTAGATTTACATCGTCTTTTGTCTTGGGCCTGACCTAAATCACAAGCATTTAGGGACAAGAAATGAATTAAGTCCTGTCTCTGTACAGACTAAATCCCTGGCCTCCACCGAGTGCCGCATTAGCGGAGCCAGCAATGGTCATGTCTTTCCTTGAGACTGTCATAAATTGCATTTATTAATGGCAGATTATAGAAATTTCAGCCAAGTCTTTATCAGCACTTAGGCCAGACACCAGATAAACAGTTGGCTGCAGTTCTGCCCTCTAATAAAATTGTTCATGAAACTTGAACTCAGCTTTGCGGTTTAAACTTTCAGAAACAAGCTGGTTGCTCAGCAGTGTGAACTGGACACTCCCTGGAGCCAAATCCAGCCTGCTGGGATATATCCGCTGAGGATCTAGCCCTGGGCTCTTCCTGGGAGAGTCCTGGCTCCTGCCCTGGCCCCTGGAGGGGGAGGATGAGGAGGAGCAGAGCTGGGGCAGCCAGACAGCCACTGTCCCCATCCCTGCCCTGCATCCCCCGGGCTCTGCTGGGCCTCACTCTCCACGCTTTGGGCTGAGCTTCCCTGCACATCTGGCCTGCCAGTCCCCCTCAGAGGGACTGGCCCTTTGCTGCCAGTGCACTAAGGAAATTCCCTGCTGCTGGGAAGAGATTCCCCGCTGCTGGGAAGAGATTCCCTGCTCAGGACATGCCTGGGCTGGACTGGCTGCACAGGATAGAGCTCCCATGGGACTGTGCTCCCAAATTAAAGTGAAGTGACAACACATGTAGTGTAATGTTTGCAAGGGAGGCTGGAGCAGCTCTGGCAAAGTCAGCAAGAGCAGCCCCGGTGACATTTTGCTAAGGTTTTTTTTCAGGTCTTTGAAATCCTTTTTGACATCTGCTCTTTATTACACAACAATATAACTGTCCTTTTAGGAAAAGAGACATTTTTCATTATTCATTTCAAACTTAACAGACACATTTTCAAGTGCCTACAATAACTGCAAGGGATTTGCTTTCAGGTGATTTGGCTACAAGGCTGAGTCCAACTATAACACTGTTTTCTGTTCCACGTCTGCATTTACCTTGGTCACAACTGAAACCAGGTTTTTATCGGAGTGCCTGGGTTTGTTTTTTATTAAAGAAATACTTTGACTCTGGCGGGATGAGCAACACAAAACTCTGGCAGGAAATCTGAACCTTGCAGTCCTTCCCAAGTTCATCAGCAACAGCATTTTGTTTGTTCTTTGTGGGGGCAACGTGGTTGGTTTTTTTCCCTGTCCCATCTGAGGTGTTGCATCTAGTTTTGTTCTTTTACCTCCAAGTGGGAAAAAACTTGGAAGGGTTTTTAAGCAAAAGTAATATGTGAGGAATTTAAGGCAGAGGTATGCAGCACTGAAAAGCTGACCTCTGTTTCCCCTTTCATGCCACATTGCATTCCCTATATTTCTGTTTCTGGAACACCGGTGCTGCTTTCCGAGAGCAGGAGGCTCGGGAGGAGTGGCCAAGGTGCAGCAGCTGTAAGGAGGAGCATGAAATGTCCCCTGACTTGTGTCCTCAGTAACTGCTGCTACACCATCAGCATTTGCACAGAATATGTTGCAGGCACCTTTGTGTTTGTTTTCATGACTCACACAGGACCTCTGAGTCCGCTGAATGTTGGAGATGCAAAGTGGGGGGAGATCCAGGCTGGGGGATGCTCTGAAGGACAAAGAGGGATCTTGGAGCTCAGCAGGTCCTGCTGCTGGGAGAGAAGGTCAGGAGGCTGTTTTCTTGTTTGGTTTTGTGTGGTTTAGGGAATGGTTCAGCTTTTAGGAAACAAGGGGAAACATTTTCTACAGAAAATTCTTGTTATCTTGGCATTTTGCTTGTTTCCTCATAATCAGAATCACAGAATTGTTGAGGTTGGAAAATCCTTTTCAGCTCACTCAGTCCAACTGTCAACACAGCACCATCACCATGCTCACCACTAAACCAGGTCTCCAGGTGCCACATCTACGTCTTTTGAATACTTCAGGGATGGCGATTCCTCCACTGCCCTGGACAGCCTGTGCCAGGGCTGGACAGCCCTTTCTGTGAAAAAAATCTTCCTCATGCCCAATCTAAACCTCTCTTGGCACAACCTGAGGCCACTTCTGGTTTTGTACGTCAGGGGAGATTTTCTGATCTCTGTCACAGTCAGAAAGGGTTTTAACTTTAAAATATTAATTTCCCTTTTAGAATTGCTAAAAATTAATTAAGGAAAAAAAAGAAAAAACCTTATTATCATGTAGTTTCCTAAAGCACACAACCTCTTTTGGTCAGGTAGGCAAAGCTGGAACTGTGCATGGGCATTGGTGAGGGCATAGCTGAGAAGTTAACAGAGATATTTCTGTACCCCGCAGCTCAGTTACTGAAGATGCCTCTGGTCTTTTTCAGTGTAAGGCAAATGCCAGAAGAACAAAGAGAAAGCTCCTGTCCTCGAAGGGCAGGGGAGCTTTAGCTATAAAGACTGTGGTTTCCTCATCCCCATCCGAAGCATTTTGATAAAACAAGAGACAGCATGTCCCTGGGCTTCTCTTCCTGCCCTCAGGGCTGCAAGTGTGTAGTCCCAAAATATCTGAAGGTTATCTTGCAGGCCCAGGTCTCTGTTTGCTCCATGAGCGCTGTCTGCTGACACTGATTCTCTTCTGAGAGCTTTGCTCTCGTGACCCAACGCACCCGACAGAAAGTAAGGGCAGTTTACTCTAAATTTAGAGCACAGTGGGTGCAGCTGGGATGAAGCAGGACGGTGGCAGAGCAGCAAGGCTACAGGCTGGCTGGGTTTGACTTGTTCCTGAGAGCTGAACAGCATTTGCTTTATTTTATTGTGTTCACTGGTGCAGTTTCAGAAGAAATCTTGAGCTCTGGACTCACTCCAACCCTGAGCACAGTGGGCTCCAAAGAGCTCTGGGGTGGGCAGCCCTTCTGGGTGCCCTCTGTCCTGACCTTGTCCAGCCTGCCCAGGGACTCCAGAGACCTTTCTATCTTGTTTCCCTTTAGCCAGATATTATTTCTGGTCTCCATCCAAAGCCAATCCTAATGCAGGATAGTAGTGTTAGTCCTGAGAGTGATGGGTGCCCTGCAGTCAGAGCCCCTCTCCAGCCTGCAGGGGGGAGATGGCTTGGGGCAGTTTACTCCAGACAGACACTGGGGGCAGTTGAGGCCTGACCCCTAAAGTTCTTTTACTGCTGTGCTTAACTCCAGAGCTACGATTGTGTCCAACTGATTTTAAAGACTGTAGCACTTCCACTCTTTCAAGGCACGATAAAGCCAGTGTTGCAGTCTAAGGAAGTAGCTCCACAGTCTGAGTTGTTAATATAATTTATTAAGCAGCTCATTCTGATGATGATGAGAACATAGAACATTTAATTTTATTTTATTTTTTTTTACCCAGAGTAAAATGGGGCAGTTCGATTTCTGGGGAAAAGAACTGTCAAACATGCTGTTGGGCATTCATGGGTGGAGAGGTGGGAGGGAGAAGGATGTGCCACTGACTAATTAAAGGCATGCTCTAATGGGCTCCAACATTTAAACAAGCTCCTTTTCATACTTATATTGGGCCATTTTAGTATTAAATGGCTCCATTAAATGGTTTTCCAGGCCTTAAGCTGGCCAGACATTTATTAAGTCAGTGGGAGTTTAGCCTACATGAGAAACAGAGCATCAGTTCTTCTGCCAGGTGAAATTTGTCATTCAAAAGCTAAACTTGTGTTTAGAGAAGCCAACAAGCTAATGTAAACAAGGGGATAAAGCTTAAATCCTGCTGAGCTGGTTTTGCAGAGGTGATGTGTTCTCCAGCAGTTCCACAGGAATGAGAGCCAGGGACCACGAGAGCTGGAGGAGTGGGGACCACTCGGGACAGGCTGGGAGGGAAGGGAGTGGCAGGGAGCTGGGAGCAATCCCCTGCTCTAGAAGAGAGGTCATTCTTCCAGCAGTGAACAAAGACACTGACTTCAAGAGCTTCCCACAGCCCACTGTGCTCAAAGTTTGCCTTTGGAGGCTGAGAGGTGAGCTTGTCAGAAATCCTGAAAAATATCTGGGGAAAGATTTTAGGTTGTTTGGTTGTGATGAGGTACAAAACTCCTACAGAAAAAGAGGCTCAGCACCAACCTGGTCCTCACTAGTGCTTTCTAGAGTAAAGATTAACAATTAAATGCAATTTCATGTATTATTGCAGAAATGTCAGAATGTTCTTGGTTTTCCAGAATTGTAAAAAGAGTTTGAGAAACAAAGAACTGTTGGGGAAAAGAGTAATTTGTTTGGGGTTTTTTTTCTATGAAAAATACTTTTTAATGTTGCCACGTCTATGAAAAACAAAGATTGTAGCTGGTTGCTGCTGATCACATGAGCCCCAACCTGGCTCCTGCCTGCCCACACCGTGGGCATCCACGGCTGTGCCCGGGCTGGAGCTCAGCCAGGGCTGGGGCCTTGGGGCTTTGCTGGTGGGACCACCCAGACACTTGGTGAGGGCTCAAACTCTCTTTATTTGTACATAAGAGGTGGGCCAACCCCTACCTAGTGGGGGGCCCACCTTCAGAGCTGGTTGGAGTGCAGGGCCAGGGGGCTCAGTGGCAGAGGGGCTCGTTTGGGTGGCAGCTGGACCTGGAGGTTCTGCAGCTGCGGCAGCATAGCCGGGTTTAGGCTGAGAGAGCTGAGCTGAGAGATCTGCTTCCTCCTAACCGAGGTGTTTGGCTGGGCTGGAGCAGGAGCAGAGAGGAGCCTGTGGAGAGAGGAGGTGGCTGAGGCCCAGCTGCAGGGGGCACACAGGGACTCTGCTGCCCAGCAGGGCCCAGAGCTGGCAAGGCTCAGCACCACGGGGGAGCTGCTGGCACACCTTGGCCCCGGTGGACACCTGCCCCTCAAGGCCCCAGCGAGCAGGGGGATGGCTCTGGGCAGGGTCCCTGGGCAGGAGCGGGCGCCAGGGCACGTCTGCCTTCCAAGGGCAATCTCGTCCCCGCTCCTTCTCCTCCCCACCTTGCTTTGCCTCTGCCCGTCCTGCTGGGGCTGCTCTTGGCCAGGCAGGCTCACTTGGAGCCAGCACTGGCTCCAGTCCCAGCGGGCTCCCCAGGAGGGGCCCAGCAGCTGAGAGGCCAGGACAGCACTGGACAGCAGCAGCAACCTCAGCAGAGTTCTTTGGCCAAGGACTAACTGGCCGCTCCACAGCAGCCAGGCTGGGAATGTTCCATGGCTAGGAGCTGCCTTCAAAAGAAGCTGTTTGAGGGGGAGATCAACAAACAACTCACCGTTTTCTTTCCCACCAGCACCAGATTCCAGCACAGCACAACATGATGACAAGCTGCCAGCCCAACACACTTGCCATTATCACAGCTAAACATCGCGTTCCTGAACAGAAACCTCTACCAATGCTCTCCTGGATCTTGGGAGCATTTATTGTGGCACCGGCTGCATCTGCGGGAGCAATTTGGAGCGTTAGCCCGTCCTGGGCACCCCTGCTAAGCCGACAGCACGTTGGACACAGCCAGGACATCCTCTGTTTCCCTCAGTGCGGGTGCCTGGAGGCTCCAGGCCCTGGGGACAGGCTGTCCCACCAAAGCAAACCCAGAAGGCCGGGAGGAGAGCCCGGGGGGAGCGGAGCTGCTTGAGCAGTCGCTCCTTTGAGGGACACGCACACAACCCATCCCTGCAGCAGGCAGTGCCAGCCTCATCCTTCCCTGCCCTGGGACAGCTCCCACAGCCCAAGGGGACGGAGTCAGGCCCTCTCAGGAGACACGTGAGCCCCTGCCTGGGGTGGGAGCCAGGGAGCGCTCCGGCCCTCGGCTCGCGGGAGGGATCCCGCTCTGGGCTGCTCTGGTGCCTTGGGCCTCTCGAGACTCAGGGCCAGCTCTGGGAGCAGCTGCAGCGGGAGGGACCTTGGGGCCAGAGTCCCGTTTCCCAGGTGCTGCAGAACATGCTCCAGATGCCTCCAACCTGTCGTGCTTTCTGCTTTGACTGCTGCCGTGACGGGCCCGAGCGGGCACTGGGGAAGAGCTGCTGCCACACAGCCACCCCGATGGCCGACACCGACTGACCACGCCTCAGCAATTACCCCGTGTGCCCGTGCCTGGCATCGCCTCCCTGCCCTCAGCAGAGCCTGGCACGGAGCCACTGCTTCCTTTGGGGAACACTGACTTCTGAACAGCCCCTTGGTCCATCTCTGGGGAAAGCAAGAGGGACAACTGGATCAGAGGGAGCTGTTCTCCATAAGGGAAGGGTCATCTTCAGGAGGCAATGCTTATAAAAGACATGGGAAAGGTCCAGGGAAACAGCCAGGCTTTTGGGGCTGGGTCAGGGCACTCCCTCCTCCAAACAGCCGACACACCGCAGCTGCCGGGAGAGCAGACCAGGCAATTGCAGGGGATCTCCTGGTCTGCAGGGCCCGTGGTGCATTTGGGGCACGGGGTCAGGGGATACTCAAGGCCTTCCTGCAGAGGCCGGGGAGAAGCTGCAGCCAGGCCAGGCGGGGAAACAGCCCCTGAAGGCGGGAAAGCAGCAGCGGGGCAGTGAGGCTGCGATGGATCCCTTCCCGCTGTGCAGCCACTGCCTGTCCACACGTGGATCATAAGCCCCCGGCTGATGGGTCTCACGGCTCAGGCTGAGGAAACAGACCCACCTCTCTGTTTCTGCAGCATTTCCTTCAGGATTTGTCTTAGGGCTTCAAGTGACTCCTGAGACTTTTTGTCTTCAGCTTGGTTCTTGCCTCTTGGAGGACCTGAATAAGAAGTCGTTTGACATGAACGGATTACAGAAAACCAGTGGTCAGCCTGTGAGGTCAGCAGGGACATGCAGCATCCAGCTCAGTATCTGGAAAAGTCCTCCCTTCAGACACCCCTGTAACTCAACAGGCAGAGACACTTGTGTCATCCCTGGGGCTCTGCACGGGCAGCCCTGAGGCACAGGGGGGGTGAGGGGATCCCGCAGGGACAGGGCACACACGGGCAGCTCTCTGTCCTGGCCCCTGCAGAGGCGCCCGGCTGGCCCAGCTTTGGGCTCTGAGCTGGCAGCTCTCCCAGGGGGAAAAGCCACAACGTACCCACACGACCTTCCGGAGGCTCAACCCTGGGCCCCACTCCGGGTTCCTGATCACCGTCACCCCCAGGCTTGGCTGCAAAGAAGGGCAGGACAGAAGAGCTCCCGTGACCCAGTTCCAGACTCTCCCTCAGGCCGGAGGGGCAGGGAGTGCAACTGGGCAACGGGATCCCTGCAGGGCCCTCATCTCTGCCCTCCCCTCAGGAGCAGAGGCAGAGCTCCCACAGGCCAGCAGTGGCCCCTTGCTGGGACCAAAGGAGCCCCATGCAGAGCTCTCAGGGCACCAGGGACTCCCTGGAGCTGCCCCAGCTCCAAACTCAACCCCAGCGAGGGCCATGGCTTGGCAGCCGCAGCGGGAGCACCTCTGGCTCCGAGGGGCCGGCAAAGGAGCCGCGCCAGGCACAGCCCCCCGGGCACAGCCCTGGGCCCGGCCCCTTCCCTCTCTGCCCTTCTCCGTGTCTGCACAGCAGCCACGGAGGGAGCAACTGGCATGTGCATGGAAAGAAGATTAAAAGCTAAATGCTCCTTTCTCCTCCCCCTGACAGGGATCTGGTGGGATCCCTCTTGGGCCTGAGCAAGGAGCAGGCCAAGATTGCCACAATCCAGCAACCTTGAGAGGGTCTTCAGGAAAATGGCACATGAATGAGCTCTTGCCACATTGAAAGGGATTATTCTGTCAGGAAAGGGACACTGAGAACTTGCCTCCAGGTTGCTCCAGGAACTTCAAAGCATCATCCACAAGAATTTCTAGATAATCAAAGTCACGATCCCCATCTAGAAGCAAACAAGAGATGGGAACCGTTTCCATGGCATGCTGGGATCCCCTCCTGCCTCAGAGAACTGTGGCACTGCAGGGGCTTGGGGAGCCCCGTGGGGGCCAGATGTCAATGGACATGACCAGAGCTGCAGAGGGGCCTGGGCAGCTCTGGGCTGGCTCCTGGCCGCTCTGCACACTCGTTCCAGGCCCTGTGCAACATCCCTGGGGGAGCGGCTGGAGCAGCCAAGGGCCCCTCAGGGGTGTCTCCTCCACTCAGGAAACCCTGGCTAAAGCCCTGGGGAAAACCATCCCAGACGCTTCCCGGGGAGAAGAGCCCGCTGGCCGGGAAAGGTGCCCCAGGCCACCGGCTGACCTGCTCCCCGCGCTGGCACCGGAGCAGCCTGGGCAGCCCTGGCGTGCAGGGCCACTGCCAGGAGGAGGAGGAAGAGGCGGAGAGCAAGGGCCATGGCCCCTCGCCCTCACACCGGCCGGCAGCTACTGCTGCCGCCGCTGTCCTGACACCCCTGTCCTGACACCCCTGTCCTGACACCGCTGTCCTGTAATCCCTGTCCAGTAATCTCTGTTCAAATGTCACCAGATGTGCCGCCGCTGCCACAGCAGTTGTGGTCAGGGACCGAGTATTTGGTCATTATGGTGCTGTGGGACCACGGGGCTCTGTGACCTCACAGCCCTGCTGTGACCTCATTGTCTGGGTGAGATCGTGTGGGGATGGATCTCAGGAGCTGCCCTCCCAGCCAGGGCAGCACATCCCGCCACACAGCTCTGTCCAGTCTACTTGTTGGCCTGAGAACTGATTTGTATGACATTGCACAAGTGAGACGTTCCATGGCTCTACTGCAATCTCAATGCCAGCTCCAACATTCACCTCCTGTCGGTGATTCCCGCTCTTGCCGGCAGCACCTGCCAGCTCTTGCCCCGCCACGCCGACACCGAGTGTGTGCTGTGCACTCAGGGCTGGGGGGTGGCCCATATTGAAACAGGGAAGGACTTGATGCCATAATTCATAAAAATAACCCAAGGCAGGCAATCAGGGCAGCTGCAGCAACGCCAGCACCGTGGGCCTGGGATCCCTCCCTGCCTGCTCCATCCAAGGGATGGCACCTTGGTACCAGCACAAGGGTTAGCCAACAGCAGCAAGGAATTCATCCACTGCAGACTGGACTGCCACGACATTAAAGGAAAAAGGCTGGGTGTCCTTCTATTGCAACTGAGGCTCCCAGTTCCCTTGGCGGTGGCAACAGCATTTGCATTCCGGCAGCCATGGGCTTCCAGTGACTGGAACGGAGAAATGCCATCCTTGGAAAGAGAGAACAAGCTCTACTGCAGGCAAAGGGATGTATTAAACACCAGCAGTGAACATGGAACTCTTTATTTGTGAGAGCACTTTCTGTTCCCACTCCCTCTGCCCTAAGAACTGAGCAGTGTCCACTGTCACTTTATCCTTTGCTGACTTGAGACAGCTTTGGATCCAAGTACTTGGAATTGTACCATCTGTCCGAGTATCTCAGCTATGACAACAGTGAATAAGAAGCCCCTTTTTGGTATGTTATGATATTGGCTCTGCAGGTGAATAAACTGAGGGCAGTTCCTGTAAAATGCCTGCACAACCAGCCCTGCACATCACAGGCCACGGGAGGGTGGAGCTAAGGTGTGTTACTCCCTGTCAAGATATTGGTTTTGAGGGGAAAAGATGAAACAAACCCCAGGATCAGCCACTCTTCCCGGGGAGAAGCGTTGAAAGTCTCTGCCCCTCAAGACCTTCCCAGCTTGTGGGCCATGGTCACTGCCGTCTAAGGCATGGCCTCGGAACTCACAGTGCCAGGCTCCCGCTGGGGTGAGAAGCCACGGGCTCAGCTGTCCCCCCGCAGTGCCTCCTGTGCCCTGGCGAAGCGCCGGGGCTGTAGGTGTGTGTTGGGCTCTATTAGGGATGAAGAGGCGTTCTTGCCAAGTCGGCGGTGCAGTGCCAAGGGCCTGGTGGTGCAGTTGTCAGACACAGAGAGGTGCAGTTTGCCCAGAGACAAGGGGACCAACCAGCAGCAAAGACTCGGGACCCCCCTTTGGGCAAGGCCGGGGACCCTTCCCCTGCTGGCCGTGGACTGGGGGCGCTGTGGGCGTGTGGGTAAGGTGTAACCCCGCGGTCCCTGGGCCAGTGGGGGAACGGGGAGGGACCCGCGCTCGGGCACGGGAGAAAAGAGGCTGCGAGCGCTGTCAGGGGCAGAGAGCTCAGCGCGGGGTGTGCAGTGGGGTCTGCCTTGGATTCGCATGAAAGTTTCTGTGAGCTCCTCTGGCTCTTGGCTGCTTTGGAGGCTCTTAACACCGGAATTCTGCTTCGGAAAAGCTCCAGCCAAGGGCTCAGCGAGGAGGCCCCTTGTTGTGCCTCCCCCCGGCTCGTCAGGCTGCCCCGCGGCCCCTTCGCCCCGCGGGTCCCTGGCCCGGCCAGACTGCCCTGGGAAGGGCCCCGGGATGGGATGGGATGGGATGGGATGGGATGGGATGGGATGGGATGGGATGGGATGGGATGGGATGGGATGGGATGGGATGGGATAGGATGGGATGGGATGGGATGGGCCCGCCCGCTGTTCCAGCAGTCTGGGCAGAGCAGGGTCAGCACATTTGCTCCCAGCTCGGCATGGCCTCGACCCAGAGCCGGGCGTGGGAAGAACAGCAAGAAACCCCCTAAAGTTTAACCCCGCTGTGTGCCTGCCAAGGGACCCCAGCCCCCTGCACGCCTTAGGAGAGACCCCAAAATATCCTTGTTTGCCACACGAGGGACCCCAGCCCCCTGCACGCCTTAGGAGAGACCCCAAAATATCCCTGTGAGCCACACGAGGGACCCCAGCCCCCTGCACGCCTTAGGAGAGACCCCAAAATATCCCTGTGAGCCACACAAGGGACCCCAGCCCCCTGCACGCCTTAAGGGGTCTCCAGGCACCTGCACACCACAGAAGAGTCCCCAGACCCCCTGAGAACCTCATGAGAGGCCACAGCCCCCTGCACGGCTTATGAAAGACCCCAAATCCCCTGCCCACCTTAGAGGAAAATCCAACCCCCCCCCCATGTTCCTCATGACAGTCCTCAGCCCCCTGCAAGTCTTATGGGGGACCTCAGCCCCCTGCAGCCCTCAGGAGAGACCCCAAAATATCCCTGGGTGCCTCACAAGGGACTGCAGCCCCCCCCACTTCTTCGGGGGCCCTCAGCCCTGCACACCAGAGAAGACACCTCCAAATATGCCCGGGTGCCTCCTGAGGGACACCAGTCCCACCTTACGGGGGACTCCAAATTCCCTCCTGCAATAAATGTGCCCTCAGCCCAAGGTCCCTCACCACAGGCTCCCCCAGCCCCAGCCTGGCTCCTGCCTGCCCACACCGTGGGCATCCACGGCTGTGCCCGGGCACGGAGCTCAGCCAGGGCTGGGGCCTTGGGGCTTTGCTGGTGGGACCACCCGGACACTCAAGGGAGGGTTTATTTCTATTTATTTGTACGTTAAGGTGGCCCAAATCCCTACCCTGGCAGGGCAGGACCACCTTTAGACTGGGCTGGAGGGTGGGGCCGCAGGGCTGGGGGCAGAGGGGCTCCTTTTTGTGGCAGCTGGACCAGGAGGGTGAGAAGCCCGTTCTTCAGCCGTGTCAGCACGTCCAGCTTTGGGCAGGAAGAGCAGAGATGAGAGGTCCAGCTCTTCCTGCCCGAGGTGTTTGGCTGGGCTGGAGCAGGAGCAGAGAGGAGCCTGTGGAGAGAGGAGGTGGCTGAGGCCCAGCTGCAGGGGGCACACAGGGACTCTGCTGCCCAGCAGGGCCCAGAGCTGGCAAGGCTCAGCACCACGGGGGAGCTGCTGGCACACCTTGGCCCCGGTGGACACCTGCCCCTCAAGGCCCCAGCGAGCAGGGGGATGGCTCTGGGCAGGGTCCCTGGGCAGGAGCGGGCGCCAGGGCACGTCTGCCTTCCAAGGGCAATCTCGTCCCCGCTCCTTCTCCTCCCCACCTTGCTTTGCCTCTGCCCGTCTGCGGCGTGTGCCAGGAATAAGCAGGTCCGCGACTTCGTCCGGGAGAATGGCAAGACAGCTTTATTATGGTGAAATGTAAAAGAACCCAACTGAACAAGTCAAAGACAAGCAGAAAAGGCTCCAATAGAACATGGCTTCCGCCTTATATAAGGTAGGGTAGGGAAGGTGCTAGAACAAAGGAGGAGTTAAGGCGGAGCATGTAAATTATTACCATAAAGGGAAAACATAACCATACATGGATAACTGCGGCAATGCACCAAATATTGATCAACAGGAAAACTGAGTTTAGGGACAAAGGGGATAGAGAGGATAACTGGGGTACAATAAACAGGAATTATACAATAAGACATAAAGCACAACATAAACTCATAACACGCATTTTCAGAGAGTCTACAAAAGTCTGATCTTGTTTAATTGGTGACTCTTTCCTCGAGAGGAGAGTTGAGTCAGGGTGTAATTCTGCCTTCAACAGTATGGGGACCCCCAGCCCAGCTTTCCCGGACACTTGGTGAGGGCTCAGTCTCTCTTTGTACAGAATGGGTGGGCCAACCCTCACCCTGGTGGGGGCCCACCTTCAGGCCCGGCTGGAGTGCAGGGCCAGGGGGGACAAACCCCCAAATGGCGGCTGCCCAGTGGCTTCCCCTGACAAACACAAAATGGCGGGAGGCTTTCCCTGCCCTCTGGACCGGGGCGATCGGAATCAAACCCCAAATTAAAACACACTGTCGCAGGAAGATGGCAGGACACAGAGGCAGGGGGCAGGCTGTCTCCCTCTCTCTCCCTCTCTGTTGCCGTGAGGAACAGCAGCGGGTGCAGTAGCCAGCCGGGCTGTGGCATCTCCCGGGGTGACTACAGCAGCAATCTCTCCCTGGGCAGGGAGCAGCAGTAGCAACAGTTGCCACTTGCAGGCTCCCGCCTTCGCTCCTTTTGGGCAGACCACGCTGCAATTTCGACAACAGAAAAAAAAAAGAAAACCAGAACCCAGCAGAATCTGGATCTCGGGGAGGGCTCTTCCTGGCAAAGTCTCTCGCTGCAGTGCGGGCAGTGGCAGCCCCAGCAGCGATTGCCACTGCAGGTTGCCTTGAGAGGAGTGACTGCCTTACCCTCCGACGCAGGGGAGAAGGGTGGCCCCTTCCCCTTCTAGGCCTTGGCTTTTTCCTTTCAAGTCCACACCTCTGGGTGAGGAGGTGATTTATGAATATTCATCACTAAAGCTCCACCCCCTCGCTTTTAGAACCCTAACAGCAGCCCATTTGAGGAGCACAAGGCCCAGATGGTCCCGCTGCAATAAATGTGCCCTCAGCCCAAGGTCCCTCACCACAGGCTCCCCCAGCCCCAGCCTGGCTCCTGCCTGCCCACACCGTGGGCATCCACGGCTGCGCCCGGGCTGGAGCTCAGCCAGGGCTGGGGCCTTGGGGCTTTGCTGGTGGGACCACCCGGACACTGAGCTGAGGGTTTATTTCTATTTATTTGTACGTTAAGGTGGCCCAAATCCCTACCCTGGCAGGGCAGGACCACCTTTAGACTGGGCTGGAGGGTGGGGCCGCAGGGCTCAGGGGCAGAGGGGCTCCTTTTTGTGGCAGCTGGACCAGGAGGGTGAGAAGGTCATTCTTCAGCCGTGTCAGCACGTCCAGCTTTGGGCAGGAAGAGCAGAGATGAGAGGTCCAGCTCTTCCTGCCCGAGGTGTTTGGCTGGGCTGGAGCAGGAGCAGAGAGGAGCCTGTGGAGAGAGGAGGTGGCTGAGGCCCAGCTGCAGGGGGCACACAGGGACTCTGCTGCCCAGCAGGGCCCAGAGCTGGCAAGGCTCAGCACCACGGGGGAGCTGCTGGCACACCTTGGCCCCGGTGGACACCTGCCCCTCAAGGCCCCAGCGAGCAGGGGGATGGCTCTGGGCAGGGTCCCTGGGCAGGAGCGGGCGCCAGGGCACGTCTGCCTTCCAAGGACAATCTCCTTCTCCTCCCCACCTTGCTTTGCCTCTGCCCGTCCTGCTGGGGCTGCTCTTGGCCAGGCAGGCTCACTTGGAGCCAGCACTGGCTCCAGTCCCAGCGGGCTCCCCAGGAGGGGCCCAGCAGCTGAGAGGCCAGGACAGCACTGGACAGCAGCAGAACCCTCAGCAGAGTTCTTTGGCCAAGGACTAACTGGCCGCTTCACAGCAGCCAGGCTGGGAATGGTCCATGGCTAGGAGCTGCCTTCAAAAGAAGCTGTTTGAGGGGGAGATCAACAAACAACTCACCATTTTCTCACCCACCAGTACCAGATTCCAGCACAGCACAACAGGAAGACAAGCAGCCGTTCCAACACGCTTGCCACTATCACACTCAAACAGCCTGTTCCCCAACAGAAATCTCTTCCAGTGCTCTCCTGGATCTTGGGAGCATTTATTGTGGCACCGGCTGCATCTGCGGGAGCAATTTGGAGCGTTAGCCCGTCCTGGGCACCCCTGCTAAGCCGACAGCGCGTTGGACACAGCCAGGACATTCTCTGTTTCCCTCAGTGCGGGTGCCTGGAGGCTCCAGGCCCTGGGGACAGGCTGTCCCACCAAAGCAAACCCAGAAGGCCGGGAGGAGAGCCCGGGGGGAGCGGAGCTGCTTGAGCAGTCGCTCCTTTGAGGGACACGCACACAACCCATCCCTGCAGCAGGCAGTGCCAGCCTCATCCTTCCCTGCCCTGGGACAGCTCCCACAGCCCAAGGGGACAGAGTCAGGCCCTCTCAGGAGACACGTGAGCCTCTGCCCAGGGTGGGAGCCAGGGAGCGCCCGTTCTGAAGTTCCTTCAAAATTTCTTTCAGAACTTCATTTGACTCAAGGGTCTTTTTGTCTCCTGGACGTGTGCTCTTGCCTCTTGGAGGACCTGAATGGCAAGCAGTTCCATTTGACATGAATGGATTAGAGAAAACCGGAGCTCAGCCTGTGAGGTCAGCAGGGACAGACTACTCACTCATGCCATATGAGATGGTCTTGCTCAGAGGAATCAGCAGAGGAGCTGGAAAAATCCTCCCTGCGGACACCCCTGTAACTCAACAGGCAGAGACACTTGTGTCATCCCAGGGGCTCTGCACGGGCAGCCCTGAGGCACAGGGGGGGTGAGGGGATCCCGCAGGGACAGGGCACACACGGGCAGCTCTCTGTCCTGGCCCCTGCAGAGGCGCCCGGCTGGCCCAGCTTTGGGCTCTGAGCTGGCAGCTCTCCCAGGGGAAAAAGCCACAACGTACCCACACGACCTTCCGGAGGCTCAACCCTGGGCCCCACTCCGGGTTCCTGATCACCGTCACCCCCAGGCTTGGCTGCAAAGAAGGGCAGGACAGAAGAGCTCCCGTGACCCAGTTCCAGACTCTCCCTCAGGCCGGAGGGGCAGGGAGTGCAACTGGGCAACGGGATCCCTGCAGGGCCCTCATCTCTGCCCTCCCCTCAGGAGCAGAGGCAGAGCTGGGCCCGGCCCTTTCCCTCTCTGCCCTTCTCCGTGTGGACACGGATGGAGCAACTGGCATTTCCAGGGAAAGAAGATTAAAAGCTCCCCCTGACAGGGATCCTGTGGGATCCCTCTTGGGCCTGAGCAAAGAGTCGGCCATGATTGCCACAATCCAGCAACCTTGAGAGGGTCTTCAGGAAAATGGCACAGGAATGAGCTCTTGCCACATTGAAAGGGATTATTCTGTCAGAAAAGGGACACTGAGAATTTGCCTCCAGGTTGCCCCAGGAAATTCAGTGCATCATTCAGCAGGATTTCCAGATAATCCAAGTCATGATTCCTGTCTAGAAGCAAACAGGGATGGGAACCGTTTCCATGGCATGCTGGGATCCCCTCCTGCCTCAGAGAACTGTGGCACTGCAGTGGCTCGGGGAGCCCCGTGGGGGCCAGATGTCAATGGACATGGCCAGAGCTGCAGAGGGGCCTGGGCAGCTCTGGGCTGGCTCCTGGCCGCTCTGCACACTCGTTCCAGGCCCTGTGCAACATCCCTGGGGGAGCGGCTGGAGCAGCCAAGGGCCCCTCAGGGGTGTCTCCTGCACTCAGGAAACCCTGGCTAAAGCCCTGGGGAAGACTGCAGCAGGCAGTGCCAGCCCCATCCCTCCCTGCCCCGGGACAGCTCCCATAGCCCAAGAGGACGAAGTCAGGCCCTCTCAGGAGACACGTGAGCCCCTGCCCAGGGTGGGAGCCAGGGAGCGCTCCGGCCCTCGGCTCGCGGGAGGGATCGTGCTCTGGGCTGCTCTGGTGCCTTGGGCCTCTCGAGACTCAGGGCCAGCTCTGGGAGCAGCTGCAGCGGGAGGGACCTTGGGGCCAGAGTCCCGTTTCCCAGGCGCTGCAGAACATGCTCCAGATGCCTCCAACCTGTCGTGCTTTCTGCTTTGGCTGCTGCCGTGACGGGCCCGAGCGGGCACTGGGGGAAGAGCTGCTGCCACACAGCCACCCCGATGGCCGACACCGGCTGACCACGCCTCAGCAATTACCCCGTGTGCCCGTGCCTGGCATCGCCTCCCTGCCCTCAGCAGAGCCTGGCACGGAGCCACTGCTTCCTTCAGGGAACATTAACTTGTGAACAGCCCCTTGGTCCATCTCTGGGGAAAGCAAGAGAGACACCTGGATCAGATGGGACCATTCTCCGTTAAGGAGGTGGCATCTTCACGATACAAGGGATCTCCTGCTTTGCAAGGCCCGTGGTGCACTTGGGGCACAGGGTCAGGGGATGCTCAAGGCCTTCCTGCAGAGGCCGGGGAGAAGCTGCAGCCAGGCCAGGCGGGGAAACAGCCCCTGAAGGTGGGAAAGCAGCAGCGGGGCAGCGAGGCTGCGATGGATCCCTTCCCGCTGTGCAGCCACTGCCTGTCCACACTGGGCTCCGGCTGAGGAAACAGATCCACCTCGCCCTTTCTGAAGTTCCTTCATAATTTCTTTCAGAACTTCATTTGACTCACGGGTCTTTTTCTCTCCTGGACGTTGGCTCTTGCCTCTTGGAGGACCAGAATGGCAAGCAGTTCCATTTGACATGGACGGATTAGAGAAAACCAGAGCTCAGCCTGTGAGGTCAGCAGGGACAGACTACTCACCCCTGCCATGTGAGAGGAGTTTGGGCCGAGGAACCAGAAGAGGAGCTGGAAAAGTCCTCCCTGCAGACACCCCTGTAACTCAACAGCCAGAGAAGCTTCTGTCATCTGGCTCTTGCCATGTTGTCAAATATTTTTCTTTGAGGAGTCATTGAAAACTTACCTGCAGGAGGCTGCAAGGGCTGCAAAACTTTACGCAGCCAGTCTAATGGGGAAGCATTCCCAGTGTTCTCATCTAGAAACAGAGAAGGGAACCGTTTCCATGGCATGCTGGGATCCCCTCCTGCCTCAGAGAACTGTGGCACTGCAGGGGCTCGGGGAGCCCCGTGGGGGCCAGATGTCAATGGACATGGCCAGAGGTGCAGAGGGGCCTGGGCAGCTCTGGGCTGGCTCCTGGCCGCTCTGCACACTCGTTCTAGGCCCTGTGCAACATCCCTGGGGGAGCGGCTGGAGCAGCCAAGGGCCCCTTCGGGCTCTCTCCGCACCCAGGAAACCCTGGCTAAAGCCCTGGGGAAAACCATCCCCGACACTTCCTGGGGAGAAGAGCCCGCTGGCCGGGAAAGGTGCCCCAGGCCGCCGGCTGACCTGCTCCCCGCGCTGGCACCGGAGCAGCCTGGGCAGCCCTGGCGTGCAGGGCCACTGCCAGGAGGAGGAGGAGGAAGAGGCGGAGAGCAAGGGCCATGGCCCCTCGCCCTCACACCGGCCGGCAGCTACTGCTGCCGCCGCTGTCCTGACACCCCTGTCCTGACACCCCTGTCCTGACACCGCTGCTCTACAATCTCTGTCCAGAAATCACTGTCCAGTAATCACTGTCCAGTAATCACTGTCCAAACGCCACCAAATCTGACACTGCTGCCGCCGCCGCTGCTGCTGCAACAGTTGCAGTCAGGGACTGAGTGGTCGATCCTTGTGGTGCTGTGGGACCACGGGGCTCTGTGACCTCACAGCCCTGCTGTGACCTCACTGCCTGGGTTGGATTGTGAGGATAGAAAAGGCTTGCAGAAGATTTTGTTAGGAGGAGACAGAGTTAGGTCCTTAGGACGGTTTTTCTGCCTAAAAGGAACATCTTTCTCAAAGGCAGTTTGGCTGCTTTCTCCCTCCCCCCATTACCAGACAAGTCCTCAGCCTCTCTGTCTGGAACGGGAGCACAGAGGGAACGCTTACAGACACGCTACAGGGCCAGAGAGAGCCGGGGGGGCAGCGATAATAGAGAAGCTGGAAGAGATCAGTGACTTTCTCAGGCCCAGTGCTCTTGTAGCTGGTGCAGAATTTCCTTTGTATGCTTTTGAATGTTCTTGTCTTCAAAATGAAGCTTTTTGAATTCTTTCCACTGCCTTGGCATTTTTGGGGGATACCTGCATGTATGTTACTTTACAGGGATTGTGTGGGGATGGATCTCAGGAGCTGCCCTCCCAGCCAGGGCAGCACATCCCGCCACACAGCTCTGTCCAGTCTACTTGTTGGCCTGAGAACTGATTTGTATGACATTGCACAAGTGAGACGTTTCATGGCTCTACTGCAATCTCAATGCCAGCTCCAACATTCACCTCCTGTGGGTGATTCCCGCTCTTGCCGGCAGCACCTGCCAGCTCTTCCCCCGCCACGCCGACACCGAGTGTGTGCTGTGCACTCAGGGCTGGGGGGTGGCCCATCTTGAAACAGGGAAGGACTTGATGCTGTAATTCATAAAAATAACCCAAGGCAGGCAATCAGGGCAGCTGCAGCAACGCCAGCACCGTGGGCCTGTGATCCCTCCCTGCCTGCTCCATCCAAGGGATGGCACCTTGGTACCAGCACAAGGGTTAGCCAACAGCAGCAAGGAATTCATCCACTGCAGACTGGACTGCCACGACATTAAAGGAAAAAGGCTGGGTGTCCCTCTATTGCAACTGAGGCTCCCAGTTCCCTTGGCGGTGGCAACAGCATTTGCATTCCGGCAGCCATGGGCTTCCAGTGACTGGAACGGAGAAATGCCATCCTTGGAAAGAGAGAACAAGCTCTACTGCAGGCAAAGGGATGTATTAAACACCAGCAGTGAACATGGAACTCTTTATTTGTGAGAGCACTTTCTGTTCCCACTCCCTCTGCCCTAAGAACTGAGCAGTGTCCACTGTCACTTTATCCTTTGCTGACTAGAGACAGCTTTGGATCCAAGTACTTGGTATTGTAACATCTGTCCGAGTGTCCTAGTTAGGACAACTGAGACCAGTTCATCATGGCATGGGTGTAACCCAAAACTGTGTATTCTATAGCCTTCCAAGCCATTTCCCAGAAACTGTTGTGAATAGACTATTCGCACCCTCTGCCCATAGAGCCTGACTCCTCAGGCTATAAACTAGGTGTTAAGAGGCCTGTGAGATAGGAGGATGCTCTTGTCCTCACACCCTTTGTGGAACTCCCCGCCCTGAGGGAAGCACTGAACACTCCTGCCTGAACTGGAGGACATATAATCTTGGAGTCTTGGAACATTTTTAACCACTCTGTGGGATCCAGAGAAAGACTGCAACAGCTCTTCCTCCAGCATCTCACTGCAATCACCACTTTTGACCAGACTGCAACAGCTCTCCCACCAGCAGGTTCTTCCCCTCTCCCTTTACTTTGGACTCAGGCGGGGCCCAAGGAACACCACTTTGTTCATGCCCCAGGGTACTGGGTTATGCATTTGGATTTTGTGGGTTAAGACCAATTCTTTGTTTGTATGATTGTACTTTATTATTTTAGTAAATTGTTACTCTGACTTATAATCTCTCCTTTGAGTTGAGTTCATTTCCCCTGCTGGTTAACTCTCAACCAGCACACCGAGTATCTCAGCTATGACAACAGTGAATAAGAAGCCCCTTTTTGGTAGGTTATGACATTGGCTCTGCAGGTGAATAAACTGAGGGCAGTTCCTGTAAAATGCCTGCACAACCAGCCCTGCACATCACAGGCTACGGGAGGGTGGAGCTAAGGTGTGTTACTCCCTGTCAAGATATTGGTTTTGAGGGGAAAAGATGAAACAAACCCCAGGATCAGCCACTCTTCCCGGGGAGAAGCGTTGAAAGTCTCTGCCCCTCAAGACCTTCCCAGCTTGTGGGCCATGGTCACTGCCGTCTAAGGCGTGGCCTCGGAACTCACAGTGCCAGGCTCCCGCTGGGGTGAGAAGCCACGGGCTCAGCTGTCCCCCCGCAGTGCCTCCTGTGCCCTGGCGAAGCGCCGGGGCTGTAGGTGTGTGTTGGGCTCTATTAGGGATGAAGAGGCGTTCTTGCCAAGTCGGCGGTGCAGTGCCAAGGGCCTGGTGGTGCAGTTGTCAGACACAGAGAGGTGCAGTTTGCCCAGAGACAAGGGGACCAACCAGCAGCAAAGACTCGGGACCCCCCTTTGGGCAAGGCCGGGGACCCTTCCCCTGCTGGCCGTGGACTGGGGGCGCTGTGGGCGTGTGGGGAAGGTGTAACCCCGCGGTCCCTGGGCCAGTGGGGGAACGGGGAGGGACCCGCGCTCGGGCACGGGAGAAAAGAGGCTGCGAGCGCTGTCAGGGGCAGAGAGCTCAGCGTGGGGTGTGCAGTGGGGTCTGCCTTGGATTCGCATGAAAGTTCCTGTGAGCTCCTCTGGCTCTTGGCTGCTTTGGAGGCTCTTAACACCGGAATTCTGCTTCGGAAAAGCTCCAGCCAAGGGCTCAGCGAGGAGGCCCCTTGTTGTGCCTCCCCCCGGCTCGTCAGGCTGCCCCGCGGCCCCTTCGCCCCGCGGGTCCCTGGCCCGGCCAGACTGCCCTGGGAAGGGCCCCGGGATGGGATGGGATGGGATGGGATGGGATGGGATGGGATGGGATGGGATGGGATGGGATGGGATGGGATGGGCCCGCCCGCTGTTCCAGCAGCCCGGGCAGAGCAGGGACAGCACATTTGCTCCCAGCTCGGCATGGCCTCGACCCAGAGCCGGGCGTGGGAAGAACAGCAAGAAACCCCCTAAAGTTTAACCCTGCTGCGTGCCTGCCAAGGGACCCCAGCCCCCTGCACGCCTTAGGAGAGACCCCAAAATATCCTTGTGAGCCACACAAGGGACCCCAGCCCCCTGCACGCCTTAAAGGGTCTCCAGGCACCTGCACACCACAGAAGAGGCCCCAGACCCCCTGAGAACCTCATGAGAGGCCACAGCCCCCTGCACGGCTTATGAAAGACCCCAAACCCCCTGCCCACCTTAGAGGAAAATCCAACCCCCCCCCCATGTTCCTCATGACAGTCCTCAGCCCCCTGCAAGTCTTATGGGGGACCTCAGCCCCCTGCAACCCTCAGGAGAGACCCCAAAATATCCCTGGGTGCCTCACAAGGGACTGCAGCCCCCCCCCCCACTTCGTCGGGGGCCCTCACCCCTGCACACCAGAGAAGACACCTCCAAATATGCCCGGGTGCCTCCTGAGGGACACCAGTCCCACCTTACGGGGGACTCCAAATTCCCTCCTGCAATAAATGTGCCCTCAGCCCAAGGTCCCCCACCACAGGCTCCCCCAGCCCCAGCCTGGATCCTGCCTGCCCACACCGTGGGCATCCACGGCTGTGCCCGGGCACGGAGCTCAGCCAGGGCTGGGGCCTTGGGGCTTTGCTGGTGGGACCACCCAGACACTCAAGGGGGGGATTATTTCTATTTATTTGTACGTTAAGGTGGCCCAAATCCCTACCCTGGCAGGGCAGGACCACCTTTAGACTGGGCTGGAGGGTGGGGTCGCAGGGCTGGGGGCAGAGGGTCTCCTTTTTGTGGCAGCTGGACCAGGAGGGTGAGAAGGTCATTCTTCAGCTGCGTCAGCACGGCCGGCTTTGGGCAGGAAGAGCAGAGATGAGAGGTCCAGCTCTTCCTGCCCGAGGTGTTTGGCTGGGCTGGAGCAGGAGCAGAGAGGAGCCTGTGGAGAGAGGAGGTGGCTGAGGCCCAGCTGCGGGGGGCACACAGGGACTCTGCTGCCCAGCAGGGCCCAGAGCTGGCAAGGCTCAGCACCACGGGGGAGCTGCTGGCACACCTTGGCCCCGGTGGACACCTGCCCCTCAAGGCCCCAGCGAGCAGGGGGATGGCTCTGGGCAGGGTCCCTGGGCAGGAGCGGGCGCCAGGACACGTCTGCCTTCCAAGGGCAATCTCGTCCCCGCTCCTTCTCCTCCCCACCTTGCTTTGCCTCTGCCCGTCTGCGGCGTGTGCCAGGAATAAGCAGGTCCGCGACTTCGTCCGGGAGAATGGCAAGACAGCTTTATTATGGTGAAATGTAAAAGAACCCAACTGAACAAGTCAAAGACAAGCAGAAAAGGCTCCAATAGAACATGGCTTCCGCCTTATATAAGGTAGGGTAGGGAAGGTGCTAGAACAAAGGAGGAGTTAAGGCGGAGCATGTAAATTATTACCATAAAGGGAAAACATAACCATACATGGATAACTGCGGCAATGCACCAAATATTGATCAACAGGAAAACTGAGTTTAGGGACAAAGGGGATAGAGAGGATAACTGGGGTACAATAAACAGGAATTATACAATAAGACATAAAGCACAACATAAACTCATAACACGCATTTTCAGAGAGTCTACAAAAGTCTGATCTTGTTTAATTGGTGACTCTTTCCTCGAGAGGAGAGTTGAGTCAGGGTGTAATTCTGCCTTCAACAGTATGGGGACCCCCAGCCCAGCTTTCCCGGACACTTGGTGAGGGCTCAGTCTCTCTTTGTACAGAATGGGTGGGCCAACCCTCACCCTGGTGGGGGCCCACCTTCAGGCCCGGCTGGAGTGCAGGGCCAGGGGGGACAAACCCCCAAATGGCGGCTGCCCAGTGGCTTCCCCTGACAAACACAAAATGGCGGGAGGCTTTCCCTGCCCTCTGGACCGGGGCGATCGGAATCAAACCCCAAATTAAAACACACTGTCGCAGGAAGATGGCAGGACACAGAGGCAGGGGGCAGGCTGTCTCCCTCTCTCTCCCTCTCTGTTGCCGTGAGGAACAGCAGCGGGTGCAGTAGCCAGCCGGGCTGTGGCATCTCCCGGGGTGACTACAGCAGCAATCTCTCCCTGGGCAGGGAGCAGCAGTAGCAACAGTTGCCACTTGCAGGCTCCCGCCTTCGCTCCTTTTGGGCAGACCACGCTGCAATTTCGACAACAGAAAAAAAAAAGAAAACCAGAACCCAGCAGAATCTGGATCTCGGGGAGGGCTCTTCCTGGCAAAGTCTCTCGCTGCAGTGCGGGCAGTGGCAGCCCCAGCAGCGATTGCCACTGCAGGTTGCCTTGAGAGGAGTGACTGCCTTACCCTCCGACGCAGGGGAGAAGGGTGGCCCCTTCCCCTTCTAGGCCTTGGCTTTTTCCTTTCAAGTCCACACCTCTGGGTGAGGAGGTGATTTATGAATATTCATCACTAAAGCTCCACCCCCTCGCTTTTAGAACCCTAACAGCAGCCCATTTGAGGAGCACAAGGCCCAGATGGTCCCGCTGCAATAAATGTGCCCTCAGCCCAAGGTCCCTCACCACAGGCTCCCCCAGCCCCAGCCTGGCTCCTGCCTGCCCACACCGTGGGCATCCACGGCTGCACCCGGGCTGGAGCTCAGCCAGGGCTGGGGCCTTGGGGCTTTGCTGGTGGGACCACCCGGACACTGAGCTGAGGGTTTATTTCTATTTATTTGTACGTTAAGGTGGCCCAAATCCCTACCCTGGCAGGGCAGGACCACCTTTAGACTGGGCTGGAGGGTGGGGCCACAGGGCTCAGGGGCAGAGGGGCTCCTTTTTGTGGCAGCTGGACCAGGAGGGTGAGAAGGTCATTCTTCAGCTGCGTCAGCACGGCCGGCTTTGGGCAGGAAGAGCAGAGATGAGAGGTCCAGCTCTTCCTGCCCGAGGTGTTTGGCTGGGCTGGAGCAGGAGCAGAGAGGAGCCTGTGGAGAGAGGAGGTGGCTGAGGCCCAGCTGCAGGGGGCACACAGGGACTCTGCTGCCCAGCAGGGCCCAGAGCTGGCAAGGCTCAGCACCACGGGGGAGCTGCTGGCACACCTTGGCCCTGGTGGACACCTGCCCCTCAAGGCCCCAGCGAGCAGGGGGATGGCTCTGGGCAGGGTCCCTGGGCAGGAGCGGGCGCCAGGGCACGTCTGCCTTCCAAGGGCAATCTCGTCCCCGCTCCTTCTCCTCCCCACCTTGCTTTGCCTCTGCCCGTCCTGCTGGGGCTGCTCTTGGCCAGGCAGGCTCACTTGGAGCCAGCACTGGCTCCAGTCCCAGCGGGCTCCCCAGGAGGGGCCCAGCAGCTGAGAGGCCAGGACAGCACTGGACAGCAGCAGCACCCTCAGCAGAGTTCTTTGGCCAAGGACTAACTGGCCACTCCACAGCAGCCAGGCTGGGAATGGTCCATGGCTAGGAGCTGCCTTCAAAAGAAGCTGTTTGAGGGGGAGATCAACAAACAACTCACCATTTTCTCACCCGCCAGTACCAGATTCCAGCACAGCACAACATGATGGCAAGCAGCCCTTCCAACACGCTTGCCACTATCACACTCAAACAGCCTGTTCCCCAACAGAAATCTCTTCCAGTGCTCTCCTGGATCTTGGGAGCACGTGTTGTGGCACCGGCTGCATCTGCGGGAGCAATTTGGAGCGTTAGCCCGTCCTGGGCACCCCTGCTAAGCCGACAGCGCGTTGGACACAGCCAGGACATTCTCTGTTTCCCTCAGTGCGGGTGCCTGGAGGCTCCAGGCCCTGGGGACAGGCTGTCCCACCAAAGCAAACCCAGAAGGCCGGGAGGAGAGCCCGGGGGGAGCGGAGCTGCTTGAGCAGTCGCTCCTTTGAGGGACACGCACACAACCCATCCCTGCAGCAGGCAGTGCCAGCCTCATCCTTCCCTGCCCTGGGACAGCTCCCACAGCCCAAGGGGACAGAGTCAGGCCCTCTAAGGAGACACGTGAGCCTCTGCCCAGGGTGGGAGCCAGGGAGCTCCCATTCTGAAGTTCCTTCAAAATTTCTTTCAGAACTTCATTTGACTCAAGGGTCTTTTTGTCTCCTGGACGTGTGCTCTTGCCTCTTGGAGGACCTGAATGGCAAGCAGTTCCATTTGACATGAATGGATTAGAGAAAACCAGAGCTCAGCCTGTGAGGTCAGCAGGGACAGACTACTCACTCATGCCATATGAGATGGTCTTGCTCAGAGGAATCAGCAGAGGAGCTGGAAAAGTCCTCCCTGCGGACACCCCTGTAACTCAACAGGCAGAGACACTTGTGTCATCCCTGGGGCTCTGCACGGGCAGCCCTGAGGTACAGGGGGGGTGAGGGGATCCCGCAGGGACAGGGCACACACGAGCAGCTCTCTGTCCTGGCCCCTGCAGAGGCGCCCGGCTGGCCCAGCTTTGGGCTCTGAGCTGGCAGCTCTCCCAGGGGGAAAAGCCACGACGTACCCACACGACCTTCCGGAGGCTCAGCCCTGGGCCCCACTGTGGGTTCCTCATCACCGTCACCCCCAGGCTTGGCTGCAAAGAAGGGCAGGACAGAAGAGCTCCCGTGACCCAGTTCCAGACTCTCCCTCAGGCCGGAGGGGCAGGGAGTGCAACTGGGCAACGGGATCCCTGCAGGGCCCTCATCTCTGCCCTCCCCTCAGGAGCAGAGGCAGAGCTGGGCCCGGCCCTTTCCCTCTCTGCCCTTCTCCGTGTGGACACAGATGGAGCAACTGGCATTTCCAGGGAAAGAAGATTAAAAGCTCCCCCTGACAGGGATCCTGTGGGATCCCTCTTGGGCCTGAGAAAGGAGTTGGCCAAGATTGCCACAATCCAGCAACCTTGAGAGGGTCTTCAGGAAAATGGCACATGAATGAGCTCTTGCCACATTGAAAGGGATTATTCTGTCAGGAAAGGGACACTGAGAATTTGCCTCCAGGTTGCCCCAGGAAATTCAGTGCATCATTCAGCAGGATTTCCAGATAATCCAAGTCATGATTCCTGTCTAGAAGCAAACAGAGATGGGAACCGTTTCCATGGCATGCTGGGATCCCCTCCTGCCTCAGAGAACTGTGGCACTGCAGGGGCTCGGGGAGGCCCGTGAGGGCCAGATGTCAATGGACATGGCCAGAGCTGCAGAGGGGCCTGGGCAGCTCTGGGCTGGCTCCTGGCCGCTCTGCACACTCGTTCCAGGCCCTGTGCAACATCCCTGGGGGAGCGGCTGGAGCAGCCACGGGCCCCTCGGGGCTCTCTCAGGAGTGCAGAGCAAACCCTCACTGAACCCACATCGTGACGGGCCCGAGCGGGCACTGGGGGAAGAGCTGCTGCCACACAGCCACCCCGATGGCCGACACCAGCTGACCACGCCTCAGCAATTACCCCGTGTGCCCGTGCCTGGCATCGCCTCCCTGCCCTCAGCAGAGCCTGGCACGGAGCCACTGCTTCCTTTGGGGAACGCCGCCTGCCACAGAGCCCCTTGGTCCATCTCTGGGGAAAGCAAGAGGGACAACTGGATCAGAGGGAGCTGTTCTCCATAAGGGAAGGGTCATCTTCAGGAGGCAATGCTTATAAAAGACATGGGAAAGGTCCAGGGAAACAGCCAGGCTTTTGGGGCTGGGTCAGGGCACTCCCTCCTCCAAACAGCCGCCACACCGCAGCTGCCGGGAGACCAGACCAGGCAATTGCAGGGGATCTCCTGGTCTGCAGGGCCCGTGGTGCATTTGGGGCACGGGGTCAGGGGATGCTCAAGGCCTTCCTGCAGAGGCCGGGGAGAAGCTGCAGCCAGGACAGGTGGGGAAACAGCCCCTGAAGGCGGGAAAGCAGCAGCGGGGCAGCGAGGCTGCGATGGATCCCTTCCCGCTGTGCAGCCACTGCCTGTCCACACGTGGATCATAAGCCCCCGGCTGATGGGTCTCACGGCTCAGGCTGAGGAAACAGACCCACCTCGCCCTTTCTGAAGTTCCTTCATAATTTCTTTCAGAACTTCATTTGACTCATGGGTCTTTTTCTCTCCTGGACGTTGGCTCTTGCCTCTTGGAGGACCTGAATGGCAAGCAGTTCCATTTGACATGAATGGATTAGAGAAAACCAGAGCTCAGCCTGTGAGGTCAGCAGGGACAGACTACTCACCTCTGCCATGTGAGAAGAGTTTGGGCGGAGCAACCAGAAGAGGAGCTGGAAAAGTCCTCCTTTCAGACACCCCTGTAACTCAACAGCCAGAGAAGTTTCTGTCATCTGGCTCTTGCCATGTTGTCAAATATTTTTCTTTGAGGGGACATTGAGAACTTACTTGCAGGAGGCTGCAAGGGCCCCAAAACTTTACGCAGCCAATCCAATGGAGAAGCATTCCCAGTGTTCTCAGCTAGAAGCCAACAGAGATGGGAACTGTTTCCATGGCATGCTGGGATCCCCTCCTGCCTCAGAGAACTGCGGCAGTGCAGGGGCTCGGGGAGCCCTGTGGGGGCCAGATGTCAATGGACATGACCAGAGCTGCAGAGGGGCCTGGGCAGCTCTGGGCTGGCTCCTGGTCGCTCTGCACACTCGTTCCAGGCCCTGTGCAACATCCCTGGGGGAGCGGCTGGAGCAGCCAAGGGCCCCTCGGGGGTGTCTCCTGCACTCAGGAAACCCTGGCTAAAGCCCTGGGGAAGACTGCAGCAGGCAGTGCCAGCCCCATCCCTCCCTGCCCTGGGACAGCTCCCACAGCCCAAGAGGACGAAGTCAGGCCCTCTCAGGAGACACGTGAGCCCCTGCCCAGGGTGGGAGCCAGGGAGCGCTCCGGCCCTCGGCTCGCGGGAGGGATCGTGCTCTGGGCTGCTCTGGTGCCTTGGGCCTCTCGAGACTCAGGGCCAGCTCTGGGAGCAGCTGCAGCGGGAGGGACCTTGGGGCCAGAGTCCCGTTTCCCAGGTGCTGCAGAACATGCTCCAGATGCCTCCAACCTGTCGTGCTTTCAGCTTTGGCTGCTGCCGTGACGGGCCCGAGCGGGCACTGGGGGAAGAGCTGCTGCCACACAGCCACCCCGATGGCCGACACCGGCTGACCACGCCTCAGCAATTACCCCGTGTGCCCGTGCCTGGCATCGCCTCCCTGCCCTCAGCAGAGCCTGGCACGGAGCCACTGCTTCCTTCAGGGAACATTAACTTGTGAACAGCCCCTTGGTCCATCTCTGGGGAAAGCAAGAGAGACACCTGGATCAGATGGGACCATTCTCCGTTAAGGAGGTGGCATCTTCACAATACAAGGGATCTCCTGCTTTGCAAGGCCCGTGGTGCACTTGGGGCACAGGGTCAGGGGATGCTCAAGGCCTTCCTGCAGAGGCCGGGGAGAAGCTGCAGCCAGGACAGGTGGGGAAACAGCCCCTGAAGGCGGGAAAGCAGCAGCGGGGCAGCGAGGCTGCGATGGATCCCTTCCCGCTGTGCAGCCACTGCCTGTCCACACTGGGCTCCGGCTGAGGAAACAGATCCACCTCGCCCTTTCTGAAGTTCCTTCATAATTTCTTTCAGAACTTCATTTGACTCACGGGTCTTTTTCTCTCCTGGACGTTGGCTCTTGCCTCTTGGAGGACCAGAATGGCAAGCAGTTCCATTTGACATGAACAGATTAGAGAAAACCAGAGCTCAGCCTGTGAGGTCAGCAGGGACAGACTACTCACCCCTGCCATGTGAGAGGAGTTTGGGCCGAGGAACCAGAAAAGGAGCTGGAAAAGTCCTCCCTGCAGACACCCCTGTAACTCAACAGCCAGAGAAGCTTCTGTCATCTGGCTCTTGCCATGTTGTCAAATATTTTTCTTTGAGGAGTCATTGAAAACTTACCTGCAGGAGGCTGCAAGGGCTGCAAAACTTTACGCAGCCAGTCTAAGGGGGAAGCATTCCCAGTGTTCTCATCTAGAAACAGAGATGGGAACCGTTTCCATGGCATGCTGGGATCCCCTCCTGCCTCAGAGAACTGTGGCACTGCAGGGGCTCGGGGAGCCCCGTGGGGGCCAGATGTCAATGGACATGGCCAGAGCTGCAGAGGGGCCTGGGCAGCTCTGGGCTGGCTCCTGGCCGCTCTGCACACTCGTTCCAGGCCCTGTGCAACATCCCTGGGGGAGCGGCTGGAGCAGCCAAGGGCCCCTCGGGGCTCTCTCCGCACCCAGGAAACCCTGGCTAAAGCCCTGGGGAAAACCATCCCCGACACTTCCTGGGGAGAAGAGCCCGCTGGCCGGGAAAGGTGCCCCAGGCCGCCGGCTGACCTGCTCCCCGCGCTGGCACCGGAGCAGCCTGGGCAGCCCTGGCGTGCAGGGCCACTGCCAGGAGGAGGAGGAGGAAGAGGCGGAGAGCAAGGGCCATGGCCCCTCGCCCTCACACCGGCCGGCAGCTACTGCTGCTGCCACTGTCCTGACACCCCTGTCCTGACACCCCTGTCCTGACACCGCTGCTCTACAATCTCTGTCCAGTAATCACTGTCCAGTAATCACTGTCCAGTAATCACTGTCCAAACGCCACCAAATCTGACACTGCCGCCGCCGCCGCTGCTGCTGCAACAGTTGCAGTCAGGGACTGAGTGGTCGGTCCTTGTGGTGCTGTGGGACCACGGGGCTCTGTGACCTCACAGCCCTGCTGTGACCTCACTGCCTGGGTTGGATTGTGAGGATAGAAAAGGCTTGCAGAAGATTTTGTTAGGAGGAGACAGAGTTAGGTCCTTAGGACGGCTTTTCTGCCTAAAAGGAACATCTTTCTCAAAGGCAGTTTGGCTGCTTTCTCCCTCCCCCCATTACCAGACAAGTCCTCAGCCTCTCTGTCTGGAACGGGAGCACAGAGGGAACGCTTACAGACACGCTACAGGGCCAGAGAGAGCCGGGGGGGCAGCGATAATAGAGAAGCCTGGAAGAGATCAGTGACTTTCTCAGGCCCAGTGCTCTTGTAGCTGGTGCAGAATTTCCTTTGTATGCTTTTGAATGTTCTTGTCTTCAAAATGAAGCTTTTTGAATTCTTTCCACTGCCTTGGCATTTTTGGGGGATACCTGCATGTATGTTACTTTACAGGGATTGTGTGGGGATGGATCTCAGGAGCTGCCCTCCCAGCCAGGGCAGCACATCCCGCCACACAGCTCTGTCCAGTCTACTTGTTGGCCTGAGAACTGATTTGTATGACATTGCACAAGTGAGACGTTTCATGGCTCTACTGCAATCTCAATGCCAGCTCCAACATTCACCTCCTGTGGGTGATTCCCGCTCTTGCCGGCAGCACCTGCCAGCTCTTCCCCCGCCACGCCGACACCGAGTGTGTGCTGTGCACTCAGGGCTGGGGGGTGGCCCATATTGAAACAGGGAAGGACTTGATGCCGTAATTCATAAAAATAACCCAAGGCAGGCAATCAGGGCAGCTGCAGCAACGCCAGCACCGTGGGCCTGTGATCCCTCCCTGCCTGCTCCATCCAAGGGATGGCACCTTGGTACCAGCACAAGGGTTAGCCAACAACAGCAAGGAATTCATCCATTGCAGACTGGACTGCCACGACATTAAAGGAAAAAGGCTGGGTGTCCCTCTATTGCAACTGAGGCTCCCAGTTCCCTTGGCGCTGGCAACAGCATTTGCATTCCGGCAGCCATGGGCTTCCAGTGACTGGAACGGAGAAATGCCATCCTTGGAAAGAGATAACAAGCTCTACTGCAGGCAAAGGGATGTATTAAACACCAGCAGTGAACATGGAACTCTTTATTTGTGAGAGCACTTTCTGTTCCCACTCCCTCTGCCCTAAGAACTGAGCAGTGTCCACTGTCACTTTATCCTTTGCTGACTTGAGACAGCTTTGGATCCAAGTACTTGGAATTGTAACATCTGTCCGAGTATCTCAGCTATGACAACAGTGAATAAGAAGCCCCTTTTTGGTATGTTATGACATTGGCTCTGCAGGTGAATAAACTGAGGGCAGTTTCTGTAAAATGCCTGCACAACCAGCCCTGCACATCACAGGCCACAGGAGGGTGGAGCTAAGGTGTGTTACTCCCTGTCAAGATATTGGTTTTGAGGGGAAAAGATGAAACAAACCCCAGGATCAGCCACTCTTCCCGGGGAGAAGTGTTGAAAGTCTCTGCCCCTCAAGACCTTCCCAGCTTGTGGGCCATGGTCACTGCCGTCTAAGGGGTGGCCTCGGAACTCACAGTGCCAGGCTCCCGCTGGGGTGAGAAGCCACGGGCTCAGCTGTCCCCCCGCAGTGCCTCCTGTGCCCTGGCGAAGCGCCGGGGCTGTAGGTGTGTGTTGGGCTCTATTAGGGATGAAGAGGCGTTCTTGCCAAGTCGGCGGTGCAGTGCCAAGGGCCTGGTGGTGCAGTTGTCAGACACAGAGAGGTGCAGTTTGCCCAGAGACAAGGGGACCAACCAGCAGCAAAGACTCGGGACCCCCCTTTGGGCAAGGCCGGGGACCCTTCCCCTGCTGGCCGTGGACTGGGGGCGCTGTGGGCGTGTGGGGAAGGTGTAACCCCGCGGTCCCTGGGCCAGTGGGGGAACGGGGAGGGACCCGCGCTCGGGCACGGGAGAAAAGAGGCTGCGAGCGCTGTCAGGGGCAGAGAGCTCAGCGCGGGGTGTGCAGTGGGGTCTGCCTTGGATTCGCATGAACGTTTCCGTGAGCTCCTCTGGCTCTTGGCTGCTTTGGAGGCTCTTAACACCGGAATTCTGCTTCGGAGAAGCTCCAGCCAAGGGCTCAGCGAGGAGGCCCCTTGTTGTGCCTCCCCCCAGCTCGTCAGGCTGCCCCGCGGCCCCTTCGCCCCACGGGTCCCTGGCCCAGCCAGACTGCCCTGGGAAGGGCCCCGGGATGGGATGGGATGGGATGGGATGGGATGGGATGGGATGGATGGGATGGGATGGGATGGGATGGGATGGGATGGGATGGGATGGGATGGGCCCGCCCGCTGTTCCAGCAGCCCGGGCAGAGCAGGGACAGCACATTTGCTCCCAGCTCGGCATGGCCTCGACCCAGAGCCCGGCGTGGGAAGAACAGCAAGAAACCCCCTAAAGTTTAACCCTGCTTCGTGCCTGCCAAGGGACCCCAGCCCCCTGCACGCCTTAGGAGAGACCCCAAAATATCCTTGTTTGCCACAAGAGGGACCCCAGCCCCCTGCACGCCTTAAGGGGTCTCCAGGCACCTGCACACTACAGAAGAGGCCCCAGACCCCCTGAGAACCTCATGAGAGGCCGCAGCCCCCTGCACAGCTTATGAAAGACCCCAAATCCCCTGCCCACCTTAGAGGAAAATCCAACCCCCCCCATGTTCCTCATGACAGTCCTCAGCCCCCTGCAAGTCTTATGGGGGACCTCAGCCCCCTGCAGCCCTCAGGAGAGACCCCAAAATATCCCTGGGTGCCTCACAAGGGACTGTAGCCCCTCCACACTTCTTCGGGGGCCCTCAGCCCTGCACACAATAGAAGACACCTCCAAATATGCCCAGGTGCCTCCTGAGGGACACCAGTCCCACCTTACAGGGGACTCCAAATTCCTTCCTGCAATAAATGTGCCCTCAGCCCAAGGTCCCTCACCACGGGCTCCCCGAGCCCCAGCCTGGCTCCTGCCTGCCCACACCGTGGGCATCCACGGCTGTGCCCGGGCACGGAGCTCAGCCAGGGCTGGGGCCTTGGGGCTTTGCTGGTGGGACCACCCAGACACTCAAGGGGGGGATTATTTCTATTTATTTGTACGTTAAGGTGGCCCAAATCCCTACCCTGGCAGGGCAGGACCACCTTTAGGCTGGGCTGGAGGGTGGGGCCGCAGGGCTGGGGGCAGAGGGGCTCCTTTTTGTGGCAGCTGGACCAGGAGGGTGAGAAGGTCATTCTTCAGCCGCGTCAGCACGGCCGGCTTTGGGCAGGAAGAGCAGAGATGAGAGGTCCAGCTCTTCCTGCCTGATATGGTTTGAAGCTGGCTCCCTGCGAAGTCTCCCAACCGTACCACCAGAAGTGTCCCCCCCTCCCAAAACCTCAGGGAGAAGAGGGAGGAAAAAAAACTAAGAAAACCCGAAACGAGAGAGAGACAGCTAAAGTGATATATATAAATATATTTACACCTATGGTACAATTATATACAATTAAAATATACAATTTCCCAATGAAAGGGAAGAGGGAAGGGAAAAGGAACAAAACCAAAATAAAATACATATATATATATTTCAATTAGTGGGCTGAGATCTAGTGACTAAAAAAGTTAGCAAGGAAATATCTCACACTTTCTTTGGGACAATGGAGAGTCGCTCTGGACCGATTGCCAGCAACCTCCACCTCCCAAGGTCAGCAAGGCCTAACTAGGCCTCGCTCCCCAACACGGCAGACTCAACAGCAGGGAACCTGCACCTCCAAGCCGCCGGAAGGAAAGAGAGCGAAGGCCTTCCCTCCTTTCTTCTTATAATCTGGCTTACGTAAAAATCGTAGGGAATACTGGGCAAATCTGGACCCTTCCTTGGTTACAAACTGGTCACCAAGGAAGGCCTAGTCCAAACCACCACACTGCCCGAGGTGTTTGGCTGGGCTGGAGCAGGAGCAGAGAGGAGCCTGTGGAGAGAGGAGGTGGCTGAGGCCCAGCTGCGGGGGGCACACAGGGACTCTGCTGCCCAGCAGGGCCCAGAGCTGGCAAGGCTCAGCACCACGGGGGAGCTGCTGGCACACCTTGGCCCCGGTGGACACCTGCCCCTCAAGGCCCCAGCGAGCAGGGGGATGGCTCTGGGCAGGGTCCCTGGGCAGGAGCGGGCGCCAGGGCACGTCTGCCTTCCAAGGGCAATCTCGTCCCCACTCCTTCTCCTCCCCACCTTGCTTTGCCTCTGCCCGTCTGCCTGGTGGGGGCCCACCTTCAGGCCCGGCTGGAGTGCAGGGCCAGGGGAGACAAACCCCCAAATGGCGGCTGCCCAGTGGCTTCCCCCAACAAACACAAAATGGCGGGAGGCTTTCTCTGCCCTCTGGACCACGCGGTCAGCCCTCAGCCCAAGGTCCCTCACCACGGGCTCCCCCAACCCCAGCCTGGCTCCTGCCTGCCGACACCGTGGGCATTCACAGCTGTGCCCGGGCTGGAGCTCAGCCAGGGCTGGGGCCTTGGGGCTTTGTTGGTGGGACCACCCGAACACTCAGCTGAGGGTTTATTTCTATTTATTTGTACATTAAGGTGACCCAAATCCCTACCCTGGCAGAGCAGGACCATCTTCAGACCGGGCTACAGGGTGGGGTCTGCCTTGAGGCTGGGCTGGTTCAGTTGATGTGGCTGCTGAGGGCAAACTCTGTCTCTCAGCTTACTGCATGTGGCTGCTTCCCTCCCTCCCCGAGGTTTGCCTCCCTGTGCGGGCACCTCTGCAGCATCCCCTAAGGGAGGACATCTCCTGAGCAGCCTTCTGAAGTTGTGTTTGGGGGGTGGGATCCCACAGCTCTGGCCTGGGAGACTCTGGCTGACTCCAAGATGTCTCCCAGGTCTCCTCCCTGAGCTGCAGCCTGAGCTGGATATCAGGAACTTCACAGCTTACCCCTGGTGACTCACAGGCAGAATGCACAGGAAAACTGTATCTGCGTTTCAAAATACCAAAGGCTCTGTTGTCTCCTTCCCCCCATTGATTTTCCATTGCCCCAGCCCTGCCCCATCAGCAACCTGCCTGCCTGTTCTCCCTGCAAGGCTTCTGCAATCCCACTCATCCAGGTCCTCCTGGACCTGGACAGTCCTTTAGGTCAGTGAGGCCCCATTCCTTCTTATTTGGGAGCATGTTCTAGTGAGAGATGACTCATGAAGGTTACAGTCCAGTCAGGGGCTGCAACGCAGTTCTCTTAGATGATTACTTTGAAGGCGAGATCAAGGCACACAGCTCCAAATATTAGGTCTCAAACAGACAACTCGCTTTATTTGTAACAATAAGTAAAAGGTGAAAAGCTGGGGGGGGGAGGGGGAAGAAGAGGAAGACATAAGGAAAAGGAAAGGCTACAAAAGGAAAAGTGCAAAAAATTTACCACCACCAGTGAGAGAACCAGGTGCAGTCAGCCTCAGGCAGTCAGGGAAGGACTGCTGGGGGGGAAGTAGGTGGTACTAGAATATCAGTATAGCCCTCCTCACTGGTGTTGACATAGAAAACAGGAAGGAAAGCGAGGGCAATACACATAGAGTGATCTAACTTATTCCATCCCGTGTTTGGACAGTGACTCGAGGTGCCACAGTCGATCAGGAAAAGACCACGTGACAACTGAGAGGGTTCAAGCAGAGTGGTAGCTTCAAGCAGCTATCACACTTTATTAAGGGTGGTTTGCTCTATTTATAGGGTAGGCAGGGAAGGCTCTAGAAGAAGGGAGGAGCATGGGACTGACAGAGGTTGTAACCAATCAGGGAAGGAAGGAGGGAGCATGGGACTGAGAAGGACCAATAAGGGAAGGATCTGCATTGTGGCAAACTTTAGCCAATGAGAAAATAGGAGATAAACGTGAGGGAGAAAATACTATAAACTTGATAAAACCAGGGGTACAATAAATTCAGTGCATGCATTAACAGTTTCTAATAGTCTCATTCGGTTAACAGTCTCTATTCTGATATGGTAGCAATGTAACACTTCACAGGATGTTCTCGTCTGCTATTGCCTCGGCTAGTGTCCTTCATAGCTGCTGTTTCCAAATAAGAAACTTCTTCTCTTCACCACAGGTGCCTTCCACACTCATCAGTCCATGATTTTCCTTGTAGTAGACCTAACCCCAGTAATTTTGTAGGAAACTTACCTAGAATCATTAGGGTTTCTATTGCTTTCTCCTCCCCTGGCAACCTGCATCTCACCTTTGCTGTCCTCTGGGGCTGGATATTACCGAAAGTATCTGCAACGAAGAAGCCTTTTCGAGAGGGAGTGACACCACAGGAGGCTGTGTCTTCAAGTCTTAGAGCAGATATCTGAGCACTGGTATCTATTAGAAAAGTTAGAGGGGTTTCACGGGGACGGATAGGACAGGTTAGCAATAAGTCGCCTTTTGAGTTTTTGGTAAGCCTTCTCAAATAAAGCCACCCTTCATCCCCCAGCTTATCTACTGGAGACAAAGAGGGAAGTTTCCCTTCTCCTCTCCTTTCTGTGATTCTATCACTGGAGGGACCGTGGATGAGGTGGTTTTCAGGGGTTCCTCTTTAGTTGGCCATGATTGGACCAACATTTCTAGTTTATCTGTGGACTGACCATCAATAAGAGGAAGGGCCCCTCTAACACTGGTCTTGGTTGGGGCCATCACAGCCCTTTCCCTGTGAATACATTCGGGAGGAACCCTGTAGTGGGTCAGATCCTTGTCCATGAGATACCAGTACTGCACTTACTCTCATGGACTTCCCTTTTTCTCTCTCCTTCAACTCTTGTCCTTGGGCTGCTAGAGCATGGGTAGGTTTCCTCTCCCACCGTCTCATGTCTTTTCCATGATCGACTAGGAAATACCACAGCTCGGTTCGTGGGCTCTGTCCGCTCTCTCTAACTGGAGAATGTCTGGCTCTGACTTCAGATGCTCTGGTTTGCACTGGTGACATGTGGAAGCTGTTTTCCTTCATCTCCTCTCTAAGTTTCTTCTGTTCATCTTGTACTTCTGTAGTCAGTGCCTTGAGGTAACACAGCCCGGCTAAGGGTGACGAGGAAAGTCCACTCAGGGTCCGACACAGGTTGTAGGTAGTGAAGGAGTGAACCACTTTATTAAAATGACTCCTCTTTATATAGGGGAGCTCAGAGAACTTTCTGGAGTATTACAAACAGGGGGAGGAGTTTGTTAAAGGGAAGGTTGCAACTGGATACAGAACACAAGGGGAGGGACTACGATTGAATATGGATAAGGCAGGAGGGATGACACTCTTGTCTAGGAACAAACTATTACAAAACTGCGGATGGGAATTTACCATTCAACTTGCAAATACCAACTTAACATAAGCTCATCATTCTACTGTGATAACTTTTCCCTTATTAAGTTACGTTCATTGTCTTAAACAAAGTCCTCTTCTTCTGCTGATTCTTTTAGGGCTACAGTCCATCTCTGGTAGGTTTCTTTTTCTCTTTCTCCTGCATCCACATCGAGGCTCTCAACCATTGTCTCTATAGTGGAGATATGGGCCCATAATTGGGTGTGGACCATGCTGTCGTACATCCTGAGCCCACTGTCTCTCTGTTTCCTCCAAAGTGCAGTGATGCCAAGAAATTGGTGTACACGGATGGCCCTTGCTGTGAAAGGCTCCACCACATCTGTGACATACACCTGACATCGTCAGGGTTGTGGCTGGGTTGCCCATCCTTATCAAAAAGTATCTCTAACAGTGCCATTTCTCTCAGGCATTGGATTCTTTCCTCCATGGTCTTCCAGACCATCTCATAGGGGTGCTGCTGCAGGAAGTCTCTGTAAACAAACTTGTCTCACACACCTGTTAGAAGTCGCTCCCAGCGAGAAAGGACTCCCTCATGAATGCTTGCTTGATACCCAGATCCTGGGCCAGGGATCCCAAATACCTTGCTTCATTGCCATCAAGTGGCAAGCCTTCACCCATAAGGTTCCACTCTTGAATCAGCCAGGTCAAAATGGGCTCGTTTTGGCATCAAGTAACGTCGTTCCGTGTATTGCAGAGCTGGTCATATGACAGGGATTCGGGAATGATCTCAGGCTCTGGGTCCTCCACTGGTTGTGAAGGCCCTGGTTCCCCGTCCTTGTTAACTGGGCGTATTGACTTGGCTTTATACTTCTTCCTCTGCACTGGGGCCACTTCTGCCAGCTGTGACTTCCCTTCTGGTGTGACCGGGGACTGAGCACTTGTGATGTCTATTGGTAAGCATGGGCTAAGGTCCAGCACATTGCTATGAGCTGTCCATGTCTGGAATTTATGGACTGATGTTCTTTCAGGCACTCAGCAACCTTACAGGGGATCTGTGTTTGGTCAGGGGAGAGCTTCCAAACAATGGGGGAGAGTATTCCTTCAGCACCTGGCCTATCTCCTCCCATGCTCCCATCCAATCAGAGTGATTTATGTCTAGGGCAGGCTGTTGGACCATGGCAGGAGGTTGGACTGTGGCAGGCTGTTGCACAGTGGCAGGTGACTGAACAGTGGCAGTCTGTAGAACAGCAGCAGGCTGTTGCACAGTGGCAGGTGGTTGGACCATGGCAGGCTGTAGCACATGCCAAAAGAAGTTAGACCACATGTCTCTATATGCAATACACAGGTGATTAAACAAGGGGGTTTATTCCTTTTCCACCTTTCCTCTAGTCAAGCCCCACGTTGGGTGCCAACTAATGTCTGAGTTTAACAAGATTACAATTTAGAAATTAAGAGACTTCAAGTGGAAGTGTGGAAAAGGAAAAGAAACAGCTTTTTATTAACAAAATCTGAATAAACAACAAATGGTGCAATCAAAAGCTTTCAGAAGAAACAAAACAAAGTCCCAAATCCCCAGCGGGGGGAGGAGAAACCCACGGCAACCCGGGGCAGGGGCAGGAAGGCAGGACCGTGCCGGCAGTTCAGAAGCTGCTTGCAGCCACGTGTGCTCAAAGCCAACGATGAAAAAGTCCTTTTTCCCACAGGCAGTCCCGAAAGCAGAATACCTCACTCGGAGATGGGTCGGTCTCTCTCTCTCAATCGTTCTCTGCGACATGTCCCATGGGGAAAAAACTTCCTCTCAGGAAAAGGGAAAGAGGCGGCCCAAAACCGGGCTCCTGCTCTGTCTGGTCCCGGACCAAACCCAAAAACCCCTGAATGAGGCACTCCCCACCCTCCCCACAGCAACCTCCGCTTCCCCAGAGCACTCCCCGTCCCCTCTCCCGTGCTGCCCAGTGCGCGCGGCTTCGCTCCATCCCCCCCATCCCGGAGGAAACAGATGGGGGGGCATTTGGGAAAAAATTCCGACATCACTTTCAAACCTATGACACTTTTCCAAGCCCCCTTTGCCATGTAGATGTGTCTGGGTGCTGCTCAAACTCATCCCAGGGAAGGAGCAGGCTGAGGGTTACTGGCAGCCCCTTCCTGCTGCTGCTCTAAAGGATGCTGGTGCCAGGGGTGGGAGAGGGCAGGGTGGGAAGAGGGAAGGGAGAAGAGGGGAGCAAACTCCTCCAGAGAGGAGCTGACTGCGGTCAGTAAGAGAATAGGATGTACAATAAACTGACACTTCAGTCTTGTGTCTTCTTGCTGACTGAATGATTCGTTTAAGTGTTTTGAACCAGATTCTTACATAATTTAACAGTGTGTTGGGCAATTAAAAGGTATAGAAGGCCAAATGGAAAACTAAGGTTAAAAAAAAAAGAAAAAAAAGGCTGCTTGTTCCCATAGTCCATGAATTTACTGAAAAAGGAGTTTTTCAAGAACAAAGGTTCTTGCTCCACTCCAGGAATAGTGTAATTCAGTGCACCAGAGAGATTTTCCCTTAAAACATTGCTGATGTTCTCATGCTGCCATGCATTAGTAGAGATCGGGTAATTTCTCACTATGTTTGATTTTTGTTTGGAAACAGTAGGAGAAAAAAATGTGCCCACTGTGAAGATTCAGTTCATGCAGGTCGGCTGTTATTTCAGCTGCCAAATAATTCCTGCATGGGGAACTCCCAGAGGCTTTCCCAGCCAAAATCTGGTGCCACTGGGGTCTGCAGTGGGCTCTCCCCTAGCACGACTCACCAGGCCGAGCTGCTGGGCCTGTTTGGTTTGTTTGCTGGTTTTTACTGGCTCAGAGTGGCCACCCAGGGTGCTGGGCATCCGAGGAGATCGTTTAACAAGGCATGGAACAGATTTGTTGGTTCCTCGGAATCAAATCAAACAAACTGTGGGTGTTCAGCCCGGAGAAGAGGAGGCTCAGGGGAGACCTTGCTCTCTACAACTGCCTGAAGGAAGGCTGGAGGGAGGTAGGGGTCGGGCTCTTCTCCCAGGTAACAAGTGACAGGACAAGAGGAAACAGCCTCAACTTGTGCCAGGGGAGGTTTAAATTGGATATTCGGAAAACTTTCTTAATGGAAAAGGTCATAAAGCACTAGAAAATGCAGCCCAGAGCAATGGTGGAGTCACCATCCCTGGAAATGTTCAAAAAACATTTGGACCTGGCACCTGGGGACATGTTTTAGTGGTGAACAGCGTGGTGGTGCTGGGTTGATGGCTGGACTTGATGGTCCCTGCCATGGGCAGGACACCTTCCACTAGACAAGGTTGCTCCAACCCCATCCAGGGATGAGGAGTCTCTGGACAACTTAGCTTATTTTTTTTTCCCTAAAAGGCAAATTCTCTTCCCTTTCCCTTTTCCTTACACCTTACCATAAATTCCTCCATGGTGTCAGAGGGGCTTCCTCCCCACCAGATTCCCCAACACTCCCAACACCTGTAGTCAAGTACCCACTGTGAGCAGATTTGCCATGAGAGGAGGAGGATCAGACCTGCTGGAACCCGGCTCAGAGATCTCCTTTCTTCTCTCAGGATCTTGTGGGAGCTTTGCATGGAGAAAGGACAGGGGGTCAGGCAGCCCCTCCAGCGCTCCCTCAGCTGCTGGAGAAGGAAGAGCTGGTGAATAAAAGACCAATAACTAAGTACTCTCCTAATTTGTCTCAGTGTAAATTATGTGGTCCACTCTGATGTTTTCTCCACCTCCATCCCCCAGTGCATTTCCCAGCATATGGAAGGAATAAACCAGGTGTGAAGACTGGACAAGGAAAATGAGTGCACACTGCTTTCCTCAGGAAGGGAACAGAAGATCCTGAAACTTCTAGAGGAGATGAGAGACAGACACGAGGGCCAAGGAGCTGATTTAGTAGCAGAGGTATCAGGGAGAAGAAATAAGAGGGGAAAGAAGTGGTTTGTGGCTGTGAATTGTAGGGCAGGCAGAGGACACCAGTGACAGAACAGTTTGGCACCTCCTGGCCCCAGAAGTTCATCTCTGCTCAAAGGGCATCCACGGCCTGGCTCACCCAGCACAGGTGACAGGAACAGCATAAAAAAAAAGGAAGTTAGTGTAAAAAAACTACCTAAATATTGCTGTGTGTTCCCAGCAGATTTTGCAGCCTGTCCTGAGCACTGTGGCCCTGGTTACACTGTTCCAACACCAACACAACAAGATCAGGGGGAGCTGATTTAATCAGCTGGTTAAAATTGTGGGGACCACTTTAATCTTGCTGCTGCTGCTGCTCAGAAGGCAGAGGGTTGGGCCAGAGCCGCAGCTTCTGAGGAACAACCAGTGACAGACAGACCCAGGGACTGAGCAATGAGGCTCCACCTCCGCTTGGGAAGAATTATTAGCCCAGCAGGAGCCCAGCCCCCGAGCAGGACCCCTGGAACTTCTGCAACACAAACAGTAGGGAGTTCATTCATACAGCAAAAGATTTCCTGCCCTTATCTGCCCTTCCATATCCACTACACCTCTTCATTTAAACTGCCATCCTGGGAGCACTCTGTCCTGCCCCCGCTTCTGCTCCGCGTGAAGATGCTTCTCTGTTATGCTGCTGCTCTGTGGGTCTCCTGGGTCCCTCCCACTGAAGGAAAATAAATCTGTTTACAAGAAACAAGCAGCTTTATGTAAACTACAGCCACGAGCTGCCAATTCCGTGTTCTCCCAGCCCAGAAATGCATCCTCCCCCCGGCTCTGTCAGCTCCAGGGGTGTGTCGCCATGAGGTCATGGCACTGGGGACTGGAAAGCACCAGACTATGCCTTGTGTCTTATAAATACAGATGTGTGATGATTATCTCATGATAGCCATCAGAGTTCCTGCTGTAATGATATTCCTCATAATTTATCCTTCAGGAGCTTTTAGGTTGGGATCAGCCTGTGCTCGGAGCTGGAGAAAACTGTGCTCAGGGTGTGCTGTGTGAAACAGTCCCTGTGCTCCTGGTGCTGCCTGTTCCCTAAAAAGATGGAACTGTTGCATTTTCCTGAGTTCACATGATGTGTGTAACCAGACAGTCGGATAATTTCTAGTTGGGATGATGGATAGTAATGCTCAAACCACTAATGTCACTAAATATGGCTGCACGAGATTAAATAAGAATACCCTTACTGTCAACCACATTCCCTTTTTTTATTACCAGATTATATGGTAATATGTTATTATAGTTCTTTCCCTATATTTCTTCTTTCTATATGTTGATCATCTAGGAGGGCTGCAGCTGCAGCAGGAGTGGAAGCACCCGGGGAAATGACTCACCTCCCATGGGCCAGACGTGGATTTGGCCCCAGCAAACCAGAGGAACACTGACATAAAGGTGGAGCGTCGTGTTATTCAGGGAACAAAACATCACAGCAAAGGACTGCTTTGAGTTTGCTCTGTTTCTCAGTAGACTTGTGAAGTAAGTGGGAAGAAAATGTCCTCATTGTTGCATTTTAAAAGGTCAAGTGTACAAACACCTTCAGCTGCAGATGATCTGAAGGACTCTGGTTATGGCCCCACTCTCTGCTGCTGGGAGGCTCCAGCCCCAAAACAGAACCCAAAACTGGGCTCCAGCCCCAAAATGAGCAGGCTCAAACTGGGTGAGGTTTCAAGAGACAGCAAGAGGTTCCCTTTTTCTTTATGCTGCTTAAAAATTCCTCCCCTCTTTCCACTAAATAACCTGTACAGGCACTGTTGGATGTAGCTTCCAGTTGCATGATTTCTTCTCCCTGTACTAGTGCTGAAGTGTCAGTGCCCCTCAGGAGGGACCTCTGTGAGCACTGGGATTCGCACTCTTTGCACTAAAGTCCTGGCAATATAAAGATGTTTTCCCTCTGCAGTTTGCAGTAAGTCAGGGGCATCCAAACTCTTCCAGAGCAAAGCTGTTTAAAGGATGGGTTTAGTCTCTGAAGGCTTCCAAGGAGTCCTCCTTGGAAGCTGCACTGTGGGCTGCAGCACATGCAGGGCAGTCTGAGATGTCCCTGTACCCTCAGAGTTTTAGACTGAGCTTGGAAAACGTGCATCCCTCACCTAAGCATCGTTAACATCAGACAAGTTACCTTTCCCCTTTCATTTCCAGGGCTGGGAGGGAGGAGGGAGGAGGCTTGGAATGGCAGTGCAGGGTGGTTTTGGCACTGTCCCACCTCCAGCAGTCTCTGCTTTCCCCCCCCGTCCTTGCAGGAGCTCTGTGGCTTCACCCCATGAAAATACCCCATGGAAAACCCTCTGCCCCATGCAGAATTCAGAAGTAATGCAGAATCTCTCCCCACTTCTCCCTTTCCCAGAAATGAGGCTGTGTGTGTGTGCACATGCCAAGTCTCAGCCCAAAGAGAGTTTTATACCTGACTTACAACCCACTGAAATAACTTTATTATGGAAGCAGTGACATAACTTTGTAGTAATGCTCTCCCCCCCCACTCTAATGCTGGTGGTTTATAGGCTTTTATGAGGTGTGTGCACAGGAGGTGACAGGCCCAGCACAGGCAGAGCTGGCAGTGCCTGCCCGGGACCCTTCCAGTGAGGGGCTGGTGGCCCCAGGGTGCCTGGCAGCCACGTGGAGATGGAGGGTTCCTCTACAGCAGACCTGGGACCTGCGAAAGGGACAAGGACATGAGCTGAAATAGCTCATGGCAGGGCTTGGCAGGAGCTCCTTCACCTGAGAACAGACCATGACCCCCCAAAATCCTACAAGTTCTTCTCCTTAGCCCTGAAGGGGCAAAAACAAACCCAGTTTTGTAGGTGCTGCTATTGATTAGCTTCAGTTGAGTTGAATGGGCCAAACAAAACCAGAAGCAAAGGAGGAGAAGAGAGGATCTGCTGTGCTTGCAGTGTGGACCACTGGCATCAGAGCCTTGTAGCTGTGGGTTTCTGCTGTTATGGAATGAAATGTCCTGGGTGGTGCAGTTGTATTTGAGGGAGCTGGGACTCCTCTGAACAGCCAGGTAACTCTGGATCATCCCTGGGGACCAGGTATTGATTAGAGTGTAAACTGCATCTACCATGATCTTGCATTATCATTGTTAGGAAGATAGACACTTCCATCACTTGGTCTGTTCAACCTGGAGGAGACTGAGGGGAGACCTCAGTGCAGTTACAACTTCCTGGGGAGGGCAGAGGAGGGGCAGGCACTGAGCTCTGCTCTGGGGGGACCAGGGACATGGTACTACATTTTTATTGTAGTAACAATGAGTCTAAAAGGCTGAAAGAGAAGTGAAAGGAAATTGTGGGACTGTTCCAGGCTGAGGTGATGTTTTTCTTCAAGATACCTAAATGAACCACGTAGCGATTGCAAGGAAGGTGTGAGAAGATGTGTTGGATAAAGGGCATGAAGAGGCTTTTGGAAGCCCTCAGTGGGTGCAGGAGATGAAGGAGTCCCAGCAGCAGCTCCTATGAAGCCTTTTCCTTGCCTGTGCAAGGACAACTGGGAAACCTGGCGGGTGGAGAGTGCTGCTCCTCGGGAGTGTTCCATGTGCAGCCTGCAGCAAGCCCCGTAACCAAAGCTGTGGCTCCAGGCCCATCCCAGAGCAGCATTTTCCATTTGTTCACTGCACACGGAGCAGAAGCTGATTGAACTCTGAACCAACTCACACTAAATCAGTGAGGACAACAGGCCTGGGGAATGCAGAGACTGAGACAGGCCCCACCTGCATGGAGAACGTGCTGCAGCTCCTGTGGTGGCTGTTAACTGAAGTGGCACAAAACCCCAAGGAAAACAACCAAGCAAAACCAAAACAACCCCCTTATGGGGTATCCAGGGTTCTCAAAGATGATGTCAAGCCTTCATGTGAGTTGATTAAACACCTTGGGGTGATTCTCAAGCAGGTGATCCAGGGTTAATATGTACTCGAAAGCTACTGTCCAAAATTGGGAAGAAATCAATTGAATGCCATGTATATGTTTATCTCACCTAAAGTGTTTTAGTAAATCTCTAGAGGCCTCCTTGTTATAGAAAATTAACTCTTGCCACAGCATTGTCTGAACTGTGTTTTCACATGTATGTTGGCACAAAATTCTGGATTTAAGAACAATTGAATTTGAACCAAACTTACTGCAGCTTTCAGGGCTTGTTTACCCGAGTCTGACCATATGGGGAAGGATAACCCTGTACATATGGATCATGGGATTGCAAATATTTATTCCTTTAACTCCATTTCTCTTCTTCCTCCCTTCCCTGCAGTCGTGCCAGCACTTCATGTGTCTTTGGTCACTGTTTTCTCCATTCATTTTAAAACAAAAATCTGTGGAGATTCAATCTGCACATACAGCATGATCTATGCAGGTATGATCTGTAGGTACACAGAGGTTGCAGTATGGCCTGGAACACTTTGTCCTATTTCCCAGCTGAAGTGGCTCAGCTGCTCGGGTAGAGGGGAAAGGCAAAGGGAGAGACTGAGATCTCTCACAGACTTTGATGAACTATAAATTTTTCACAGCAGCAACATAAATATTTTACAGTAAAGGTCTGAAGCTTTCTTTCAGGGAATATTTCTCCTGGGAAAAATACCTAAGTTGGAGGTGATGGGATCAGATCCTCTCTACTCTGACTCTGTGTCACAGCCTTGCCTGGTGGTCTCAGCCCCTGCCAGTGATTTACTGAGTCTATTGACCTTCACTGGTGAGAGACCCTCACACTTCAGGGCCGTGCTGCTATTGGGGTCCTGGCTTAGTCTATGGATTTCTGCCTTAATTCTGATTTTTATTTCCCAGAATAACTCCTGTTTCCTTCCATAGCTTCTCTTCTGATCTAGAATCATTTGTTCTTCTTATTTTTTTTTTTTTTTTTTTGTCCACTGGTATCAAGTCCACCTTTCTACCCCTAGTGCTGGTGTGAGATTCTTAAACATTATGGCCCATGGGCTGTTATGGCCATGAAATCATTCTTTTGGATGGATTTTTCCTTAGGATCCTTCCTATGCTTCTAACTTGATCATCTTCCCTGGTCTCGTTGAACAGTGTCTCCACCTCTTTCTCAGGTACATCTCTGTTGGTTTCTGCCTCCCTCACACCCCTCCTAAAGGCTTGAATTTTTCAAGCCAGTAAATATTAAGAGCAGAGCAGCTGGGGGAGTGCCATACTTAAATTATCTCACAGGTCATCTGTGCAGCTGCTCACCTTCTATCTGGGACCAGCTGCTGTGAGCACCCCAGGGACACAGGATTTTAGCCCCCCAGAGATCTCTGTTTGACTCCTTGGCCCTGTCAGAGGACCCAAAAGACCAGCTGTTTGCTGCAGGGAACTTGCAATTCATCTCTTTAGCACTTCCCTGGCAGTGCAATAGGTAAGAACAAAATAGGTGGATAGCAAAGTCCAGCTTCATCATTTCTAGCAAGATCAGAATGAGGAATTACTTTGTTTAACATGAGAACAGGGAATATTTTCAATATCCAATATGATTTATTTACATCAAATTCTAAGTAGATTAATTATACATAGATCATGTTTCTTTTCCCAGATGATCATTTATCCAGATAACTCTGCAAACCAACAATTAGAGCACCATTCCCACTGCTCTGAGAATATTCTCTGGTGTTCCAAAGCTCAGCTGTGCAGCTGCTGAGCACAAAAAACACAGCTTTTAACAGCATCATGGAATGATAAAGCATCATGCAGGAAAGCCTGGTGCTCCTGTGCCAAAGGAGTTTGGATTCAAAGCAAAACTTCCAACAAACTGGTGTTTTCTTGTTTCCACAGTCTTTTCCTCCTGACTCTTCAGTAATTCCCAGAGGATGGGGTTGGTTGTGGCCTGTTCTGTCTTCAGTTCCCAAGCAGCGCGTCACTCAATGATCTTGGGAGGGAAGTCTTTGGTATCTTCCCAGTCTTTAGTTTTTCTCAAATACTAATCTGGGGGTTGCTAATTACTGAGTATTCTACTTTTAGATAACACAGAGTGGGAAAAGTGCTGTTCAGACACAAACTCATCCCTTTTCAGCTTCAAGAGGGAAATAGGAATTCTCTCCCTGCTCCTTCTGTTGGGCTGTGGTGCCACTGATGGCTCGTGGTGAGCTCTTGCCAAGCCTGTGGCCAGGGCACAGCTTTTCCCCAGCTCCTCCTTGGCAGCAGGAGCAGATGTGGGACTTGTTTTGAGGGCTGTCCCCTGAGCAGAGTCCAGGCAATGTGTGGTGCTTCCTCTGGCTGTGTTTCAGCACACATTTACTGCACCCTTCTGTAGAGTGAGGCATTGACTGGTGTCTGTGTAGCCAGGTATTTGACTGGATATTGGGAATGAATCCTTCCCTTTGAGGGTCATGAGGCCCTGGCACAGGTTGCCCAGAGAAGCTGTGGCTGCCCCTGGATCCCTGGAAGTGTCCAAGGCCAGGTTGGACGGGGCTTGGAGCAACCTGGGCTAGTGGAAGGTGTCCCTGCCCATGGCAGGGGTGGAATGAGATGATCTCTAAGGTCCCCAGCAGCCCCTGTCCCACAGTGATCAGCAGCTGGGCCAACTGAATCAGTTTTCTGAAGGATGTTGAGCTCTAGCTCAGTCTCAGGTTGTTCAAGGAAATGTCCCGGAGAGCTTTCCCAGAACTCAGCTCCTCCTGAGCACAGAAGCAACAGGGAAATGAGTGCCAGCCCACACCTTGGTGAGGCAGTAAATTAAGTGATGAAATACCAGAAAAGCACCTATGAAAGAAGTTATCCTGCAACCTGAGAAAGAAAAATGAAACCATTTTGTGATTCTATGATTATTTTGTCCTTATTTTTACTTGTGAACAGACTTCAAGTCTCCAGTGATTTCAACTCCTGCATCAAACCCTTGGAGGAGGAGATGGTGAGCACACAGCTCACAGTCCTTCCATCCTTTCTCCAGTCCCTACGAACACCAGACTTTTATCAAATTTTCTGTTTTCATTTCCTATTTTTATAATTATTTCTTTCAACACTCAAAATCTTGCCTAATTGTCAGTCCTGGAGTAAATCCCATCCCTGTCTGGTGTGGTGGGAAGGTGCAGGACTTCTGCTGGGCACCTTGATGCCTGCAGATCTTAAGCTTAGGTGCTTTTGCACAGCTGTGCTCATGTTGGAAGTTAAACATAGTCTTTGAAGAATCTGCAAGGTCAGCAGTGAGGATTTCGAGTTCCTCATGGCAGAAGCTGTGTCCATTTGGCACCTACGGCCATTCCAAGGGAGATTGGGAATTGTCCATGAACAATTTGATAGTAGAGTGTTAAAATATCCACCTTTCCACCAGTAACCTTCCATAGCTTGGCTGAACTGCCTGTAGCTAAAGAACCACATGTGAATTTGCATTTTCAGAGGGAATTTATTTCCCTGTGAAGTCTGAATGCACTTTTTTAGCAGCAGCAGCCTATTCAACGCTGCCTTGGCTCACCTGAAGCACTCATGGCTTTCACTGAAGGTCCACATTCACCTTGTGGCTGTTGAAAAGTCATCAGAGAAGCTGCTCCATGTTTTCCAAGAAGCTGTTTTGAATTCACCATCAAATATCAAGCAGAGCTCTGCTGTGCTGCCATTTTTGGTGAGGTTTCAAATGGCTTATTTTTGTGCTGTGATGAATTTTAATAATTGCTGTAAGTATGCTATTAGTCAAAATGAAGGAGAAAGAAACCCAATTATTAAACTAGACTGCTGTGACTGGAATCTATAGCTGATATATTAAAGCCCAACTGTCATGCTTAATAATTAACTCAACCCACTGGCAATTCTGGAAAAGAAAATGAACATTAATAATGAGTTAACTGATCATTATTTCTTTTCCCTCCTACCATTAGAACAATATTCTGCAGTATATCAATTAAACAATACAATAATTTTACATCATATGCACTGTGTGCTCTTGCTTTCCCAACACCACTTTTAGGTAATTATTGCTTTTTTCCAAGTCTCTGTTTGCTGCTTGGGGCTGTGTAAGGACTGAGGGAGCCAGTACAGGGTGCAAATGTTATTTTCAATGCCTTTGTTTGCACCTGAACCAAAGAGGAATGATCCACATCCAGACTGACAGGCACCTCCTTGTGAGGACTTTCTGTGCACCCAGAGGTTTCTAATTCTGACCCTCCCTCAGCACAGCTCACCCACCTGCTGAAGCCAAAATCCTGACTTTGCTGTGGAGTACACAGCCTCCCAGACTCAGCTGTGTGCCCCTCAGGGGGCTGTGAGCCAGTTCTCTACACAGGAGGGCACCTGCCCACCCTGAAAGGTGTGCTGATGTCACCTGGAAAGCCCCACCTTCTGTGGAGTGGCTCCATGACCACGATTTTCCCAAATTATTTTGGAAATTTGGGTTTTTTTAAGTGATAAATATTCTTGCAGGGAGGATGGATAGGCTCTGGTTAAACAGTGCCCTCAGTCACAGTGGGGGCAGCCTCCAGGGACTCATTTTAATTTGGATCTCATCTCTGCACCTCGGTGAGCTCTGCCAGCTCCATCTTGCAGTCCTTGTGAAAATCACCTTTTGGGCTCTGGACCTGCCAGTGTTTGCAAGGGAGTCTGAGAAACAGTAGAAACACTGCACAAATTGGGAGTGTGATCTGAAGTTATTGCAAGGGGGATGGTCCCCTGTCTGCTCAGGGAGAGGGAAGCTGAACGCAGGTGGCAGAGGAGAGCTGCCCTCAGAAATCTTCAGAGGCCTCCAGTGCCCACCAGAGACCTCGGGATGAGCCACATCCCTTTGTATATTTACCTTTTGGTTTGATTTTGGTGGTTGTTTGAGGAGGAGCCTGAACTCTCCTGACAGAAACCTGGACTCGATGACGTCAATAAGAGCTTATCAAACACAGGGCAGTGCCCACGGTGTGTCCCCAGGGGGCTGCAGGGATGGATTTCTTTTGCCATTCCTGATTAGAGGGCTGGATTTAGCTCCAGCTGGGCTTGGGGGATGGCTGAACTTGCAAATCACCTTTGTTTTTCCTGCACATGGGCAGGGTGTACTGGGCACGAGCCTTCACTCCCACTGTTTGCCTTTGCTGTTCCTTCCTCTCCTGTGCCCTGCTCCCCTCCAGCCTGTGGGCACGGGGCACCCTTGGGTGGGAAGCAGAGGTGAAGCCAGTTCTTCAGGGTCACTGATGAGCAGGATGGGGAAGCTCCCAGATAATTTACCTTGAAGTGGTTCAAACAACAGTTGTAATGTAAGTGCTGCTTGAAAGGGTCATTTAAAGAGGGGTATGTACATATAGACCAGATTAAAAGGGCTTTACCAGTACCTCTGTTACTTATAAAAGCAAATCAGAGTATAGCTATAGAATATAGTTTTAAAAAGGGAAAGGGGAATAAGCAAAAAAAACAATCCTCAAAGTGGAAAAACTTGGTTGCAGTCCAGGAAGGGAAATATTGGGATAAGGTTTCTAGGGGGCTGGATCCTGGTCCTTTGCCCTGCCCACATTCATGGATGTGGGGGAATGGTCTCCCTGTAGCACTAATGATAGAAGTGCAATTCCACATGTGGAGGGTTATGTTTCCAGGTCTGGATCTACGTTTTAAGCTATGTACATATTTTATTTTTGTATTCCTGATTTGAATTTTGCTTTCTGTGGTGTTTTCCAGGACTTGCTGCTGCTGCAGTCCTTGTTCAAGCTGATCATTTTGGATGTGGTGCATTTAAGGGCACAGAGATGGGACTTGTAAAGAGAATTTTCTGCATGGCAGCACTATCATTCCAAATGTTTATTGGAAAAAGCTTATTTATGCTGTGCATTAAAAATACAAGGATTTCAAGGGATACAGAATATCCTTAAAACATCAAAAAGTGGAAAATGATCCTAGATCACACGTTCCTTGTCTATGCAAAAAGTTTATATAATATTTGCTCCAGTTTACATACATTCTTGTATTGCACTGCATGGGGAAAACACATGGAAAAGCATCCCTGTTTTGTCAGTATGTCCCTGTAGGATGTGCTGAGCCAAGATATGCCCTGAGGTCTTTGGAGGAGTGACAGGGACCCAGCTTAGAACCTCCTCTCCACCATGGGCTCAAACCTGTGGCTCATTGTTTTTATGCTCTATGCATTTAGTCCTTTGCAGGGTCAGTGATGGGGAAGTTGTGTTCTGGTTGGTCTCCTACCAAACAACGTCCTGAGCCTCCTCTTCTGCTTTGTCCAGCTCTCCCTGGGTCTGCCTCAAGGGAAGAGAAGGTACTGGAGGGAGCTGAGGGGCAAGAAAAAATTGACTTTGGATCCAGCACTTAGAGAGAGACAGCTGGGGGAAACCCAAAAAAGCTTTTCTGTCTTTTTGGAGCTTCGGTCTCGGTATTGACCATTTTGTGACTCTGGAGAACACAGTATTCCCTGCTTTGGGGGAAACCACTGTAATTCTGCCTCTCCTTAGGGTGGATGTTATGGATCAGCCTGTAAAGGTTGCTCTGACCCTGGAAATGGCTGTTGTGCCCTTCTGGTCCCACTGCAATGTGCTGGAGAGGATGGAATTTGGGATTCTGGATCAGGGTGGGAACATTTTTTCTCTGAGCCAGGCTGAGAGAGCTGGGGGTGCTGAGCCTGGAGCAGAGGAGGCCCTGGGGAGACCTGAGAGCCCCTTCCAGTGCCTGAAGAGGCTCCAGGAGAGATGGAGAGGGACTGGGGACAAGGGCCTGGACAGACAGGACAAGAGGGAACAGCTTCCCACTGCCAGAGGGCAGGGTTAGACGGGATATTGGGAAGAAATTCCTCCCTGTGAGGGTGGGGAGGCCCTGGCACAGGTTGCCCAGAGAAGCTGTGGCTGCCCCGGGATCCCTGGAAGTGTCCAAGGCCAGGTTGGATGGGGCTTGGAGCAACCTGGGCTAGTGGAAGGTGTCCCTGCCTGTGGCAGGGGGATGGAATGAGATGATCTCTAAGGTCCCCAGCAGCCCCTGTCCCACAGTGATCAGCAGCTGGGCCAACTGAATCAGTTTTCTGAAGGATGTTGAGCTCTAGCTCAGAGTCTCAGGTTGTTCAAGGAAATCTCCCTGAGAGCTTTCCCAGAACTCAGCTCCTCCTGAGCACAGAAGCAACAGGGAAATGAGTGCCAGCCCACACCTTGGTGAGGCAGTAAATTAAGTGATGAAATACCAGAAAAGCACCTATGAAAGAAGTTATCCTGCAACCTGAGAAAGAAAAATGGAAGAAATCCCTGGACTGAAGAGCTGGTTATTGGGCTGAGGGAGGAGGGAGTGCTGCTTTTGGATGTGGAAGAGATATCAAGGTATTTAGAATGAAGAGGGAGAAAAGTTCCTTGCATAGCAAAATTCCCTTAAATCTGAATTAGCTATCAATAGTCCGAGCAGTTTGGAGAGATGACTCACTGCTTTGGAGGGTATTTACTCACAGAGTTGCTTTAGATAAATCCCCCTGATGCCTCCGTTATCTGACACTTTTTATTTTTCTATATTTAACAGAAACCAAAGTACAAGTCTCTACTCCAGGAGCCACTGCCAAGGAGATGATTATTCATTAACTCTGGGTAAGGAAAAATGGGCTTAGCAACATCTAACATCTCTGGGGGGAGTCTCTACATTAATTTCCTGTCAAATTCCTGTTGGTATTCTGTGTAAGCATTACTCCAAATTAATAATGCAAAGTAACTGGAAAGTAGCAGAAACCCATAGGCAAACATTGCAATTTTTTAGTCAGAACAGGTTTAATTGATATTGTTTGATGCATCCTTTCCCCTGAAATGTACTGAACAATTTCTGGTACCTGAATAATTCACTGTGCACTTTCTATAGAAACTATAGCTAAAGGACATTTTAGCTCTCAATTAGAAATGGTGGAATAATAATTGCTAATAATGTGTTTGATTAATTTTCACTGTCATTGTTGAGCATATTTCTTATGAATAAATGCCTTCATTAATAGATTGGTGTCATAGAATATAAATAAATTATTTGGGATACTTCCCCCCATCAGTCACTGAATAAATTATTCTTGATTTTTTTCTATTCATTAAGCCAGCTGCATTCCATTAAGAAAACAATATAAACCATAGTTCAGGGAAAGACTCTAATGCTTTAAAAATCCACAGGGAATATTTCTCTCATATCAACATTTTTATAGATGTAATCTTTTAACCTGGAAACGCTGGGCTCTGAGTCTAATTTGTGGAAATCACCAGAACTTTGGGGATAAACAACTTTGTGTGTTGGTGGCCAGTTGGCCCTGAGTCAGCAGTGCCCTGGCAGCCAGGAGGGCCAACCCTGTCCTGGGGCATCAGGGAGGGGATTGTCCCGCTCTGCTCTGCCCTGGGGCGGCCTCACCTCAACATTGGGGCAGTTTGGGGGGACACAATGGAAGGAAGGGATTGAGCCATCAGAGAGTGTCCAAAGGAGGCAACAGAGGTGGGGAAGGGCCTTGATTTGAAGCCGTGGGAGGACACTGAGGGCACTTGGTGTGTTCAGCTGGAGCAGAGGAGACTGAGGGGAGACCTCAGTGCAGTTCCAGCTGCCTGGGCAGGGGCAGAGGAGGGGCAGGGACTGAGCTCTGCTCTGGGGGGACCAGGGACAGCAGCCAGGGAATGGCTGGAGCTGTGTCAGGGCAGGCTCAGGTTGGATCTCAGCAAAAGGTTCTTCCCCCAGAGGCTGGTTGGGCACTGCCCAGGCTCCCCAGGGCAGTGGGCACAGCCCCAAGGCTGCCAGAGCTCCAGGAGGGTTTGGCTGATCCTCTGGGGCACAGGGGGTGACTCTTGGGGATGGGCCTGTGCAGGGCCAGGGGTTGGACTGGATGATCCTTGTGGGTCCCTTCCAGCTCAGCACATTCTGGTATTCTGTGACCTTGGGCCATTTGGAAATGCAGAAGGCTGGTGCTGCTGTCTCTGCTTGTCCCAGAACTGGATTTCTTCCTCTTACAATGAAATTTCCCCCTAATAGCTATATAAATGAATGACTATTTGGCAATAAGAGTTGAATGCAATTCATGCTCATTGCCTGATCTTAGGAGAGGGTCTCACACTGGCAGCAGTGTGGCAGTACCACAACAGCACGTGCACCCCTTACCTTTTTTTGCCACAATTAAGCGAGAAACTTTTGAGTGTTTGACATCATCTCCTATAAATTCTCCACCTAATCACCAAAAAGGAGCCAGTATCATTTTGATGTTTAAGCAATAATAATCCCCTTTTCGTTTCAAGGGTCTACTCCCTCAGTTTTATTCCTGTGACTAATTGTTCATCCATTCCTTGCTGCTAAATGACACTCAGTGTGGCTGGTGGCAGGAATTAATGAAACCATGAACTGCATCTCATCTGTGGCGACTCTTCCCTTTGCAGTCCACCTGGTCGATGAAGTTCCTCAGTGGTGCAGTGTGTCAGGGGATGAGAATGTCTTTGTTCTGGGCAGAGCTGCAGCACCACAACCACTTCAAAGGTGTGTAAAGAGTGAAGGGGTGAAGCTCTGATCTGGTGTGACACAGCACTGCTGAGTGCTCGAGGCTCCCTAGCAGTGTGTGCAGTATAAGGTGGGGAAGGTAGGTGAGAAAGAAAAGGGTCAAATACCATCCAAAACCAAACAGAAAACATGTGCCTCCAGTATAATCTAAATTCAGCTTAATTAGGTGACTTGGTTGGAGATGATGGAAAAGAAGTAATATCCCCATTAAAGGACAAACCCTGTTGTCTCACACCTTTAGAGGCCCCGTGTTATCAGGAGCACAGATGAGTGGAGCACCATCCCTGGAAGTGTCCAAGGCCAGCTTGGACAGGGCTTGGAGCAACCAGGGCTAGTGGAAGGTGTTCCTGCCCATGGCAGAGGGTGGAATGATATGAGCTTTAAGGTCCCTTCCAACCCAAACTGTTCTGGGATTCTATGATTCATCCCTGAGGTTTATCCACATGCATTGACTGTTTTGCTGTCTCTGGTCATTGCAGAACCCCAGCAGCTGAAACAACTTGCAAGGAAAGACCCTTCTTGACCTTCTCATCATCAGGGCAAACACTGCAACAACAGCAGCTCCCTGTGAAATGGTCTTCAGGTGCAGTGAGAAAGGCTCTGCTGGTGGTGCCCTGTGCAGTGTCTGTGTGCCCTGGGGCAGGTGAGGGTCAGACGGAGGGGCTGAGGAGCACAGGGGAGCACAGAAAGAAAAAGAGTCAAAAAAGAAAGGCCAAGTCCACTCTTGCCTGGTAGATGCTGTCCTGGGATCTGTAACACCACTCTGTGGGTTGCTGGCTGGAGGAAGCTCCAGTGTTGTATCACAAAATTGAAGTCGAGGCCTTGAAGGCATTTCCTGAACTGCTGACTCAAAAGGAAGTACGTGACTTGTTGTTTTTTTAAACATCAAGATTTTGCTCTTTCATCTTTCTCATCCTCTAGGCACAATAAGTTTAATATGAAACTTGACAGGAAACATGAGCTATTGCCCAAAGGTGGTGGCTAGTGATGAAATACCACCCTGTGCTCTGGGAGATGCCTTTTTGTCCCCAGAGGTTTGCAGGTTAGACTGGTACACATGTACATGACATGCTCTTACAAACTGTTGTGCTGCTTTTGGCACATGTGGGAATGCTGGTTTTGCATTAAATTTTTATTGTGTTCTCTATGTAATTATGCTCTATATGGTATCCTGTAATTACCAACTTGGATTGCTTTAATAATTCAATGAACATACTGGGGAAATTCTATTTACGTGGTTTTGAAAAATTTAGAGAGGTTTTGCTCTTTCTAATGGATCCTAGTATAATATCACATATGAGACATGAATTCTATCTCTAGGCCAATGTTACCAGTCAGTAACAAAATCAGGGGGAAAACCTCAAAAAGAGATTTCCCTGAGTCTGTGTCTCAGGAATATCAAATGGCATTTCATAAACAGACAGATTTCTAATTGCAGGTTTTTCCTGGGTCACTGCTTTTCAGAAGACCTTTATTGGAGTGGACAAACCAGTGAAAAGAGCAGCCAGCTACTCAGATTGAGCTAAGAGTTGGCTTTCCTGCCTGCTCACCTTGGGGAGGACACATTTACCGGGTGCTTTATGGGGAGCTCAGGATATGCAATTATTCTTTAAACTTGGAGGGTTTTTCCCCTCAGGTTTTCATAAGTTAAAATAGGAATGCTTCTCTCAAATTTACCAAATCAGAATCAAGACTGAAATTCCAGTTTCTGGGAGAAGGGAGGTTCTGTCAGTCAGCTTTGAAGGTGGTTGCCACCCAAAGGACTCTGATCCAGAGACAACTTGTGAGTGAGGGAGAAGAACCAACCCCCCAGCCATCTCTACTGCAATTACATGAACTTACTCTGAAAAGTGGAAGATATTAAGAAATAGAAGGAAATCAGTTAAAACAAAGCCCTTGAGCTCTGTGAAGTGCAGTGGAACTGCATAGCCCTCACTTTTTAAGGCCTGGGGAGGCCCAGGAGGCTCAGCTTCTGCTGTATCCAAACCATTTTGCATTTGTGATTTCAATCTTGTGGAAGGGGATGTGGCACAAAGAAAGCACCTGGAAGATGTTGTGGATTAGACCATGCTGGGGACTGGATAATGACCCCTGGTATGGACCCTCTGAGCATCACTCCTGTCTCCCTCCTCCCCAGTGAGCGAGTGCACCCGTGAGGGTGGGGAGGCCCTGGCACAGAGGAGCTGTGGCTGCCCCATCCCTGGAAGTGTCCCAGGCCAGGTTGGACAGAGCTTGGAGCACCCTGGGCTAGTGGGAGGTGTCCCTGCCCATGGCAGGGGGTGGCACTGGATGGGCTTTAAGGTCCCTTCCAACCCAAACCATTCTGGGATTCCATGATCATGGACTCAGTGTAACCTTCACACCTGAGAAGAAGCAGGGAGGGTGAACTTCAGGCAGGTGCTGTGGGTCTGCTGCACCCCTCAGTTAGTTTTGGGTAATGCCTGACAGAGGGCCTTGCTGACATGTTAATTCATGACAACTCCTAGAGTTTCCCAAGCAACAAGGCGATGGCTGTGCTGCTTCCCACTCTCACTGAAGACAAACCAGGTACTTAAAGGATGAAAAAAAAGGGGCAAATATGTAAAATTTGTAAATAGCAGGGAGAAGAAATGAATTATGTAAAGTAAAAAGGAAACTTAGCATGAAATTAAGGAAAAAGGAGGTGTAAATTTTGTATCAGGAACATCTCCACAGACAGACATATTGGGCTGTGACAAAAACCTATCAGAAATCAGGACTTTCTGTGCTAGGGAGGCTGCAGAGCTCTACATTATGCTTTAGAGCAGTTAGCATAATTTTTTTATATTTCTGCATTGGCAGAAAACACCAAAAATGCTCAAAGCATTTAAATTTTAAAACTGTGCAGGAAGCTGTGGATCCCAGGCTTGGGCTCCCATTGAAGCCCAGTCCCAGCGTGTCTCGGCTGTGGGTTTCCTGTCCATCCCATCCCATCTGGTGGGAATCAGCTTGGAAGCCACGGGAGTTTGCAGCTGGTGAAGCAGGAGCTGCAGCAGCCTCAGGTCAGGAGTATAAAGCTGCCCTAGGGCAGAGTCCCAGGTGCAGGCTTGGCTTCCCAAATCCTGTCCCCCCGGCCATCCCGTGCTGTCACCACTTGCCAGCCTGCCCTGCTGGGAGTGAAGGATGGCTCTGAGTGCTGTTCCTCCCCATGGCTGGTTACAGCTGGCTCTGAGGCACGGTGGTGGTTCTGACTGACCACTAAGCATGGCTGAAATGACATGTTTAAAAATGTCATTCTCTCAGATTTCAGTAGATGATATGCTGGATTAGTCGTTGTTATGTGCCAACATTTGATAGCTAGCATGGGAATTTGGAAGAGAAACTAGGGATATACTATCAGCCCATTGTAGTGCTGGACTAAATGGGCTCTTGATGGTTTTTTTTTTCCAAAGTGAATAAAAGTGGGAGGAAAACTGGCTTGCCAAGAGGAATAGTTAGCAATTAATGAAAAATTGCTTTGCTCTTTGTAGGCTTTACAGATGCAAGGATGGGACAAACATTTCTTTGGTCCTGATTCAGCAGGTTCACGGGGGTCACACAATTCACAGGACAAAGCTCTGGCCTGACCTGTGGAGAGGGATCTGCTGGAGAGCCACGGAGCACAGGAAAGCCTTTGATCTCTGTGTGCGCCTGCCAGTTGGCCACTGCTGTGTCAGAAATGCCTCTGCAGTTAGTGGGGAATGTGAGTGTGATAAAGGGGAATTTCAGAGTGTGCTGAATGCAAAGCCTCAGCTTCCTCCTGCCTCCAGAATGTTCTGTGGCTCCAGAACCAGCTGGATGGTAACACTTCTCTGCAGCCACCTCGCTCCCCCAGACATCGGACTCCTCCATCCACCACATGGAGAAATGAGCAAAACCAAGCTCAGAGACCCTCAGTCAAGTTGTATTAAAACTTTTGTGGCCACAGAAGATTTCCTCTGGCTGCAGGAACAGAGGAGCAGACTCATAATTTCTAGGGCTGTCTCAGCTGACAGTGGTGGCCGTGTTGTCCCTGTACTGCCCAGGATGGAGTCCAGCTTGCAATCTGTGCAAGAAATGGGGAATGTGAGCATGGCCAGGATTTGCAAGGAGACATAAGGCCAAATGCCCTTTGCATCCAAAACACACTTTAGAAGTGCTTGTTCTGCTGAGCTGGCCATACAGAATTTCTCTAAGGAGCTGAGCAGTGAGGAAAAACAGGAGCAAAATTGAAGCCCAAGAGGCTGCAGGTCTAATGAGGTCCCACCCCACACAGGGCTGGAGCCTGGAAGCAGGAAGAGGAGCTGGGAGGGCTGTGCTCCCCTCTCCGGGTGCCTGCAGCCAGGGGTTGTGGGCATGTGGGCTGTGCTGCTGCAGGGGAATGAGGCACAGAGGAGGAGGAGAGGGATCCTCCAGGGGAAATGGGAGCGAACTCTCCTGGGGGCTGGAAAGGGTCCCAGAGGAGCCCTTCCCAGCTGGGTGTGGAAATGTCAGGGTGAGGAGCACAGCCAGTGCTGGGGTGGGATGGCAAGAGTGGCTCTGGGAATGGGATTATTGAACAACTGCCACAGCTTGTTCTTTGCCTCACAACAACCTCCCCTCTTGAGTTTGCTCCAAGCAGCAGCCTGAATCCTGAGAGCTTGCAGAGAGCTGGCTCCTTGGAAATGGAACTAGGCCTGACAGGAAGCCATCAGTATTCTGGTCAAATACAAGTAGTAAAAACCCTATAGAGTAAAAAAGGTTGGTTTATTTATTAATTTTTTCTATTATGAGTTGTTACTCTGTTTGCCCTCAACTCTCAATTGGCCTTTTGACTCTTTGTGACTGGTTCCATTGAAGGACAGACAAGAAGGCCACTACTGCTCCTGGGAAAACCTGCTGGTATTTGCAGTGATGCAGAAAATATCCTTGGAAAATATCCTTACAGTAATGGGGGTGAGAGGAGGATTGTGATTCCTCCCAGCAGGAATGTCTGCACTGGCACTGGGAGATGTGGAGGGTGAAATGGGGCACTTCTTTGGCTCCTCAGGACTTGTGGGTTGGAGAGCAGTCCTGGAGCATGATCATCCATGAATTCATGCTGAGGTCCTGCCCAACAAGTCTCCAAGGAATTTCTCCTCCCCTCCAAGTGAAAGGTAAAGGGTGTGTGTGTGATATAACAAATACTGCACCATGTCTTTCCTGTGCAAAGGGCTCTGGGCTGTGAACCAACGGGGCCTTGGTACCACCAAAGACTGTTCTTTTTTGCAGCATTAACCATGAAGGGAAAACTCAACATTTTTGAAATGCAGTCCCAAATTTACACTGTGCTGGAATGTCTTTCCATTGCACAACTACAGGGTGATCTGCTCTGGGGTAGAGATGGAGCAATTTTTTGCTCTCCAGGAGCAAGATAAACCACACTTATTTTTCACACCACATGGGGATTGGTGGGAAATGTTGACATGGTTGTGTCTGTCTGTCAAGGGGACAACAGCAGCTTCAGCATTTTTTTTGCACAGCTCTTTAATATTCAACTATTTATTGACTTTGTCTTACAGTAAAGGAAGTGTAATTTTGTTTTGCACTTCAGGGATCAATTCAAGTAATCTCATCTTATTTATGAATGTAATGAGGTGTGATTTTCACAGGTATAAACTCAAACTGCAGCTACCAGCCTGTCCCTCATCTTACAGGAGCAATGCCAGCAAGTGATATATTGATTTCTTATTTATATTCTTATAGTAATTTTCTTTCCATAACAGGTACAGAAATCTGAGCATACATTTCTATATACTGTGTATTTTGTTATAAAAAGGAACTCATGCTCTGGGCATTAAATTCAGTTTGCATAACAATGTTCCTGCTGCAGCCAGGACTGCCAAGCAAAATATTTGCCTATTTACTGCTCTGATAGCAGAGCCATAGCATTTACCTTTGCTAAGTAGCAGCGTTTTGAAAGAGGCGTTTATATATTAAATGCCCAGAAAGGGTTGAGAAGAGAGGGCTGAGGTTCAGGGTGATAAATGTCTGAGAGACTTACTATGGGAACTTGGGTAGAAGTAGAGAACAAACCGAAATTCAGATCAGCCAGTGAGAGATAAAATCCTTGGGGAGTGGTGGAAAGGCTGGAAAGTGAGACTGGGACTAAAGCAGAGAAATGAGGGAATGAATGAAGCCTCTACTTCTGCTCTGTCAAAGCTTTTGCCTTTTATGCAGCCAGTCTAAATAACTGGGGGGAATCTGACAGTGATGCTGCAAACCTAATAATCACCTGAATTTTCATGTGAAATACTTCTTTGTTTTCACTGCTGAAAAAAAAAAGTATTAAAAATAAAAATAAAACCCCAGAAGTTTATTAGTTTTTGAAGGTGAACATTCAGTGAAGACACAGTTCCAGTCCGTGGTGGTTGCTCTGCCCTCGCCTTGTCCTCTCCTCCCTCCCAACTGCTCAGGAGACAGAGCTTGGGATGGTTTTCATTAGGCAGAGGGGTTAAGTGAGGTTTTTCTACAGATCTTTATAGTTAGGGTATGTCAGGGAAGGAATCCAGCTTGCCTTTCAGATCCCAGATTTGGGTTTGTAGTCTTAGCAATAAATTAAAAAAAAAAAAAAAAGGCAATGAAAAGAAAAAAAAATCCCCTGTGAACTCAGCACACATTATCATTTTCCTAGGATTTCCAGATCATTGTGAAACTCCACCAGGCCAGCTTCCCAGTATTAAACTGGAATTAAACTGGAAAATAGCAGGAGTTTGGAGTTGAACCAAAGGGCCTGCATGTGATGGGTCCTGTGGAATCAGGGGCTGTGCAGCCTCATCTGTGTGTCTTTTACCACCACTGCTGGGCAGTGCCAGGTAGCTCAGTTGTAAATAATGCATGAAAAACCTCTTAGAAAATCAGTAATACTTTTGAAAAGGCCCAAGTTTATCCATTCTTTCAGAAATACACATACAAATTCATCCAGACAGTGCTGGTGTCCTCAGCACAGAATGTCAGTGCTTGTGAAGGGAAAGAGAAGTGCAGATGAACTGGGGAGTGTTCAGTTACTGACTGCCTGCAATGGCTCTTTTTTGCCGGTTGATTCAACAAGAAAGCACATCAGACCCTAAGAGTCCAGGACCTGCTGCCACCCTTCTGGGAAGAAACTTCAGGCTGTGTGGAAGCTTCATGTGCTGTAACACCCACATTCCCACCTTGGTGGGGGCATGGCCCAGCTGACAGACACTGCTCTGAGGCAGGCTGGGGAATTATCTTACCAAAAACCAGCTCCCAGAAGCAAGACAATACATGCAATTCATTAAGTAACCCCATATGATCTGAGTTCCAAAACCTCTTCAGCTCTGAGAAATGCTGGTTAGGAGGAGAGTTTTAGCTAAAAGGAATCCTGTGGTTTGACAGAGCAGCAGCAGCAGGGCTGTGAAGTTCCCAGGCAGCACAGGCAGGGCTGCACTGCACGGGCAGCTGGTGCCTGGAGATCCCAGAAAATGCCATGTTGGAAGGGACCCACAAGGATCATCCAGTCCAACCCTCAGCCCTGCACAGGACCATTCCCAGAGGATCAGCCAAACCCTCCTGGAGCTCTGTCAGCCTTGGGGCTGTGCCCACTGCCCTGGGGAGCCTGGGCAGTGCCCAACCAGCCTCTGGGGGAAGAACCTTTGGCTGAGATCCAACCTGAGCCTGCCCTGGCACAGCTCCAGCCATTCCCTGGCTGCTGTCCCTGGTCCCCCCAGAGCAGAGCTCAGTCCCTGCCCCTCCTCTGCCCCTGCCCAGGCAGTTGAAACTGCAGTGAGGTCTCCCCTCAGTCTCCTCTGCTCCAGCTGAACACACCAAGCGCCCTCAGCAGCTCCAGGTGCTGCTGCAGAGACAGTGTCAGTGTGCCCATGGACAGCTTTCGGGGAAAAGTTTCTTTGCAAATTCTAAATTAATGCAAATAACTTGTCCAAGTGAGTTTGAGGAGCTGTACAGCCTCCCATGAGTGTGTGTGTTAGAGGTGCCTGCTGAGGATCCTCCTCCCCACACCCCTGGTGAGCCCGGCAGGGACCGGAGAGGCCTCGGCTGCTCCAACCACAGCCTGGGATGGGCACCAGTCACCTCCAATATTCTGTGGGTACCAGTGGAATTAGGTGTTTGGAAAAACTCGATAATATGAGAGTATACTGGAACATTTTTTGGATCAGGCTGCTGCATTACTCATGCATCATTAATTCTCCAAATATTAAGGGAACATTTCTTGTTATCGGGCCGTGCTCCGTTAAAGAGATACAGAACAGCTTGAGCCATGATGTCAAACACACCCTCGGCCAAGCAGGTCCCCTGCAGGAGGGCAGGGAGGACCCCAGAGTGGGGCTGCTGGTGTAGGAGAACATCTCTGGGCTCAGATGGACGCTCTGGGTTCCTGTTGCACTGCGGGGTGTGCACGTCCATGTTTTACCAGCCCCAAACTGCAATATCTCATTGTCAGTGCTCAGATTGCTTCACTCTCAGGCAGGATTTTCTGTTGTCACAGCAGACCAATTTAATGCTCTTTTTGGCTGCTAACTCTGCCTGTGAGCCTGAGTTTGAAGAGAGTGCAGCCTCAGCGCTGCTGGTGCTGGGACCACAGCAGCACTCATTACCTCTGGTTTTTAGCTGCTGCCATTCCAGCCAGACTCTCCTCTTTTCCAGCCTTGGAGCTGCTCTGGCACTTTCACTGCATTTGTTGCTGCTGTGCCAGAAGCACAAACAGAATGTCAAGTGAGCCTCATTTCCCCTCTTCTCTGTGTTGGTCCATAATGATGCTACCCACTGTTTTACTGCTCCTATTCCAGCTCCTGGGAAACTGATAGCTGTGCAGAACACTTTGGAACACTTTGGGAAAGCTGGGAGTGTGTCAGCAACCAACTGCTTTATTAAGCTCTTTTCCTGGATGGGTGATGCTCTCCCCTGCATTTTAAGGGCATCTCTGAAAGAGGGAGTGTGGAATTTGTAGATGGCAGAAGGGACCACAGGGAGAGGTTGGTCTGAGCTCAGCATGGGCTCCCACTGCCAGAACTATGTAATATTCCATGGTTTCTCCATCTTATTAGATGTTTTGTAGGTAGGCAGCTATTAAATTACAGCCCTTGATGGACATGGAAGGATACAAAAATGGCAAGGTCCACATATGCAGTGAGGGGAATCAGCTGAAGGTGACTGTTGAGGGGAATCAGCTGAAGGTGACTGTGGGAAAGCTCACGACCCTGGAGGAGGTCTGCAGCACCTCTGGCTTGCCTGTCTTCCCACCAGGGCCCTGGGAAAAGTGGAGCACTTCTGCCTTTGGGATCTGCCTAGAATGGAAGCAGTGCTGCATGCAAACCCAACCAAAGGCTCAGAATTCTGCATTGTCTTCCCAAGCCAAATGGAAAGAGGTGTCTGAGCATCCCCCAGTTCCCATGGGACTCCAAACTCCTGAGAACTCCGTGCCCTGAGCGCTGGTGGGGCCTCTGGAGTGGGAGATGCAGATGCAGCAGGCAGTGAGGAGTAGGACAGGTTGGATAAGCCATGTAATCTCTGGGCCCTGGGGACATTCCTTCTGCAGCAGAGTGAATTTGGCTGTAAAAATGTATCAGCTTCCCTTGCCTTTGCATACAGAAGACTTTAGTTTGGAGAGTGCATTTTTTCTTTTTTCCTTTTTTTTTTTTTTTTGCCCCCTATTTCAGTGGAATTATTTTTTTTAGGTATTCCTACTGGCTATGTGCAGAAATTTGAAAGGAAACAATATCTCTGCCTTTGGGAGCTGGTAGTTTTTTGTCATGGAACTGAGTTCTTGAAACACAACCAATTTTCTATTTAGTCCTTCTCATGTGTTATTTCTCTTTCTTTATGATGCAAAGTAGCTCTTGACAGAAATGATGCACTTGTGTATCATGTAAAAAGCAGACTTTAAATCAGAAGATATTTTTGGTGGCTTACAAGATGGAATTTGCCAAGGTGAGCTCTGGGGAGTGACTGTTTTGGGAGGCACAAACTGTCCCTCTTTTCAGTGTCCCTGCTAGAGAGCCCCAGTGGCAGGGGGAGCTTTGGAACCAACTCTCCATCACTACAACCTGTGGCACATTTCAAACTCGTCAGCGATGGAACTACAGAAAGATAAAGTGAGAGACTTGGGTGTGAACTCTGAAGGGGGGGAAGGCTGTTCAGCACCACTTGATGAGCCAGGAAATTCAGTTGCTGTAGTTTTCAACAATTTTCTCAGCTCTGGCATGTCAGGTGGGTGTTAATGCTTCCAAATTGCTTCCACCATGGGGATTTGCTCTGAAGAAGAAGTGTGACCCCAGGCACAGCCAGGGCTCCCAGGCACCAGGGACAGCGGGCACTGGGCGGTGCAGGATGGTGCTGGGAGGGCCCCGGGGATCCTGCACCCCGATCCATCATCGCTCAGGCTGGAGGGGAGGTGAGCAGGGACACAGAAACAGCGAGGAAGCAATGATGTAACAGTTTTACAAGGGAGGTCAGAACTGCTCTACTGCTTTTATCAGTTGGATTTGAGTGAAAAACGAGGAGTGTTTCTACAAGGATCACACAGGCCTGTGGTTGTGAACTTCACTGCTTGGCACAACACCAACACTACCAAGCCTATCAGAGCTCAAAGAGCATTTGGACAACATCCTCAGGCACATGGTGGGACTCCTGGGGTCCTGGGCAAGGCCGGGGGTTGGACTTGATGATCCTTGTGGGTCCCTTCCAGGTCAGGATATTCTGTCACTCTGTGACTTGGTAACTGGTGGATTACCCACGTATTTCCTGGGCATGTGGGCTCAGCCTGGAGTGTGAAATGGCTGTGGCAGAAATTCCTGAGCAGAGGCAGCTGCCTCATTTCCTCAGGAGCTTTTCCAAGCAGCATTCCTTGCTTTCCCACCTTCCCTCTGCAGACTCTGAGGCTGTTGAACATATCTAAGCACACAGTTTTTTCTGTGTCCCAGGAGCTGGCTTAGTCACTTAATGATTTTATATACCTCTATCTCTTTTTCTTCAGGGAAGGGCAGAGGTAAAAGATCTGCTATTCTGACGTTATTGAAGGCGTGCTCCTCTGTGGAACTCACCCAGGGGATCAGGGAACCTGCAGGGATTTCTGGGGAAAACTGTCATGGAGCTGAAACCAAAGCTAGAGGGGACCATGGGACCTACACAGTGACTGCCCAGGGGGTTGCTCTGGGTTGCAGGGAGGTGTCTGTGGCACTCCAGCATCACCTGGGGCGGTGACAAGTGCACATGATGCCTGTGGTAGGCTGGAAGGACCTGTGGAAGGTGCTCCTCCCCTCCCAGGTTTTTTCTGGTTGCTCCAGCAGGACATGATCCCACTGTCTGCTGGCAGGAAGGGTGTTTGTGCCTGGGTCCTACAGGGCAGCACTGGAACCCAGACAGCCCACTCAGAACACCCACACCTGGGGGCTACAAATCCTGAGTCACCTCCAGGAAACACTTCCAGCTGTCCTTGATGGCCTTCCCTCTCCAAAGCCTCTGCTGGGCAGGGAGGAACCACATCTTCCCCAAAAAGATGATCGCCATCTAAAATTTCCTTGGGTGTTTAGCCAGGATCAGTGAGATGCCAATCAGGCCAGGATAAGTATGGATAATTCTGAATACCAACAGAGTTCACCTGACACCCCCCCCCCAGTTAGGAAGTGCCAGCAAGGATGGAGAATAAAATCAGCCTGTCATTAAGACAATGAGGCCCATATGCTCGTGCAGTCAAATAAAAGTGAACTCAGTGTATTGAAGAGCCAAAAAACCAGATGAATGAACCACAACAGACATCCTGAAAATCATGTTTATAATGCAAATATTGATATTTCTCTCGCTTTTTTTCCCTGATGTAAATCACATCTCAATGAGGCATCTGCTAGAAGAGAACATATTTTTGCCTCTGAGCTCAGACTCAAATGAAGCAAACCCAAGTTGAGAGAATACCTACAGGCTGCTGTGATGACTGGAGACCACAGACAGTTGGGAGTCACAAACCAGACTTGCCATCTTGATGGATGCTGAGCCTGAAAGTCATTTATATGCAAATCTGCACAAATTAATCTGAGGTTTTTTTCCCTAAAAATGCAAACCACGCCATTTTCTCCTGGGATCAAACTGCAAACGTTGGGGCTGGGGGAATCCAGAAATAGTTGCAGTCAGAAAACACTTCAGTGCCAGAGAAATTATCCTCTTTCTCCTGTTTCCATGTTGCTTGTACACAAGAAGAGAAAAAAAGAGAAGAGAAACACACCTCCAGAACTTATGGGCTTGCTATTATTTTTCATTCTCAGGAAGAATTTCCCTTACTTTGCTAAAGGTTTGGGGTGTCATTGCTCTGCACTTGCTCTCTACCTGCTGCTGGCACAGACATTTATTGCTTTGCAGGTCTGACAGATCAGCCCACCTTTCTCCATCAGTGACCCAATTAACTGGGCAAATTATGTCTTATACACACTGCTAGCAGAGGGCTCTGAGCTTCAGGCTTCCTCCTGGGAAAATGTACCAAAATTCTTTTCCTTCCCTTTGAAGGTGCCCCTCTGAGTGGATATATCACATCCCTGGGTGACAGGGGCAAGCCTGTGGTACTAAACAATGTTTGGCTCAAGGGCAGTCAGATGTGCTTTCTCATCTGCTTTTCTTGTCATATATATATTTTTGCCTTTTGCTGATATTCTTATTTTTCTGACCCCCCTTTCAGGGAGCACAAAGAAGAAATATATCCTTTTCCTTGGCTTCCTTTTGGACTGTCTTCCTGAGAGCCAAAAGGCTGTGAATACTCTCAGTTCAAATGCCAGTGCCCTCTCATCTGGAGGGCTAAACTGGCCCAGCAGGTATGGACACACTGTCAGGAACAGGCACCTCACCCATCCAAACTGTGCACCCACGGCAGCAAAAGAGGGAAATGTTTGGAAAAGACATTTATGGGTTTTAGCCAAGCAGTGATTTTCATAAAACACAGTTTCAAATTGGTAACCCAGAGTTTATAGACTTTCTGAGCACTGAAGTGGGTAAGTAGAGCTTAAAAGCTATGAAATAATGAGAACTGAGCCCAAAAACCTGAGTGTGGAAAGAGCTGTGCTAGTTAACACCAGCTAAGGACTTGGCTCTCAGCTTCTCTGTATCCGATGACACAAGTTGTTGTTGTGGGGTTGTTTTGTTTCCATCTCTGCTGTTGTGGGATTTGACCACATTGCAACATCCCCAGCCTGTCAGAGCCTGCACAAGGGCTCCCTGTGCTCCACAGCACATCTCCATCACTGCAGTGTAACCCAGCACTCGGGAGGGTGCCCGAGGTGTAGGGGAAGTGTTGACTAAGGGACACTTCTCCAGCTGGAGTGTGGCACTGTCCTGTGCTGGCATCACCCACAGGCTGCCACAGGCCACTAAAGACCATTTCCTGCCCTCACATCACATTGTAAACGCATTAATAGATCACAACTGTGGCTCATCTCTTGCTCAGCTGGTGAAAGGAAATCCCTCTCCTCCAGATGAGGTGAGTGAAGGTGGGAGTGCCATTCCTGCTTCACCAGGACTACGGCTGTGCTTTCCTCTCAGGCACAAAAAGGTGCAGTTTGGGAGCTCATATTAACCAGCCTCATGAAGTGCACCATATGTTTTAGCCTTTCTTAATTACTGTAGCCTTTACAGCCTCAGCTAGATGTCATAGTTAGTGCTTTGTTTTACAATTAAATCTCTCCTTTGGGGAGATCTTAAAACCTTTTTCTCTCGCCGTCTGTGAAGTGTAAAGGAGAACTGCAAATTTACATTACTCTGGGCAAACAACAGTTTTGTTTGGAAAACAAGCTTTAAACTATTATTATATCAAGATGCTTTTTATTAAATGCTGTGGTGATGCTGCATAACAAGAATGTAAGAGATAAAGGACATTTTCTCTCCCTCTTCAGCAATGCCTTGCATAAGGCAAAGCTTCTGTTTATTATTTGCAGATAAAGGTCTACACAAAATAAAATAAAACCAATACCAGCTCAGGTCTCCACATGTTTTCAAGATCTCAATGCTAAGGAGGAATTTACATCTCAAGCAGACTGTTGGTAACCACTGAAGGACTTGAATCTATTCACAGCCCTCTCCCACTCCTCAAACCCACACACACTTTTTGCAGAGAGCTTTGCACCCAGATATGTCTCAGCAAAAAAAAAAAAAAAAAATTCTTAACTAACAGCAAGCTTAAATTTAGCCCTTCTGAGCCTCATGTGGAGATCGCTGAAGTTCCACTGGAAAACAACTCGCTGAGGTGATTCCTGGGGGCAGGGATGGGAATGCAGCTTTCTTTGGCTCCACAGCTGTTCCCAAGCACTGACTAAACATCACAGCTCCCCTGGAAGGTAAATAAGGGATTAACCACACCTTGTGGGCATCACCTCGGGGTGGAATTCAGCAACAGTGTGGCGGGAGGGGAGCAGAGCTGCTGCGGGGGGCTGGCTCCATCTGGAACTGTGAGGAGCTGCCACCACTCACCCCAAATGTCATGAGGTTTTCTACTTATGGCAGCAATTCCCAACTATGTTTTGTGCTACTTTACACAGATAATGCCAAAGAGGGAAAAATCCTCATTATGTTTTCCAGTTTCTCAGTGACTGGTGCTGTCTTGTCACAGAAGGATTAGTGTTGCAGTTTCAGGGAAAATCAGTTTAATTTATTGCTGATTGAAACAGAGATGGGCCAGAAACAAAACCCTAAAGCACGTTCCTCCCCCTCTTTTCTCTGGGGTGTCACTGGGCTGTTTCTAACACGTTTTTCTTCCCAGACCAGTGGCATTTTAACCTTTCTCTGCTCCCTCTGCCCAGAGGGGCTGAGAGGGGGCCATTGTGGAACCCCCTGGGACCAGCCCAGCCTCCCCTCACAGAGGGGCCTCTGCAGCCCCCCAGCCTTGCCACAGGCACGAGGAGAAACGAGGAAAAGGGTTCTTTTTGTGTGTGGACACCATAAGAGGCCAAAGGCACTGCGCTGTCCAGAGGAATTCCAAAGAAGAAAGTGATGGTGGGTGGTGCCCAGAGGTGGAAGGGCTGCTGCAGCCCCCCCTCCTCACCCCAGGCAGGGCACACTCCTGTGTTTTCCTTGTGTTAATGGTTCCCTGCTCCCTCTCCTTGAGCCAAAACACCTCTTGGAGGACACCCTGGCTCCCCCAGGTCTGCCACAGGAAGCCTAGACCCGGCTTGGCTGCACCAAAGGTGCCGGGGGAGAAAGACCCTCCTGCATGAGGAGCCCCCTGAGGGGTCCCCTCTTGCTGGTGGGGCCTTTGGCAGCCACACAGTCACCTCTCCTCCTCCTCGGGTTAAAATCAGGGGGAAAATGAGATCCCCCTTCCTTCTCTGAGGACAGGGTTTGCACAGGGCTCAGGTGTGACTCCAACATTTTCCCTCACCCCTGTGAGGATGCTGGACTATGCAGAACTATTCCAGAAAAGCCTGGAGGTGCACAGGGGACACAGAGAAGTGGGGTTGTTCTGATGAGCAGCTACCACAGTGCTTTGGTAATCCCAGTGTTCAGATCTCACTGTGAGGACAATCAAAAAACCCACTCCAAACAAACAAACACAGTTTCCTCTGTGACCCTTTCTCTTCCCCACAGAGGCTTGTGGCTCACGCTGGAGACCACCGGGGTGGGACCTGTGGGCATCTGGGATCTGCCCACCACTGCCTGACAACCTCTTCAGAGCAACCCTTCCCCCGAAACTGGAACTGAGGACACAGTCTGGGCTGCTACAGGTCAGACCCTCACTATGGAGGATTTTTTTTTGTATTTATTTATTTTTCTTTCTGATGGTTACAATACTAATGAGCCGCATTTTTCATTCTCTCTGGCATTGTTAAGGAGAAACAAGGATATAGGGATATCCCTAAACAGTTTACGTCTGTGTTCTGAGTCTCAGAGTAAACACCCGGCCAAATTTCAGGGGGGAAACTGGAGACAGCTGTGAAAGGGGCGTTGCTGCTGTTTGTTTTACAGGGTCAGTTGTTCCCTTCAGTAGGAACGGGGGAACCACGTCCAAGGCTATCAGGAGTTGACCTTTGAGCACGAGCTAACCAGGGCCACACAGTATTCCAGCCTTGTTCCTTTCCTGCCAGCAGCATCCATGAATCCAGTGAGGCAGTATGTGCTGTGTGTGGGTGCCTATTGCACAGATCGAGCACTGCAGCTTCAGATACGGTGGGAAAACAGAAAATGAGACGTTGCAGTTGGGTTTTCCAGAGCAGGTAACATTAGGACTAATTTTTAACTTTGAACCGAGATGTTTTTGTGTGCACTGGGTATATTTGTGCAGGATGAGGTCTCCAAACAGTCCCTGTGGGGCTCAAGAGCTGGTTTTGCTAAGAACTTGGCTGGCTGTGTGTGTCTGCACTGCCCAACAACAGGGATGGCTGATAACTTTCACATGTTGTTAGAAATCCATCATGGCAGAAGTTGGTGCTAACCAGCTCACATGGCTTCCAGCTTTCCAAGATTTAATCATCAGGTTTCCAGGCTCGTTCAAGTTTTTATTAGCTCCACACCTTATGCAATTTGGGAAGCCTCTAATATGAGGCCCTGCTGCTGGCTGGAGGAGAGAGCTGGTCTGCCAGCCCTCGGTGACAGTCACCCGTGTCCCCACAGCAGTCAAAACACAGCTTTACTTGCTGCTTTGGATCATTTGTATTTTACACGAAGCGAGGAAATCAGCAATGACAACTGCATACTCTACGAGAGCAGGTTAGTTTCTATCCCAATGGGTTTATTTTAACAGAAGACTGGTTTTTTTGCTGCAAGCCTGAGGCTGGGGTAGCAGGTGGCACCAAACAGCAGTTTGTGTATGGGGTAACTTTGTGACATCTGGGGAAAAGCCATTCAGTGGTTTGTTTGTGCAGTGGGTATTTATTACCAACCCAGGATGTTACTTGAGCTCAGACCCTGTGTTTTTGGCCTCAGTGCAAACATTTGTATTTGAGCCATTCACCAGAGGAGAACAACGATCTGTGATGAGTAATTATAAGGGTTTATGCACTTCTTTGTCAAAGGGGACCTTGCTGTACCTTCCAAACTGCCAGTGACCCACACTCACTGGAGGCAGGTCTGTGCCTGTGTGGGCTGAGCTGGAAACCTCAGCAATGACAGTCTCTCCTTTGTCTTGTGTGTCAGCAGGCTGGGGTTACACCAGGGGTCCCACAGAGATTCAGGTGCTGCTCAGACCAGATCTGTGTGTGAGGACTGAGCAGCACCCGGTACCTGCAGGGGATGAGACAAAGCAACAGCCTCAGTTAAGGAGGGGATGTAAAGGGCTGCTGGGATTTGGGATCCTGCTGGAGAGCAGAGAACTGTGGAAGGCTTAAACAGTGTTTCTCTCTGCATTTGTGAGCACTAGAGATGAGACAGAGCTGGTCTTGTTTATGATTCAAGGGGTTTTGAAGGGCTGATGTTTCTGGCAATTTTCTGGTAATTCAGTGAGTGGGCAAAGGCAGCGGGGAACTCCAGACAGCAAAGCAGAAAGCTGGGAAATGGGGCTTCCCATGCAGTGACATGCAGAAGTAGCAGATGGAAATCATACTTCAGGGATGAAGACATAATCCTCTCATTTGGGGTTGGGAATGGAGTGTGTTACAGGGATTATGAACTTGCAATTGGAATCTAGACGGGAATATTCAGGCCCAGAGTGACCTTTACAAATTTATTTTGTAAATTTGGAAAGGACAGGAGGGGATCCCACATAGGCTGGTGCACATGAAAAGCACACAGAACTGATGTTGTGGATATGGGAGTGAACCCCAGTGTTGATAACAGCAGAAATAGGAGTGCAGAGGAATGTGCCTGCAGGGCTGACAGTGAACACACACAGGCCGTTTTTGGGGGGTTCTGTGGCATGAGCAGTGTGTGTATGGGCAAAGATTCTGACTCCAGCAGCAGCAGCAGCTCCCTCTGATCCTACAGGATACTGCAGCAGGAGATGGATACGTGCTCATCTTGAAAACAAATGCAAGAACCATCAATTTTAGCTGGCCATGCAAACGAGCCACAGTGCTGCTCTGAGCAGAAATACTTCCACAAAGGGAAAAGCTCCTGGCAGTAGGTGGTGAGCAGGTAAAATTCAGCACTCAGGAGGGTATGTAAGCTAAATATCTAAGTAAAGGAATGACAGAAGATACAATTTATTTCACACAAGAAGCCTGGCAAGTCCTTACTTGCACTGAAAGGCCAATGGTTAAAAAAAAACCAACACAAACTTAAGGGAGAGTTTGAAGTTCTCCCTGCCATCCTGCCTGGAGGTGGCTGTGTGACACTGCAGCCTCTCCAGTTCCATTCCTTCTCCATCCCTGCTGGGGTTGCTGCCTTTCCTCCTGCTGGGCAGCTCTCAGGGGCTGCTGCTGCTGTGTTCTCCCTGTGCCCCTGCCCCATGCTCAGATCCCAGCTGGACCTGGAGAAGAAATGGTCCAATGTCAGCAAAGAGAGGCCTTTTGCTGCCTTCTCTTTGCTGTCAATCCCTCTCCTGGTTTTCCTGCCTGCCAGTTGCTCAGTGGGTGCCCTGTGGGAGATGCCCTGTGGGAGTTGCTCCTTTGCCCTAAATAGCCCTGAACAGCTCTGAATGTGCCCTGTCAGTAAATCAGATTCCTGCCTTGGGACAATAATTTGTTCCATGCACCAATGGGGACCAGAACTGTAAGAGGACTCCAGGCTTTGCTGTTCTCATGAAGAGCCACTCCAGTTCTCAGTGTAGAGCATTTTTCCACAGAGAATGTAAAGCAGTGGAACAGGCTGCCCAGGGGAGCAGCGGAGTCACTGTACCTGGAAGTGTTTAAAAAACATGTGGATGTGGCACCTGGGGACGTGGCATCACACAGTGTGCTGAGCTGGAAGGGACCCACAAGGATCATCCAGTCCAACCCTGGCCCTGCACAGGCCCATCCCCAAGAGTCACCCCCTGTGCCCCAGAGGATCATCCAAACCCTCCTGGAGCTCTGGCAGCCTTGGGGCTGTGCCCACTGCCCTGGGGAGCCTGGGCAGTGCCCAACCAGCCTCTGGGGGAAGAACCTTTGGCTGAGATCCACCCTGAGCCTGCCCTGACACAGCTCCAGCCATTCCCTGGCTGCTGTCCCTGGTCCCCCCAGAGCAGAGCTCAGTCCCTGCCCCTCCTCTGCCTCTCCCCAGGAAGTTGCAGACTGTATTCTATGATTTTATGCACAGCTTCACAGGGCATTTTGGCCCTGCTCACAGTCTGCATCTCACAGTTCCCCTTGCTTGCTTTCTTCCACCCTGTATCCATCCTGACTTTCCCACTGGCTGCTCTCCTGTGTTCTACCCACTGCTGTACCCAGCAGGGCCGGGCACAGTGCTGACAGATCTCTGCCCCCACAGAGAGCCCTGCTGACAGTAGCAGAGCTGGATGTGGGTGCAAAAACCCACATAAGAGGAGCCCACACAGAAAGAGCCCGTGGGCTCTGGGTCCTGCTTGGCAACCTCAAGTATTTGTGAAGTTCTGCTGAAATGGCATTTCGATACTTTATCCTTTCTAAATGAGGAGCATGTTTCAGACTCAGAGGGGAGCTTCACGGGGTGCAGCCTGTTGGCTGTCACTCTTATCTTGGATATTTGTTTTGTTTACAACCTGCATGTAATTTGCTGCAGCAAATCTGAAGTGGATTTTGACAGTCTGCATTAGTCACCTCATCCACCACGGGAAGAGCTGGAGCTTCATCTGTTCTTTGAAAACTTTCAAGGTCAACACTGAACAGCTTCAAAAAAAAAAAAAAGAAAACAATAAGAAGAAACTTGTTGTTTCAATTTCATCCTCAACTTTCTCACTCTCAAACTGTTCAGGTACTGTTCAAAGGTACAAAGGATCCTGTGAGAGGAATGGGGATGGCCAGGACAAAATGGGAGATGCCAAGAGGGGCAGCTGGGGAAAAACCCCCCTCTGCCTGCTCCCTGCACATCTGCATGGATGTCAGATTTGAACCTTTACCTGCTCCCTGCACACCTGTATAGGTGTCAGATTTGAGCCACTACTGCATATTTGGAAATCAGTCCAAGCTCAAGTGCGTCTCACACCCTCAGCTGGGTTTTCTTGGGAGCTTTACATGTGACAAAAGTGAAGAACAGGCACCAAGCCCTGCCAGAGGGTGGATTGTACCTGTTTCTATGTCTGTGGGATAGAGGGAGAGCTTGCCTTGGCAGAGGGTCTGTCCCTCCATCCTGTGCCACCTGAAAGCTCCTCACTGAGGTGACACTTGCTGGCACCAGAGTGCTGAACTCCCACAGCTGTGCTTTCCAGTGTGTGCTCACTGAGGGTGGAAAACCTCGAGAATAAGGGAGAGTTTCAAGTCAGGTTCCAAGATAAAGATAATTTTCCTGCTATTTCTCCTGAATAGCTGTTTGATGTTAGATTTGGGTACATTTCTCATCCACTTGCAGTAAAATGTCGGAATCTGAAAGAATACTTTATCAAATGCTGCTTCTAAGTGCTCTTGGCTTGCCAGTACATTAAATTAATGAGAAGTCACTGTCAGGCACACTCTCTCCTTGCTTGAAGAATTATGCTTTACTCTGTTTCACATGTACAGCCATATTTCCTCCCAGGGCACAGAGTGTGAATGTGACCAAACACCTGCAGAAAAGCTGGCTTCTGATAAAGAAAGGGAGATGCTGTTTTCCTCCTAAACTGTCTGAGTAAGTAATTCTCACACTGCATTCATCCAGCACCGCAGGAATCTTCTCCTGTGAGCTGGTTCTTTAACTTTCCCCCGTTAAGAGTTCAGCCGTGCAGGTCATGGCAAATCTTTGAGTCCTGGTGATCAGAAAGCTCCAGAACAGTAAGAGCTGGAGTGGGCTCAGAGCAGACATACATTGTGATTGATTTGTTTGGATTGGGCCGGTCTGTACATTGTGCCACTCTTCTCTCCTCTGCAATGTGTTCTATTATTGACTCCCTGGTATTTCAGAGCAGCAGCATCTGCTAAAAGCTTTTCCTATGTGAGCTGTGCATTTCTTATGTTTCCCAGCCATACACTGCAATGAAAGGCATGCTGGGAGTGGCCTGACTTTGGCCAAGAAGGCTTTGTTTGCTACTGCTTTGTGACATCTTCCCGAATTCTGAAAAACTGTGGTTGGATGAGGACACGCGAGCAAATATTTCAGTCTGAGTCTGCCTGCACTTGACATTTGTTCTGCTCTGCTCTGCTCTGTGGTGGTTCAGCCAGAGTAGCACCACTTTAAAGTGGGAATGCCAGAGCCATGTGGAAAGGACAGTCACAGAAGGGATGTGGCAAAAGAGTTCCTACAGTTTACAGGGGCAGAAGAAGGGGGTAGAGGACGCTGGTGGTGTGGTTCCCACTGGCCTGCAATTAGGAAATTGTTGCTTAGAAAACACTAAAGACCTGGTTTTGTGTCTTAGCTCTGGAATTCTGCAATGTCACATCTTCTCACCCCTGGTTTGGGTTGTCTTCTTTTTTGGGGCTTTTATTTGGAAAATAAGTTGCTTCGAAGTGGGTCAAGGATTAACCACACCAGAGGCTCCTCTGTGTCCTGGTTCCCTGGCTGTCTCTTGGAAGGAGGCAGTGCTACCCCCCTCCCCTTTAGTCCCAGTGCAGACCTCAGAGCTTCAGGAGTGTTGGAGATGCAAAAACTGGCTGAATCAAACAAACATTTTCCCTCCTGAAGTCAGACTTCCAAAGAGTTAGTTTTGCTTTCCAAAGCTAGTCCCTGAGTGGGTATGTGCTTATCCCACCCATGAGAGAGGCTGCTCTGGATCTTTGTGTGGATTCACATGACCTCCTTTCAGTCCCCAGACAATGCTGTCAGTTTTCTTTCACTAGGAAATGATGGATATTTCCTTTAGCCTCACTTCATTGAGGCTAAATACTAATACATCCTGGATGTATTAGTTCTTCAGTGTCACTTGAAGTCAAACCAAAACATTTTAGGCAATCTTATGATGTTAAAAAAATTACTCTGTTTCTGAGCCATATTTTTACTTGGCTAAGTTGAGTGAAAGCACTGCCTGAAGACAGGCCACCACTGTAGGAGTTCAACTTTTGGGTTCAGTTAGGACTTGCTGGGTTCACTCCTGGGTGCTGTGCTGAGGTGCAGCAGAGCAGAGCTGGCAAGTTACTTAAACATAGTTTTGCTCTGCTGAGGAGTTTCTGTTCTCTCCAGTAAGGCCCTCTGGGGCTGTGTTGCATGTGTTACTGCTGTTTTACTCTGATATGAAAAGGGATGCACTGGTTTCTCCTGTGGTATGTCAGAGCAGGGCAGAATCTGCTCCCCATGTCACAGTCACCCACCCTGGCAGTGCCACTGCTCTTCTCTAGCTGCTCAATGCTCAGCTGCTGGACACCAGACTGAGATCCTGCACGTGGCTTCCCCACATCTCTCCACTACTAAAGGTGCTCCAACAAACACCAAGTTTGTGGCTGTCTCCTCCTGAAGTCTCCCCATTCCTGTACACTCAGCTCTGGGTGTTGGAAATGTGGTTGTGGAAGTGGCAAGAAGGATTTTTAACTCCTGTCTTTAACGGGTCTCATAGTCAGGATCTCCTGCCTGTGTGGGCCGTGTTGGTAGTGACAGTTAAAGGGTGTTTTGGGGAGAGGAAACTTTATGCTGAAGATCTGACAGAGCCAGGGGTGCAGCTTGCACCTCCTCCCGGATCTGAGGAAGGATTTGTGTGCCTGGAAGCTGCTGAAGTATCTCCCATGTGCATCAATTGGTCTTGGGAGAGATTTTAGTCCTACCTACAAACTTGGCCTTGCTAAGCCCATCGTGGCTTTAACAGCAAAAGCTGTTGGAGTGATTTTAGGAGACTTCTGTAATTCCTGTTGTAGTTTTATCGCAGTCCTGACTCCATTGGTCTCTCCTGGTCTCCCTCAAACATGTGTGACTCAGTCAGGGTGTGGAGCTGGTAGACGTGGGCTTGCTCCCAGCTCGGCCACAAACCCAGTGCAAAGCCCAGATGAAGTGTTACCACTGGCTCTGCTGCTCCCCATCTGCCCCTGCCACAGTGGGGGACAGCAAGAGGCACTCATGGGCTGTCACCAGACTATTTAAAAGGGACTATAACACTGCCTTCAGAGCAGCAGTGCTCACGCTGCACCTCTGCAGAGGAAGAAGAAACCAGAGTCCTCAGGTCTTTCTATGCCTTCATTTTTCCTCCAGATGAAATTCAAGACTGTGCAGGATCCTTTTTGAAGGGCTGATTGTTTGCTCACAAAGTAAAAAGCATTTTTCTCTCTGGCTACAGTTACACAATGATTTTGTATGGTTGGTCCATCCCTGAGGGTGTCCGGCAGCAAACCCCCTCCCCACACACACTGCAGCATCACACAATAAGACAGTCCCACTTTCCCAGGCTTTGGCTGTGTTGGAGACAGGATACCACAGCACTCAGAGATGGAAATTCTTACCCTGCCACTTTTCCCTAATTGTGCACACATTTTGTCTGTGCAGGCTTCAGCCTTGCCTGTGAATGGGAGCAGCTGAGAGCCAGAGCCAGTCCAAAAGTTTCTTCAACATGTTTCATTTTTACTGTCAGACGGGCTGGGCTGTGTTTGCCACGAGGAAGAGTGGAGGAGGAGGGCATGATGAGGAACCTCTCCCCCAGGGTGGCAGTGACAGAAGGTGACCAAGCACTGCACAGAGCCACCACCTCTGACTGCAGCAGTCGATTCTGCTCCATCCCTTGGTTGCCAGGAAGGGCAAAGCTGGCAGCCAGGCCGTGGATGCTCAGCTGCCTCCTTCAGCTGTTTGCAGCTGTCTGCTTGGCCTGGGCCAGGGGCAGGCTGGTGCTGCAGAGCTGGCTGGCTGTGGACTGGACGGTGGCCTTGGTGGGACAGTGAGTGCCCTGCTCCCATGCCCTTCCCTGCAGGCTTGGGCAGAGCTGTCCTGCCAACAGCCCTGGTGGACATCAGAGAGGCTGAGCAGTGAGGCCTGGGCATGCAGTGGGGGTTGGTTGGTCCCTTCCTCCCATAACCAGTGCCCAAGAAGATGGAGGAGCTCTGCAGAGTGAAATGTCCTGGCTGTTTTGTCCCGGTGCTGCCCCAGGGGCTTGGGACAGAGCTCCAGGGCCGGCCCTACAGCCAGGCTGAGGGCTGGAAACAGCTTGTACTGAAGGGACAGAAACGCAGCCTAAAGGGAGGTCCCAGAGCTCCCATCCAGGGCGAGAGGCTCCCTGTGACAGCCCCCCGAGCCCACGGGCAGGTCCTGCTGCCTGGGGGGAGCAGCACCCGGGGTTCTCTGAGGACCCTCTGGGAAAGGATGTTTTCCCGATGACATAGTGCTGCAGGGACTTTTTTTTTCTCGGGGACTTGTCTGTAATTTATCCCAGGATGGGTTTCTATAAACAGTCTCTATTGTCATATAAATATGACAGCGGGACCCTCTCGATGAACACACTGGGGTCCAACCATCCGATGTCTCCCTGACGGCTCTCAGCAAGGTAAGCTTGGGGCCACCTGGGACAAAAAGCACAGGAGAAGCCCTTCTCGGCGCAGTTTCAAGGCCACCTTTGACCGGCAGAGGGGGGTTAACCCGGGCAGAGCGGGGCTCGTCTCTCACCCCCGGCTGCTCCCGGTGTGCCTGCGGCCGCGGGCTGGGGGAGCGCTGAACACATCCCCTGGCAGCGGCGTGTCTGCCGAGCTCCCGAACACATCCCCTGGCTCCGCCGTGCCCGCCGGGCTCCCGAACACATCCCCTGTGCCCGCCGAGCTCCCGAACACATCCCCTGTGCCCGCCGAGCTCCCGAACACATCCCCTGTGCCCGCCGAGCTCCCGAACACATCCCCTGTGCCCGCCGAGCTCCCGAACACATCCCCTGTGCCCGCCGAGCTCCCGAACACATCCCCTGTGCCCGCCGAGCTCCGCGGGCTCCCCGGGGCCGGGGCGCTCCCGTCCCTCCTCCTCCCGCCCGGCCGCGGCCGCGGCCCCGCTGTCAGCTTGGACAAACCTCCCAAAGCCGCAGCTTTCCGGCCCCTCCTCCGGCTCCCGGGGTCCGCGGCCCCTTCCCCGCGGAGCGGAGCGCACGGAGCGGCGGCGCGGGCGGTAAGTGCGGGCGGGGCAGGCGCGGAGCCCCCGAGCCCGGCCGGGGGTCCCGGAGCGGCCCCGCTCAGCCCCTCGGGGCGGCGGACACGACTCAAAGCCCTCTCTCCCGGCTCCAATCCGCGGCTATTTCCTTACGCTGTTCCTCTGCTTTCTTTCTCCTTTTTAATTTTTTTTTTTTTTGCACCCCCGTTGTTCTGAAAGTGGCGAATTGTCAAAAAAAAAAAAAAAAAAGAAAAAGTTGCTGTGGATGTTTCGGAGCTGTTGCTTTATTGAAAACAACTCCCTGGGTGGAGGAGGCGAGAGCAGCCCGCGGGGCGGTGGGAGTGTTTGCAAAGCAAAATGTCATTTGGAGGTGGGGGGAAAGCTGGAGAAATTGTTTCCATGAACGTGTTCTCCGAGTTGTGCGGGATTGCCCGACTCCCGTGAGCCGAAAGAAAACCAGTAGGAAGTTTGAAAGGCAGAGGAGAAAGTGTACGGGATAACTAAGAAAAGTGCTGCTGAGCTTGGGGTTCTGGACCAGGGGCTAAATGGACCAGGGGGCCGTGTCTGGGAGATCTGGGGGACCAGGGGATCAGGGGCTGTGCTCGGTAGGTTTGGGGGACCAGGGGACCGGGGGCTGTGTCAGAGAGGTTCGGGGACCAGTGGAGCAGTGGGCTCTGCTGGGGAGGTTTGGGGACCAGGCTTGTAGGGTCAGTGGAGGAGTTCGTCCTCCAGCAGCAGAATCGCTGCCGGTGTGTTCTGGGCTGAGCAGGACCCGGCCGGTTCTCTGCCCCCACGTCTCCCCTCACCTTATCTCTTCCTCTTGTCACTCAAAGGCTTGTGCAGGAGCCTGCTGGTCGCCCTGAGCTGAGCTGCCCTCGGGGAGCGAGGCCAGCGGAGGTGGGTTTGGCTGCGTGGTCTGTCCCACCTCGCAGAAAGGGCCTTTGATCTCATATGTGCCACACTGGCATTGAATTTTCTCTCTTTCTCATCTAAAATTGCCCCTCTAAACCTTTGGTACTGAAAGAGAAGATGGTGTTATTGCCAAGTTCTCTTAGCACAAGGTTTTGTTTCGTTGCACTCGTAGGTGATGAGTCCAGGGGTGGTGTTTGGGACTGGATCTGTTCCTGTGGTTTTCTAACACACCAGCAGCACCTGATCTCCTTTCCTGCTCCTCCTCATGACATGTCATTGCTTTAGGCATCCTTGGCCTTTTGGTTGCAGAAGGAGGCTCTGGCCACATCTCATAACATGGCTTTACTTATAACTTGGTTAGAAGTCATTTAACAACAAAAACTACAGCTCATGGTATGTGGTTAATGGGTGTGAAATTATCTGAGAGACAGAAATCACCCTTATTAGTGGAACAGACGAAACTAGTTTTATTATGAAAGACTTTCCCTGAATGGCAGAATGGAGTCTATAGAGAATAAAAAAAGGTCTTTTAGCTGGTTCTTTTCCCAAGTGGAGTCAGCTGGACCTTCAAAATCACTTTGAAGACAGTTACACCAGCATTAATAGGGCTAATGTTGGCCTAAAAATATCATCCAAAAATCACACCCTTAATTGGCATTACTTTGTTGGCAAACCTTTCCCAGTGCTGCCTTATTCCTCAACAGCCATGTTATTTTAATTGCATCCATGTATCCTGTCTCAAAGGCAAGGCTCTGAGCAGGATTTATTGAGCTTAGTGTGGTGACTGGAGCTTTACCTTCTCCACTAAAGACAAGAAACTGATGGGATCTGCTCCAGTACTGTCTCTGGCTGGGATTGAGCCCTGGCATTACACTTTTTGGAAAGATTTTATTTTGCTGGACAGTTCCTCAACAACAGGAAGGACAGTGCTGGGGCATTTCCACACTGCCAGAACCCCTCCAGCCCTGTGGATGTCCCTTTGCAGCAGCAGAGTAGTTACAGTCCATCTCCAGGCTGTGTTTTAACACTCCATGTTAAAAATTATGCTTTTTGTGCCACTTTATTGTGTGTGTTGGAAGCTCTAAGGGCTGCTGTTGCTCTCGTTGCTGCAGTGCCGGGTATCTGCTCTCAGCTCTCAAAGGCTGCATGGAGACTTTGGATATGGAAAGGACCTTGGCTGTCCTTCCCCTTCATCCCTCTGCCCTTAGATTTTGCATCCCGTGCAATCCAAGCCAAGCCTGCCATCCATGCCTTTCACAGCTGCCTGAATTCTGGGAGATGACAAATGTTTACAGTGTTGGTCCTGTCTTTCAGACTGTTCTTTGGAAATGTTTCCATGCCTGAGAGTTTCTTCCCATAGTTTGTGGGTACGAGGTGGGATTGAACTGCTTCTGGCAAAACCAGAAGTGTCCCTTAAATTCTCCAGAGATTTTTGTGGTTGCTGAAAGACTTGCAGTGGGCACATGCTTTCCTACAGCTGCCTTCTGGCTGCTGAGCAGAAGAAACCAGAGAGCTGCTGGCTGGGGGCTGCTTGTCTCTTCCCTGAGCCTTTGACCTTGGGGCCACCACCATCTCAGGTGGCCTCACGCTGCCCTGGGAGCTCCCCTTCCTCCTCCATCCCAGGGCCAGGGTGTTTCTTTCGTAAGTTCTGTGCAGATCCCTGGTGGTAGGAAGAACCTTGACGCCTAATTATTGTGCCTCTTATCTCGCCTTCGATGTGCCACCAGCCCATGTGTTTAGAATAAGGCTCTGATCTCGTGATATGGTCTCACACATTCACTTTTGTTTAGCTTTTCCCCCCATTCTCTTGCATGAGAAATTTGGGTTTCCTTCCAGCTCATTGGCATAACATTAACCTTTCTTTCTGCTGGAAGTGACATGTTGCCTTTAAAAACAGTGGCCTGGATTTAATATCCCAAGGAGTCCTTTTCCAATTCTATGTTCATATAGATCAGGAATTAAACAAAAGAAACTTGGAACGGGGCTTTCCAACAAGTGGTTTGTTTTCTCCTGCTTATGTTATTGTGGCCTTTTTGTAAGAAATCAAACTGTTGAAACAAACATATATCTCACTTAGATATGAAGAAATGCAGCTCACTTGTGGCCTGGATCCACTCCTGCTCCTGCTGAACGTGATTAGAGCAAGACCAGACCCTTTGAGTTACCATTTCATCCGTGTGTGTTACAAACCTAAGATGTTATTCATGAAAATTAAGCTGTGTTAATTACATCTCTTGGTCTGCTTTAAGACAGACACACATTCCTGTCTGTCTTGTTTGCTAATGAGCTCTGTGGATGGGATCCAGAATCGGGGGGAAGGTTAAGCCCTGTCACAGATGCACCGCCTTCCCGGAGCAGATGTGAGCTCCCTGCGGGAGGGGAGCCGCTGTTTGACCGGGACATGTCCCTGACGTTTATGGCTGGGTGCACCGGAGCCCGTGGCTCTCAGCAGTGTGGGCTCCTTTTTATGAATGAAGGCAGGCGTGGCTGCCGAGCCTCCAGAGCGGTGCCAGGAATGCGGGATTGCGGAGCCGGGCGGAGGCGGGAGCGGGAGAAGCCCTTGGGCAGCGGCGGCTCCACCGTGGCACGGCTGGGCTGGGCTGGGCTGAGGGGACCCCGGGGAGGAAAAGCCATCAAGAAGGACGTCCCAACAGTCCCACCATCACACACTCCTAGTTCTTTTTTCCCTTTTTCCTCTTTTTTTTTTTTTTTTTTTTAATCCTTCTGTTAGCTCAGTTCTGGATTCTGCTCCCGACTCTCTTCAGTGAGCACACCTTGGAGAGGCAAGGAGCTCATTTTTTCCTGTATCCACAGAAGCTTTTAGTAACTGCTAACCCCTTACACCTGTACATGGAAGTCAGAAAAAGGATCTTAATGCAGTTTTGTCTAGACTGGTGATGGAGGAAGAGAGAGGAAGCAATTCCTGGGGCAGGCATACATGACTTTTTGGAAACAGAAAATACAACCAGCAAAGGTTATATCCCCACCAGACCTGGCAGGAGGGGTCTTATGGGTGTTCTTAATCCACCTCACTGCAAATTCAGCCAGGTTAGCTCAAACCACCTTTGTTTTTGACTTAAGTGAGCTGAGTCTGCACTAGTGCAGTGAATGTTCCCTCTGTGCCTCCTGCCAGACACGCGGTGGGGACAACCAGCCAGCTGCTGGTGCTCAGCCAGCTCCTGCTCAGCCAGGCCAGGAGACACTGCTTGGGTGTCCCCCAGGCTTTGCTTAAGTGAGAGCTGAGCCATTTGTCCAGTATCAGCTTAACCAGGCTGGATCAGCTTAAGATGTGCCCCTCAGTTCGTGCGGTCCTAAATCATGTCAGGGTGGTACCTGTCCCCCAGCTCTTCCCTGTTCCTGCTGGGAAATCTCACAGGTCCCTGGTGCTCCCGGGACCAGCTGGAATCCTGCAGGGCATCTCTCTGGTTCCCACTGAACCCACGGAAGGACAGACCTGTTCTTTTACCTGGGGATTTGTGAACCTCTTAGGATGATACTGGATATGCACATACAGAGGTTTAGAGGATGCCTGGGAGATATGAATTTCCATTTAAATTAAAAGGCAGTTTGTTGTCTGAGTTTCTGTGCAATCCCATTTGAAGTGTTTTATAGAAACAATTTATAGGACTGTTGCTTTTTTGTGCTGTGCACTGGGCTTTGGAGGGCAGGTTACTTATAAAAAAATGAAGGTGGAAGCTGGAAAAACTGTTTTGCTGGTGTGATGAATCTTCAGATCGGAACAAGAGCATACATTTAAAACTCTGAAGCGAAACCTTTACACAGGAGAATGCTATTCTAAATATATGCCTGAAATAGGGGAAAAATCCCCCCCACTTCTGCAAATGATTTTTTTTTTCAAGAATTAAACCAACTGTTTAGAAATGATTAATTACTGTAACATGTGAGCGCTGTAAAGTCTCATCTATTCACAGTAGTATTTCAAATGATTTAAAGTTGTTTGCTCAAGGTTTGCTTTTAGCATGTCATTAAATGTCATGGATTTATTCCAGCTGTCCTCCACAAATGTATTACTTGTGAGGGATTTTGCATGGGAACAGGCTGCCAGATTTTAGTTTTGATAGCAAAGCCCAATTTTATTTTATTTTTAATCTAGTTTTGCTTTGCTAAGTGTATGAATGGCTTTCAGTGGAGTTGGCACAGAAGATGGTAAAAGCTCTCCTGGGTGGAGTTATTGGACCTGGTTTGCACCTTCTGAACCCCCTTGAGAAGGGTGGGCAGCTTGTGCAGATACCTGAGCTCTCTGACCCCTGCCAGCCCCACTGCCCCACTGGGGGCTGTGACTGGTCACTGCAGAGTTCCCACGAGCACTTCCTAATTCGCTTTAGGCAAAACCAAGTGGATTATCTCAAGCCACTAATTAGACTGTTGAAGATAATCCCGCTGGCTTTTGGGTTTGCCTCTCCTTGCTGAAGGGCATGAGGGAGGCTGAGGGAGGCTGTGGGACCAGCCACCCCCGCAGGGAGCTGGGCTGTTGTGGGGTGAGGGCAGAGCTGGAGGTGCCTCCCCAGCACACGGGAGGGGACTGGCACCAGGGACTCACCAACAGCCAGCAGTGAAGAGAACTTCTTTGACTGAGCTGCTGAGGCTTTGCCCACTGCCTCTACCAGGTCTGTTGAGGCTTATTTTTTATTTATTTATTTTTAATTTATTCGGTTTTCATAACCAGAACACTTAGACTTGGTAGCACGGCACATTTTCCTGTTCTAATGGGATCTGCCTCATGACTGGAGCTCTGTCATACAATCAGTGTCACACACAGTCTGATGGGCTTGAAAGGCTGGGTATGATCCATCTGTAAAACTGGTTGGAAAGGGCGTCATCTGAGACTTCCAGAGCAGCTTGGTTTGGGGGATTACCCCTCAGTTCTGAACTGGGAAGTGGTGGAAGTGGCTCTGCTCAGTGAGAGCAGCTGAGAATGTTCTGAAACATTTTGCCTTTAGAGCGAAACCAAAAATGCAGTTGCTTTCTGACTTGCTGGTTGGTTCCTGCCATGGCTGCTTGCTTATCCAGGAGGATGTGTCCTGTGGAAAGGGTTTGTAATAATTCATGGGCTTTTGTAAAATGCAGATGTTAACAGCAAGAGTGCCTGATAAGCAATCTCTCTTTGCTTTTATTAAGATGTTTGCATTCTTCTCAAGGTGTTGACATAGCACACTATACCCTGGGGTGCTGCAAGTGTCTGAATATTTAGGATGTGTAAAAGAGCAAGAACATTTAATAATGTCTCTCCAGTCTGGGCAAACAGGTTAACTTGACTGCACCACTTTTATTCCTCTATTTAAACAGACTGAACTAAGGAGCCAGTAATCAAAAAGGAAATTCACTGGGGTGTACTTAAATTTACTAAAATCTCTCCTCCTGTAACGAGGGAAAAAAATAAATCAGCACTTTATGATGTTTGCTGTGAAAATGAAGCATCTCTCTAGACTAGACAGCTCATGAATTTCATTCTTGGTTACACTGCTGCAGTTTGGGGCTGCTGTCTCTGAGGCTGTAAATAGCATTTTGTTGTGTGTTTGTGCAGTGCTGGGCATGTGCAGCTGAGGTCCCATGTGCTGCCACAGCTGTGGGATGTCTTTGCACTGGGAAAAATTCCACTAACTGGGAATTGGAACTAGATGATCTGGAGCTGGATCTAAATGATCTTTAAGGTCCCTTCCAACCCAAATCATTCTGTGACCATTCTATGAAAACAGGCAGTGAAATGTCTGTGTTTCAAATAATCTCCACTGGGTGTGTTTGAAAGGAAGTGTTTCCATTTGGTTTTAAATGGACATTTGAGTTCCCTTTCCTAAAACTCACTTAAAGAGCCTAAATAACATCTGGCATCAGTAATATACCTGTGTTTGGTCCTTAGCAGAGGACACAACACCCATTTGGTGACTGGGCTGGGTGCAGAGCTGGGTGTTCACAGGAGCAGAGCCCAGGATTTGTGTAATAACACTGGTAACAACTTCTGCTTGTTTCTCAATGACATTTTTTCCTGATGGGTAAATTAAGTATGTCTCGTTTCCTCATTATAAAGAAAAGCTCAGTAAAAGAAGAAAAATGCTTTCTGCAAAGGTCCTGTTTTCATCTTCATTTCGTTAACAGGATTTGTCATCCATCTGACCTGCCTCCCCTCCCCTCCTTATTGACACTGATATTAGAAGTATGGGAAAACTTAGACTGTTGGCAGAATGGGTGGAAAATCAAATGTTTAATGTTTTGCTTGAACATTTTGTGGTTTCTCCTGAAATTCTTTGTCTGAAACAAAGGATGTTCTTTGTTCTTTATTGGGAGGTTTGCTTTTTTACTTGAAAAAAATATGCAATGTCATTGTGGATTGCAGAATTTTCTACAGAAATGACATAAGTCTCTACAAAACCACTTTTTTTTTAAGACCTGGAAAAAGTGAAGACAGTTACAAACTGCAAAAACTTCTCTGTTTTGATGGTTTGTTGGCAGATTCTTACAAATACATTCAGAATCAAAATATTAGTGATCTGGAAAAATCTCGAAATAGAGTAATTTCACATGACCCCCTCTTGGAAGCTTCTAAGTTTTGCATTCTTTGGTCCAACACAATTCCCACTGAAGAAATACTTCAAAAAAACAAGATTATGGATCCTTTTAACAATGTCACTCCTTGCTTTTTGGGTACTGTGCTAAGCTGTGTTTATATCTCTCAATCTCACCCTGATTTATGTGATCAAAATGAAGGATTCACGGATTTGTTTGGAGCCTGGAAAAGACATGCACTGAACCCCAAGGCAGACAGTCGGTGCCCTGCTGGACTCACAGGCTGCGGGGGTGCCGGGGGGTGTCCCCTCCCCACAGTCCCTGTGCCCTGGCTGGGTGGCACCTCGGGGGCCCCTGGGCCTCCCCACCTCCTCCAGGCCTGAGGAGCAGCCTGGGAGCAGCCCCGAGGGAGGGGAGGTGCTGCTGGTCTGAAGCAGAAAGAAAAGGTGGCTCTGGGATGCTCAGGGTGAAAGGACCTTGCCCTCACACACCCTTCCAGCCAGGCTGGATTAGCTCAGATGGGCAGAGCCTGGTGCCAATAATGCCAAAGGTGTGGGTTCAGTCCCTGGAGGGGACACTCACTGAAGAGTTGGACTTGAAGATCCTTGTGGGTCCTTTCCAACTCAGAATATTCTGTGATTTTACTGGCATGCTTGTGCTGTTGAGTAGCTGCTGGTTGTCACTCCAAGAGTATTCCTTTGTTATTTCAGAATTACTGAGACACTTAATTGGCTGTTCATTAGCTGCCTTAGAGAAAAATAAATTTGATTAATCATCATTTCAGCAAATTATAGCGTGTTCTACAGGCTAATGAAACTAAAGAGTGACGATCTGGCTTCCTGCAGAGGGCTGTGCCCTGCAGCCCCCCCAGCCTGGCATCACCTGGAGGGCTTGGGGGGCACAGAAATAATGGGGACACCCACATAAATCAGGATGAGGCACCTGGTGGGGGGGTGAGGACCATAGAGCACTGCTGGAGCACAGTGGAGATGGTGCCTGTGCCTGGCAGAGGGACAGGCTGTGGATTCCTTATGGTGATGCCCTGGCACAGGTTGCCCAGAGAAGCTGTGGCTGCCGCATCCCTGGAAGTGTCCAAGGCCAGGTTGGATGGTGCTTGGAGCAACCTGGGCTAGTGGAAGGTGTCCCTGCCTGTGGCAGAGGTGGGACTGGATGGGCTTTAAAGTCCCTTCCCACCCAAACCATTCCATAATTCCATGATATAAACACAGCCAGCAAGAGAGACGGCTGTTGGCCTCAATTCTTAACCTCTGAGGTCACTTCACTTCCTTTTTGTTACTATTTTTTTTTAAGCAATTGTCATTATAACTGGTCAAGATCAAATTTCTGAGCTAAGATGTTGAATTCAGGCTTGAAGAATATATATTTTTCTCTGAAATAGTCCAATATATTGCATTATTTCAAGGTTTACCTTACCCACATGCTAATTTCAGGCAAAACTGGTTTTAGTAAATTATGCAACGGGGAAGATACAACTCTCACCTTTGCTTTAGAATAGAAGTCTAGAGTTTGAAGACAGGAAAACTTGGCAGATGCAGAATGTAATCGTTAGAAATCCTACACAAGGGATTTATAGGTGTTACACACAAGGCCAAGAATTTAAAAAGCAGGTTCCTTACACGAAATTGCTTTGCTGCCTTCTGGCCAAGACTTAAAGTTCCCCCAAAGCTTTCCTATTTTCTGCCGTCTTTGTGTCTTACATCCTTCCTCTTCCAAGATCCCTGACTGTTTCTTCCCTTTAATCTCTTTTAGGGGCCCTTTCTTGGCTGTTCCAAAGCAGCTATAGCTGCTCCCCCCATCTGCCTGGGGCTGGTGGAGTAACAGAAACCTCCCCTCTTGCTGCCAGGAGGGGCTCCCTCAGCCTCCCCAACTGTGCTTGGGTCATTGACATTGTTGACATTGGGATTACTTGGAATTTGCTTTCAAGAACATTGGGAATAGCCCAACCACGATCAGTTTGCACCTCACCCTTGTTGCTCAGGAAACACCTACACCAGGCTGGTGCTGGTTGGGATCCCCTGGGTTTGGTGCACACTCTTTAGGAACTCATGGTGTGGCTGGGTGACAGGATTTGAGCACTACTGTCCTTCTCTGCAGCTTCTCTGGGGTGTGTGTGTGTGTGCTTGACAGCTTCACAACTGGTTTAACTCTTCCCTGTGCAGAATTTGGGAGCAAGAGGCATTTCCTCCTCTGAAGTGTAGTGTTGTCATCCTTAAGCACGATGGTGATTGCAAATTCAAACAGAAGGAGATCAATAATTGTAGAAGGATATTAAAAGAAGAACAAATTGACCAAGTTCAGAGGCTTGTTTTCTGTTGGTTTTTTGTTTGTTTGTTTTGGTAGTAGAAAGGTGTCTTCTGTTAGCAGAAGAAATGGAGAGTGTTTCTCACTTAACTGGTGGCAACACTGGAGAGGAATGGATGGGACTCTTGCAGCCCAGCCTGTGTAATGTCTGCATTGCCAAAGATCCCAGACCAGATGCCCAGGGCTTTGCTGGGTCTCAAGGGGCCTCACCAGAGCTCCCTCAGTGGAATCCTTGGCGCTGGCCATGGGGATGGTGGTGCCCTCAGCAGGGAGGTGGTGCCCTCAGCCCCTTCTGTGCTGGGCTCTGCTCCCCTCAGCGCTGGGCACCCGGGGAAGGGACACAAGGGCCTCAGCAGCCCCCTGAATCCCCCAGCCCAGGGCCTGGGAGGTGGGAAGGAGCCGTTTTGGGGGCCCCTGGAGTGCAAGAGGCAGCCCCAGCGCTGCCCTGGCTGTACCTGGGTCAGGCAGCCCTAGGCTGGGCTTTGAAATGTGAAGCAGCTTCCTTAGGCATTGCGGGAGGTAAAAAGTGAATTAACCATATCATAGGCACATGGTACTTCCCTGCTCAGATTACACTACAAAATCTGGGCAGTTCCTAAGATAGAGCTGGAAAAGGGGATTTGGGAGTGTGAGCAGCACTTGGAGCAGAGCACAGCTGACATGGCTGGGAACAAAAGGTGACAGGAGAACTCACCACATCTGCATTGCTGCTCGTCCACAGGTCAGCAGAAATCCTTCCTCACTGGACATTTGTTGCAGATTTACTGGGAGAAGCGTAAAATAACTTTGTTTGAGTGCTGGCTTTGCTTTGTGCCTTGTATTCTGCTACTTGCAAAGACTGTCTCTGGCTGGGTTTCGCTTTGAGTTTTAAACTTAGTTTTCCAGCTTTACTTTCTAACTGTTCCTCGGGCTCTAAAGCTCTTGTTAAAGATCTTCGGTTTGATACCGTTTAAAGACTTAAGTAGAGAGGGGAGGGTTTGCTTTGTTAGTTAAGGCTGCTAAAGCTGGGTCTGCTCCGCTCGTGGACAAAGCTTTTTGCTTTTTTGCAAAATACTCCATAAGCAACACATGTTTGTGCTATTTGTCAGATCTTCACGGGCTTTTTTATTTTTTTATTTTTTTTTACCTTCTCCTCAAAGCAAGCTTCTTACAAAACCAATTATTTTTAATGCTGCTTCTGGCCTTTTGACTGGGAATTCGGAGAGGGTTTTACCTCACGGGCTGGAGCGAAAGTTGGGTTTGTTTTTGTTAATGTAAGTCAAGGAGTAGCAATGATTCACTGTGACAGGCTGAATGTGAGCCATATGAACCGAGCTGCACAGGCATAAAGGAGGATTGTGCTGCAAAATATCTCCAAGTAATTTAGATTTTGACACACTTACCACTTCTCAAGTTGCATTTCCCCCTCTCCTCGCCACTCCTGCCCTTCCCCCACCGTCCAGGATCTGATGTGATGGAAAAATATAGGCATTGTCTCTGGGATTAGGAATGGGTGGGCTAAAAGTGCTTTTCTTCTGTGGATTTTATTATAGCAGTGTGGGAGCTTCACAAAGAGATGGTAATAATTATGTACACTTACATGGTGTTAAATGATGAGTTTATGGGCTGAAATAAGTGACTTTTCAGACGATCTCTCTATCACTTGGAGTGTGCCAGTGCCATGTGCTGATCTGTGGCACTGAGGGGTCTGGCCAGGCTGGTCTGTGGTGGTTCCCTGCTCGGAGGAGCTGGAGCTCAGCTCACACAAGAGCTGCATGTCCAGGGATTGCCTGTCCCCAGGAAGCCCCAAGAACCAGGCACAGAGCCACTTGCATCCCACTCCTGGGTGGAGGATTTTAGAATGCCATTTTTTTCCAATTAAGCACTATTGATTTCTTTTGTATGTGGGGTTTTTTGGTTGGGGTTTTTTTGTGTGTGTGGTTGTGGGTTTTTTTTCTGTAGACTTTTTTCCCCTCTTTATTCTGTGGTTTCTCTGATTGAATGGCAAATGAAGGCTGTTTTAATGTTGACTCAGATGACACAAACTCATAGCAGGACTTTATGTCCAGCCTTTTTATTGATTAAATATCTTGGCATTTGGGTAGAAAGGAATAGCAAAAGCAGTTCATTTCTGGCTGAGGTTTCTGACCAGTAAGTGAAAGGCAGAGTAGGGAGCTGTGTGTGAGTGTAATAAGTGTAACATCTATAAAATAAGACATATTTTAGTGGCTCTTAAACTTGAAGATTGGATTCTGTTCTCTTGGGAAGTGTATCCTGCAGATACAACAGACACACAGCAGGGGAAAGGAGAACAGAATTTGGTGTTGCAGTGAATTTGTTATAACCCGTGGCCCACTCCAAGCCTCCTCCTGAAGTTATTAGAAAGGATCCTGCTGAAAGTGGGGATAAAGGCAGCTGTTAAGATTACATTGTGACCCACCTTTGCTGTTTAATGTTGAATGGGAAGTTCTTGAAGCAAACCAAAAATAATACATTGGATACTATTTTTAAGGAAAAAGCCCAGCAAAATGTCTGTCATCAGGTTCCAAACGATTCCTTGCTTCACTTTAACAATGAGCTATCCATTATATGGTCTTAATTTATGGAATGTTAAACAGTTTCTGGCATTACTGTGCCCCTGCAGGAGGAACAGATGGTACTTTTGAATGAGTTTTGCTGTGGGATAAAACGTTCCAGGTCTTCAGCAGATCATATCCATCTGTAAGAAAGGAACAGCATTTGTGTAAAGTAAAGATAAAGTCAAACAACTTGAAATCTTCTACTGAAGGAAAAGCAGTGCCTGTGGGCTGAGGTGGTAGGTAATGTGGGAAGATACTGCTTAATATTATTTTAAAGGTGAACACTTATTTTGGTTAAACATCCCAACTGGGAAGTCTTGGTAGGCCAGACTTGGAATTCTGGGATTCTTCCAGTTGACCTTCATGGGAATGACTGATTTCTCCTACCTGGCCTCTGCCCTGTTGTGGTGCACATTTGGTGAAGGAATATCCCCTTCAGTTTATCTGTGTTCCTTACAATTCTATAAATGTTGTTCGTGTTCCCCGTAGAGTTCTCCTTTGCAAACTGAAAAATCACAGGCTCTTCAGCTCTATCTACCTGAAAATAAGGCAACTATTCATGTAAGATCCCTCTATGGTACATAGTTGTGGACTCCCCATCCCTGGAAGTGTCCAAGGCCAGGCTGGACGGGGCTTGGAGCAATCTGGGCTAGTGGAAGGTGTCCCTGCCCATGGCAGGGGGTGGAACAGGGGGAGCTTTAAGGTCCCTTCCAACCCAGATCATTCTGGGATTCTGAGATAAAGACAAGCTCATATCTAGGGCACAGTCCATCCATCCATCCCTCCATCCATCCCTCCATCCATCCATCCATCCATCCCAAACATGTTACTGGTGATAGTGTTGCCCTCTGAAGTTTCACCCACCCTTCCACTGACTCGAGAGTAAACCTCATCAGTGAGGTTTGACTTCTAGAAAACTGAACCTATTCTGCCCCTGTGATCTTCTGAGAGCTGAAATCCCTGCTTCTCTTTGTTCTGTTCCTGCTCTTTGGACTTTGAACACCCAAGATCACTGGATCAGCCGCTGCCTTCGGAAGTGATTCTGCAGAGCTGATGTACTTCACACTCGGGGCAATGCAGTGCAAACCCTGCCTGTCCCCCGACTCAGAGGGCTGGGTGTGCACGTCTGACTGGGCTGCCAGAGCGTTTCAGCCCCCCAGGGTGAGGTGGGGTCGTGCCACAGGAAGGCTCTCTGCAGGTGCCTCTTTGCCGGGCGGCTGCACCTTCGCTGGGGGAGCCCTGACAGGGGATTTGAGAGAGCACTGCAAAGCTGGGAAACCTCCCGTTGCACTTCCCTTACTTTCCTTGGGGTTTGGTTTGGTTTGTTTTTTTTTTTCTCTTTCCCTGTTTTAAATACCAAGTGTTCTGTGATTCTGGGAAACTTGATTTCATTTTTTTCGTATCAGCAACTCTTCCATCTTAATTTTCCTTCCCAGTCATGTGCTGGACTGTACATAACTAATGTGGAAGGAGGGACAACCAGCTCCTTCTTCTCCCATTGTGTTAATTATTCTTTCCCCTTGCATTAATTGTAGAATTTCCTCAGCTGGAGAATTGAATAACTTCCTTCCCTTTCAGAAGATCATTGTCCAAACTATATATATGTATTTTAATGTGCCAAGACCAAACAATTTGTGTGCACTCATCAACACCACTTTAGTGGAATATTGTTCATTGTGATGAAAATCAGATTGAATTTACAGTTTTGTTGGTGTGTTCAATGAAACCAAGATGTTGTGAAAGGAAAAGAACTATTCTTGTTCTTTAAATCATATGTACCTGTGTAAGATAATACAAAAATATTCAATCAGCTTTTTTTGTCAATGCAGTATCAGTGTTTCTGCATTGCTGAGATGTCTAATATCAAATGTTCTGCCTGTAGTGCCAAGTTATTGCATTAGTTAATGATCTTAAAATATTCAGGAGTATGGGTTGTGTATTTACCCAGCAGATCATACTGGCTTCCTGTGGAAATAGAAAATGTAGTGGATAATTTACAAAGTAAACAAGACTTGCTTTTCTAATATCACTCTGGTTTGTAGATTAAATATGGTACAGAACCACAAATCATTGTGAACATGAGAACTGCCCCCGTGCATCCGAGGGCAGGTGTCACAGTGTATTTGGACACTCAGCAAACTATCACTGGGTATGTCAGCTGGGGGTTCTCTGCAGATACAGAAAAAAAACAATGCTCTGATCTCCAGGAAGTTTTCCTCCAAGTCAAGGTTACACCTTGGACAACTTGGATCTGGCCTAAATCAAAGGTCAAGATCCAGGATTCCACATGTGCTGCAGGCAAAGGAGTTGTGTACCTTCCTTAGAGAGCAAAAGGATGCCAGGGGACTGCAAGAAATATGTGTATTTATGTTTCTGTGTGTGTTTATTTTGAATCCTTCAACAAGAATTAATACTTTTCTCCTTTACATGACTTTGCTTTTATGAGTTTCAGGGTAGCAAGCACTCCTTTCATTTTATGACGACCCCTAAATACTTTCAAATCTCTTTCAGCTTGGTTATAAATAAATCTGCTGCCTGGAAGAGAACAGGCAGGTCTTATCACTGAAGAAGTGAATGAGACAACCAGTGTGATGCCTCCCCTGCCACACTTCTCTAGATTCCAGACTTCAGCAAATGAGCTGGCATTCCTTGCCTTGGCATCTCTTGGAGGATAAATGGGGCTCACAGCACTGCCCATCCAAACCTCTCTGGCAGATGCTGAGTCTGCAGGAGCTCAACACCATCAAGAGAAGGGCCTTGATTTGAAGCCGTGTGAGGACACTGAGGGCACTTGGTGTGTTCAGCTGGAGCAGAGGAGACTGAGGGGAGACCTCAGTGCAGTTCCAGCTGCCTGGGCAGGGGCAGAGGAGGGGCAGGGACTGAGCTCTGCTCTGGGGGGACCAGGGACAGCACCCAGGGAATGGCTGGAGCTGTGTCAGGGCAGGGTCAGGTTGGATCTCAGCAAAAGGTTCTTCCCCCAGAGGCTGGTTGGGCACTGCCCAGGCTCCCCAGGGCAGTGGGCACAGCCCCAAGGCTGCCAGAGCTCCAGGAGGGTTTGGATGATCCTCTGGGGCACAGGGGGTGACTCTTGGGGATGGGCCTGTGCAGGGCCAGGGGTTGGACTGGATGATCCTTGTGGGTCCCTTCCAGCTCAGCACATTCTGTGCAGTGCAGTTCCAGCAGATGGAAAAGGTCCCAGCAGTGTGTGTTGGGTGCCTGGACCTCATCCTGCTCATCCCATCACCTCAAGGGCTCACAGGACACTGAGAAGCAAAACCCTCCTCAGCCTCGTGCCCAACCAGTGAGGCACAGGGTGGTTTATATTCCAAAAGTGAGAGTCACACAACTCTGAACTTTCAGGCAATTCTCCACAGCCTTTGAGGATGAGTGAAGGATAAACCCAGGGTGGGAGGTGGGAGGTAGTGTGGTGTAACTTCCATGAGCTACATCTGGCAGCGTTGTTGTCTCTGAGTGATGGGCTCCGAGGTGGAATAGCATCTTTCCACAGTTTGGTATCCAACAAACCAAATTAATTCCATTATCTCTTATGGAAAGTTTGTGCAGGGACACTTTGGATTGATGGATTGCATTTGCTGACTGATTAGCAGCATGATAGATGCAGCTTCATTTACGGGGATTTGCTTTCATTCATGAGGAAAAATTGAAGGTTTCTTTCCAGCACAGTTTTTGCATTAAAACTTTTCAAAGTGCTCAACAAATGGTAGGCTCAGATTTCCATTTGTTTAATGCCCGTGGTAATTAACATTTCTATGAGAACATTTTAACCAAATGTTCTACTTTTTCCTCCATTAAAATAATAATTTTTTGCTTTAGCTAAAGAATTTAATTGGTATATATAATAACTCTAATAGGGGCTTTCTTTTGTCACCATATGAGAGGAAACTGTTCCCGAGGAATGATCACTAATGCTTTTTCCGGACTTTATTAATTTATAATTGGGAATATATTGTGCCATCCAATATCATGGTGCATCCATTACATTTACTATAGATATGCTCTTGTCTGCAGTCCATGGAGGCCATGGATGGAGAGAGGGCGTGTGTGTGAGTGCTGAAATAAATCCAAGTTCCTTTTCTTCAGAACAAAGAATATGTGGCCAGATACTAAACTGGATTAATTAACTGAATGTTTTTCAGTGCAGAATTACAAGGCTGGATCCTTAACGCAGCCTGTCTTTGAGGTGCTGATTTCTAAATCCTGTCTCCTTCATGGCTTGTAGAAAACCACAGGATTGAGGAATCAAGAAGTGATGCTGAGAAGTGGCAAAGTAAAGGAGGTGACACCAGTGGCACTTTTTGGTGGGAGATGCATCCACAGCTGTGGATCCTGGGTGCAGCTTCAGGCACAGCCTGGCTCTGCCAGGAGAGGTCCTATGCAACCTGTCCTGCCGGGAAACCCAAAGACTTTGGTTCAGGCTTGCTTCAGATAAGCCTTGTAGGTACAAATAGTGTCAGTCATGTCCCTTCCTTCAACAGGAAGACTCTCTGTCCAGATTAGAGCCCAGCAAACTCTCAGGAGCACTGCCAAGGACAGAACTGGGATTATTCCAGCAGTGACAATGTGCTCAGGGCTACACAAAGGGCTAAAAACTTTATAAATTGCAAATTCTGAGAGCACTTAACATAATGAAGCAAATGCAATCCCAGTGGCTCAAGACAGATATTCCCTTGATGTGTGAGGTAGAGGTGGAAGTGACAGCACTGATGCCTCCAAAACCTGAAAGGAATCACAAGGGATGGATAAATTTGAGCTAAGGGGTCTTCCTTCTCCAGTTTTTCCCCCCAGCCTTTCTCCTGAAGAACAGGGCAGAGAATGCCCTCTCTGTATGGAACAAAGGGATGGCCTTGTGTGCTGTCTGAGGGTTATTTATTTAAGAGCCAGAGCACAGGCAGGACCGTGGGTGTGCAAAGTTCACTTGCTGTCACACGAGCCCCAGGTAGGTTGTGCAGCTGGGAGAGGAGGATGTATTTTCTCAGCTGTGAAGCAGTGCACAGCTAATGAAAGGAGTTGGTTTGTTGCTACAGTTGGTTGTTGAGAGCACGTTCACTCTCTTGAGGGACAGATTTGGATCCTGTTGAGTCAGGAAGGAAGAGTTTGATCTTGGGCCCTTCTGGGGACTTCACAACATTGTGAAAAACCATTGTGCCTTGTGTCAAGATTCACAGTTTCTTCCTAGGGAAATCTTGGTTGTAGGCAGCAACTGCATGTGTTGTGGATCAAAGGAGATGCATTGACAGAGCTCTGTCGAGGAGAAACCGTGAACCAAATTAGCAGGGTATGATCAAATGCTCTCTGCACTGCTCCTGTTATTGTCTCCACATCAGCAGGCAGAGTTTCACCATTAATCATGATAATGACAGAGTCAGGACACATTTACTGAAAAATTATTTACTGCAAACTTACTGCATTGATGTTTGGATGCTCATTTGGAATTAATTGGCAGGCTGGAGCAAACCCCTGTGAGTTACTCTGGAGAGTCTCAAATCCAGCTCTTCAGTTCTGAGGCTGAGGTTCAGGCCATGGAGGAGCTGCTGCTCCTCTGGCTGGGAGCAGTTCTACCTCACAGGTACTTGGTGGAAAAATGGGTTGCAGTTCCTTTCAGCCTTCCCTGAATGAAAACTGTTGTTAATTATTTCCAAATTGGCACATGGCAGCGCACAGGGCAGGAAAGGCCATTGCTAAGCTGTCACTTAAATGGTAGGCTTTCTTTTGCCTCATTTGGATTTTAGAGTGGGGGTGGGGGGATTTTCAGTTTCAACTGTTCCAAAAGAGCTGCCTGAAACAGGTAGGTAGTGCCCAGATGTTCCAACCAACACGTTTCCCAACAAAAGATCTGTATTACTGTCACTGCTTAGGGCAGTGGGGTTCAAAGTGAAAGAGAAGACTATTATGAAAAAAACAAAAACCCCCAAAACTTAAATCTGTTGCTTACAGAGAGTTTTAAGTTATAAAACTGCATCTTAATTGTTTCACACTGAGGAAACAAGAACTGGGGAGGGGGGGTCACAAGGGGAGTGTGAATGACACGCTCGGGTTTTGTGTGCCACTGCCCTTGAGGTTGCAGCAGGTTTTTTCCTTGGTGAGAGGCAGCAGCAGCCCTGCAAATGTGAGCTCTGTGGAACAGTGGGAAGGGACAGGGGGGCTGGAGCATCCTGGAGGAAAATCAGGAAAAGCAAGCAAGCAAGCAGGCTAAGAAATATAGCCCAGGACCTTGAAATGATGCATTCGAGGAGCACAGTTGTGAGATTGTACAGGGATGTGTTCTGCTTGAGTTTCCCACCAAAAAGTATCTAAATAATGGGGGAACATCATGGAAACTAGGAATTTTTCTCCCTGAGCAGGAGGGAGGAGAGGAGTGCAGCTCTTTAAGTAAATGAGAACAAATTCTTTCCCTCCCTCCTGCGAGCAGCCTGCAGTGCTGACAGTGCTCAGCACAGCCCAGGCACCGCGCTGGTGCTGGCCCCTGGGGCAGGGCAGGGCTGGGGGCTGTGCTGCCCCATGGCAGGGAATGCCTCCACGTGTGTGCGCCTGCTCGAGGTGCTGTGGAGCTCAGGGACCTGCCTGCTGCCAAAAGAGCTCTCTCTGTGCAAATTAGTTCATAACTTATGAGCTTTGACAAGTTTTTGTTGGCTGTGCCTTGGGAAACGTTTTCGAGTGGCTGTTGCCGAGTTTGCTTTAATCTTTTCCCAGATTTCTTTGGCTGGCGTGGAAATAGCTGGATTATTTGATTGTGTTTCTGAGGAGTATATATAGTCACCTGAAACTTGGCGATTTAAGAAGAAGGAAAAAAAGTGTATCAATAACAAACACATTTATTTTCACTCAAAAGTAAGAGTTTGGCTCCTTCTGCAGCAGAGCTGCGACCCTGGCCCAGCTGCCAGGATATGCTGAGCCTCTTGTGCATCAGCCAGAGGATCCAAACGTGGTTGGTTTGTCAGGGACTCCGTGGCAGAGCCCTTGGCACTCTCAGCTGCTCTGGCCCTGCACGGCCCCGGGCTGAGCTCTCAGTGCCAGCGTGTCAGAGCTGGGACAGGGACCAGCCCCGGGCTCGGGGTGGGACGGCTCTGCCTCCTTCCCCATGTGAGTCCTTCCTCTGCCACACTCCCCCTGAGCCACTCTGGAGCTGCTGCAGATCCCATGACACGGCACTGTGCCCCTCAGTGAGCCAAGTACCTGCCCTGTTACTTTGGTGAGGGGGAGCACTGACACAACACACCCAAGCCATGATTCTCCCCTCCTCAGCTCTGCCCCGTCACTCCCTTGGAAAAAGGCTGCCTTCACTCTCCACGACTTCCAAAGCGCCTTCAAAAGCTGCACATTCTGGAAGGACACATCCCAGAGCTGCCTGGTCACTCTTGCTAATGCTTGGCTACTCCAGCTGAAATACCTCGGGGGATGCTTTTTCATTCCTGCAGCGTGGCAGGTTCCTGTTTGGATTTGAGGTGGGGAATGTCCTGGAAGGCTCGGGGGCGCTTCTGCTGGGAAGGGAGGTCTTATCTGAGCAACTTTGGGAGACAGTGTGAGTTTTGATCCCATCCTGCTTGCTTCTTGTTTGTCCCACTCTTGAGCTTGCTATTGAATTAAGCAATAATCCTCTGGACTCCCAAATGTCCATTTTTTAAAGCTTTTCCATGACAAGGGGGGTAATGGTAACTGATTTCTTATTGAGAATAAAGCTGAGGGAAACCGCCTGCAAAAGCCATGACTGCTGAACACGGGCTAGTTTTGCCAAGAACTGGAGTGTTGACAACTCCAGAGTGACTAAGCATCTCGTGCTTTGCTTTTGGTAAGGAAAAGCAGCTCGCTGAATTTGGATTTACATGGGGGTTTATCCCACCCCTCTGCTCTTTCTGCCAGTGCAGGTGCTCCAAATGAGAAGGCTGGATTGAGTTTGGCTCAAATTCCATTAATTAGCAGGCAGAGATGGGGAGGTCTGGGCACTGAATGTTGCATAAGAGCAGTGAAGGAAACCCTTCTCCCCTTTTCATTCATCAGTGAATAGCCCTGCAGTTCCCCTTGTGAGGAGAGGGCCTGGAGCAGCCAGAGCAATCCCTTCCAGCAGCAATCCCTTCCAGCCTGGTGAGATCACAAGTTTCCGGATTGAGAGGGTGTGAAAGGAAGATCTAATCCATGGGTTGGCACAGCCCACTCAGGAGTTACTGGGCTTAGGGGTTTTTTCTGTTTTTCATACACGAAAGATCTCTCACAAATTTCCATTTTCTCTTGCATTTAAGAGGGATTGTTTTAAATTGTTATTTCCTTCCATCCCCTCCCTTCTTCCTCCCTCAGTCTGAGCTGTGAGTGCAGCCACGGAAGAGCCGCTGGCAGCTGCAGCAGCCACAGAGCTCTGGCTGGGAGAGGTGTGAAAATGCAGGGACTGGGGAAATACATTCTCCTCCTCGGGGTGGGTGTGCACATGTGCTTCTGCTTTCTGCAGTGCTTCACCACTGTGAGAAGAGATTCAGCATCACCAAAACACTGACCATCACAGAGCAGGGCTGTGTGTGCTCCCTGTGTCTGGAGAGCCAGTTTGGACTGGGTGGCACTGGGAGACCAGGAGAACTGTTCAGAGCATCTCTGTGGGTTGATGAGCTTGCTTTGTCCACTCCCTGCTGCACTGGCTTTCCCACAGCTGCTTTCTTAGTGTGCAGGGAACTTGGGTGGAGGTTCCTGGCCGAGCTCAGTGGCTGCCCCCAGTTACACCCAGCAGGGACTGTGCTCCCAGTGCCTGCACAGGAGGGCTCTGACACCTTCTGCTCTCACATCAGGCCGCCATCTGGCCCTGCTCCTTCTTCAAAAGTAGCAGATATGTATCAAAGCAGCATTTCTGTTATTGCTAACCTCAAAAATGGCAATTTAGCGGGGGATTGAGAGGCAGGATAGAGAAAAGTGGTGTTCTATCTAAACCTGTTGTGGTACGACTGCAGGTACACCTTCAAGGCTGGAAGTCACTGGATTCTCATGCAGAATCATGTTGTCCTCTACAGTGCTCTGAATTCATTCTCTTTATTGCTTTTTGTTTATAAATGGCTGTCTCTTTTTGTTCAGTGAACATTTGACAGAGTGCTGTTGCTGCTGAAGTGTCTCTTCCACATGTGCACACCTCCTGCACGTCTCTGGGGCAGCCTTCACAGAAAGGTGGTGCCTGTGTGAAGTCTTTGAAGGAAAGTGCCTCCTGTCACCTCTGCCTACCTAGAATAAGCTTTCTGGTTCAGCACTGAAATGAAACCATCTGGAAAAAGAATCTCCCAATAAAAGACTCCCCTTAATTTAAAGAAGTTGCACATTTAAAATGTCTAGATCTTCTGTGGGAACACACTGGTTTCATCAACATTTTTGAGTAATGTGACTGAACAGTTTTAATCAAGTCAACATTCTTCCTTTTAGTTTTATGTTATGGCTTTGATTGAAGTAAATCACTCAGAGTATATTGTTTTGCAAAAATGTCAGAATTTATAACTTTTTGGCCCCAAATTGAATTGAAAAAAGCATCTTGAAATCTTGTTTTCTTCCCCTGCCAGGAGACAGGAATATGTTTTTCAGCCAGGACTAGTTACAATTTTGATGGCTGCTGCTGTTGAGCCTTGGATGTCCCATGACACAGATACTGGTTTAGTCTGCAAAGTGAAGCATTCTCCTTTCCTTTTCCAGGAAGATATGTGCCTGGAGTTCATGCTCATTTGGACTCTTACTTTTTCAAGCAGGTTTTCCATAAGGTGTCTTTGCATTTCCTGGGAATAATTTTTAAAGAAGGAATCAAGGTCTAAGGAACTATAGTGGTCTGACCATCCTCTGCTGCTGGTTTACCTCACAGGTTTGCTTCTCTAGGCTTTGAGGGACTCAGTCTTAATCCATTGCTTAATCCCTCCCTTGCTCGGGACACACTGTGTGCACAGGAATGGCAACAACTGCTTTAATAGCAGCCCAGTAAAACCCAGTAAAGCCAAGAAGATTAGATATTGAACCAAAGGAGAGGAGGATATACAGGTTAGCAAACTCCACAAAGGACATCAATGGGAGCCTTCTGGGTCATGAAGCAGTGCATGAGGGCTGGTGTGGGTGGCATGTGGGTTACCTTGCTGTAAAGCTCTGTAAAGCTTTCAACAGAGCCTTTGAAAGACCTTTATTTTAGGTGTGCGGGGCTTAATTTGTTGTGGCATCTCCCTCAGTGGAGCAGCAAAAGGCAGTGACATTGGTAAGAGTGGGTGAAGGACACTGGTGAGAGCAGGAAGACCCAATTCTCATTGAAGTGAAGTCCTTGTGTATCACCCTAGTTGTGTAAAAGGACATTAAGGGAAGTATTAAAATCGTTAATAGAAGCAAATTATTGCAATAACATCTGCTGCATTAAACTCCCCTATCCTTCAGGGACAGCGTATTTTTATTTAAAGGTTTAGACACCTTTATTTACAGCTCCAGCTTTTGATGCCATTACCAAGTAAAGAGCTGCTGTCTCCAGAGTCATCCCAGCACTGGGGAAGGGTGTGGATGCAGAAGCACACGGGCTGCACGGGCTGTCAGGAGCACTCCCCCTTTGGAGGGATGGGTTGTCTCAGTGAGGCTCAGCAGTCCTGTCTGTGCTCTTCACTCAAAGCTGCTTTTCTCTGTGCCTAAAGTAGAGGCTGTTTCTTTGATATGCAAGTTTGTGCATTGGGGGGAGTGATGGGTGTGGGGAACAGATGGAGAAAGCACAGGGAAAACGGCAGTGGTTTACAGGAATAAAAAGAGGTGCTTTTGTTGGAGTCATTACACCAGAAACAAGGAGCCTCTGATGAAGGGAAGTGAGCCTGAGGGTAGGGAAGGTTGTGGTGTTGACAGAGAAAGGGTTTGTAAGGATTTCAGCCTTATCAGTTTAGCTTGAAAACCCAGAAGCTGAGGGATGTGGAAATGGTGGGAAGACAAAGGGTACAGAGGGACTGAACAGGGCACTGAGCAGAAAGTGTGAGAGGTGGGAGCAGGGACAGGACTTGCCAAGAGCTCTCCGGGCCTCTCTGTGGGCAAGAGGCAAGGGAGCAAGGACGGGAACAGAGGAAGAGCTGGAGGTGACCTGGACAAGCAAACAAACCCTTGGACAGAAAGGGGGGTGCGGGAGGGGGGCAGGAGGTGACTGTCCAGGGGAGGGCAGTGGAACAGCTCCTTTCCCAAAGGCAGGACTGCCCCTGGGTAAACCCTCAGCTGCCCCTGAACGTGCTACAGGTGAGTTCTGACTGGCCTCCTGCACAGGGGATCATTGGGGTTTCTTGTCAGGAGTTCAGGTTTCTGCCTGAGGAGTTTTGGGAGATCCAAATGTCCAAGCAGGGCAGACCAGCACAGCCCCCAGGGGTGTCCTGCTGGTCCCCCTGCCTTGCTGGGCTGTGCTGCCCCGGGGCAGCAGGAGCTGGCTGGGCTGACGGGGGTGATGACACAAGCTCACCCTTCACATGTGCCCCGCCTTTGTGCACACACAGAGGGGCCAAACCTGGGGCTGGGACACCCAAACAGGACGCTGGGGCTCTCTAATCCTGGGAGTCCTGCTGTGGGAGAGGGAATATGGGCCAGGGGAGAGCTGCTCCCACTGTGGAGTTTGACCAAGGGACATATATGTGCTGCAGCACTGAAGCCAGGAGGTACCAGTGGGAGGGGATGACAAAATCCTGCTGTGAAGCACAGAAGTTATCTGTATTTGTCCTTCTATTCACTGTTTCCCAGCTCAAGTGATGTAACAATTACAAATTTGGCTTACCTGGAAAAGCTGCTGAAAGTAGGATAAATTATTAATTCCCAGGTTGGGTTCTGAAGAATTAATTTCAGCACCACATATTGAAAATTCTCCTTCCTAAGAAACAGCCCCATTTTGAGAACAGTTCTGAAACAGTGAGACTCTTGCAAGCCATTATTGTATTTTTTGACAATTTTATTTTTCCTTCAATCACTATCCTTTAGCACATTCAGCAAATATACTGAAATTAGGAATAGGAAACCTACATTTGTAAGAATTATATCTCTGTGCAACGTAGTGAAGTAATTGAAATTCCAGGGCAGAACTGTGGAAATTCTTAGCACAGTTTGTCCATATCTTATCAGAACAGGCACGCTTTTCCCATGGCCTGGCCACATGCCAGCAGGGATGGAGCAGACTGGTTGGAAGCCCACTTTGAATGGGCAAAGTAATCTTTCTGAATGGATTTTCTGGCAGCATTCCTGTTGCATGTGTGGTTTATTGTTCTTGGGGATGTGACTGTATTTTACCCCCCAGATAAATGTTTTAGGGTCATTATTCTTTTGATGATGGGAGGGGTTCTGGAAAAACAATCAGATCACTAGTCCTATAAAATTCTATAGGCAATTTTTTGTTGTTGTTGTAAGTGGTTTTCCATGTTAATTGTGTAGCTTTTTGAGCATAATTTTGATGTAAAGGACAACAGCTGATTCACTCTTAAACTTTTCTAAGGTCAAATGGTTTAGTAATTAAAAAGCAAACCATTTTCTTTAAGGCCTTTTAATAAAGTGATATTATGCCAATTTATTTATATATAAATATATATATGTATATATTCTGTTCACAACTCACTATAAAGTACTGCTGGTGTTGTCAATACTAAAAGAAGTGGTTGCCAGTGGTGGCAGATCCTCAGTTGGTGTCACTGTCCTCCAGTGAAGTCGGAGTCGATCCCTCTGTGCACCACAGTCCTGCTGTGGAGCTGTGCCAACCTCTGTGAGCAGAGAATCCAGCCCCTAACATGTATTACAGGATAGCTAATATGATGTGTAACCACAAAGCAACCACAATACACAAAGAAGTTCTATTTTAGCGCTGCTGGAGCAAAGAAATAACTGTTAATGCTGGAGACTGACGTGCAAAAGATTGCTCAGTGGGGGAAGAAGGCAGAAAAAAGTCCTTATTTTGTATTAACATGCGTACAGACAAATTCTCACGTCCCAGGGCCAAGTTTTGTCTATAAAAATTCCTTAAGATTTGGGTATTTGTAATTAAAACATAAAGAATAATTATCTCAAGCTTGTATCTGCAGAGGAAGAACTGTGTATTTACTTATTCTCTGCCAAAAAAATCCTTTTAGCTAGGAAGATTACCAAAAAGGCACTGAAGTATAAAGGCCTTCTTTTTATTGAAAAATATATACATTTTGTTAACAGATTCAAAACAGAACAGTCACAACTGTTTTTTCTTCCTTTCTTTTTCAAAACAGGGGTGGGGGAACCATGGAACTCCAAACTTAGTGCCTACAATGCTTGGAAGACATTAAGATTAATTTTGTCCTTCGGTTTCCAGATGTTGGATTTCGTCCCAAGTTTTAAAGACCTCTAATGTTTAGCAGGATATGTGCCGAGTATAGTCTTTAACAGAGTTTTCTTTCATAACTCCAGGATCCATGAGAAAAGGTAACTCAGGAAACCGCTGCGGATTCGGAGCTGAACCTCCAGCCCTGCAGGAAAACAGCCAGCGCTGAACGTGCGCCCTTGGACTGGGGCTGCGCTCGGGAAGAGGCCATGGCTGGGCAGCCGAGCTGCTGGAGAGCCGCGCTCCTGGTGCTGCTGTGTGCGGGCAGCGCCCGGGCCCAGCGGGACTGCACGGGCGCCGAGTGCCCGGCGCTGGAGAACTGCATCGAGGAGGTGCTGGAGCCCGGCGGGTGCTGCGCCACGTGCCTGCAGCACGGCTGCACCTGCGAGGGCTACCAGTACTACGACTGCCTCAACGTGGGCTTCACCAACGGCAGGGTGCCCGAGGGACAGTCCTACTTCGTGGACTTCGGCAGCACCGAGTGCTCGTGCCCCAAGGGTGGCGGCAAGATCAGCTGCCAGTTCATGCTGTGCCCGGAGCTGCCCCCGAACTGCATCGACGCCGTGGTGCCGGCGGACGGGTGCCCGCAGTGCGGCAGGATCGGCTGCCTGCACGAGGGGCAGAAGTACGTGGCAGGGCACACCTTCCACATGCCCCCCTGCAAGGTGTGCCACTGCCCCAACGCCGGCGGGGAGCTCATGTGCTACCGCCTGCCCGACTGCGACACCCTCGCCCTGAACACGGCCAGCCCCGGGGACGCCGAGGACGGGGAGCCTGAGAGGCACTACGACGATCCCTACAGCTACGACCAGGAGGCGGCCGAGGGGGACAACACCCAGCTGGAGTCCCCCAAAAAGTACCGGAGTTACTCATCCCACCTGGAGCAGGACAGCCAGGAGCAGGGGGAGGACTATGACTACCCGGCAGCCAGCGTGGCCCCGTCGGTGCCGGCCCCGGCCCGGCCTCCCCCCGAGGGGACGGTGCCCCCCAGCCCCGCCGTGCCCCAGGGCCCCGCCGAGGTGCGCGGTGCCACCGAGAGGGGCGAGAGGCGCAGGGTGCCCCGCACCACCGCGGCTTCCCTCCGGCAAGGCACGCACAGGGAGGCACCAGAAACCACCAGAGCTCCCGTGGAGCACACGACGGCCACCACTGAGACCCCCCAGCACCCGGAGGAGCTGGAGAGGAGACCAAAGGGGAAGCAAGGGAACAAAGAGAGGCGTGAGCAAGAAAGAGCCCCCCACTCTAAAATGAAAAAGCACATCAGGAAAGAAGAGCCAGCAAACAGCATGTACCAGGGCTTGACAGAGGGGAATTTAACAGAGCCGAGCTGGGCAAAGTCTTCCCATGAAACCCTCGAGGGAAACGATTTCCCCAAGGTGAAGTTCAGCGCAACGACCTCCCCTCCTGTTGCTCTCCAGGAAGACCGCAGCCAGTCCTCCCCAAAGCAGTCCCAGACGCTGTATCGGTACCACCCCGAGGAGGACGGGGACCCCAACTCCATCCACGCCAACCCCAGGCTGCCAGAAGGTAAGAACTGCTCCCAGTCCGGGTGCCTGGGGAACACTTACTCATAATAACATTGGGGCATCCACTGATGTGTTCTTCTTGCTGCTGCACGTGGGCATGGAGTCCAGCAAACCCCCACTCACCTTCATTCATCCCTTCAGGAGATGTTTGTGTTTCATTTCACATAACAGGTACCATTTCACTGTTGCCCACCTTGCTTTGATTTCACAAAGTGTGGGGACGGTGTTTTCTGGTATTTTTACTTTATTTCAGATGATAATTTATTAAACTGTGACCTTTTCCTTCAATTACTTGCTTTTAATTTCTATCAAGATGTAACAGAAACATCTTCCTCTACACAGAAGGATTTAATTAGTTATCCTCAGTTACCAACTCAATGTAATCACATTTGTAGCTTTTGCTGCTTCTGGGAAGAAAGTGAAACAGTTGTGTTTCCACTATGAAAATATTTACAGCACTTGTTGTAATATTTATCCCATGGTTGAAAGTCTGTCTAAGCTCATTAGTTCAAGAACTTCATAGATACACTCAAATACCCCTGAGGACTGGTAGGGAGAAAAAGAACTGCCTCTTGCTTTGTGTTTTTTGGGGCTGGAAGTTTATGGTGTTTGTGGAAAGTGTATGTGTCTCCTCTCTGCCTCTGGATTCCTCCTGACATCTGCAGGGAAAGTTGATTATATGCTTTATGCAGTGCTCATTACTGTAATGAATGCCAACTTCATCGCTGGAAATTAGCACATGTACAGCTCCTATTTCCAATTCATTTGTCATCAAATCAAGAGCAATACCTCCTTTTTCAAGATGTGGCACAAAATGTTCTCACGAGACTCAGCAGCAGAACACTTGCAGGAAATACTGATTAGTCCCCAGGCACTGATATTTCTCCTGGGTTGTGCAGGGAGCCCTTAAACATCTTGAGCTGTCGAGTCCATCTACTCAAGAAGTTTAAGGCAGATAGGAGAAGGAAGCAGATTTGGAGCTGAGACACCAGGTCCCAACACAAGCAGCACCTCGTGACTGTTCACCAGGCAGTGGAGATGGCAGCCTTTTCCTTTTCCTTTTCCTTTTCCTTTTCCTTTTCCTTTTCCTTTTCCTTTTCCTTTTCCTTTTCCTTTTCCTTTGACTGCCCTTTTATTTGTTGCAGCCACCTCAAAATCTGAGCTGAGCTGTGCACCAGTTCTGTGTGTGACACATGGGTCTGAGTTAGGACTAATATGCAATGACCTGTTTTCTGATGTAACTTAAAAAAACCTCAACTTCCTTAAAACTAAGTTGCCTTTTCTTTTTCTTTCAAAAAGGAAAGATGGGTTCACGCTGAAATTATCACTGAGAGGCTTTGGGAAAGGCTGTTGGGGTGAGTGTTCAGCAGCAGAGCCAAGTGCTACGTTTTAGAGTCTCCTTGGGTGATTTCCAGTCTGAGGTTCCTGGGAACTGCTTGGCTGAGACAGGTCTGGTTGGGGGCTGGATTAGTTTGAGGTGCCTGGAGCAGAATGTGATGGATGTCACGTCAGGCAGGGATGGTTTAGCCAAGAGAAGCTAGGCCTGGGAATCACTGGATGCCATTTCCCCCTTAGCTGAGGTATCTGTCATTTCCTTTAAGTATTGTAAAAGCGGAACTGAAAACAAATATCTCTCTGGCTGTGGATGATGCAGCTCTGAGGCTGCAGGTTCTCTGGCCCACAGAGTTGCTGCATGTTCTGGGAGCAAGTGCCAGTGTCATCACACCTTGTCCATCCAGTCACTGACAAGTGGGACCTGACTAGGCAGCTCCTCTTCCCCATCTGCTCCACCATTCCCATTAGGAATACTGGTGGAAACAGAACAGAGCCTTCTCCAAAACTCAGGAATCTCCCTTGCTGGTGGCAGTGCTCATGGCTGGGGATGGTGGTATTTCCACGGGTTTTGTTGTTTTAATGGATGTGCTTGTGACTCATGTGAGTAGATCCATACGTTTCAAGTAATAAAACACACACATCTTGTCTCTTCCTGAGCCAGTGGGAGAGGGGGAGTGAAGGCATTAGTCAGACTTGAAAGAAAAATTAACCTCGCCTACAGATATAGAATGAAAACATAGATTTTGCACATGTATTTCCAACTATAAAATGACAGAATCTACCAGAATTGCCAAATAACTTCTTTTCCCCCATCAAGAGTCATCAGCAGGATGTAAACTGCATCAATCCCCTAATTTTTAGAGCCTGCAAGGCTGTTACATTTTTTCCTAAGGAGGCTGCAGCCAGTGGCAGCGAGCACAGGTTTTGTTTAACCAGTTCTCAGCAGAGTGCTGTGGGGACATTTCTGTGACTGTACAGACATTCTAGATGTATTTTTATAGTTTCTTTTAGTTTTGTTTCTCTCCAGAGTTTAGAAAAGTGTAATAGTCTCCACAGAGGCGTTTGCTGCACTAACAATTCAGCCCAAGTCATATGGCCATTTGTTCCTCCTATTAGCTGCATCCTGTGTCCAGAACTCTGATGTGGTTGGATCCTGATGCCTTTTGTTAAAAACTTGGCTTCATTACTTGTATTTTATGTGTCTCACTTTGGTTTTACATGTAGCTGAGTTTTCATCTCCCAAATCTCTGGTGGCTCATATGTAATCTAATGGTGGAAACAACATGGAGCATTTTGGTGCTCAGGAAAGGTTAGGTTTGTGTTTTGATTCTTTCTCCTTTTGAGCATCGTTTTTCATCTCTGTTTCATCTGAAGCACTGCTGTATTCACATCAGTCAGCCAAGATGATCTCTGTAGCATTTGCTCTCACGGACTCCAGTGAATTGCCATTTGTTTGGGGAATGTTCTCCCCTCTCCTTTGGCTGCTCTGAGCTTTGCTGGAGCAGCTGTTTTGTGGATTTTCTGGGTGCTGTGTGGGGCCAGGCCCTCACTGGTGGCTCCCTGGGGCAGCAGCATCACCACTCGTGGTCCCCTGGGGGGATGTCACAGAAATGGGCTCTTTTGGGAGCTGGTTTCTTTGGTTGCAAGGTGGGAAGTCCAGCACCAGCTCTGTAGGGCTGTGTGAGCCCAGGGGATGTTTTCCTGCCCTGACAGGTCCAGTGGCTGTTCCACAGGGGTTTCTGGCACCCTACCAGCCCACAACACTGCCTGAGGGTGAAATATTTGTGTTCTACCCCATGTGTGAGGGCACTTGTCATAGGTCTCGAACACAGACTGCAGAGCAGCTTCCTTCAGCAGCACACAGCCCCTCTGGGGTTTCTGTGCAAATGTTAGTCACTCCATTCCTAAAGGAACTGGAAGTGTAAAGTAGAGGTAATTACTCAGCTGAGAAAGTGTAAATTAAGAACTCTCACCATGGGAAAGGATGAGATTAATGAAGACTGTTCTCTTTATACACACTCTCTCCAGACATTGATCTTACTCTGTCACTGCAAGAGCAGCAAACAGAGGGTGTTTTAATTTCCTATTTATTTCCTACTTCCTCGTCCTAAAAGTGCTCTGAACAGAGGAGGGCTGACTAAAACATCTTTCAAGAAGTTACTGTCACGTTCTGTTTTCCATTTCCCTGTGCTCTGGCAGTAGAATGCTGTTCCTTGGATAAATGTTAACTCAGGTAGCAAGCAGCTTTGTAGTGAATGTTTTATGATTTGCATTCTGGTTTTTGGCAGGCTGAACAGCAGTTTGGGTTCCAGAATGGAGGTACTTTTCCACTTAAACTCCTCCACGACGAGTGACTTTTTATCGTGGTCATGTTTAGAGATAAGGATAATTGTTCTCCAGCTGAAGTGAATTGCACCAATTTGTGAGCTGAGATCAGTGAATGTGAGAGTGGCATTTATTGCAGGTGAATCCTGATCAGGCAGCAGCTCCTGCGAGGCTCTTGTGTAACTTCTGAGGGTGTAGCTAAGATGTCAACCAACCCATCTGCTGCCTGTTTGCTGGTATTGAAGCTCATGAGGCAAGATGACCTTGAATTCCCTAACTGAGGACAAACAGGAAAGGAGATCCATGTGCAGGGCCAGGAGTTGGGCTCATGATCCTTGTGGGTTCCTTCCAACTCAGGATATTTTATGGTTCTGTGAAAGCAGACCTGCAGGGAGGGTTTCTGAAGCATTCCCTGAGCCCACCCACCCTTTCTCTCTCTTATTACCACCATAAAAAGCACTGGAGGTGGGAGAATGCCATGGAGGGTCCTTTGGAAACAAACTCTATTTGCAATTACTTCTTATTTTTTGCTCTCAGGTGAAGTGTTCTCTCAGGTTCACCTGAATTACCTCAGGCTTAATCCCGTGTTCTCTCCTTTATCCCAGTTCTCTCTGTAACAGGAAGAAATCACCTTTGAGCCCTCAAACCAGGATATCTGAGGAATGAAAATAAACCTCAGGAGAGTGGTGTGTGAGGAGAAAAAGCCTCTGGGCCAGCAAGTGTGAGTCAGCATGAATTACAGCCCCGGGTGACAGTGCTCAGTGGCCCTGGTAGCTGAAGTTCAGAGACAGCAACATCCTAGAGGAAGACAGTGTGGATGGGAATAAAGCAGGCTGAGATAGTTGCAGATGAAGACTAAAATGCTATAAAAATTAAAAACTTTTTAAAGAGAGAACTACAAAATAGACCTAACCTGGCCTGGTACTCTTATGAGGCAGCTGGATGCTGGTTTAGGAGGAAAAGGAAGAAACTCAAGCATTTCTATTAATTCCAAAATCCCGTGTGTGGTGTGTGGGGGCTGATTCCCTCATGGCTGCGAGTGCACAACCTTCCCTGCAGCCCTTCCCTTGTCCCCTCAGTGCTGTGACCCCTCCCGGCCCAGCTCCACGGCCTGGTTGTGAATCCATGAGGAGCTCCTGCAGGGACCTCCCGTGGACCACCTGGCAGATTTGTTTTTCTTCTTTCCAATATCTAAAAGCATAAGTAGGGCTGAGGTTGGACAGCCAGGTGACCTCGTTGTGGCCTTTTAGTACTTCAAGGAAGCTCTTAAAAAAGACAGAGAGTGACTTTTTACACGTGCAGATGGTGATGGGACAAGGGGGAATGGCTTTAAATTAAAAGAGGGCAGCTTTAGATTAGATATTAGGAAGAAATTCCCCCCTGGGAGGGTGGGGAGGCCCTGGCACAGGTTGCCCAGAGAAGCTGTGGCTGCCCCATCCCTGGAAGTGTCCAAGGCCAGGTTGGACGGGGCTTGGAGCACCCTGGGCTAGTGGAAGATGTCCCTACCAGGGTGTGGGACTGGATGGGCTTTAAGTTCCCTTCCGACCCAAACCATTCCATGATTCTGTGTTGAAGGGAACCACTTGTGCTGGATTGAGCCCATTGGCATTCTCCATTTTAACAAGACCAGTGATTTTAAGTGTGTGTGTGCCAGACACTGCTTGTGGCATAAATTTGTGAGCAAAGGGTGCAAGGAAAACCCAAACCTGCCCTGATGACATGAAGAAGTGGGCTGAGAATAATTGTTTGCAGACTCTGAAATAAACAGTAGCCAAAGTATCCAATCTCCAGGCACTGGACTGCCAGATGTGACCTGGCTTTCAGTAGGTGCAGCATTAGGCCTGTATCAAGTGCTTTGAGTAGTCCCACATGAGGAACTAGAGCTGGGATCAGGAGGGCTGATCTAGCCCAGGCCTGTAGGCAGCAGCTGAATGTAGAGTGTCCAGACCTGTCCTAGCCAGGAGCAGAGTTCTGGGGCTTTGCTTTGTGTCTAGGTGATGTCTCTGGACATGTTGCTGCGTGGCTGCTGCTTGCCTGTCTGTGTTTTGGGAACTGCTCTGGGTCAGACCTTGGTTGCTGCCTTTCCAGCTGGCTGGGCTTCAGCTTTGCAGGAATCCCCCTTTGGAGCCCAAACCCTCCTCACCACAGACCGTCTTCCATTCCTCATGTGCATCTCCCTGCTCAAACTGAGCTGTGAACCACAGCTCAGGAGCTCCTGCGTGCCAACACTTTGGTGTCAGGCTTTTATGGGGCTGGTTTGGTCCTTGTCTCTTAAAGAGTATTTTAAGTAGTGACTGTATATTGAACCAGGAGCTCGTGATCTTTAGTTAGAGATTATATAGAGGATCTTTTCTTAAAGCTGCAAAGATCTGTGCAGTGGTGCAGGCGCAAGCCTGGTATTCACAGTGCCAAGTTTCAGTGCCATGCTTTGCTAAAAGCTGTGTAGCCTGTCACTGTCAGAGGAATGCAGACTTCGAAGAGCCTAAACAACTTGCAGAAATGCTCAGGTCTGGAGTTCTTTTCTGTTTAAACCCCAGCACCTGCCAGTTCAGTACACAGAGATGTGTAAGAAGGTGGTTCTCTGTCTGCCTGTGCTACTCACAGAATTAACGTAACAGCTCCACACTGGAGTGTGATCACAGGGATGAGCCTGTGAATGCCTGGGCACCGTGACAGGCAGGTACAATATGCAGGGTGGGACAAATGTGTGTGTGTGTTCCTTCAGCTCCTGCTAGTCTTACCTTCATGCAGTGCACCCTGAAGAGCACAGTTCTTGGTGGTGCTGAGGTGCAGCCACACTTCCCCTCCGCTCACAGTGCCTGTGTGCACCGAGGTGTTTGTGCTGCAGCACAAGGACCCTCACTCACAGGTGCCTGGAGCAGTTTTGGATAAGGAAATCCATTGTGTTCAGTGTTGGCACCAAGGGAATGTGCAGAGAATGTTTGAAAGTGAAACAGGGTGACACATTCACTCCTGTGGGGTGTGTATTTTGGCATGTCCCATCCTCCCTGGAGGAGCGTGGCACTGCTGGCACAAGCCCAAAGGGCAACACCTGCATAGGACAGGCTTTCCACAGCGACAGTGAGCACAGACAAAGGTTCTCAGATGTCCTTGACTTCATGGGATTTAGTTACAAATATAGTTTAATCTTATATGTTGCAATAATACAGCTGGAGTGGAGCCCCTAACCTATGAGGGCATCACAGTATCTTTGGGAACCCACCCCGTGTACCTGTTCTGTCGAGGCAAAAATCATCATTTATGCAAAGTTATTTCCATCCATGGTTTGCGACAAGAACATTTAATCTCAATTCTGAAATTCAAACATGCTGTAGACAAACTATGAAAATAAGATGGGCGTTTTCTTGTACAAATTAATTACCCACTTGAACAGATGAGGCTGTTGGGCTCACCAGGTTTCTCATTTGCTGGTTATTTATAGTAGGTATCTGAAAGTATTTTTTTTGTATGCATGATTGATACTTCTTCAGAAAGCAGAATTTAAATGAGACTTCTTTGCAGTAGTGTGTCTGTTATTCTAATCGATCACCAAGGAATTAAGAACAACTGTGAATATAGCTCCTTGTCAGAGAAAGGCAAGTGCAAGTAGTAATTTTTGATCCAAATTTTGAGAGACAATAACCTTTTGAACAGTTTCAAATATGTAGGCCAAATAAATGTCGCTTTCTAGCACATGCTTACTCATGAAAGGATCTGTAATTTCATTACCCTGGGCCTCACAGAGAGCAGTATCTGTTACCTCTCAGGGATTCTTAGGTAACAAGGCAGCAGTAACTGGAATTTTATAAAGATCCCTTTATGTGTGAGCAGGTTTTATGTTTTCCTGACCATTCCCAGTCTGTATGTGCTGTGCCTGAGATGACCAGTTCTCTTCCAAAGCCACCAAAAAGTCCTAAAGCACCTTCCCGAGGCTGTGGTGACACTGAACCAAAGGCTGAGAGACAGAGAGGGGAAAGAAGTAATTGTGGTTTCTTTAGGACCAGCAAAACTCCTCTGCACATTTTGCCCTCCCCTGCCTGTGCCTGATGCCAGGGAGCTGCAGTGCCACCCTCATCCACCCCCCTTGCTCCCACCCTGCCTGGGAAGTGTCTGGGACCCTCAGGCACCCTCTGGAGAGTGGACTGGTGAGCAGCAGCATTCCAGAGCCTCTGGCTCTGCAACTGGTCACTGCCTGCTGGAATTACTGGTGTTCCTCCCCCACTGGGACGTGCTGGTGGTGATGCAGTAGCTGCTTGGGTGGTGGCAGTTCTCTGGTGGGTCCCACACACAGGTCTACAGCCTGGCCTTGCTGGGGGCAGTTCTGGCTGCAGCTTATTCAGCCCCTTCCTACGCCAAAAAAAGGAGCCATTTAGAAAAACACACAGAGCAATAATTCCTTGTCCCTTGTTGCTCTGAGTGCTGGTTGCTTTTGTGGTGCTGTTGTGAACCACAGGGATTCCTGACTGCATTCAGAAAGGCCCAGAGTTGTTTGACCATAGTTTTGAATTACCAAGTACTAAAATAAATGTTTATGGCTTCAACAGCTCTGGGTTTAAAACCTTTTAACAGTATAAACAGTTGCCAGAAAGGGGAGAATTTGCATCAGTCACTTTTAAAAGGTGTTATAAAAGTCGATGCTCTTGTGAGCTGTTGCTCTGTATATAATGGACATCTTAAAAATAATGAAAATCATCAAGGGTAAAGAAGGTGAGTGCTTAAGATGAGCTTTATTTTGTATGAGGTTAGTATGTAGAAATGTTATGTCTAGAAGAAGAATTTACATCTTCTCTCCTGTGTTGCACCTTTACCTTCCTGGCTTTGGCTGCCACGGGGCCTCAGCGCAGATTTTCACCCTCCTTGTTTGCTGTGTGTCCCCCTCCCCTTCCCAGAGCCCTTGAGGAGCCAACTTCTGTGGCTTTGAAATTAAGGAAATGTTCCTTTCATCTAAGTCAGGGCCCTGAGGGTGCTGGTTGCTGCAGCTGGTGTTGGCCACCAGACATTGGGAGCCAGTACAGGAACCCTCCTGGGAGAGCTGCAGCAAAGAAATGGGAGGAGGACATTCCTCCAGTGGTGTAAGGGAAGCCAACAGGTCACCAAAATCCACATCAACTGAAAAAGCAAGTGTGTGCTCAGCACAGGATCATCAGTGAGCGCTGCTGAGAAGGGACAAAGTACCAGGTTGGATAAAATAGCATTTGCCATGGATATTGTACATAGTGCAAGCAATTTTAAGGCAATTTTACACAATATATTCCAGTCTTAGAATGCCACCAAGATGCTTTTGGTGTCTTTTTTTGAGTCATAAGCCCAATAGCAGCGTGTGAGGGTTAGTCTGGCACTGAGCTGTACCAGCACTCACCTCCTCCTTGCATTCCCTGGGAGCAGCAGCCCCAGCTGTGTTTGGAGCAGGGGAGCTGGAGTTTGACTGGAGCTGGCTCGTATGTGGGGATAGAACTGAGAAGGAAATGAATGAGCTCTTGCAACCAGAACATCTGGCTATACCTCAGTTTCCTTTTCTTCTCACCTCTCACTATTTATAAGTTGTTTTCAGTCTGAGTTTTCAAAGACATTGTACGTGCTACTTACTGGAATAATTTTCTGAGCACGAGTTAAATTGATTAATGGTATAGAATTATACATCTTGTATGAAGTGAAGCATCAAAAGTGCTTCTTGTATTTATATTCTGGTGGAAACATCCTACAGGGACTTAGGAACCATTTATATTTGCAGTCAGTGGTTTGTGACTTAGGATTTGTTGTACTTGATACCAAACCTGCCGTGTGCCGACAGCACGTGGCTCGTGCAGAAGGAATTCCAGAAACACAAACCTTGCTGCAGCAGGGAACAGAATTTCCTGAAAATCAAACACTGAAATGAAAAGCATGTCCTGTGCTCAGGCTGGTTTATGGCCTCTTGTGCCAGGGCAGGACGGGTTTTGTAGAAGACTCATGTTCAAACTTGTCTCGTTTGTCATTAAAAAAGGTGAAGTTCATTGCTCTTAAATGAAAATATAGGAAAACACATCTTTTTAATGAAAAGAGAGCTTATATAATGGTCATTTCTTATGGTTCTTTCTGTAAGGTTAAAGAGTTCTTTCACACTGAACAGGCAGGATGGGAAACTTCCAGCTGGTTTACTGGTGTTCAAGGAAGGGTTTTTTTAATAATGATTGTGAGAAATCACAAGGAGGAGGACTTTTGGATAACAGTATGAGTCAATCCACTGTCTGCTTGGTGGCATGGAAAACCTCACCCCCCCATCTCTGCCAAGTGCTGGCAGAGTTTGGTTCTCAAGCTTTCAGCTGATGGCTCTAAAGCTCAAGCAGACCCAATTGTAATTCTGCAGCTACCCCTATAAAATATATTGTTTATGGCCTATAAGCAGATGAAGATTAGTGCAGTTCTCCCTCTTCTCCAAGAATTCTTCCTCTGCACTGGTCATTAATTTTCCTGGAGCTGGAATTGCCTTGCATGGAACTGCTTGGAGTTTTCATTTCCAGATTCAAATGAACAAGGTTTGAGCCAAATGATTTTGTAAGAGATTTACTCCCAGGAACTGTTTTCATTGAAGATAACATACACTTAAGTAATGTCTCGTGTAACAATGATAAAATTTGCACTTTTCCTGGTTCTGGATCAAAGTTGATAAGTGTTGTCTGAACTCATGGCATTGAAGTAAAAAGAAAAGTGTAGCAAAGATCAGCGAGGGTGAGGTTTGATGTTAGAAGGCTCCATAAATGTTTCATTTCAGTCAGTTTGGATTGACTGTGGTGGTTTTGTTTGTATCTTTAAGTGAGGTGGAAGATAAATATGGAGACTTTCCAAAATTTTGTCCTCTGGTCTCAGACTTTTCAGATGATGCATTAAAGTAATGAATGTGCCTTACATGTGTTCCTTGAAATACAGACTCTTGCCTTGCTTGGCCTATGGCCCCAGGAAACAATTTTCCTGGTAGTGTCTGTGCTCTTTCTCCTTCACACATGGCCCCAGGGACAAGAGGAGCAGGTTTGGACTGTGGCATGGCCAAGAACCCGTTGTGGGACAGGCAGGGACTCTCCCTGCCTTGGTGTTAGGTGAAGATAACCCAATGAAACATGAAAAAAGGGTTATACTGCGGGTTTTCTTGTCTTGGCAAATGTAACCAACCAGCTAAAACAAACAGGAGCTTCTGGAGTTGGAAGTTCCACTTGCTCTCCAGTGTGAAGAATTTGGTATGCAGAACAATTGTGGCATGTGGCAGAGGCCAGTTTGGGCTCAGTATTGATGCTCACACTCCTGCCCTGAGGATGAATGAGTTTAACACTCGTGAGCATCCTTTAACCTTCAGTCCTGAAGGTTTGGACTGTGCAGAGTGCCAGTGCTTCATCAGCACTGCTGTGTGTCTGCACTCCTTTAAACCACCGGATCTGACCTTTATTAGGTAATATTGAGGTCCCAGTTTGGTCTGGTGAACAGCTTTACACAGCTTTGAAATCTGACCCTGGTATTTCAGAGAGATTGCTCACTGTTATTCAGCTTTTAAATGGAGTCAATAATGTTTCTTGAAAAAAAGACTTTGAAGGTCAAATTCTGTCCTGTCAATGCCATGTTAACCCCATTAGTTTCAGTAAGGTATAGACTCATTTTGGCTGTATTGCTCCTCCAGTGTGACTTTAAAATGGTGAAGTGCAGCTGATAAGCATTAGAAATGCTAAAAAATAAATACTATCTTTAAGAAAGAGCTCCCTGCATCCCATGTGAACATAAAAAAGTTGGTCTCTCTTCACAAGACTTTCTTTGCAGTCACAAATAACTTTGTTTTATTTTTCGGTCAGACTGAAATTCCTCTCCCAGATCTTACAGTTAATTTATAGTAAATGAATACCTCATAAACATATGATCATTACACAAATACTTTATTATAGCCATTTGTCTTTTTGTTTGTAAATTCCCCAAACTGAATGTCTGGGAAATGGATGTTTATGGACATGCAGTTGACAGCACTGAGCCCCTGGCATGGTCAGTGAGCCCCTGTTCCCATGACAGGCAGGAAGGGGCTTGGTGCCTCCTGATCCAGTCTCACCAACCACATTCCTTTAGGGAAAGAGCTGGTGGTGATTGATGACTGTGCTTCCCCCACCCCTGCCTGTATCACAGAACTGAGATTCTCACTGCTCTGATTCAAATGTGACACAGACAAGTCCAGACTCCCCTGCACTTGACCCTAAGTATCTGGATTATGGTCAGTGTTGTACCATATGGTCAGTTTTAAACACAGAGTAACTGCACAGTTTTCTAAGTATTTAGCATGAGAATTGTCCTGGTGCACTGCCTTCAAACTAGGTCAGGATGCTGCTGTCTTGGAGCAAATCTTGGCTTGGTTTGGTGTAGGCCCTGGAACTAGTAAAGAAATCTTCATAACACTTCTATATTTCAGTTTTTTAATGACAAGAAACAAATCTATATCATAGAATCAAAGAGTCATTAAGGTTAGAAAAGATCTCAGAGATCATAAAGTCCAAGTTCTCTGCTGCAAGATCCAGGAAAGAATCCTATTTCCTGGGGGGCCAAAGGACCACACTGCTGTCGTGGTGATTGATTCTGTTCCCAAAGATGAAGTGGGAGGTTTCCTGACCCTCTCTCGTTTGTTTTGGCTGGCTGTCTGCTGCCACCTTGCTGAGATTTTCCTTTTGCTGCTTGAATCCACTCCAGACTTCAGAACCTGAAAGTTGCCAAAGCTGATGACAAATAAGAAGGAGCAAGTATTGGTGCAGTGCAAGGAGAATGCAGGTTAGCAGTGGGTGTTGAGGAGGAATATTTTTGGTGTTGTAGCCCATGGCACTCTCAGAACTGTGGGTATGTGTTGCCCTGTGTGTGTATTTTCCCAAATGAAAAGCAAATGATCTGCTTTGATAACCTGTCTCCTCCTCTCTGCTGCTCTGGCAGTGCTGGTGGTCGCTGCAGGTTTGTTCAGCCTCTCGTGGGACTGGGGAGGTCAAGTTTAACCTTCCTCTGTTCTGTATCTCCTGATGAGGAGAAGGTGCTGCGTGGGGGCTCCTGTGGAGCAGCTCCAGGACCTGCCTGTGAGTGCAGCTGGTGCAGAGTAAGGACACAACTGTCCCCACACACACTGATGTGCAGGCCGAGCTCCAGGACAGTATCCAAAGCTGGGGTTCAGTGCAGAAGTCACACACAGCACGCAGGGTGTGTAAACACAGCCAGCACTGATGGGTGGGACTCCGCTGGGTATCAAATGCCTTCAGCAAGGTGCAAAGCAACTTCCAGCTGTGTGGGGACACTGGAAAAGGCTTTTATCTTGTTTGCCCTCTTTTCTTATTCTCTCATAGTAAGACTTGGTTGTTAACTTTCAAACTGCTGAGCAATTTTTAACTACTTGTGTGTACTTCAAAAGGCACCTTGGTCAGAAATGGTTCCCAGCACTTCCCCGAATCAGCCTATTCAGTCCTACAGCAGTGATGGCCACTGCCACAACTGATGCAATTTAAAATAAAAGCTTTGTAAGCAGGAGTTTATAAGTGGCAGTTACTCCCCAGGGCTGTGGGAATGCCTGCTGGCTCAATGTAAAGGCTTGGAATATAGACAGATGGAAATTTTGCACCTTAAAAGGTGCTGCAGAGCCCCGGGGGTTTGGTAGCTGGAGGTCAAGCCAAACTGCAGGGAAACAGGGAGCCTTGGCTTGGGGAACTGAGCTGGGCCCCAGGGCTGAGAAAATCCTCAAAGTAATGCAAAGTAGGGCCTGGTTTGCAAAGCAAACACAGCCCAGCAAATTCGTTTCTGACTGTAGCTTGATAACAAGGATGTGTAAACAGACTGAACCTGGTTTCATGTTTAGCTGCAACACTTGCCTGGATTTTTCTTGCCAGTTGTGCAAATTGATGAATTTGACAAATTTCTGCCTTTAGTAGCAAATCATGTTCAGAACAAGGAGGAGGAGAAATCTACTATGAGGTAAAAGTTGCTTGTCAAGTGCTGTGCATGTAAAGGAGACTAAAAAACTCTTTCCAGCATGGAAATGTATGCCTTGGACATCACCTAAAAAATTTAGGAAAGAGTGCCAAATCCTACAACATGTTTCAAATAATCTGATATTTGAGGTTATTTGTAAGGTTCCATCCCCTGGACTCGTGTGGCTGCCCAAAGCCATCACTTTTCACTTAAAAGATGTTTTTAAAAGAAGTAGGAAACCCACACAGTTTTCCTCTAGGAGAAAAACTAAATCTCAAGTGTTCGAAACCAAACAAAACCCAGCTACCCTGCAGGTGGAGAGAAAATGAAAAGAATTCAGACTGTTCATTAGACTGTAGTGTTTAGATGAGATGTTAGGAATAAGTTCCTTATGCAGAGGGTGGTGAGGCCCTGGCCCAGGTTGCCCAGAGAAGCTGTGGCTGCCCCATCCCTGAAGGTTCAAGGTTGGATGGTTTGGAACAACCTGGTCTAGTGGAAGGTGTCCCTGCCCATGCCAGGGAACAAGATGAGCTTCTCACCCAAACCAGTTGGTGATTCTGTGAGTCCTGTTTCTGCTCCTCAGCAGCTGCAGTCCTTCCCCAGCCCCTGTGCCCCGTGGGCAGTGTGGGGTGGTGGCAGGGCCATGGGGGGTGGCCCTGACCCTTGGGAACACCTTTCCCAGCTCCTCTCCTCGTGTGCACTTGGAGCACATTATTAGGAAGGGCACTGCAACACGGAGGAAGCCCGGAGCAGCCAGACAAATTGGGGGTGTGAGAGCCAAATCAAGGCATTTCTCTTGCTGAGACCCACAGAAAGTACTAAGGAGGGGAAATGAAACCTGATTCCATTTTGGACAAGAGAAGGGAGATGAGCAGGCAGGTATTGCTTTGTTCTACACTGAGCTGTTACAGCAGTGGGTGATGGGGTGGGCTCAGTTTTTTGGTCTGTTTTACTGTCAACCTGGAGGTGGCCAAATAGGAAGGGTTTAAAATAGTCTTGTGGTTGCCATAGATACTTGTCTAAATTGAAAATAGAGGTCTGGCCCAAGCTTTTAGTCTGTTGGCCAGAGCCAAACTTGGACCCGAGTGCTGAAACCTGAGTGGGCTGGAGGAGCCCTGTAGGAGCTCACAGAGGATGGGGATGTGTTTGACATCACCCAGCAGCTCCAGCAAGGCTTCACATGGGCCTGGAGACTCTGGGAAGGGAAAAATCCTTCCTGCTTCAGACTGTTTCCTCCTTTTTTTTTGCCCCAGGAGGTTTGTAGAACTCAAAAAAATGCTGCAGAATGCTGCTTTCCTGGCACTGGGCTGGGGTTTTATTTGTGAAATGTTACTGTGCCACAAAGCAGCAGCAAATTTAAAGTAGTTCAGCTGGATAAAAGCACCCTATTAAGGTAAATTCTGTTTATTTGTCCCAGGAATGTGTAGCAAATGTGTGTCTAATTACAGATAGGGCAACTAAGCCTTTCATCTTCCTTCAGTGCAAAAAATCTGCAAATAATGTGGAAAATGTTTTGGTGAAATGAATGAAGGTCTTTTCAAGGATTTGGTTATCACAAATGAGTCCCACTGAAGGGAACTGGGAATGTTTCTCCTTGTCCTCCGGCTTGGCTTTGTGGGTGGCATTGGATGTTTCAGCCGACTCTGGAAATGCCTCCCTTTGAGATAACAATCTGTCGTTGTGCCTTTGGAGATTTCTGGTGTCATCTGTCAGTTCTTGGCGGGGGAGGGCAGATCCACAGTGCTCCCTGCTCCGGTGAGGATGATGGAGATTCCCAGGATGCAGCAGTACAATCTGGCTGAAAAGTGCACACTTAGCAATGTGCCATATTCCCTCTCCAATTTCTTGCTCTGTAGGTGGTAGAGAATTAGGGCTTAATTACTTGCAGGCTGTGGACAACAACCAGCCCCCTTAAACTGTTTACATTTCTGGATAAGGCTGGAGCTGGATGTTCTTTGAGGTTCAGTCTTTCTGAAAATCTATGGAAGATTTTATAGTGCTTGTTTATCTTTTATACCATATACTGGGATAAATTTTTGTTCCCAGAGAGCTTTTATCTATTAAAAAACCCCTGTTCATCCATGTCTACGTCTCATTATGTATGAAAAATCTCATTTATGCCATTCAGCTTCCCAGCCTGTGAAAAGGCACAATCAGGAGGCTTGTGCAGTTCAGAACTGAGCAGAAAATCAGATCCAAGGTGGAGCTGGAGTTCTAGACTTGCTTGGATACAAGGAATTATATCTAGCAAACATCACTTGAATAAAACATTAATTTCCCATTATAAAACATAATGTTGCTCTGATAATGGTTCCTGTTTTGAGTAATCCTCATTTCCTGCGTCTCTCTGGTGACTCATCCCAGCAGAGTTCTCGGCCATCCTGCCTTGCAGATGCTCCCAGACTGTCTGTTCCCCATCTGACTCAGCTTCTGCACCAGCAGCTTCTCCTCTCATTGCTATCATCCTGTGGAAATGGATGCCTGCTAAGGACTTCAGTCTCCTTCCAGCCTAAAAATAACTGGTGCTCCTGGCTACAAAAATCTCAGATTTTAAGAAAGTTTTCAGTTAAAAATTCACATTTCATATTTTCAGGTTATCTCAAATCTTGAATCTGCAGCTGAGAAGCCCAGATTGCAAAAATACACGTGTCTCAGTCCTTAGTCTGCCTAGAATGGGAGCAAATCTCTCCTCCTTTCAGATTTTCAGTGAGTGGAGGCCTGTATGACAAATTCCCAGCGTGATCTGTGCATCTTAGAGCTTTAATTAAGCTTTGCTTCAAGGGGTTAAAAGTGCCAGGGGTCTGTGTGGAGTCTGTGCCTGTCAGCTCTCACCTTTGGAACAAGGTTCTGTTGCTGAGGTTTATAGGTAAACATAAAGTTGTAAGAAGGCTAATTGGGGGGTGGTGAACTAAGCAATAAACCCACGGGACTCAAAGAAATGCACGTTGGATATGTGGCTTAGAGGGCTGCAATGCTCTGAGGTGTCACTGCCCCACAAGAATGTTCCAGCACGTGTGAATTCAGAGCCCTCAGAGCCAGGGTGCAGCTCTGGGCAAGTCTGGCCTAACAAACATTGGGGTGGGCAGTGGGAGATGTTTGTCAGCTTTGGGGGTGCAGCACAACCTGTTCTGAGCTCACTTGGAGGGAGTGGAGGGTGGTGGTGTATCAGGGAGTGTGACTCCTGTTAGAATTCCCTGGCTGTAACCAGGCATTTAAGGCTTCCCTCTGCTCTTAGTTCAAGGCTACAATAAATTGTTGATCCTGAAGAAACACCAAAAGCTCCTGCCAGGAGCCCTGCAGGTGGTGGGATGTGTGTGAGTGAGGAGGAGGCCTCTTGCACAGATGAGCCTTTCCTTCCCCTCTCAGTGTTCCCTGTGCTGCTCTGGGTTAGATCTGCTCAGGAGGTTCATTCTCCAGCTCTCAGTGTTCCCTGTGCTGCTCTGGGTTAGATCTGCTCAGAAGGTTCATTCTCCAGCTCTCAGTGTTCCCTGTGCTGCTCTGGGTTAGATCTGCTCAGGAGGTTCATTCTCCAGCTCTCAGTGTTCCCTGTGCTGCTCTGGGTTAGATCTGCTCAGAAGGTTCATTCTCCAGCTCTCAGTGTTCCCTGTGCTGCTCTGGGTTAGATCTGCTCAGGAGGTTCATTCTCCAGCTCTCAGTGTTCCCTGTGCTGCTCTGGGTTAGATCTGCTCAGGAGGTTCATTCTCCAGCTCTCAGTGTTCCCTGTGCTGCTCTGGGTTAGATCTGCTCAGGAGGTTCATTCTCCAGCTCATGGGTAGCATTGAGTTGTACAGGCGAGCTTCCTTTGCCTTTTTGAAGTCACCCTCATCCTCCTGTGAGCAAAATGAGATCTTATGTTCAATAAAGGGTTCACTGCAGTGAAAAATAATTTAATACGCTTTTTAGGGCTTTCATCACTCAGGTTCTGCCCACTGAGTTGGCACTGCCATTGCACTGCTTGGAGGTGCCCCCTTGTCACTTGTCCCACACGTGCAACTCATGACAGCAAATCATCTTGACTTTTAATTGACTTCTCCACTCTACATATTTTTGGCAGTTACTTAAGCTTCTTAGGTCATATTTGGGTAAAGGTTTTTCTTTCCATACTGAAAACAGGTTTTAATGTTAAAAGTTGCACATGGACAATAGTTTTCACTGAATGAATGATGACAGAGAGGGGAGTTTTGGGACAGTGCCACGCTCCATATAGTTCTTTAGATAGATGTCACTTGAGGTGGTTACTTCAGCTGTCAGTCTGTTAGGATTACATAACATTTTAAAATTATCTCCTTTCCTATGGCCAAAAAGTGATTCAGTCGTCTTGCATATTATATTACCTCGAGCTCTTGGTATTTATTACGCATGCAATCAAGAAATTAAGTCTGAGGCTCGCAAAGATTTATTTAGTAGCATTTAATGGCTCTCTGTTTGCTGGTAATTTGGTTCATCAGAATGAGGAATTTATTTTCGAATTGTCTTTTAATGAGCAGACAAGCAGGTTTCTCTGTCACTCTAAAATTTGGGATTGTCACTTGAGGGCTTTCTTTTTAAAAATGGAAGTTGGTATCTCTTGGACTGCTATGGTAGTTTCTATTGGTTTTAATGGAGCTTGAGTTTAAATACACCCATTTGCCAAAAGGAGGATAAGAAACTTTCTCTTTTACTTTAGAGATATTTCTTTGACTGTATATTTGGTACCTAATGGAATTGGTGCAGCCAAAGTGAACCCCTGAATGATTTTCAACTCTATGAATAGCAACTTTTTACTTGGGCAGATCATGGTAGGACAAGGAGAATGGTTTTAAAATAAAGACATGAGATTCTGAATAGATGTTAGGAAGAAATCCTTTCCTGTGAGGGTGGGGAGCCCCTGGCACAGGTTACCCAGAGAAGCTGTGCCCCATCCCTGGAAGTGTCCAGGGCCAGGTTGGACAGAGCTTGGAGCAACCTGGGCTAGTGGAAGGTGTCCCTGCCCATGGGTGGAATGGATGGGCTTTAAGATCCCTTCCAACCCAAACCAGTCCATGATTCTATGAATATCTGTATGTTATTTTTCTCATTGTTTGGGCTGTGTTGTGATCAGAAAAAACACTTGAAGAGAAATATGAAATAAATAGATATGGTGCTGCTCTGAGAAGTGATGTGAAAGTCTTGTGGTTGCACCACATCTGTGCCCAAGTAAGGAGGGGTTTGTGCAGGGGTGGCTCCACTGCTGTGCAGGGCTCACTCTGCCCTAGGTTCTTCTGAGCTGAGACAGGTTTGACACAAAACCCCACCAAGCGTGAGGAAAGAAGAGGATCGCTCATGACATTGTAATGCCTGGTATTGGAAGGGCCAAGGCAGACAGAGAGATCTCCTGTGTGAGAAGGATTTATGTGACTGAAACAGAGGATGAGCCACATAGTGTATCCCTGTGGGAAAGACAAGTGGGTTTAGCTAACTGATGACCTGGCTGGGATTTAACTTAGCTTTCTGAAAGGAAGGAAGGGAACCGGACAGGATTGCAAGGGGTGAATTTGGCCCCTGGGCTCTCAGGGCCTGACCTCTCCAAGCAGCACCTCGGTGTTGGATCCTTACAGGTTCTACTGCAGACCCAGAGAGGGTCACCTCCACTGCAGAGGAAACGGCCCCAAGCTGCTCCAGGGGAGGTTTAGGCTGGAAATTAGGAAACATTTCTTCATGGAAAGAGTTGTCAAACATTGGCACAGGCTGCCCAGGGCAGTGGTGGAGTCACCATCCCTGGAAGTGTTCCAAAACACGTGTAGATGTGGCACTGGGGCCATGGTGAACATGGGGGTGCTGGGTTGATGGCTGGACTTGATGATCTTAGAGGGCTTTTCCAACCTTAAAAATTCTGTGATTCCTCTTGTCAGGGTTTCAAGGCCTAGCAAAGCTGGTTTTCCTCTTCCAGGCTCTAAAATGAAAACAATGTATGAGGCTGGAAGTTGTTGTAAGGACATGAAGTGTGCAGGTCTGTGGGGCATCTCTGGTGACATGAGGTGTGGAAGTGAAAAAGCCAAAAGATCAGAGGAGAATCCGTGTGCTGATCCAGTGAGGTCCCCTAACAGCATTTGGGGGTTTTCTTTTGCTTTATCTGATCAGAACTTTAAAATTCAGGGAGCAATGAGTAACAGGGAGGTCTGCACAGGGCTGTGTGAATTGCTTGCACTTCAGCATGGTCAGATGAAAGGTCATTCACCCAGGCTCCTCAGCCAGGAAGGAAAAGGAAAAAGCTAATTCTATGTTACAGTCTGGCAAAGCCAGCATATTTGCATCATACAGAGCTTAAAGCTGCCATGAGGCTCATGGAATAGAGACTGAAGTGATGGAAGATGTACTTGGCATCCCTAATTCAGTTTTAAGGCTCATCTTCCTACAAGCAATTAATGTACACAACATGACTTCCCTCTGAGTCCTGTGTTACAATGAGCAGCATCAATCCCTACAGGTAAAAAGCCCACTCCTATCATTTGCAGTTTGTGAGATCCTCTGGGAAATAGAAAAAGAAAAGAAAAAGGAGTATTGTGGGTCAGGGAGATAGAAGCAGGTAAGTAATTGCAGCTTCTTCTCTGTTTTACACACAGGGGCATACTTGGCACTGCAAATTCTCAGATATTTTTAAAGAAACACAGAATAGTAAGTGAAATGGGAGGGGGTTGTTGGTGAATATCCATATCCTTTTTGTAAGGAAGGCAGAAAGAAACGTAGTAGTACATGTAGTTCTTACTCTTTGTTGGCTCCTTGCCAAGGCATTGCTTTTTTTCTGACCTATGTCCTCCAGTTTACTCCAATTATAATTTATTTACAAATGGATTCCTTGGGAATGTCATTCAGAAGCCTTGCACTGTGAGACAAGGCAGAGTTTCATTTTTCACAGCATCGGATGAAGCTGGAGAAAGTTGATCCGGTAGAACACGTGGCTGGTCTCTTTTTTTTTTGTTATTTTTTCCGTCTCTGCTGAAATAAAGTTGTGTGTGGAAGTAAATCATGCCTAACAGTGCTCATACCTGTGAGCTGATGGAGCCAGGTCTCCTGGGGGGAGGTGGGGATGGTTACACACTTGGAGTGAATCAGGCAAACAACGCACACAGCCTGCACAAGCTCCTCCTCGGAGCAGCAGCTGGGGATGGCTGGCAAAGGATAACTGCAGCCCAGGGAGGATATCTGTTGGCTCCTTCCCGGCTGGAGGAGGAGTGTGGACTGCTCTGGAGCCCCTGGGTGCCCCCCAGCCATGGGCTCTGCCCCTTGGGCCACCCCAGCGTGGTCCTGGCCCAGGAGCAGCTCCCGGAGCTGCCATTCCATGTGGAGGGTCATGCCAGGCCCTGGGTGTGTCAGCCCATCCGTGCAGCTCCAGGGAATTTGCTGGCACCTCCCTGCAGAGCCTGCCTGCAGCCTCCCCTCCCCTTGGCTTGGCAGCTGATGGGACTTGGCACCTCTGAGGCTTTTGGCACGAGGACTGGCAAACTTGGAGAGTGTGACGTGGGGCAGGGAATGAACTGGGATGTTTTGCCTTGTTGTCTGGAGGAGTCTGTCCCTCCCTGCTGTTCTCAGAGCCCAGGGGACTTTAACTCCACCACAGTTTTCTCTTTTGTCATCATCCCTGTACCCTCCTTTCCTCAAATCCAGCCACTTACAAAAAGAAAATGAACGTGGTTTTTGGGTTTATGGTTGGACTTGCTGATCTGAAAGATCTTTTCCAACCTAAATGAAAAATTACATCATCTTTTCTTATATGGGGAAAGAAGGATTGGAAGAGGGGGTTTGTATTGCACCAGCTCTGGTAAATGAAGATTTCCAGTACTAAGGGAAAAGTACCTTGATAAGATGGTTAAAAATATATAAAAATTGCATGCTGGCTTGAGTCCTATTTTGAAAAAACATTCTGTAAAGGTGGTGTGGGATGGACCCATTTATTTATCTGAGGTGAAAAAGGAAGGAACAAGTCATGTGAGAAGAGATCTGTATGACATGAAGATGACCTCAGCCATGCTGTACATATCATTATAGATGGGAATGATACCTCTTGCCAGCAGCCAAAACAGTTCCTGAGGCACTGAGGAGATTTTGGAGATATGCATTAAGAGATTATTGTGAGTTACACTGCTGGGATTTAAATTATGGCCATGTTGAAGGGAAAGCATCCTCAGCTTGAAGCCATTCTAATTGGTGTCAGGTCAGTCTGTCCTCAGAATTTAAAGTAATAAAATAGTTGCTAAAAAAGTGGATGCATTGCAGTGGAGAAAAATCAGGACACACTGAGAATTTGGGAGCTGTGACTGGAGTTACAATCAATAATAATTGTTTTAATTGCTGATTGTAGGTGGATTTTTGTAAAATGTCAGATCACTGCATTCCTCCAGCAGAGTTGGTATTGGATGGTGGTGGGTACATAGTTCTTAAGTTCAGTTTGTGACTTGTTTTGGTATCTGGACTAGATGGTGAAAATATTACATCAAGAGTTAAAAATGTGGAGTCTTTCTTTTTAGCAAATATCACTGGATGTCAAGCAAACACTTCAAATTTAATTGACTTCTTAAACATATGAAGTGTTTTGGAGGTAGTCCATGGAAACAGCATTTAGAAAGTCTTACCTGCGGTGGCGTTTCTGTTTGAGTTGGATCATTGCTGGCAGAGAACTGGGCAATTTGGGCTTTTGGGATGATTTTGTCTGAGGCCAGTTGACTCTTGGGAACTAATGTAACCTTCAGTGTTTAAATGCCAATGTATTTTCCTCATTTGCAGTTGGTTTTTATGTACCAACCCCACTGTAGAGAGGTTTGCAGGGTAACTTTTTCTAATACCGTTTCTCAGTGACAATTGATGTCATTGAACTTTTTTGTGTCATAAATGTAAATTAACATAAAGCCTTGGAAAGCTGGAAGTGGCCAAGCAGTTTCCCCACCCTTAGGAAATTAAGCAACTATCACATGGGGACTTTTGTAGAGAGAAGAGGATGTGGAAAGCACAGTTGTATGTAGGAGGCTTCTTTTCACTCTGTTCAGTATTAAATATTACTTCCTAACAAAATTACTCCCTGAATCAAGTGCACAGAGTTGTGCTAATCATTGCTTTAACAGATGATGATGAGGAAAAGTAATTAGCCTTCAATCAGAAGTGGTTACACCACGCCAGGCAGTGGTGCTTCACCCACTGTAAATGTAAGACATCTTAATATCGTTGGGAATTCATGGAGCTGTTAACTCAGATTTCCGTGTTCTCTCAAGTTCTTGAGCTGTTATTCACTGAGTTGTAGTGCCAGTCAGTTCTTGTGCCAACACTGGAGATTAAAAGTCATGTAAAAGGCAATGAACTGCAGTAAAATCTCTTCCAATTGTGTGGATTTAGTGGAAGTGTCACATTCCTTTGATTTCACCCCCTGGCTCGGGTGCTGCAAACAGGGATTGTGCAGTGGGGTGGGGAAGTGCCAACAGCATCCTGGATCTGCTCCCTCAGCCCTCAGTACCTGTGGATACGAGCTCATGGCACTTGGGAAAGCACTTGGAATTCACTCACAGAGCACTGTGAGTCCTGGCTGAAATCAGGAGCTCTGCTGAGTCAGTGAACATGCAAAGAGGTTTAGGACTCATAAAGGGGGAGCATGCAGACTGTATGAGCAGGGCATGGCCAGGAGATCAGTCAGGGTGGACTTGCTGGAGGGTTGTTTTGTGTCCTGACTTGGAGGAAATGGATAGTTTTGGGGTTGTTTTTGGTTTTTTTTGTTGGAGAGTTTCCAGAAAGATGTGGAAGAAGAGATGGCATTTGGGGGGAGATAAGGAAAGAGAGTCAAGGAAAATAGGACTAAAGTGTGCAGGTAGGAAAGGGAGAAGAGTAAGGGACTCCTGAGACAAAAACCAGTAGTGAAACAGGGAAAGCTTCCAGGGTAAGAGTTCCAGAACTCCAGCTGGACACAGATGACATTGCTCAGTGTTGGAAGGGGCTGTGGCTGCTGCAGTTACTCCTGGCTGTCCCAACAGCTGGGTCCCTGTGGTTTAGAGCCCCTGGTCACAACTGGGACAGCACTGCCTTTGCCCCCTGCATGAGACAAGAAGATTAAACAGAGAGGTCCTAACCTGACACATGTGGATGGCACTTTTCTGTTGCTGAAAGCTGAATATTCATATTTTAATATGAAAGTTTTTGTAACAAATTGCCTCGAAAGCTTGTGATCCCCAGAGGGTTTCTATTGTCTTTTGCCAGATAGCCAATCTTTCATTATAATGTGGTTGCAGTGCATTTAACTTGAATTTTAAAACAAACAATTCCTCCCTGAAAGCAGCCTTGCCAATAAGCTCTGTTGGTGGTCCTAACCCTTGCTCAGAGTGGGTCTTCCCCCAGCAGCTTTGGAGCTGCCCCTGCCATGGCAGCTTTAACCTTTAGCTGTGCTGCCCTTGCAGAACAGCCTCTCCCATGACCTTGAACAGAGCTGTAGGGACGGTGTAGGACAGCTCAGAAAGCTGTCAGAAAGCTTCATCTCGTCTGCAGGAAGGACTGGAAAATCCTGCAAATCAAAATGCATCTTAGGTACCTGCAGCTTGGGCTGGTAGGGTCAGTGGCCTTCCAGAGCACTCTTGTGTTGGAAACATGGACGTTTTTCTTCAAATTTTTAAGGACTCACCTCTCTGATGTGCGAAGAGTTTCGGGCTTTCGTTTTGGTTTGCAGACACTGCAAAGGGATGTGTTGACATGCTGCTATCATCATATACACCCCATCTTCCCTCCACCCTTCTTCCTCCTCGCTGCAGGTTTACACAGAGTGCCACAGAAGTCACATTTTGACCTGTATTTCCAACTCTGTGGTAGAGGGGAACAGTTCTTCACCTTTCCCCCCTGCCTGACCCTTGTCCTATGTGAAAGCTGATGTCTTGCAGTGATTAGGAAACAGCTGACAATTAACAAAGAGTGTTTGTTGACTGGGAGAAGCAGCAAGTTCCAAGCTGACCCTGTCTCTTGATGAAGAAAAATGCATTCCTGGCGGGGGGAGGGAGCTGGTGGTGCCCAGAAACAGCCAAGAATGTGCTGTCCCATTCCAGGGGGTCCTGCACGTGGCTCCCTGCCTCCTTCCCACGGAGGTCTTGCCCAGTTCATGGGTGGTGGAGGCAGTGGAGGGTGGGAAGAGGCCTGGCAGCTGCTGGCCCTTGGAGAAATGCAGCAGAGCAGAGCACAGGGGTCTCACCTCGTGTCTGGAGCTTGTGTCTGTGTCACAGCAGGGGTCACCTCCGAAGCCTTCAGACATGGGAGATTTAGTGCTGGGAGGGACAGGATTTCCTCTGAGGAGTTACTGAGGTTGAGTCAGTGGGTTTAGGCCCGACCTGGAGCCTGGCAGAGGTGAGGAGGATCCTTCCCACAGGAACTCCTCCTCCTTTCCTGCCTCCAAGGCTGGGACGTGTGGGATGTGCTGCTTGGTTTGTTAGAGGCCTTTCTTGAGATGAGAGGATTTTTTGGAGGCTCACAGAGAGAAATTACATCTGATGAGAGAAATGAGGGGAAGGAAATGAGGAGATGCCACTGGCACTTTACTGAGGTCTCTGAGTTGCCTGTGGGTGCTCCCTAGTGTTGTATCTTGCTTTTAAAGCCCCATTTTGCTTCCATTTGAGGTTGCAGATATAGCAGAGAAAGGTGTAACTGCCAAACCCAAATGAAAACAAAATAGATCTCAGCAGCAAGAGGTCAAAATTTTGGAATTGCTGGAGAAACCAAATATTATGCAGAGTCCTGCTTCTATGGAGGAGTATATAAAAGACCTGTTTTGTGCTGATTGAACTTTGTGTACATAAATAACAAAATAAATTAGATTAAATCAGCTACAGAATTAAAAATCTACATTTTTACAGAATGGGGTCAGTGTTTATAAGACATTTCTCCTCTTGGCCTGGATCTAAAGAGGGTGTGAGTTTATCTTTCACTTATCTTCTCAGTGCTCTCTAACCTTATTTAAAGAATCTGTTTTTCCTGAGGTGTACTGACACAGGAAGAAAAAAGCACTGAAAAAGTAAAATCTGCCTAGTGATTTTGGTCTCTGTGCAGGATATAAATATATTCCTTTGATATAACACTTCCACATCCCTGGAAGTGTCCAAGGCCAGGTTGGAGCAACATGGTCTGATGGAAGGTGTCCCTGCCCATGGCAGGGGGTGGGATGAGATGGGCTTTGAGGTCCCTTCCAGCCCAAACCATTCCATGATTCTATGATTTCAAGGATGGAAAAGCAGCTGGATTACTGAAACTCAGCTGAGGTGGCAACCACACACTGGAGGCTGTGAAACCATCTCTAGACTGAATGTAGGCTGTAAATGATGCTTTTAACAACGTGTCAGGAGTTACCAGCATTGTGCTGGTGTTTGTAGCTCTTCAGCGTGCAAGCAGCTCTGCATGAAGTAGTTACTCAATATGTGAAGATAAAATTTATGCTTTGTTGGGCTGTGAATGTATTTTTCCATTCCCCAGAAAAAACGGGCAGTTCCTTTCTCGGTGAAGATGCAAGGATTGTGCTCGTTTTCCTTGGGAATTAATTGAGAACTCGAGCGGGGTGTGAGGAAAAACTTTTATTTTAAACACATGTGAACATTAAAAAGCTTGACTCTGAGTGAACATTTTGTGGTACAAACACTGTCCCGATGGAAGCTATTGCCTAACTCATCTAGGGGAGCACAGTTGTTAACAACGAAAATTCTGGGAATAATAGGAGGGACCATGGCCTTCCTGAGTGTTGTGCTTGTCTACATGGGTCTGTACAGTTTGGTGGTGCTCCAAAACCCCTCAGCCACCAAGAGCCCAGTGTCCCAAACACTTCTATCCCTACTCCATAGCTGATGACTCCAGGAGTTACTTTCTTTTTACAGCAATGTCCAGACTTTTCTGGCTTTAAGTGTCTACACACTTTGTTCCTTTCTGATGTGCCTTGTATGGATCTTATTTTCAACAGCCTCCAGGGCAGCACTAATGCACACTTACCACGAGCTTTTAACAGGCTGACCTGAACTAGAAACCTGTATAAGAAACTCCAAATTTCGGTATTTTGATCGTTCAGTTATAATTTGCACAGGTGCTGTGTGGGAATGGACATTGTTTTCCCAGTGTGTGGTCAAATATTAAAAGAGAAAGAAACTCAGCAGTGGACTCTTTACTTATTTACGTACAAATAATAAAGTCTGGTTTTATGGAAAAATATTGATGAAGTGGTATGTAAAGTTCTGCCTCTTTTAATACTTTCCTTTGCTCTGGTTTAGTTGTCTCCTGCAGTAACTGTGAGGAGTCTTTGTGGGAGAGATGAAGAGACTCCTCCACCCTTCATTAGAATCTGCCACCTTATCCCAAATGCATCAAAACACTTTTAAATCACATATTTGGAGCTTTTCACAAGTCAGTCCCTTTTCTCTCTCTTCCTCTCCGTTTCCCAAGTTAAATATGATTGGGATGTAAATTCCTTTAAATGTGGCTGCAGTCTGTTTTCCAAGTAGGAGGTGTGAGCCAGAGTCCACTGTGGGAGATCCACTTCCAGCTGAGATTTCACTTGTGCCTGTTTCAGGTGCTGCATGTGGGATGGTGGAACCACATCATGTCCCTCTTCCCACCTGTGGATGGCTAAGCTGGACCAGTCTGTCCAGTCACGTTTATCCTTGTTTGGGTGGTGTAAGAGCTTGGGAAGGAGAAGGATTGTGACTGTCTGTGCAGCTCACACAAAGCATAAAGTGCTGAGATGGCTGAAGAGTTTCTGAAGAGACAGATACAAGCTGTCAGCTAATGAAATGCTGATGTATCCACAACATCCTTGTGATTATTTCATACTTTGTAGGAGACAGATGTTCCTTGTTGGCTGTTCCCTGTAGGAAGCACTGTCATCCCCGCACTCGCTCCGACAGGGCTGGAGTCAGCACTGGACTTCAGCTCGTGTCTGAGTTTCATCAGTGCTGCTGCACTGCCTAAATATAAACATGTTCATAGTTATTCTACATATAAACAACCCCAGGCTAAACTGGAGTTGTTTGGCCTGGAGAAAAGGAGGCTCAGGGGGGACCTTCTTGCTCTCTACAGCTCCCTGACAGGAGGGGGGAGCAGGTTAGTCTCTTTTCCCAGGGAAAGAGGAAACGGCCTCCAGTTGTGCTGGGAGTGACTTAGATCGGATATTAGGGAGAACTTCTTCATGGGAAGGGTTGTCAGGCATTGGCACAGGCCACCCAGGGCAGTGCTGGAGTCACCATCCCTGGCAGTGTTCCAAACCTGTGGATGTGGCACCTGGGATGTGGTGTCTTGGTGAGCACAGTGGTGGCACTGGATGGTTGGGCTCAATGATCTCAGAGGTCTTTTCCAACCTTAGGGATTCTATGACTCTGTATGCAAGGGCTTTGTGCTTTAATTTGTAGTAAAGGAGCAGACAGTGCCTGTAGGCCTCCATGGGCACGGGGTCAAAGCCCAGCTTTAGGTGAAAACAGCCACTTCTGCCAGAATTTACAATCATTTGCAAATGTTGCCTTGTGTGAGGGTGACTTCAGTAACAGAGCTGGCAGGAATACAGTGGTGTCATTTATCCTGATGAACACATACCAGAGTGCTGTGCTAGGTTCAATTAGGAAAACAGAGTTGAAACAAAACATAGGAATTCTGTGTGGGATCTGAGCACTGGAGATTTTTGACGGGAAGGACTTAAGGAATTTATTTTATTTCTCTGGTGTGTCGTGGCCAAAGGCTCCAGTGGGGTTACACTGAAATGCACCTCCAGTCTGAGCTAGAGGCAAAGTCTGAAGTGGGAATGAGCAAAATGAGTCACCCAATACTCCTGTGTGAAACCACAGTAACAGCATCAAACAAGGTGCTTCATTTAGAAGTTAAAAAGTCCATTTCCCTAATTTCTGCCCCAAATCATTACTTTCTTAGGGAACTGAAACCCCTAGTTTCCAAAGAGCTGTGGTTCTGAGGCAAACTGTATGGGAAAAGAGAGATTTCCTGCTGTGCTTCCTGCTAGAGGTGCTAAATTCCCCAGGAACAATCTAAACATCATTATCAGCCCATTCAAATTGATAGTTCCTCCTACTTTTGTGAGGAATAAAAGGAAGTTTGTTTTGTTGCTGTTGACTTAAGTATCCCACTGAAATTCCTTCACAATAACTGCTCTGGCAGTGGGTGCATCCTGGAGAATTTAAACCTCCTTGGGGTTACTGGATCAAGGCAGAACCGTGGGCCATCAGCTCCTCCAGCCTGTCATTAATGCAGGAAGTGCCCTGGGCCACAATCACTGCTGCTGAAATTCTTGCCCAAACCCCGATTGCAGAACTTCATAAAGAAAAGCCTGAGGAAATGACAGAGCTCTTCAGAACATCATAAAGTAAAGAAACTTTGTAATTTATGATTATAAACCTGACAAGGACTAGCAAGGAGTGAAGGACATGGAGCCCTACAACAACTTTTCTGTTCCGTTTAACATCCCTACGCGCTAATTAGAAACCTAATGAAACTCAGAGGTTCCTTCCTCTGATATTCAGCAAGTTTGGTCAACAATGCTCAGCCCAAGCAGAGCTGGAGGGCACATACTTCACCAGCAGCACTCGGGCCCCTGGGGCGTGTTCAGGTCACTGATGCTGTTGTGTCATGTCATCTCTCTTTACCTTTTCAAGGGCTGCTGCCATACCCTGTGGAGGTGCTTTGAAAGCTGTTCTGTGCAATGTAGCAGAGAGAACAAGCTGACACCAGCAGCTGGGGATGAGTCAGTGAGTGAATCTGCCCCGTTTGTTTGGTGATGTTCTGAATAGAGATGAGCGTTCAATTCACACTGAATAACTCCTCTGATGAATTTTACTGTTTTTCTACTTTGCATGAATTGGCCACGAAGAAAATCTTGGCTTTTTTTTTTTTTCCTCCTGAATTAATTCAAGAGTTTTTCTGTGAACAGTTTCTGGATGGGTTCTCCTGGAGTGTAGCTCAGGGGTGTATTTTTAGCCTGTGCTGTGTGTGTTGCACTGGGGGAAACAGGTTGAGCTCTGGGCAGCTGCTGGGGATTTTTGTTCTCAGGTGCCAAAGTTGCAAAATTTAAGTACCTAAAAGCTCACAAGGGCAACCTGAAAGATGTTTGAACTTTGGGGTTGGCTTCATGTGAGTATTCATAACCAGTTCCCCATCAGGGGTTAGCTCTGTGGTGTGTGCAGTGTGAGCTGTGCCCCAGGGAATCAGAAATGATTCACATACAAATGTACAATCCTCCTTCAGGACTTAACCAAAAATACAATTTCAATGTCATGGGTATGAGATCAAATCTTGTATTTACATGATTAAAGCGTGTCTAGTGTTTTTAAGCAATTGAACTCTAAAATGGCACAGTAAAGCACAGCTTGGCTTGTCCTTCATCAACATTCCTAGTCCAAAACAAAGACCTTTTTCACTGCTACACCCTTAAAATTTAAAGCAGCGAGATGTCTTAATGGTTGGCTGTCCCTTCCACTGCAGTGTGTGGTTTGAATGGTTATGTGGTGAAATTAATGCATTTTTTTCTATAGATAAACATACAGAAGTAAGGGGCACACATAAGCTAAATGAAGGCCACATCGATTTGCCTCTTTGTTTGTTTGCCTTGGTATTTTTTAGGAAAAAGGAATATTATTTCTATAATTTAGTTACCATTACAACCTCAGCTCAATTCAAAGTTAAGAACATACTGAAAGTGCTTGGCTTACTCAGTGTTTGAGTTCCATCAGATTTCAGGGATCCTGCCTAATTTTCCCAAGTGCTCTGACAGGCAGTCCCTGACTACATTCCCTGATAAACACTATTCCTTTGAATTTTAACTTTAAAATTAAACAGGGCTGGCAGAAATGCTTTGAAGGAAGGAGCCTACCTAGCCACAAAACAGAGCATGCAAAAAGCATACTCTGCCCCAAGATAAAATTCTTTAGACAGGAATTACAAGGATAATCGGAACCAGGCTTTCCAAAGCCTCAGCTCTTTTGAAAGTTAATAGCCAGCATAAATATACTCTGTGCAATATCTGGGGAAGGAAGGTTGAGGGGGAAAATACAGCCAAGACTATGCTGAAGGGCAAGAAACATTCTGCCTGCTCTGAGTTATTATTGTGGCCAATAGAAGGGTGATTGTGTAGGAACTGTTCCGCTTCAGATTCAGGGACAGAAGATACAGCAAAAGGAGCCACATTTTTAAAAGGCAGGAAGAAAAATTGCTTGGGTTTTTAGCTGGTGAAAAAGGTTAAAGAATTTATTTAGTTGTTCCCCCCCCTCCTTCTCTCAACCTGGAGCTAATAAAGGATTCTGTCATGGAAACATTGAAGACCAAACATTGTCTAAATTATCTGACCTCTGGCACAGGTAATACAAGTTTTGACTTACAAGGATTATCCAGAACTAAAGCCAGGGGGAATATAAAGTTGCTATTCATTCACACTTTGAACAAAATCTGCCAAACAACCCTGGCTGAGGCTGTGTTGATGTATGTCTCTGTTGTTCAGTGTGTAGTGAAATGAGAATGTTGGGTTTGGTTTATCCAGTTTTTCATTGTGCCTCTGGGCAGACACAACTCTCTGTGTTTTGCCAAGCAAGCCAGCATAAGGAATTCCTGAAAAAGAATAATGTAGGAAACAGAATGTTTTCAGGTTGAAATAAAAAGCAGATGCCTCCCAGGGAGTGAAGGCAATATAACAGGGACTCGTCCTGGATGGATGGTGGATGGATTCCCAGAGAGACACAGGTGACTTCAGAGGATGTGGGAGAGCTCAGAAAAACACTCTGCTGAATGAAGTTTAAAATGAAGGCAGATTGCTGCAAGTGTGACAGACCTCCCTTACACTGCTGTGGTGAGGGAATGGGAGACTGAGTCCAGCAAGAAGAGGATGGTGGAAAAGAGGAGAGAAGGATGAGGTCCTGCACTGAGGCCATGGGGTGTTGAATGCTCAGCTTGTGTTTCTCCTGTGATCTGTTTTTTTGTTCTTTCCGAGGAGAGGAGCCTCAAGGTCCAAGGAGTGCCCGTGGGTTAAAGCCCCATCCTGAGCTAACAGGGGTTTGGTCATGGAAACACTGGAGCACTGCTCTCCTTTCAGTGGGATTTAGAGTCAAACATGCTCTGAACACCGAGGCACTTGGAGGAGCCTGCAGGAACCTGCACAGAGTAAATCCCTCATTTCTCTGGGAACAGGTCCTGGGAAGAGCTTAACCAGCCCTCCTGACGTAAGTGAGAGCTCAGTCTGGAGTGAAAGCAGCTGGCTTTGGGGCTCTGTTGTCATTCTCCCCTCCCTTGTCTCTGCCAAAATAAATGTTCTTCTTGTCTTTACCTTACTCATTAAAATGTCTTCCCAGCCATCTCAGATAAATCAAGTTAAGAACATGTTACACTGCACACCTAAATGGTGAAATTCAATGAGGGAATTTAATAAAGCCTCTCAGACTGTTGATAAGATAAGGAATGACAACCTATTAAGGGGTAAAGCTCCAGTACTTTGTTATTTATTTATTAAAGCTTTAAATGATGAAGAGATTGGAGCGGGAAAAAGACCCACTGGAAACAGTTATTTTTCAGTATTTGAAGAACTCCTTCAAGTTCTTCTGTGAGGTTCTTTTTCATTATTTTTCATAATATATGGTTTTATGTTCTCAGGCAGGTGTTTGATGAGGAAATACAACACCTTTTTCTCCAGTGTGAGCAAACAGTTCGTGTAAAATGTATGTGCTGGCTGCATTGCAGTTTTAGATACCCTTTCCTTTAAAAGGGAAGATGGATGTATGTAAGCCTATAAACATGTTTTCAAGGTAGATTTGTTGGTTTTTTTTAATAAGGGAGTGGGAAACAAGTCATGAGCCCTGACTAGACAGGAAAGGCAGGACACTGCTTTGATCCCTTCCTCGACTGTGTGTGCTTATGGAAAGTGATGAAAACTGCTCCTGTTCTTCTCTGTTCCACTTCTGTTCTTTCTGCACTCATTTCTGGTGGGTGAGGGTGGTTGCAGCAGATGAAAGCAGCCCACCCAGCTGGATCAGCTTCTGTCCCAAAGAACAGCTTTGTTCTAAGGTGTGGGAAGGTGCTGGTGCCTCCCATGACCCCAGGAGTCAGCCTGCTTTGCTCCTGGGGAAGGCACAACCCCCCTGGGTGCTGCAGAGAGACTCATTACCTGCTTGCAAAGCCTGGTACCTTAAACAGCATCACAGAATCCCAGAATGTGCTGAGCTGGAAGGGATCCACAAGGATCATCCAGTCCAACCCTGGCCCTGCACAGGCCCATCCCCAAGAGTCACCCCCTGTGCCCCAGAGGATCATCCAAACCCTCCTGGAGCTCTGGCAGCCTTGGGGCTGTGCCCACTGCCCTGGGGAGCCTGGGCAGTGCCCAACCAGCCTCTGGGGGAAGAACCTTTGGCTGAGATCCAACCTGAGCCTGCCCTGACACAGCTCCAGCCATTCCCTGGCTGCTGTCCCTGGTCCCCCCAGAGCAGAGCTCAGTCCCTGCCCCTCCTCTGCCCCTGCCCAGGCAGCTGGAACTGCACTGAGGTCTCCCCTCAGTCTCCTCTGCTCCAGCTGAACACACCAAGTGCCCTCAGTGTCCTCACACAGCTTCCCCTCCAGCTTCCCCATCTCCATTGCCCTCCTTTGGACACTGTCTCATGGCTTCATATCTTCCTTATATTGTGGTGCCCAAACTACCCCAATATTGCAGGTGACTGATGTTGAGGGACCTTCCCACAGGTGAAGTTGGGCTGTGGGGCTGCCCTGCCAGGCTCTGTGGGGTGGGTGATTTGTGCCAGCTCAGGACTTGAGTGGTTTATGCAGTTGCTTTTTTCAGAACTGTGTTATGTCTCGAGAATCCTGGCTGTTACTGCCTGTGGGGATGAGCAGTGAGGTCCTCAGAAGGAAGATGTGCCCTAATGGAGTGTCTCATCTCTGAGTTTCCACATCAGAATTAATCTTAGTGCAGAAACTCATTTCCTTGTAAGATCCTGTGTTGTTTGTTGGTTATTAATCCGGCCTTCCACTCCCTTCCAAGTGTAAGTACTATAGTTTTGGGGAAGATAAACTGCTTTCCCCAGGTGTAGGAATGGAATAGGATGCTTCATCTTAAGAGCAAGAGCTCAGCTCAGTTATGGGGTGTGAACTTTTCCTCTCTCACACGTGAGTGCTGATCCAGCAATTAACAGCTGAAATTAGGAAGAGATGGAGCTGCCTGGGGTTGATAACATCACCCTGCCCCCGGCATGCTGATCTTCCTGGTGATTCATGCTCCCTCTGGAATGCAGTGCACTGACTTTCCCTGGCTGACAGGTCATCTTATTTGGGATTAATATCAGTTTTGAACTTTACCTCCAGCTTGGACCAAATGGCTCTATCCAGGCCTCTGCACTATGTCTGCCTTACATGGGTCTCTCTGTAGATAAAAATTACTATCTTAGACTCCTTAATCTGTCATGGCTCCTGTAATAACTTAAGGAGAAGGGAAAATAACTGTTTATTTAAAGTAAATGAAATCATGGTACTGTTAAAGCCAATAGCCAAATTTAACCCATCACTTGCCCCTCGTGGGTGGGAGGCTTAGATGGGTCAGTTACTGTGGTGGGTCAGTGTTCACTGCTCCCATAATGTGAGGAATCACAGAATAGTGTGAGTGGGAAAAGACTTTTAAAGCCCATCTGGTTCCATGGGCAGGGACACCTTCCACTAGCCCAGGTTGCTCCAAGCCCCGTCCAACCTGGCCTTGGACACTTCCAGGGATGGGGCAGCCACAGCTTCTCTGGGCAACCTGTGCCAGGGCCTCCCCACCCTCACAGGGAAGTGCTCGAGTTTTAAGGTCTGTCTGTTCTCCATAGACAAAAGAAACCCTTGGAGCAGAGTGGTGGGCAGAGCTGCCTGACAGCTCAGTGTGTGTGCTCAGAGAATGGGATCTGCACAGTGGGAGTTATTCAGTCCATGCAAATGTCCTGGAGAGCTGCAAACCCGAGGGGAGGATGGGAGGAAGCAACAAAATTGGAGATGTCCAACACTGAAACGGTCTGAGTGGAAACTCAGGTGAAGCTCAAGTCAGGGAAACTTCGGTGTGAAAAAAGCTCTGGCAAGAAACTGAGATATGCTATCCCTTCTTGGCCTTCTAGAGCTGATGTTTTATCACTCTTGAAACATAGTTTGTGAACACTGTGAGGGAAAAGGGGAGGAAGGTTTTTGAAAATCCCTTTTGTCTCCTTTGTTGCTCTAACAAACCTATGGGTCACTATGTCAGTGGGGGGAAACAATTTAGTATAACCTTTAATTGTGTGTTTTCTTCCGTATGATGTTTGAGCTTAACCTATGCTTTATAAAATACACACATTTTTAAACCCATAGCAGATTTTTCTAGCTGAAAGCTGAAATTCCTGTTTAGCAGCATGTCTGTCATAGGACTATGGAAAACCTGGATGTGTCCCTGAGTGGGTGGGAGGCCATGGATTGGATCAGGCATAGAGACAACTTTAAAGCACAGACAGGGAGGAGTTAAAATTCTCTGAGAGGAAAAGGTTTTTCTAAATATTTGAATTAATTTCCCAATGTTTTTAAAAAAAGAGAATACACCAATTTTGGAGATTAGGCCAGAATGTTCTTCAGTTCATATCTTCAAAGTGATAATTGCAGGAATGAGTTCCTGAATTGCAAGAAGTGCTGCTGTTCTGTGATACAGCCTGACAGAAATTAGGCTTTTTTTCCCTAGTCAAGAAATCTATAAATAGCAAATTATCTATTAACAGGTGTCTTGTGAAATTACTCTATGAAGTATCAGAGTCATACAGTGTTAAAAAAAATCAGGATTATGGAGTTCTCAAATAAAATTACTTTGTTTTCCCTGAGCAGATGCAAATCTGCTTCTAAATCTGCTTAATATAATGGAAGCCCTGAATAAACAAAGCTCTGTTTGAATGTTTAAGTATTTCAAAGTCTGTTATACATAGAGCTGAACGTCTCCATCCAGAGTAGAAGCTCTGTGATCTTCAGTCCTGTGCATGTATCCAGTTGTATATATTTGGTTTTGCTAATGGAGAATTAAAATATTACAAATCCATGCTAATGACTGTGAGCCCTATTATAAGTTATTTTTTAGGTTTTTTTTTTTTAATTCCTGGTTGAGATAAAATGCAGTATTTGATCATTTTACTATAACTTCATTCAGGATTTAATTATTCATAAGATCACAACAAAAGGGAATATATTTTGCAAATATGACTGTTTAATAGTGTGACTCTTCAGGAGAGCAATCTGATATTGAATCTTTAGTGAGGAATGAGTAACTCACTTTTATTTGCGTTATAAATCATGTAGATTACTGCAGTATAGATAAGTAAATTCTGCTCTATTCTTGTGTTCTAGCAAGAGCAACAAATATATTTCAGTGCTTGGTTAAATGAGTGGAGTTTCCACCAAGGGAGTGAATTAAAATGATGTTAAAGAAGTATTTTATAGCAATGTTTTGTAATTACCTGGTGCTGGGTGTATTTCCTGCCAGTTTAGCTGATCAGATCAATGCTCTCGTGTCACAGAGCAGCTCTGACCCCTGAGCCAGCTCTCAGGGCTCAGCAATATTTACCATTGTTAATGTGCTGTGTGCAGTGGAGGCATTGCATGGACTGCAGGCTGCAGTGTGTTCTGGTGCCCTGGGCTGTGAGGTGACTGGGGCAGTGTAGGGGGACAGGAATGGCTTTGGTCACCAAACCCCTCAGCTGGGCCACACGGGGGGACAGCAAAGTGGCTTCAAATCGGGGCTGGGTTGTTTCTCCCCAGAGAGAACAAATAAAATTCACAATAGGGTGAAGTGCACCCTCCTGCCCCCTTGCTCCTGATTGTTTTCAGCGTGTGAGTGAGGAGTCAGGGTGGAGATGAAGCTCTGTGTGCCAGGATCTCTCTGCAGCCCTTGCAGAGCTGGGATTTTCCCGCAGCATTCCCTGGCAGTAACACCCCTCCCCTGCTCTTTGGAACCCCGGGCAGTGACACAGCTGGAGTCTGTGGGCACAAAAAGGTTGATTTTCGTCCTGGAAGCCCAACTCTCCTTCTTAGTGACAAGTATCAAACTGTGACTGTGTTTTTGGGGTTCCTGTTTATTGATGCACCAACAAAAGCCAGGGAAGGGCGAGGGCTGAGGGGGGCACAGGGGGTGAAGGGGGTGCAGGGGCTGATGCTCCAGGCCACAGGTGCCACTGGTTTGGGCACTGGTGGCTGCAGCTGTGTCTTGTCACTGTGTAACCTCCTCCCCTCACCCATCCATCCCAGTCACTGATGGGGAAGGCATTTTACACAGACTGTTTTCCCTGAGATATAGTTCCTTAAAGTTGTTTTCTTGTGAGCATTTGATGATCACAAACGTTGTATTTTGTATGGCTTTCTTTTTCCTAGTTGCTTTTTGTAAAGCAAGCCACACTGGGGAGACCTTTTTGGTTTCCAAAATCTAATATTTTCTCCTAAATTAACAGTTGAAAGTGCAAAGGAATAGCCTTCTGCTGGGGAGGTTTGTATTATTTAGGGTGGGGGAGAGCTTGGAGCAACCTGGTCTAGTGGAATGTGTCTCTTCCCATGGCAGGGGGTTGGAAGGAGAGGAGATATAGCATTGCTTCCAACACAAACCATTTGTGTAAGTGCCAATATTTTTTAACATTGCAGACAGCACTTCACTTAAACTTCTTACTCTTGCTATCTAATGACTGCTTAGCTTTACAACACACTATAAAAAGTGCTCCTACTGTTGTTTGAAACACAGAATAACTGTTTTAAGTGCATGGCCCACTGTGGTCCCTTCCAGCCTTCCCCACTCTGCTGTTCTGTGGCAGCAGAAATGTTTGGTGACTTCGGTTGTCTGTGTTTTTCTGAATTGTGCAGTGTGGAGGCCCAGCTGTTTTGAGATGCAGCCCTTTCTAAAAATGCCTCACTTAAGTGTTACAATTTTGCAAGGAAATATTATTTGACTTGGTACCATGTACCAAATGCAGACAAAAGTAAGGATTCAGTGAACTGTTTCATCACACCGGACGTGTTGGAGGAGCTGCCCTGCAATGCTGCTGTTAACACATAGGAGGAGAGGGTTTGGGTCTGGGTTCACATGGGGTGACTGCAGAGTCCTCCTGCCAACCTGAATGCAGTTCCCTGACAGATCAAAACTGTGCAAGGCCAGACCAGCAGAGCTTGGCTCCCAGTTGTTTGTTGCTAAGTCTTGTCAGGAGAGCATTGCACCTTCAGCAGGGCCCTTTGCAGCAGTGGCATTTTTCCTAAAATCCTTGCAGAGAAAGTGGTTCCACCCTCCTGCTGCAAGCAGAAGTGATTTAGATCGATCAGAAGTGATGGATGTAAAAACTGGCTATAGATTCTTGAAAAGACATAGTTCTGCAGTGTGGAGTGCTGGGCCTTGGGCAGGGAGAGCTCAGCTCTGGGGCTGCCCAAGGTCCATTGCACCCACACGTCTCCATCAACTTGGGGCTGGTCTTCTTTTCTTCCTTCTCATTGGTAACACCAAACCATGCCAGAGACTGGCCTGGAAATATGACTAAAGGGCACAAAATGTTCCTTATATCCATGTAAATGGCTTTAAGAAGAACTGGAGCACTTCTGATGGGCCAAGGGAGAGAGCAGGTGCTGTTCCAGCTCGGCACAGGGCCATGGGTTCTGGAGAGCCTAATAGACCATCTTTGTTGTGTGCATTGACATGTAGATCCAAATCACAGCCCCCAAGCACTTGTAATGCACCTCATGTCCCTCTAAAAGGCATCCCTGAATCATTTTCTCTCCTGGTACCTGTGTAACTGCTCCCAGAGCAGGAGCAGTTGCAGGAGGGATGTTCCCAAAACCCCAGCACGGTGCCCCATGGAGCACGATCCTGGCACTGGCATCTCCTCAGCTGGTTTGTGGCAGTGCCTGGTGTTTGCACCCCAGAGCATGGCAAGTGTCCCTCCATGAAGCAAACTGCTGTCCAGGCTCCAAAACACACTGTTCCTGCCCAGTGTGATGTGCCCTAGTCTGTTCTATACAGCAGGGATGTAGGATATTGCAAATTAAGTCATATTTCACTGTAACCTGCAAATTTACATCTTAGCTGGAAGTCCACAAGGAAAAATGTGAAAACTAGTGCAGCAATTCTGGACATCCATCTCTTTCACTGCATCCTGGTGCCAGTGTTTTACAGGAGCTCATTAGCAGAGGCAGAGTTATGTCCTCAAACCCCTTTCATTATGGTTTTAAACCAGCTGAACCCTCCAGGGCTGGGACACTGTCAGCTAATCCAGCCTGTGATAGTGAGGGCACTGTTACACCTTGGTAACCAAGCATGATTTTCACAGGTTTTTTTGTTCAGAGATGTCAAATGTGGAGTTTTCTTTAAACCAGTTATGTCTTTTATTGTATTTAAAACTCTAATTTCCTTCTGCTGTTCCTTCCTGAAAGGCATCACCAGGTGATCAATTATATCAAGATGCTTCAGGTATCAGCTGCCTGTTTCTTTTTTTGCATTTAACCAAATGAAATGTGGAAATAAAGGAAAATAAAAGGCCAAACTATTGCAATTTTAAAGATCTCCTCAGTTAAGGAAACAGAGCTAAACCCAATCCATTCCATATAAAAAATTCTGGGTGTATGTTTTACACAGGTTCCACGAAGGAATTGATTGAGAGCTGCTGTGGAGCTGGACAACAGTGGGCCATAGACAATGGGGAGTGCACAGAAATCCCTGTGAGTGGAATGGATGGTGACATTTGCAGGTATGTGAGGCAACCCACAACATTTTTGGGTTAAAATAAAGAACAGTCATTTGGGAGAAATCAAATATAATTCGTGGGATGTCCAGGAGGCTGAGAACGGTTGAGAATGGTCTGATTTGTTGGTAGACTGGCAATATGTCATGGCAAATTAGAAAGAAGGATTTCCCCCTCCATTTCCCTAAAATCTATTCTAAACAAAGCCTGTTAAGATTTTTTCCTCTCTTATGTGAGCAGAGGAAATTTTTTTCCCCTTCTCAGCACATTTGTGGAGTTGCAGATAAATAGAAGGGCAGAGCTTGGCTTCCCTTTGGCAAGTGCTAAATGCAGTGATCAGTTGTTAATTGTGTCATGAAATGGTGTCTTTATTGCCCAGGGTGAATAGCCCCTGGTTGTGGTGCCTGTGTTCGGCTGGAGGGGGGATCTTGCACCCTGATAATGCTGCCAGTGGCTCCTGCACAGCAGGAGAAGGAGAGTGGGTGCAGAGTAACATGGATTCAATATTCCACTGGCTGCAGTTCATCCAGTTCCCTTCCCCCTAGTCTGAAACAGGCCTTAGGGAGGGATGAAGGCAAAGTTACTCCAGACTCAGATTCTCAAGGAGTGATCCCACCATTTACAGCATTGAAGAGGTTTGGCATAATCACTTTTATCAAATTTTGCATCATTACACCTTTCTGAAGTCACTGGGAGATGAAAATCCTCCTCACTGGGGTCTGGTATGACATAACTGACACATACCAACTGTCTGTGAAGTCAAGACAGATTAAAAAATTCCAGCCTTGGCCTAAGTAGGTGCAAATCCAATACATTAATGAGTTGCACCTGCACATCTGAGGCTGTGTTTAGATGAAAAAGCCAGATCCTAAATGTTTCGGTCCCTGTGAATCTATTGGGATTTAAAGGAATAAGAGATCAGGGGTTCAGCTGTTTTACTTCTAAAATTTCAGTTGTGTCCCTGTTTTAAAGATTTAAACCCACCTATAAATGTTATGTCTAAAGAAAATATTTAATGTAAAAAATATTCAAATATGTGGCCTCAGAACCTTGACAGCAAGGACAAAAACTTGGTGCTGCCACTGGGAGATGTGCCAGTGTGCAGGGCTGGTGACCCTGCACTGATCCAGCCCCAAGGCACCATCTGGGTGCTGGAGGAAAGGCAGGCTCCCAAGAGTCTGCCTCTGACTCAATTCAGTATCTAAAGATGGTAAAAGTAAAGTCATGGAATCCCAGACTGGTTTGGGTTGGAAGGGACCTTAAAGCTTCATTCCACCCCCTGCCATGGGCAGGGACACCTTCCTCTAGACCAGATTGCTCCAAGCCCTGTCCAACCTGGCCTTGAACACTTCCAGGGATGGGGATAGAAGATAGATACGAATTTCAAAAATTAGCTCCTGTTCTGCCAGGATAGTTTTCCATAAATATTTGGGTTTACAAGTGACAATCACCATGACAAAGGGTTGATGTTCTCAGCTGAGGCAAACAAGTCACAGAATCCCAGAATATGCTGAGTTGGAAGGGACCCACAAGGATCATCCAGTCCAACCCTCAGCCCTGCACGGGCCCATCCCCAAGAGTCCCCCCCTGTGCCCCAGAGGATCATCCAAACCCTCCTGGAGCTCTGGCAGCCTTGGGGCTGTGCCCACTGCCCTGGGGAGCCTGGGCAGTGCCCAACCAGCCTCTGGGGGAAGAACCTTTGGCTGAGATCCAACCTGAGCCTGCCCTGACACAGCTCCAGCCATTCCCTTGAGTCTTGTCACTGGTCCCCACAGAGAAGTGAAGCCTCCCCTGTGTCTGCTGTAAGTTGTTCATATGGAGGTTGCAGACCGAGGTTGTTTCCAAATGCCCTCTTGGGATGTTCAGGTGGCAAAAAACTTCAGTGTTAAAGCTGCTTGTTGATGTATCTTGATGCCTCTGGACATTCATGTCCCAACTTGGCTCGTCTCTGTTTAGAGACCACAACATGGGCTGCAGGATTGACACTGGGACTGCCTACATGAGATCATGGGCAATAACTTGATGACTGAACTTAAACTAAAGCAAGAACAGGAAATCTTAAGATAATCAATTGATAGTCAGATGTAAAAATACTCCCAGAGCTTGTACTCCCAGGCTGTGTCAGAAATAGGATGTTAGGCTTGATGAAATCTCATCTGACCCAGCATAGTAATTTTTATCTTATAATTGTTATGTTTTATCATAACAGAGCAATGTTTATCTGAGTGGCTTTTGCATCAGCTGTCCCAGCACAGATCCTGCTTTTTGCTGACACCATGTCCCAGTTAGAGACTCACAGCAGTTTAAAACATTCACTGATCTTAACTCATTAACTCTTTCCTGAAGCAGAAATGGTCTGAAGCTTCTTTGAACCACAAACCTACTTATCTGCTCTGCATAGAGTAGGTTTGTGAAGAAGATAAAAGCCAAGAGAATGTGGTTAACGCTGTTCCAAGTTCATTTTCTGGGGTTAGAGGAGCTGAAACTGAGTTGTGCTGATAGGTAAAAAATACTAAAATGTGGCTAATGACAATCCAGTGCCCCGGGAATTTCTCATGGCTAAATGTCACATTTCAGAGAACATGAATCTATAGAGATTTCAGTGTTTAAATACAGTAAATACTTTGAGCATATAAAAATGCTTCTAATAGCATTTTGTCATTTCTACAGACAATAATAACTTTTGATTGGTTTTGGTGGTCTTTTTTTTCAAATTGTAATGAAAGTTTGGATGTCTTCTGTAAGAAATAATAGTTATATTACTGATACCTGAATACATTTGGGTAGTAATAATTCATTGCTCAAAAATTTGTATTTCTCCAGTTGGCAATTAATCCTGAAGATCTTTTCTAACCTAAATGATGCTACAGAGTAAAGCCAAAGGCACTATGGGATTTATCTGCCCTTCTATATATGTATGAAGGAGGCACATCCCTCTTTGAATGAGAGGAATCCACTATAGACTTAAAAATAGTAGGGAAGAGTATTTTAGTATTTCAATGAATATCTATTAAAATCCATTTAGGAATTTGACATTTAGATTTTTCATCATGTCAGCCTTCACTGAATCTTGTTAAAATGTTTGATTTGAAGCACCATGTCTAGGAAATGTACATTCCCAAAGTATTTCATATACAGTGATCTAGTCACCCATAACCTTCTCTTTGATAACCAAAGTTAGTTCTGGGTTACACTCTGTGGTGGTATAAAGGAGAGTTCATAGGTGTGTTGTGATGTGATGCTTTCCTCCAGCCCTGTCCAGGGCTTCAGCCCTCTGGCTGGGGAAGGAGGAAGTGTGTACAGGTGTGTTTCCCTTTCCCCACTTTACATGGAACAAGATTTCTGTCTGGTTTTTGATTTCTGAAACCTTCCAAAATACTTCTGAGAAACAAAACATGGGGAAGAGGGACTGTCACACAAACAATGATGAGTTGTGAGGGGTATTGGTGACCAGACTTTGAGAGACAGTGACCTAAACACAAGACTTCTTGAGTATTTATCAGGACACCTTTTACTAGAAATAAAATACCTCCTGCAAAGGCCAGTGGTACTCTCTGTATTATACTAATATTCATAGAATCAGAGAATCATTAAGGCTGGAGATGATCATTGAGTCCACCTGGTAACCCAGCACTGTCAGGTCCACCACTAAACCATGTCCCCAGACACCACATCTACATGTTTTTTGAACACTTCCAGGGATGAGGACTCCATTGCTTCCTTGGGCAGCCTGTTCCAGTACTTGACAACCCTTTCCATGAAGAAATTTTCCCAATATCCAAGCTAAATCTCCCCTGGCACAGCTGGAGGCCGTTCCCTCTCCTCCTGTCCCTTGTTCTCTGGGAGCAGAGCCCGACCCCCCCCAGCTCCCCCCTCCTGTCAGGGGGTTGCAGAGCCAGAAGGTCCCCCCTGAGCCTCCTTTGCTCCAGGCTGAGCCCCCCCAGCTCCCTCAGCCCCTCCTGCTGCTCCAGCCCCTTCCCAGCTCCGTTCCCTTGTCTGGAAACACTCCAGCCCCTCAATGTCTGTCTTCTCCTGAGGGGCCCAGAATGGCCTCCAGGACTGAGGGGCCTTGGCAGTGCCAGCACAGGGACGGGCCTGCCCTGATCCTGTGACACACCATGGCTGGGACAAGCTGGGGCCAGGGGGGTATTTACAGATCACACAGGATCCCAGAATATGTCAAGTTGGAAGGGACCCACAAGTATCATCCAGTCCAACCCCTGGCTCTGCACAGGCCCATCCCCAAGAGTCACCCCCTGTGCCCCAGAGGATCAGCCAAACCCTCCTTGGAGCTCTGGCAGCCTTGGGGCTGTGCCCACTGCCCTGGGGAGCCTGGGCAGTGCCCAACCAGCCTCTGGGGGAAGAACCTTTTGCTGAGATCCAACCTGAGCCTGCCCTGGCACAGCTCCAGCCATTCCCTGGCTGCTGTCCCTGGTCCCCCCAGAGCAGAGATCAGTCCCTGCCAGTTGTTGCCCCAGAGACCGAATCTGTGGAGTGTGTTATGAATCCAATAGCTCGGGGGGGTTTGCATGCCATGCTGTTGTGTTCTCCCTGCCCCTCTGCAGGATTGCCCAGAAGCAGTGCTGTGTGTCCACGGTGCGGGAGAACAGCTGCCTGGCCGGGATGGTCGCTGCCAAGGAGGGCGACACGTGCGGCCCCGAGGACGGTGACCCCTGCACAGGCTCATCCTACAAGGTGAGCTGCTCTGCTGCTGCTGCAGGTTTTGTTCCCAGCATGAGGTGTCCTCATTTCCTGCATTTAGCAGGAAATGTTTCATGCATTATTGTGGAGCACAGAAAAGATAAGGTTGCAGGAATGTAACAGGGACATTAGGTTGTTTGCATTAAGGTTTACAACCCCTTTTAAAATTTTACAGTAATGTTGTTTTGAATTCTTTCCATCTCCATTCTGTAGACTTAACTGGCTGTATTACTTTTGCTTCCTCACTTTGGAAGTAGCTGAAAAGTCCGTTTTAGTTTCTATATCTATTGTGTAGAAGAATTTAGAAAATGATGGGGCAAAACTTAATTGAAGATATAATGCAAAACCCATTACTGGACAGTTTACTTGGCCCCAATGTTGAATTGTGACCCCATTTTTCAGTTAAACACAATGATGGACTAGAGGAGCAAGCGTTTAGATGGTGATGGAAGCTTTTGCTCATAAATAAAAGCAGCCCATTAACCAACACTGCAAATCACAAACCCTGAGCCACAGCCCCCACTTGGATAAATGAGATTTGCTTTATGAGAGTCACTGGACCCCAACCAATTTAAACCAGTTTGAAGATTCAGCAGCTTGCTTGCTCACTTGTCTTGTTTCCACCAGAAGGGTGCATTCTGGAATTTGTTTCCCTCTGATAATAATGTCCAGGGCTAGAGCTGAGCTTAAATGCAGCTTCCGTCGTCTCAGCAGGAACCTGATTAGTTCTGTCTGTCCTGGTACATCCGTGATTCTCCCAGATAATTGTTCACTGGGGAGGCAAAATCCATGGCCATCTACTGGGGAGTTTGAAGTTTAATTAGCTATACCAATTTCTCATTTTCAGAACTACTGTTTATTTGGGTCTGCAGTGTATCAGTAGAGTAAAAAGAGAATTTGTGCATTTGGGAGAAGACATTAACGTTTGAAATGGGAGAGAATTGTTATTCTTAGGTTTTCCCCAGGGGTTGTTTGCATGCCAGGCAGAGCCCAAGCTGTAGAGTAAGTCTGATTACACAGTCATTCCTCAGGAAGAGGTGGAGAGGGATAACTCCCTCATTCCTGTCTGAATTGAAACATGGGACAAAATACTTTTGTGGAATGGTTCCTCATGCCAGTTCCAGTGGGATGTTTTTCTTCAAGAGAAACCATTTGAAATGGTAAAATTACTGAAGGAACAGCTTTACTCACCTATTTAGCCCATTCAGCTCTTCAGTCATTGCAGCTACTACTTGAAAAAAAAGAATTTAAATCAATAAACATCGAGACTGTTGAGACTTCATGTTTCTTTTCTATTACAATATGTACTATTGTAATAGAAAATAATCAAACTTTATATAATCAAACATACAAAGGTTTGTAATGCTTTGTATCACAAGAAAGGTTTTCTCATTTTATACAAAAAATATGTGCTTAGGGATTTTTTTCCTAGAGGATGGAGATACCACCATAGCAAATCCAGATATGCTGGATTCCAGCAAAGATAGTTGTGAGAGGAACATAGAAAGGTGTGAACCACAGAATGGTTCTCAAGGTATGTTTCTCAATTGGAAGGTTAAAATAGTTGCATTTTCTATTAAATCAGCCATAGAATTCCTGTGGAGTTCAGAAAGTAGTTGATAGAAGATCAAGGCATTCAAGTTTTTGCATTGTAGAAGGAACTTTTCAGCGAACAAGTTTTTCCACTGGAAAATGAGACTGTTTTGTTCACCTGGAAAATATGTGAACCTAAAGGTGTCTGACTGATTTAACACTCCCTATCACACCTGCACATGGGATAAATTGGGAATCAAACTATGACTGAAAGAAGCCAGGTTCTTCAAGGCAAATATTACGTATTTTATAGTACTTTGGTGAAAACACATACTACTCTGAACTTCTGTTTGGCATATTGAAGCTGAAAAAAAATGGAGACAAAATTTTAAAAAATTACAGAAAATAGGATTTTCTTTCCATAAAATTTTGAATTTGAGGATTCTGGATTTGGGGAGAAAGGAAACAGGAATTTTCCCTTTTCTAGCACGACCACAATCCATTATAGCTACGTTGGGTTTTTTTAATACTTCTTTTGGAAAGATGATTTAGCTATTCAGTGTCCAAAATAATTCATCTTCCTCAGGACCTGTACTGTAAATTTTTCACAAACATGTATTTGAGCACGTAAAGGCAACTCCTTCTGGCTGTGCATATTTGCAAACGTGAGTAACGTCTGCTAGTTATGATATTTGGGGATTTTTCGGGTTAGGAAGCAGGGACATAAACTATGAGCTGTAGCCATAAGTATTGGCTGAACATGCAACGCTGTGTTTTGTGTGTGAAATGCTCAAGAAACCCCAAAGCTGCAGCATTTGAGTCTTGAAAAAAGTGACTTTGTGGAGGAGTTTCTGCAGATTGAGCTGTCAGTGGATGAGTTTCCCATTTCCCTACGGGAGACAGGCTCTGATTTAATGGAAATGCCCCCCTGGGCTTGCTAATCATGAAACATGATTCCTTCCCATTTCCATGCTCATCCAGCCTTCTCTTACTTGCCCTCCTCAGGTGAGGGATCTCCCTCCTGGGAAGTGGGAGCTGAGTTCAATTTGCTGCTTCTCCAGCCTTGGACTTTCTGTTGGCAGAGCTCACTGGTGCCAGCTCAAATCATTCCCTTCTTTTCTGTGTCTGATCCTTTGCACTGGCTGAATATTTGGATAGACTGAAATCACCTCTCTGGGTTCAGAGAGGCTGTTTTAGTGCAGCTGCAAACTATGAGTTACTGGAGTGGATGATTATCAGAGGAGTTGCAGAGGGAAAGATTTTATAACTAATCTGACAGTTTAATGTGTATATATATATATAAAATTAAAATATATAAAAATATATTAAAATATATAAATATAAGAGGACATTTTAAATCTAAATCCAGACAAGCATCTTCAATTCCCACATGACCCCTGCTGTCTCTGCAGCAGAGACTCCTAGCTCCTCACCTTCCCTGCTGGGTTAGGTGTCCTCTCTGCATGCACAGTATAGTCTTTTTAAATTTGATATCATTTGTCTGATGTGGGTTTGTGGCCTGACTGTGCAGTGGGTCTGTAAGGGACTCAGTAAAGCACCACACAGGTTTTGTCTGCCACCTGCAGCAGATCAAACTGCAAGAGGTGGGAGGCCCCATTGCATCAACCTGTCAGCAAAGCTGCTGCTGCTTGGATGCTCTCAGGAAGGAAAAGGAAGGCAAATAGCTCAGGAAATGCACCCTGGCCTTCCTCCAGCCACTGTCTCAGCAGGATGTGCCCAGCACAGTCAGGTAATTAAAGGTCACAGCAGGTTTGCAGGGCAGTGGTGCAGAGAGAGTCTTCCCTGACACCCTGCCAGGGCTCAGGTGCTGCTGACCCTCCTGTCCATGCAGGCTCTTTCCAATTCCTGTCACACTGTGTCCAACAACTGACCATTTCTTGAGCTCTAATGCTAAGAGGTGTAGATCTGTGTTGTTTTCTTTATGATTTTTATTCATACCACACACAAGCAATGGCTGTGCGAGAGCTGGGAGGAGCTGGTCTGTGGCACCACTCCTTCCTTGCACGTGGAGCTGCTGAAATCCCTGGCACAGCCAGACTTTGTGTTTACTGGGGCTGCAGTTGACCCCTCTGTGCAGAATGGCAAAAACAAGCACAAGTAAAGCTTTGATGTTTGCAACTGTCTAAACCCAAAGTGCTTTTCCAGATGCTGAGGGAAGTGCAGATCAGTTCCAGATGTGTGGGGGCTCATCCCTGAAGCTGTATTAAATCACAGAATCAGAGAATTGTTAAGGTTGGAAAAGCCCTCTAAGATCACCAGGTCCAACCACGAACCCAGCACCACCATGTTCACCATCAAACCACGTCCTCAAGCACCACATCCACGTGTTTTGAACACTTCCAGGGTTGGTGACTCCACCACTGCCCTGGCAGCCCGTGCCAGTGCTCCCAAATCCTTGTTCCTGACAGTGCCCTTCCCTTGCAGCAATGCTGTGACTGCTGCAATCTGGGCCTGAGACTGAGGAGTGAGGGCAAAACCTGCGAGTCCAACATCAACCTGGGCTACCCCTGCAGCCATGTGATGCTGTCCTGCTGTGAGGGGGGGGACCACTTCATCCATCCAGAAATCAAAAGGCATCCTGAGCCTCTGCCAACAGTGACACCTGAGAAGGGTAAGTGCCCATTTATCATTTGGAGACTTCGCAGACAAGGTCTGTGTGTCACAAGGTCAAACAGGGAGCTGCTGGAAGGAGTAGTGTGAACAGTTGCTTTGCCTCTCAGATCAAGTATAGACTTGTTCTTAAAACACTTTTAAAAAAAGCAAAGAATATGTGGATGTTTCTGATCCTTAAACAGACCTTCTTGAGCAGTTTGGTGTTTTGTTTGGTTTTCCCTCCTGAGTCACAGAGTCCAGAGGCCTCCACCAGCCCTCCATAAGGAGCAGACTGAAGGTGTGTTTTAGCAGGAGCAATCCTGCAGGATTCTGTATAAAGCAAAGGATGACTTTTGTCCACTCAGAGTAATCCCATGGACTGTGATATCAATGAAACATCCTGGGAGTAGATTTTCATACAGAATGGCAGCTTTCTCACAGCACACTCTGGAACAGCCCCAGAGCACTGCAAGTGTGTTTTCACACTTTAAACATATAAACCTAGTGATGCTGCAGAGCTGAGGCAAAACCTGCAGCCAGAGAGGCCTGACAGAGGGAACGTGGCAAATCTGGAGCTTGGACAGCCACGAGGCTCAGCCCAAGATCACGTTCTCTCTGGCATCACTCTGTACCCACCTGTCACACGAGTTTCATGGTAACCTCCTGCATATGTGAGGGTACAATTTTGGTCTCTGTTCTCATGAACTAAATGTGTATTTTCTCTCACCAACAAGGGAAAAGGTTTATTTAAGAAAAACTGGCTGAGAAACTCGCTGAACAATTCATTTTGGTGTCACAGAAAGTCTTGTCAGACTTGGTTGGGGATGGAAAAGGATTGTGTTCAAAAGCAGTGGATAGGGCAGCCATGTCACTGCTCAGTGGCTCCCAGGCTGTTGGTGATGCTGGTACAGAAGGAGCCAATAAATTGTGGTGTTGAGAAGAGTTTCCAAACCAACTGGGTGCGTTTTTCTCCTGAAATTTGAAATTCAGTGTGGTTCTTTGATGAGGCCAATTTCAGATGAGGCTTCAGTGTGATACCTTAGTTCAAATACAGATAGCAAGGGTGTTGGCAGTCAGTGTGAAAGGGGAGCTTGTGACCTCCTAGGGTCTCCCTGTTTCTCAATGGCTCCTGTAAAATGTCTGTCCTTCCAGCTTTACAGAGGGAGAAGGTGGACCTTCAGCACAGTGGTGTTATTCCAGGATGGGTTCATTTGCTCTATCCTTGGAGTAACTGTTTTGGGTAGCTCTGCCTTTATTTGGAGTTTGTGTGACCAAACACCCCATTCTGTCCAGTCCCACTGCAAAAACACCCATCAGAGAACCAACAGGTGCTGTTCTGTTGTAGTTTCAGAGAGGGAAGATCACAATGAAGCTCTGTCCATCAGCAGTGAAGCTGAACTGTCAAACAGCCTGCCTGGAGATGACCTGGATGAGTGTCTCCTCTATGGTGGGGAGCTCTGCCAGCATTTGTGCATCAACACCGTGGGCTCCTACAAGTGCTCGTGTTTCCCAGATTTCACCTTGCAGGATGATGGGACCAGCTGCTCTCCAGGTGAGATGGGCAGGGAACACCAGGAGTGGCAATATCTTTGTGTCACCTGCATTGCTCTTCTAAGCTTTTCTTTAGTTTCTCTTTGGTTTCCGTGAGGTTATTTTTGGGTGTTGATGCATGGACATGTTCTGTAGAAATCGTAAAATATAAAGAAAAATAATAATTTAGGAAACTTAATTACACCATATTTTTGTGTTTTGGTGGTGTGAGCTCAGGGTGGTATCTCATATGTTCAAATTAAGAGTGTTTGCACTTTTCAGAGGAGGATTTCTAAAGGTTTTTAATGAATTATCTGTTCTTCTCAGAGAAATTTTGTATTTCACAGTTAGGTTTCCTTTAGATAAACTTAACTCAGTTTAGACAGAATCAGCATTGCTTCCTGAGCTTTGATTTTTATCTAAAATCATTAACATCTTTCAGTGATAACAAACTCTAAATTTATCTAGTGTGGTGGAAGTCTGGAAAAGAAAGTCTATTATATTGTAATTGTTTTGATTTCTGCAGTTCTCCAGTGGCAGGATTTCAAATCAGATAACCCGAAAAGTTGAAACCTTATATTAGTTACAAGTGCTTTCAGTTATTTAATGAGCAAAACCAGTGTTTCCATCCAATGACAGAATCCCTTAGGCTTCCCAACTCTCTGCCCAAGCCAAACAATGAGCATTTATGTCATCCTTCTCAACGTGGTGTTACATCAGTGATGTCTTTGACTGTTCCTGTGGCAGCTGTCTGCTCTGTCGTTTGAATTAAAGTTCTGGGGAAGGAACCTAATCCAAAAGGGGCAAAAGAAAAGGTTCTTATTTTAGCACTGCAAAATTTGGCTCACCTGGAGTGTGTGTGTGCTTTTGTTTGGCTTTGCTTTGCTTCTCCCCCCACCAGCTGGGCTGAAGTGCAGATTTGGGTGAAGACATCCTGTTATGCTGTCAGTGTTCTTGCAGATCTGCAGGGCTGTGGTGCCTGTGGCTGTGCCAAAAAGTGTGGAGGGGTTTGCAGAGCTCAGCTGGGGTAGAAACTTGTGATGAGGGGAGAGGACTGTGTGTGGGACACCTGAGGTGGATGGGAGGAGCGAGGGGAGGAAGGGTTGGTCATTGCTGGGTCATTCCTGGGTCAAATTAAGGGCAGGTTTGGGTTGGATCTCAGCAAAAGGTTCTTCCCCCAGAGGCTGGTTGGGCACTGACCAGGCTCCCCAGGGCAGTGGGCACAGCCCCAAGGCTGCCAGAGCTCCGGGAGGGTTTGGCTGATCCTCTGGGGCACAGGGGGTGACTCTTGGGGATGGGCCTGTGCAGGGGTTGGACTGGATGATCCTTTTGGGTCCCTTCCAACTCAGCAGATTCTGTGATTCTGTGACTCTGAACCTCACTGGTTACACTTGGCTAAACCACATGTGCTCTGCCTGGCCTTTTATTTCTCATTTGTCCTCTGTGTGTGTGCCCATCTCTGGCATTTCTGGGGAAATCACTCAGGCTGTGCCACAAGCAGGTGATTTTGTTTGTCTCTGTGCCACAGCCCGTTGTGTGTCTGTGATGACTTTGGGTTTTTTTCATGAAATCACTCTTCCCATACCCCAAACCTGCACTGCAATCACCCTTAGTCATTTAATGTTGTCATTGTTTGGTGGCTCACACTTTGCTTTGGGTGACACTTGAGCTTGAGTCAGTGGGAACAGGACACCTCCCTCTTAAGGAAGAATTCAGCCTTATGGATTTAGGCTTCTGTTTTGGTGATATTGATAAACTGGATTACTCTTATTGGTGTGTCAGAGCTCTTTTTTTTCCTGATACCTTTAATATTACTGTCTGATGGAAATCTTAATGACAGACAGCAGCTGTCATGTTTTCCCCTTGGTTGTACAAAAGCCATTCCTGTGCTTATAAAGGTGAGTGTCTGCTGTTCATCTGTGTTGAAATAGGATGGACAGAATAAGGTCAAAGGCTTGTTGGGGTTTGGATTTCTTTTCCATCAAACACTGAATGGACAGCCACTGTATTTACAATATAGCAGAGATTTTTAAAAATAAAATTATCACTTTCTGGTTTATTCAGATGTTGCAATATTTTACTCCACAGAGGTGGTTTCAGCCAGGCTCCCTGATCTGTAATCTGTGATGATGTTTCCTCCTCCAGACCACGATGGGGTGGGATGGATGGGACCAGGCCCCTTGCCATGTGGAGTGGGGATGGTGCTGTCCCTGATCCTCTCTGCCTCCCTTGCCTTACAGATCCTGACAGGGCACAGGTGACAAGGCTGGAAGCTGAAGCCACCATCCCTCCAGTAGCCTCTCCCTCTCAGCCCATTCTGGTGGTGTCCTTGCAGGAGGAGCAGGACCAGTGTAAAGGTATGTTGGAGGTGGGAACTACTCATGCAGGGAGTGAGGAATGTCTGGAGATGGAACAAAATTCCACTCATCCCTCCCCCAGTCTGATCTCAACACACATCCCTAATTTGTTACCTCTGGCACAAGGCTGAGGAATTGTCAGGGGAATTCCTGAGGAAGGAATTTGGGGCTACACTCTGCCTTCAGTGTAATTATCCCCATGGGTGTGAGGGGAGCAGCAGCACATGGCAGCAGTGCAGGGAGGGTGGCACGGGGGGGTTGGGTGCCAGGGGAGGGCTGTTGGACACGTTGTTTACAGACTGCAGTCCCTGTTGCCTAAGCTGGGATGGTTTTGGGACCTGGAGGTGTGTAACTGCAGCTGATCCGTGCCGTGGGTGCTGATGTGTTCTGTAATTGTGCCTCATGCAGATAACGGGCCCTGCAAGCACCTCTGCAACGTGGTGGAAGGAGAGGCCGTGTGCTCCTGCCTGGCTGGGTACACCCTCATGGCTGATGGGGTGTCCTGTGAAGGTAAGTGCTCACCACAGAGAGGGGGTTTTATCTCTCACCCCCCGGGTGTCCCTCTAAGGGTTCCTCACTGTCGGTGCTGTGAATTGCAGTGGCAGTGCAGAGACCACTTGGCAGAAGGAATCCCAGATCTGCTCCACAGATAACTCCTGAAGCACAGTGTGCTGGGACCTGGGGACTTCAGGTGAAGGCAAGCCTGGATTTGTGCTCTTTTCCTCTGACATTCCAGGCTTTTCTTCAGCCCTCTTGGTTTCTCTTCCCACTGCCATTCCTGCCCAGGGTCTGTCTGCACAGCTATGGACATGCAGCTTTTCTTTCTGGAGCAGTGAGCAGGACAGAGGCAGGTTTGCTGTCCTGGGGGACCCCCAGAGCCACAGCTCTGCCCGACATCTGCTTTGTTGGGGTTTATTTCCTCTTGCCTTGAAAACCTGAACTCAGGGAGGCTTCACAGCCATGGGAGCTGGTCCAGCTCCAGTTGTTCCACTTGGCACTGGAGCTCAGCCTTGCACAGTGATGAGCAGTGAATTCCAAAGCTGCACCATGACCATTCACATGACAGACATTTTAAGTGGACATGCTGGAGTAGTGACAAGGGATATGTTTGGCCAGGGAAGATTTGGGGGTCAGAAGCAATGCCCTGTGACATACCTTAATTATAAATCTCTAAGTATGGGAGCAGTGACAATAAATGCAGGGAGAAGCTTCCGATGCTCAGAATTGCTCACAAATGATCCACATCCCTCTTAATCTCAGGTCTTATTGAATTACAAATCATTTTCATGAAATTCTGGACAGTCTGTGAAGAAAATGGGATTTTAATATCACCAGATGAAATATTCACAGTGCAGTGCTTACTGAAGTGTGGTGGAAGCTAATTTGATTAATTAATGTCAGAATCAAAAGGGGCATTTCAAGGCAATCGTTTTCCTACAGGAAATGAAAAAATTTATAAATGTCAGTGGAAGCAGTGAGTTTAAATTGTAGCAAGGGCCATTTCTAATCTAAATTACAGCAAGGATTTGATGGTAGGGGTGCACTGGAACAGTGTGCACTGGCTCTGTGGGACTGCCTGCCTGGTTCCAAGGATGTTTCTTTCTGGCATGACAGAAGTGTCGGGGTGTGAGCAAGGACTAGATGATCTCCGAGGGTTTATTCCTTATTCCAGCCCTATTTTCAGTGTAACACTGCATTTATTACAGCGTGGTGCTGATGTGGAAGCTCCAGCACACTTCATTCAGACATCTCCAGCGCGAAAGAACTGTTGTTTCATTTCAGCAATTGTTCTAATAGAACTCTGTTTTTCCCTTTTGGCTGCCTCATGCTGGTGTAGATTTGGATGAGTGCCTCACAGGTGCTTGTTCCAGCGGACAATTATGTGAGAACACACTGGGATCATTCTCCTGTGTCAGCCACAGTGGGATGTGTGCAGAGGGCTTTATTCTCAACAGGCATAGGAAATGTGTTGGTAAGACGAGAGGTCTCAGCCCTCCACCACAACATCATAATGCTCCATGCTCTGCAATGCATTTAAACCATTTGTGCTCCAAGGCCATCCTTGCATATGACATTTCAATCCCAGTTAGTGGAAACACATGTGCACCATTTGCTCAGCCACTCCACCTCATGAGTCCTGTGCTGTTTGGCTCCTTCCCCAGCGATACATCCTTGGGTTACAGATAACTCTGTGCACAGCCAGGGGTGTGATGACCACAGCAGCACTGATAAATCCTCCAAAAAACAGAGAATTGATCTCTCTGGACACTGTCAATGCTTCCCAGGCACCGTGGAGCAACCAAACTCCAGAAACACAGCTCAAGGGATCTGCGTGAGGCCGGGCAGTGGAAAAGATCCATTCCAAAGGGATGGGATTCTAAACTTCACATCAGTCCTTTGTTGATTCTGGCACAGATTTCTTTGTGTAAAAGTCAAAGATGCATTGTGATTCTGCTGTATCATCCCTGCTGTTTGAGTCCATCTGAGAAACCAGTCGATCTTTACAAGTGTATTTACAAGGATTTAATTTTTTCCCAGCAGCCAAGGCCTGAGCTTATGAAATACTTTCTCTCTTTTGGGCACTTTTCTAGAGGCTGGTTTAGGAGGCACCTGAGCTGCAGCAGTGCTGCCTGGAAAAACAGAGCACCTGGAGACCTCAAGTCATTTCTGGAAGCAGCAGTGCCTGTGACTATAATGTCATGTGTGGATGCATGTGCCTTCTTCCAGCCCTGTCCTCCTCCCTACGTCTAGAACATTGTTTTTCTGACCATCACAGCTTTGGTTTTGTTCTGTCTTTAAAGCTCTATGACCTCATCTTACTAATGAGCACCATGTGGCCTGGGGGCATGAGCAGGAAAATTTTCTGCAGTGTCAGGGTCTGGAGAAGAAATGTGATTTACCACCTTCTGGGTTTTCCTTAACTAGCCAAAACTGCATTTTTAATTCTTTTATTATTATTATTAATATTTATTTTGAAATCAGAGATACTGGTAAGTGTGGAAAACTAATGAAATGATTTAGTTTAGATGAAATGGTTGAGAGCACAGCACTGGAAGGCAGGAGGCCTTTCAGAGGCAGAATCAGGCCGTGAACTGGAGGGTGGAGCTGGAGTTGCCCCTGGTGTGTGTTCTGCTGCATCCACCAGGTGAGCAGCTGCAGAACTGCCCCTCCTTGTGTTCTGCTTCTGTCTTGCCACTTAATTCCCTGATGTTTTCCTAGGACTTTGCAGGAAGGATAGATCTGTCCTTTTCCACAGCCTTTTGAAACTAAACCAGTGCATGTGTGTCTGCAGCTTTGGCAGGAGCTGCTGTGGCAGGTGCCAAGTGCTTCCCTTTATTCACATTCTTCCTCTCCCCCATGACATTATGATAGAGGTTTATTATGACTGATATAAGATAAACCTCAGGCACTGCTAATGAAAGGAAAGACACAGCTCTCATTTGTGAAGCTGAAAGACCTTTTTCTCCCTCACTAAATACCAAACCTCTGTGTTCCTCTAATGCAAGTGTGTTTTTACAGATATCCGTTTAAATAATCCAGAAAACTTGGAAATTTCTCTTCCTTCTTTTTGAACAGATCCACCCTGTGTGCTCCCTGCTGGTATCCAGCTCTGCTCTGAGGGTGATGCCAGGAGAACATTTGCAGTATTGAACATTTTTTCCTACTTTTCTAGTCCAAGGGGAAAGCCACAAGCACACTGTGGTTTGGGTTCTGTTCACTGTCTCGTTCTGAGATGTCCTTTTCCAGCCTCACTGCCTTTGTGCCACACCTCCAGCTGTCTCAGCACCACGAGGAAACCTTTGGTGGTGTGTTTGCAGAATCCCCGTGGTTTAATGATGTTACTCTTTGCATATTTTAGGGACGGGGAGGAACAATCTGTGCACAGCAACAAACCAGCTGCTAACCTTTTATCTGTCGAATTTCCTTTAGTCAAACTGTGGAATTCCAGATATCCAGGATTCCTGAAAGCCAACCATGCACAATGAAGAGTCACCACCTGTTTAAATAGCTCCCACACCCCACCTTTGTGTCACTTTGAGAGCAGATGTCTGCAGGCTGGAAAGCTCCATGTTCCCCAGAGATAAGAGCCAGGCTGGATGTTGTTAGTGGGAATTGGTTTTCCTGGTGGCTTTCAGGCAGAGTCATTACCACCACCCACTTACACAGTGACTGTTTTACTCCTTTCTTTGCTACTCCCATCTCAGTTTCCCCTCCTGACAGGAGGAGCAGTGAGTGGCCACGTTATCCCTGAACTTTAGGGCTCTGCCTGAGCCCAGGATGGGTGTTGCAAAATAACCACGTGCCTAAATTACACAGATATATCCTATAAAACAAATAGAGCTGAAGCAATTTGAAGAGGAAAAAAAATAAGGGTAAACTACAGAGGCAGGACAAGAAAAGCCTCCATTTCACATTTTTATAGAAAGGCCATAAAAATTCATTTTTAATGTCAAAGTACGTATTGAAACAAATAGCAGGAGGTAAATGTTGATATTCCTTATGCCAGCAACAGATGGGTCAGGGATCCTGGGTATGGTGCTGTTTGCATCCACAATTCCTGGGAAAAAAGGAGATATTACATGATTACATTTCATCCTGGGTTTTGCTGACATAAAATGAGGAATTAAGTCACTGCCACACACATGACTGTGGAGATTTCTTCAAATTAACCTTGTGACTTGTTTTTAATATAGTACTGAAGTATTTTTCCTCTTATTCCTCTTTTTTTTTAATAAATATCATCTTACCCTACCTCACAGTCTTAATTGGGTTGGATGAAGACTACAGCTGGTGCAGTGTTGGAATTAACTGTGTTCCAAACTGCAAACAGAACTCCTGTTATTCCTAGTGCTCTGTCAAGCATCTCACTGACTTGTTGGGTTGGCTTCCAGGATGGAAGAGGCACAGGTTATGGGCACTCTGGATTTTATGGAACATTTAGGAATTTAATTAGAAAAATTAATAAAAAAGGCATATTTGTTTGATTAACTGGAAAGGAACTTTGGTGAGCTGGCAGCTGGTCTGATCTCAGAGATGGACATTCATGCCCTGTCACTGGGCAGGGCTTTGCATGCCCAAGGCTCAAGTTTAAGCCTTGCACCTCAACCCAGTTCACAGTCCTTGGGCTTTGTCAGTGTATCACATGTGCCCAAACCTTCCACTGAAAACAAAATTCTGGATGGAATCTGCCAGTTTCCATCATTTTAATTTCCTCAGATGTGTTCCAGCCAGTTCTTTGTGTTTTCTCCTGTACTCAGAAGTTTGAAAATTGAATCAAAAAATAGAGACAAAACATGGAACTGTATTAGATTTATTTTTTTTTCCCCTCTGTGAAAAAAACCTTCTTTGTCCCTGTTTAAAACCTGCTGGTCAGGTGGAATACTTCCTCCCTTCTTTGGCTGTATTTCAGGCAAGCACACTGTCCTCCTGGTGGCTGTTTTGACATGGTGCTGGACTGACTGAAGTTCTCAAGATGCAGTGTGGTGGTCAAAGTTTGTTTATATGAGAGGTCTTTTTCTGGTTTGCAAGAAAAGATAATCTCATATCTGTGGTACAGCCAGTAGAGAGACTTGCAGTGTGTTGGGTGCTATTAGGTGGATTATCCATAGCTGGTTTTCTCAACAATTAATTAATAAATCTCAAATTTATTTAAGAATGAATTCTAGTGAGGTGGGAGAGTTCTACCACAGCACCTGATATTCTTCTCCCAGCGTGAGGGATTTTTTGTTTGTGTGTTTTGAGTGTGAGTTCTTCCCCCCCAAGATCACCCATGAGAATATTGCTCCTTGCTCTTCATCCTGATGTATAGAAACTGCACTGGGAGGACAGAACCCTATAGAAGCTTTGGGGCCCCTCTGTGGGAGCATCAAAGATCCTGTGGGACATGCAGAAAGATCCAGGTGATGGTGGGGACCTTGCAGGGTTTCACCAGCTGGCTTTGGGAAGCAGGTCCACAGCATGGAAAGAACAGCAATAACAAACAAAAGGAAAACACAAATAAATGAGAAGTGAAATGCCACCAAGTTCATGTTGTGGCCTTGCAGAGCTCAGTGCATGTCACCAGTTAGTCCATCAGGAACTGAAATTTCTTGGTGCCCCTGTTCATCTGTTTGGTAGAAAACAAGCTGAGATGTTTTTTAAGACAAAAAGCTTTTAAAAATGGCTCTTCCTGTTTTCGTGCTCCACGGAAGAAGTCATATATCTGATGTACTTATCTGAGAATGAGGTTCTACAGCCAAAATGAAAATCTGATTTAAACAATACTTGCTTTATTGTGTAGTATGAAAACAGCTTCATGCACAGAGCAGCCAGATGACTGGTAATGGCTCTGGTCACATTTGGCTTTTGTTAGCTCTGGAAATACTCCTGAGCTTTATATGGAGATGGGAACATGGGGGATTTTGTGGAGATTGGCAAGAAAGTTTCTCTTCCCAGTCTCTGCCCCTTTTTGTAACTTCTAGGTATTTGCTCATCATGCTGTTCCAGCTTTCATTATTAACATCAGCAAAACCTGGATTTGAGATGATTTCAGCCCAGCCTATCAAAGGTGTTTCATATTCCTTTCCTAATTGTCCTACACTCTGCAACCTTGTGTTTAAGTGATTTTTTTTTTAAAAGAACTTTTCCCCTACTCCACCTGCTGAAATCAGATCTCTTTAAAGATTGAAATAGGAATTTGCAACTTGATTGAGCCCCCAGGGTTCCTCTCTCCCTGTGTTCTTGCTATCCAGTTCTAATGATGCCTTTCTTAGGAAATGGGTGGATTCCTCCCCCTCAGCAGGGCAGGCAGCTTCAGAACCCCTCTCTTGCAGCAGTTCCAGCCCAGCAGCTCCTGCCAGGCCTGGAGCAGCAGGACTGATAAATAGCCTGGGCTGTGAGAAGCTGGTGGGGAGCAAAGAGCATCAATCACTTCCTCATTCAGTTGTCCAGGGGGTTCCCATCCAGGAAATCCAGTAACCCAGTGGCTGATCATCAATCCTCTGCCCACCCTGCATTCAATCAGTTCTCTCCATCCCTGTCCTCAGTGCCTGCACCATCCATTTGGGAAGAGGGGAGGAGAAGGAAATCTCCATGGGATTTGTGTCTCCTCAGTTACTCTGGAGACCTTGAGTCACTCATCACATCGCTGTAACAAAGCCTACACTGACTATCTTTTGGAAGAAATGGTTTCACTGGAGCTTTTGACTCCTTCCAAAAGAGCAGGAAGAGGGGGATCACTTGATGAAAGCGTGGCACTGACTGGTTTAACTCTTTGTTGCAGACATTAATGAGTGTGTGACAGAGAGACACACCTGCCAGCGCAGAGAGCACTGCGTCAACACCATGGGCTCCTTCAGGTGCCTGCAGGAGCTGACCTGCCAGCCAGGCTATGAGCTCAAGGATGGGGACTGTGTTGGTAAGACAAGTGTTTTTCAGCTGTTACAGGAAGGAAGGGAAAGGGATTGCAAAGGATTTTGTTGTTGCTGCTCTGGGATATGAGGGTTGTAGCTACAAAAGGCATCGCGGAAGTGTTGGGCTCTGTAGGCCCCTTCTGTACATTCATTTATTTGAAATGGTTTCCAGTGATAAATTATTTAGAAAATGGGTGAAACCTTGTGAACTAGGATTTGCCCTGTTTTTAAGGCATTACAGAGAGAATTCCCTGATGGAGGAATTCCCCTTAACTCTGCCTGGCTCTGCTGTGCTCTGGAGGGGCTGGTGCTGTTTGCTGTTGGATCCCAGCCTGGAGGGCTCACAGGCTGACAGCCCCAGCCTTCCTGTGGTCAGGAGGGCTGCCTGCACTTAGTTATGCTTGGAATGGCCGAGGGGTTAAGAAGTTACTCTGCATCCCCCCATCTTGGACTCTGGAGGTGTCTAACAGGGCAGGGAACATCAGCCCTTGCAGCAGCAGCAGCTGTGCAGCTCAGGAGTGTGCAGGACACCCTGCCCGGCCTTCAGGGCACAGTCAGTGCTCTTTACCACTAAATTTTCACCCAGTTCCCTGACAGCTGGAGTAAGAGATGCCCAAGGGAAGAGCTTAGCCTTTGAACCAGAACATTAGGCCATAAACCAGAAATTACCAGCAATCTCCCTGTCATAAGTAAAGCTTGGTTTGCTTAAAGAGGCTGTTTGTGTCTTGTTCAGTTGTCTCATTCTAGAGCATTTCTAACATTTATTACTAATCTAATTTACTTTCTAGTCTTAAAGTTAGATAATAGGGGATTATAAGATTTACAAATTGTTTTAAAGTAGCCTGTAAATTCATGACTTATAGGAAAGGCTAGAATTTCAGAAGTACCCTATGCAAAATTGCCTACAGATAACTATTGAATCTTATTTTATTAATGCGAGGTTTATGAAATACTCATTTGTCTTTGTCTCAGTCTGTAACTGTGGTAGGCAGAGTTATTAATATAGTGCCTTGTGAGGGACTGGTGATGTTCCCTCATGACCTTAACATTTAATGAGGAGTTGGAGTAGAAAGAGAAGTGCCAGCAGTTCTCCCCTTGTCTGCCTGGAGGAGTGGGGACTCCTCCACTGGGGACTTCCTTCCATTTGTCTTTATCTTCTAGTGAAGATATTCCTTGGGAACCACCATTTGAAAATGTGCACAGGAGCTGAATTTTGAACATATTTATAGCTGAGTCTGCTCCAAGGTGGGATTTCTTCAGCTGGAAGATGGAAGCCACACCACTGCACCACAGTGACTCAGCACAGAGCAGTTGGGTGGAAATTTATAAGTTTGAAACCTGCAGGAGGTGTTTTCAATGTCTCTAGAAAGCAAACACTGAGTTGGTGAACATAATTTGGGAAATAATTTCATATACTTAATAAAAACTGAGAAAGTTGTGGTGGGCTCTGGCTGCAGAGTAAGAAAAAAAGCAAAATTTGCTACCAATACTACTGCCTCATTTAGAGTTTTTCCACATAGTTTTATGAGCTGGGTAAGTGGGTTTTGTGTGTACATAAGTATATATATATAAATATATATATATATATACACCTGCATGACTGCATGTCTGTGTGTACACAGTGAAATCCCAACCTTCAAACAAGGTTACCTGTGAGTATCAAATTCACAGGAGGCAGGTTTCTACATCCCTGAATTCCTGAGGTATATAAGGAATAAGAGCCCATTTTGCTCAGGAAAGGCTGTGGTACGTATTTTATTATGAGCACCTGATTTGTAGTTTTAATGTGGATCTTTAGGATTTTAAAACTGCAGGTATTTTGGTATTTGTGGGTTACAAGAGATGCTGCAAACGAGGCAGTAGGGACCTGAGTCAAATTTGCTGCAGGACCTGACAGATCCTGAAGCCTGTACTGAAGTGGATGTCCAAGAACAAACACACCTAAACCTCAGATTTCCCACTGGCAACATGTGTCTGGTTTAAATAGTGCCTCCTAATTTCCTTTCTGGAAGTTAGCTAGTCAGGAAGATTGCTGAAAGTTAGAGCTCAGCTAATCCCAGTTTGCTGTTCTGGTCTGATTAACAGATATTGATGAGTGTGAGAGAGGAACTCACAGCTGCAAAGTCAACTTTGTTTGTCAGAACACAGAAGGGTCCTTCTACTGTGAGTCAAAGCAGCGCTGCATGGATGGGTTTCTGCAAGATCCTGAGGGAAACTGTGTTGGTAGGTGTGACCAGAGTGTGTTTGTAACTCCTGGGCCTTCCAGCCTGTCCAAGGGGGGTGTATTGACCCTTGTATATGTGGTTTGCCTCAAACCCTGTTGTGAATTTAATGTAAACATTGCTGTCCTTTTAAAGTTGTTGCATTTGAAAGTCTTCCCACAGCAGACCTTCATCGGCCTTATCTTTGGAGCACAAGAAACTGAAATGAAGGAAAAGAAGTGGCGGCTGGAAGAAAACAGGCTAGAAAGGTTAAATAGCATCTCTCACTATTCTAATTCATTTTTTCCACCAGATATTAATGAATGCACGTCCCTCCCTGAGCCCTGTAAACCAGGATTCAACTGCATCAACACAGTTGGGTCTTACACCTGCCAGAGGAACATGCTGAGCTGCAGCAGAGGATACCACTCCAACGAGGAGGGCACCCGCTGCGTCGGTAAGGGGGGCTCGGGGCCCGAGGAAAAAGTACATTTCAGTTCTAAAAAGAGGCTTTGAGTTACCTCCCGATTCCCAAATGTGTCTGAGGAATGGGAATTTGCTGTCCCAGCAGCTCAGGGATTTGTTTGCTCCCTGGATTCCTCCTGGCACGCTCAGCAGTGCTGGCTCTGACTGCAGGTGGGAGTCACTGGCTTCCATTCTGGAGTGAATGGGATTTAGTTACTTTTTAGGCTCGTGCTGTCAGTCAAAGCCATGATCCCTTGCTGTACATTCCAGCATCTCACTGTGAGTGATGTGATCTGCAGCAATCACTGAGTCTGTGCTCTCACAGGAGTAGCACCAAGTGGATGTTCTTTGTAGGACTGTGAATGGTGTTCCCCATTACATCCACTTGTGGGGATGTTTAGGATAAATTCCTATGTTGTGAAAAGAATTCAGAGAAGAAGGAATGTATGAAATATTCATGTAGGCTGGCATGCAGCTTGATCCTGATTTGTGTTTGTTCCAATGTATTTAGGGAGTTACTGACTCAGAATAGCAGATTTTAGCTGTTATTAGCATTTGTTCTGTAAATGAGCACAGGAGGCATGAAGGAAAGGAAAGCTCAGTCCTTGGTGCCCAAGGCAAGGCTGGCTGGGTGTTCTCATGTTCCCTGTGTTCTGATTTACATGAGGTAGGAAATCCAAAAAAAAAAATGACAGAGGAGGAAACAAAAAAGAAATGAGAAATCAGCAGTTGGGTTAGTGATGATATCCCAGTGATCTCTACCTACCTTCCCTCTGAATAAAAGGAAGGATGACAAATAAACAAAATATGCTTTGTGATGCTGCAGGTGGGTGGGAGCCCTATTGGCAGCCATGAATTTGGCCATGACTGCAGTGAAAAACAGTGGTACAGCCAGACCCTATTTCCCCAGAAACTTCTGTATTCACCTTTCTGCCCTTCATTGTGCTCTATGTCCCCTCATGGTTTTGCCCCCAGGACTATCCAGACCATGCTCAGCCAGTGAGAAGATGGGGAAGGTTTGGAAGGGGCAGAAGACAGGGACAGTTCTTGTGTGTAACAGGAAATTGAGAAACCTTCCTAATACAGCTCTGGGGTTGTGTTTCATAAATGTAGGGGTAGTGCAGTCTTATTTGCTGTCCTGTTATAGAGCAGCCTGAAGTATCTCAGTAGGTCCAAAGGTCCTGTCCCTCTCAGTTGCTGTGAAGACAATTCTTCAACTGCTTTCCATCAGTCCTTTGTAAGCCAGGCCTGCTGGGCCAGGAACACCTCCTGGAGTGGTGACCCTGACGTTGTTTTTAGGGGACCACCGTGCCAGTGTCTCCATTGTTTTCACTGCCTTGTCATCCCTGAGCAGCACAGAAGTCCTGGCTGCAGCCCTTTGCCCTGCCCTGCAGACTGCCCAGGGTGCAGGAATCACCCCCCCTGCAAGTGTTCAGAAAACATGTGGATGTGGCACTTGGGGCCATGGCTTAGTGGTGACCATGGGGGTGGTGCTGGGTTGACAGTTGGACTTCGTGATCTTAGAGGTCTTTTCCATCCTTAACAATTCTGTGATTCTATGACTGGGCAAATCACATTCCTAAATTTCAAATTGATGGAAGAGAAAGAATCCAGCTTTTTACCCCAGTTGTTCCTAAAAACGAGTGATTATGTGCCAGTATGTGACAGAGGAGGAGATTGCCATTATTCAGACAGCATCTCTGTCTCTAAGCAAGAGGAGATAACACAATGCAATGTGATTACTGATGGCCCTCTCTCTCTGCTTTAAATGGTTGACAAGGTTGTTAAGGAGCAGGTATAAGGAAGCTTCTCTAGCTTGATTTTGGCAAAACAAATTTAAAGTTAATTGATGATTTCTCTGACTTTGCTGTGTGCACTCTGTCCCTCTTGCTGGTCTATAGCTTTTGGTATTTTTTTGGAATGGCTTCTTTTAAGTAGGCAGAGAGAACAGAGAAGAAAAAGGAAAAGCATATGGTCCTAATTTCCCCTCTCTGTGATAAAGACTAGTTTCTTTGAGGCATTACAATAGCTAATTAGATTCCTGATTCAGATTTATTCACAGTAGTAAAAACATCATCTGCACATGTTTCTCCAGCAGAACGACACTGGTAGGGTCATCTCCTCTGTTTAGAGGATTCATCTGTCTTTAAAATGTTCAGATTTACTGATTTAGTAAATGAGTTATTAAAAACAACCTCCTAGGTTTAACTGAAAACTGCTGTAAGTATTGTGAAATATGGCACAGTTCTGATGGAGTAATGCCCTAGAACTAATTAAAGTGTAAAGGCAATGGAATATGTAATTTTGGACAAACTAATGAAGTGGTTGCACACATGAATTCATTACAAATAAAGCTGCTGCTTTACAAATTTGTATCTGCATTAGAGACTTCCTTGCTTTGGTGCTACTTCTGATCTTACAAGAAAATGAGAGGTCCGTGTTTCAGCAGAAATCTTGGAGCCTGTCAGAGATTCCTTGGGTTGGCATTCCCTGCCATTCCTGACCCTGGGGCCAGCAGGGACTGTGTAGGTGGGAATCTGCTGAAATGTTGAACAGAGTATTTGTCAGTGCCCCTCATCAGTGTTGATATGATCTCCACTTCTCCAAATCCAAGTTTCTGCTCTCACTTCCCCATCATTCCCTCACAAGGGTCTGCTTCCCAGAGCACTCACCAAGCTGCTGTTGGATGGAGAACTGCCCAGGAACCCTTTGAATGATTCAGTGCTCAAATTTATGACTTCAAATAGAGCAGCATGGAGAACCTCCAGCCTTAGACTTCCATTCTAATTATTATTACATGAACAGAGATTTGGGTTGTAAAACTAGTAGAAGATGTGAATAATGGAAAGAAAGCAGGATCTGATGGTTTAGGAAATGGCAGAACTCTGAATATGTGAAGAAACAAACAATTCTGAGGGTTAATCAGACTTTTTGATGTTCTTGTCACAGATGGCAAGAGGGATTTGTTAGAGACTGATGAGCTATTTAGTCATGTTGCAAGTCTTGTAAATCAGTGTGTATTGAAAACTCTCATCTTCATCTGAGGATGTTTAAATGAGATTGGAAGTGATGCATGTGAGTGGAGAAGCAACTAATTTGTTGGTATTGGATTTTGGATGAGAGGCCATGAGGAATATCTAAATGGGAGTTGATTGAGAGAAGAAAAAAAAGATCAACATTGGGAAAGAGCAAAAGTTAGACAGTAGGAGCGAGACTGAAAGGGCAACTGGAGATGAAAATAGCAATTGCTTTAATTGAAGGGATGAGCAGAGTTTCTGGCTGGTTCTTGTTTTGCTTTAAATGGCTTGATGTGAGTCACGGAGAGACAGAACATCACAGGGGGTGTTTAAATGTCAGGGTCTGATCAGCATCAAAAAGTGTTTACATTGAAATGCAGAATATACTGGGAGAGCTCCATTGCAGTTCCAGGATGGTTTCACTGTGAAGATAATGTTCTGCTTTTCAGAGGTTTGACTTACAGACACACAGAGCTGGCTCAGAGAAGAGCAGAGTGGGAAAAGCTGATGGTAGTTCTTCTGTCCAGAGGACAACCATAACAGTTTCTATTCCCGTTATTTATTAATTTTTCCCCCTCTCTCTTCATAAACATTGATTTTAAGCAAACTACCTTTAAGCAAATTGCTCTGTCTGTCTGTGCAGATGTGGATGAGTGTCAGACTGGTGTGCACCGCTGTGGGGAGGGGCAGATCTGCCACAACCTCCCCGGGGCTTATCGCTGTGACTGCAGGATGGGCTTTCAGTACGACGCCTTCAGCAGGAGCTGCATCGGTATGTGAGGCACGGGGAGGTGGGAGCACTGACTGATGGAGCCTTGGCCCTCCAGGCACTGTTTAGCACTGTTGCAGTGTGCAGGCATTAGTTCTGCAATGCAGTGCCTCAGAAGATGATGGAATCACCTCCAAAGCTGATGTCCTACAGCTCAGAGCTCTGTCCCTCCGTGCTGGGATTTCTGACCAGGTGCCCTTGGCTTGGTTTAACTGCAAGTCATCACTTAAAGTCATCTGCAAAGTATTCCCTGAGGGCTGTGCTTCAGCTGCTGTAGAAATTTGTCTGTCTGAAGATTTCACCACTTTCTTCCTAAGAACCACAAGATAGCCCTTTGTATTTTATCCCCACTGTACCCCAATTAGGGCAGAGTCAGCCTCACACCTGAGCTTGCAGCACTTCACATGCTGCAAATCAATCTCTGACACTTCTAAAAATATCCTCCTGCATCTTGTTTGATGCTTGTGTTGCTCAGTTGATTGTATATTGATGCTTGTGTTCCTCAGCTGATTGTGTATTTGCTTGTTGTGCTGGCAGATATAAATGAGTGCTGGAACTACCCCGGGCGCCTGTGCCAGCACACGTGTGAGAACACCCCTGGCTCCTACCACTGCACTTGCTCCTCTGGGTTCCGCTTGTCCTATGATGGCAAACATTGTGAAGGTACCAGACATCTTTTTTCTGTGAAGAAGAAACTGCAGAGGGAGTTCAGGGACTTTAGAGAAGGAGTTGAGGTGAAATATAAGTACAGTAAACCTTATGTGTGTGCTCAGATTTGCAGATATTCAGTCAAACACTCAACACTCAAACTGTCAGATGAGCATCGACAAGTTTCTCCCTTCTTCCTTTCCCCCACATACTTCTGCTTTCCTTTCAGATGGGAGAAAAGGAGAACAGAACAAACACAGAATAGGAGACTCTTAATTCAAATTTTGATAAAGATGAAGCTTGGTAATAATCAAACTTTAAAAAAATGATTTTGAATTGAATGGAAATTTGTTTAATTCTCCGTGATTTTTGTAAGGCAATGATTACATATTTTTGATCGACTGTAACCCATAATGTCTGCATGTGTGTGTGTTTTATGTATTGGCATATATAGAAATGAAATTCAGGTGCAACAGGCAACCTCAGGCTTCTTGGAGCTGAGACAAACTGGGGCAAATCAGTCCATCCTTAGTCACTCTGACCAGAAGGGGGCTGTTTTCAGGGGCAGGAAAAGGTGGGAGACACTGTTGTGAGCCCCTGTGGCCATGTGTGTGGGTTTGTTTTTGGCTGCAGATGTGAATGAATGTGATAACAGTCCCTGCAGCCAGGAGTGTGCCAACGTTTATGGCTCCTACCAGTGCTACTGCAGGCAAGGTTTCCAGCTGGCAGAAGATGGGCATTCCTGTAAAGGTAAGGCTGCTGCTCCATCAGCTCAAGGTAAATGTGTTTATTCCCTGGAGCTGACTCTCTGCAGCACCAAATGCTGCAGGTGCTGCCTGAGGTGATGGTGGGTTCCAGCTGCCCCTGAAGCTGCTCAAGGGAACTCCAGCTGTTGGACAGTGACTGGATGGAACACACCTGGGTGACCATGGAACAGGGGGGTTATCAGACTAGTTTCATGGGGCCAGAGCTTATGATTGGAAAAATCAGGTGGGAAGATATGTTTACCTGTGTTGCATCAATGAAAGCTTCCACTCAGCCATGGTTGAGTGAAGGTTTGCTCTTCATGCTGCTCGTGGTGGGTGAATGAGGAGCAGAGTGGTCAGAATGGAGGAGGGAGGGGGTTTACCTCTTTAATTGGAGTTACTGACACTGACACATTGGAGAGTCTCTATTTAAGAAGTGGTGAAGAAGCCCACTCTCTTCCTGGAACAAGGAAGCTCCCCAAGAAATTCTGGAAGAATTCTTTGCTGTGGGCACTGGCACAGGTTGCCCAGAGAAGCTGTGGCTGCCCCATCCCTGGAAGTGTCCAAGGCCAGGTTGGACGGGGCTTGGAGCAACCTGGGCTGGTGGGAGGTGTCCCTGCCCATGGCAGGGGGTGGCACTGGATGAGATTTCAAGGCCCTTCCAACCCAAACCCTTCTGGGATTCTATGAATCTGTGAATTACACAGGTACCAGAGAGTCTTTCAAACTTGGATGTGTCCTAGACTCATTATTCTTTTCCAGGAGTCCATACCACTTGCAGCCAGTATTTCTGGGAGCAGTCTTGTGTCCAGCATTCCAGAAAGCACCATCAGCAGTCCTCCAGCAACATGACACTTCCATGGTCGCGTTCATGTTTAGCAATGTATTATGAATGTGTCAGATGAGAATTTCCTTGTTCTACAGCTGCCTTTCCCAGATTTCTGTTTTGCTTGGTTTCCCACGTTGGTACCTGTGTTTTCTCCCCAGACATTGATGAGTGCACACAGAGTGCAGGCATCCTCTGCACCTTCCGCTGCGTGAACGTTCCTGGCAGCTACCAGTGTGCTTGTCCTGAGCAGGGATACACCATGGCAGCCAATGGAAGGACCTGTCGAGGTAAGGAGGGGACTGCAAGATTATATATCATGAGGGTTTAGTCCTTGGAACGAGCCATTATGGTTATTCAGTCAAGCCTCCATGTTTCAGTCACTGTTAACAAGCCAGTATTTGACAAAGTTGCCAAATATTGGTATCTGCAAAGACAGCTCTCTCCTGTGTTACAAGAAAGTGCTGTGGCAACTGGGCTGTCAATGTGAGGGAATTGCTTAAATGAATTCCCAAGGGAGCCCATGTCATCCTTCCAGCTGGAGCACTGGATTACTCGTGTGAGCTGTGCGTGCACCTTGGCACAGCACTGAATGATCTGGGCTTTTAGAGGGGCCAGGTGTAGAAATCTGTGCCTTCATTATGAGTTGCAGTTTTCTGCCCCAGAAAACTGGGAGATGAAATGTTGGAGCTGTAATGGGAACTTGGCCATCCAGCAGTTTGTCACCTTAATTATGTTGGCATGAGGAAATGTTAGTGCAACGACAAGTACCCTCCCCTCACACCCCCCCGTTCTCCAGAACCATAGAAATGCCTGCTGGGAGTGTGGTGGTTTTCATCTGGTGCACAGCTGTCTGGTTCTGAGCGGAACCCCCATTTCCAAAGGATGCCCTGCCTGTGTAATGATGATGGAAGATCTGATTACCTTTGCACACACTGCACACATTCCTGCAGTGGTTACATTAACTACCAGGCATTTCCTGCCCTTAGTTTTTCAGGAACCCTTCATATAACTTTTGGTTCTGTATCTCCTAGGCTTGAATTCTTGGCGGTAATGGCAACGAATTTGCATTGTGTAAATCATGAGCAGCATGTGTGTACTTAATCCTGACTTTGGAGCAGGGAAGCAGATTAAATGACAATTAAAATCCTTTAAAAAAAGTTTAAAATATTTTTTAGAATGTGTTTTTAAGTATAAATGCAGTGGTATCCATGTGCATTTAAATTCTTATGTAAAAATTCACCTTTAGAAAACTGCAGCTGTAACTCTCCACAGGCTTTGTTTGTATTTTCCTCCTAACTTTGAGTGCTGGCATGTTAGTTACCACCTCTGCCAGCAGTGAGATTTGGGCTGAGAATGTATTGCAGAGTTAATAGTGTGAGTCACTGTGTTCCTGAGCCAGCACAGCTCTCCCACAGGCACCCAGTGTGCTGGAGGCAGAGGACAGGGACATCCACCCAGACCTGCACTTGTGTTGTCTGTGTGGTGGAACCCTCCCTGCACGACCCTCACCTGTGTGGAGAGGCTTCCCAGGGCACAACTTGCCCAAACAGAAACCCTTGGAAGGGCATTTCTGAGTGTCTCTGGCACCTGGTCCGGGCACCTCCTTGGAGGGTGAAGTTGTTCTACGTGCAAAACTCAGCAGCTCTGGAGCTGCAGTTTAGTCAGGCACTGGAAGGAGCCCCCCAGACACATTCCCTGTTTTTGAGCTCTGCAAGTCTGTACTACAAGTTAGGGCAGGCTTAGATATTGAGCTCTTTCTGAAAACATGGTCAGAGAAACACTGAATTGATGTTGGCTGATAATCTTGGTTTCCACCAGCTGAAGGTCTGGCTCCAGTTACTCATCGTCTGACCAGTTCTTCGGAGTTACTGGTGGCACATTCTTTGTACCTTTAGTTTCAAACAGACAAGCTGTATCTCATGGAACACTGTCTCAACATATGGATCTTTTTTGGAGGAACTGCCTGTGGTATTTTGCAGTGCAGCCAAAGTGGTGCAGGGAGGGAGTGCTTTCATGACAACGATTGCAATGTGGAAGAAATTTTCTTTTCACCTTAGGGGCACTGCTCCGAATCAGCAAGGGATTTACTTTGCTTTGATTCTCTCCTACTTCCTATTGTATACTTTTCCTTGCAAGACTTTTAAACCAACCAGTTCAGTGTATGAGATCAGTTCTCATCCCAGGGGAATGGAGGGAGTGGGAGGTTATAGTTTCCCTCTAGGAGTCTGTCTCTTCTGTGACAATTGGCAGAGCTGCAGGGCCCTGCACAGTCCACATGCCTTGTCTGTTAGCATTTATTTCATTTTAAAGCCTCCGTGCATTGTCTAGACTTTTGGGAGTACACAATGTGACTGGGAGATGATCTTTGCCAATGTTTGCTGCTCGAGCTGGATCCTTGATGCTGCATCTGTTTTTCAGCATTTTAAGGCCCATGGCTTGGGCTTGTGGATATGTGTTATTTAGGTAACCACGTTTATGCTCTGGGCCATAAAGTGTCTCTGAGCTTTAAATGTTCTTTACTGCCTTCTGTAATTACATCTCATTGTGGGGAGATATTTATGTATATATCTTAAATGTTCAAAACTGTGTGCCTTGTTCTGAAGTGTTGTTCCTGAGTTCCCATGTTTCACAGTGGCCTGGTAGAGCTCTCATCTCCTGGATTGTGCACTGAGAACTTTGCTTTGGATTTGCTTGCTTTAAATCCAGGTTTAATTTGGTTGCTCTGCTTTAATCCAGAGCAATGTTCATGCACAGATAATTCTTCTGACACAGCCCAAGTTTATCCCTTCTCAAAAAGTCAGTGAGAAGGTCCTGTTGGCCTTAGCATGGGTTGGTTCTATCCTGACAGGATCTGTTTATTCCTGAGGGATAGCTTTTGTGCATTAGGCTGTGAATGGTTAATGTGGAGTCAGACAGAGGGTATCCATGCACACCAGAGTGTTTGCTCTGGGGAGGGGAAGGCCCCCCTCAGCTGGGTGATGGGGTGTTGGTTTCCTCGTGGACCCTGTGCAGCCTCATCCATGGGAAGGAGCCATCTCTCTCTCACAGGTTCTGCAGTGAGTGAGGGATTTATAGACATGGCCTCCTTTCCTCAAGGACTGTCCCTCGTGCTCCAGGGCTTGCCCACAGTGCCCACACCATGCCCAAGTCTGTGGCCCTGCTGTTGGAAAGCAGTTGGCTGCTTCCCCAGCCCTGGAGCTGACACACTGCACTGCCCTCACCTGCTGAACGGAGCAGGAGCACCTCGTTGGCTTGGAGAGCCCTCACGGGACCCAGGCAAGCTCTAAGTGTGAAACTGGGCTGGTTCAGGGAGTCCCAGTGACCTGTGGAGCTGTAAAAATTGGCCCATCACTTTCAGGAAACGAAAAGCTCTCATCCATCAGAGCAGCTGGGAGAAGCTTACACAGCTGTGGGCTGGTCTGGGACTTCCAGGGTTCCGCTGCCTTAGACTACTGCTACCTACTCACTTAATTCTGTTTGCCTCCAGCCTGGCTTTAATATTAGTTACATCTCTGACACCTCAGGGGCAGGGACAACATGGCTACACAAGCAAATCTGTCTAGGTGTTCATGCTTGGTCTTTCTTGCAGTGGGAAGTGGGATCTCTGGGTTTGAGAACTTTTTTCCCTTCTCGTGTTTATTCTCCATGGAAAGTAAAACCCTGTGTTGGTCAGCTGTGTGTGGATGAGGACAGGTGGGTTACAGGAGTGTGCCAGTGGTTCTAAAGTACAGGTAAAGAAACACAGTTCCCCTGCAGCAGAAGGCCAGCATGGCCATGTGCTGGGTGGACTCTCTGCCAAGCAGAGAGACTGTCAAACACCATAGAAAGTGTCACAAGCTGCTTGTAGGGAAGAGTGGGCTCCCTTGTTTACTGCACACGCTGCCAGGTGGGTCTGTCATCTCTTACTGCCTGGTATTGTCAAGGAAGGTGTTTTTTTCCATAGAAGACATTTTAGACATTGAAGAATTTTGTCAGAATTGACATCACCGTGGTTTATTCTGTCACTGCAAATGCCAGTGAGTGTCTGTGCACAGAGATGGACCTGACACACCTCACCTGGGTGTGCATTTCCCACCCCAGGTGTGCCCTGGGGGGTTCCCAGAGCCCTGGTCTGGGGCACAGGTACTGTGGAGGTGACACACAGTGACTGGGGGGTGAGGACGAGAGCTCTTGGCTTGTAGAGCCAAACCCACAGACTCCTCAGGCACACAGTCTCATAAGCAAATCACAGCCCATCAACTCTGATTAATTCTCACTTTTGAACTTAGAATGCCTTTTTCTTGTGTTTCTTCTTAGATATTGATGAGTGTGCAATAGGAACCCATAACTGCTCAACTGCAGAGACCTGCTACAACATCCAGGGCAGCTTCCGCTGCCTGTCCTTCGAGTGCCCTTCCAACTACAGAAAAGTGTCTGACATGTGAGTGTGGCCTTTGGAACAACACCAGCAGCCAGGCCAGTCCTGTAGTGCTTAGTTTGTGGGTGGGTGTAGGTGCTCAGAGCTCTGAGAAACTGCGTCGGTACCTGGAGCACATAAACATTCCCCATGTAGTTTGTGTCTGGTTATCCTTCCTTCTTCCAAGCCCTGGAGCCCCTGTTTGCTCCCCAACTGCTGCTGGAACAGCAGGCACCAGAGCCTGGAGCTCTCCTTGCTGCAGCTCTGAAAGGGCTCTGCTTATAAGTTAGTTTTAAAAAAGTAAGATCTTCTATGCTGGTTCTATCACAGCAGCCAGGCTGCTCAGAGCTCCACTTTTACAGTGGGTTTGGGGCTCCCTGGTTAATCTTCAGATTGCAGCTCCTCAGGGGCTGCTGAAACATTGGAGGGGAGCAGGATACTGAGCTTGCCAGGCCACAGGGCTCTGGGAAGGGCACACCCCCAGCTGCTGAGGAGCATGGGAGCCCCAAAATGTCCCTTCCCTCTTCCTGCCTTAGTATCTGCCAGTGCTTTGGGAACCCATATTTAGTTGCTTATGACTTAAAAAAATACTTTTCCTGCCTTACAGAATTGAGCTGCTTTGCCAGTCGAGGAGCTTCTTTCCCAGCCCCATGTTTCAGCTACCTTTTCAAGAGTTTTTAGTCTTATTTTCTTGGAGCATTGTCCCAGCCCTGTGCTGTCAGTGAGGAACCACTGACTCCTCTTCCAAGCTCATGCTTTGCAGCACGACTGGCTCTTTCTTTGCTGTGGAGCTTCCCAATGCAGCTCCCCATGTCCATGATCTTGTCCTGACACTACAGTACAGTTACATAATTTACAAATGCTTTATGGACACTGGAAAAGCAGAACAAGGATAATCACAGGATATGCTGAGTTGGAAGGGACCCACAAGGATCATCCAGTCCAACCCCTGGCCCTGCCCAGGCCCATCCCCAAGAGTCACCCCCTGTGCCCCAGAGGATCATCCAAACCCTCCTGGAGCTCTGGCAGCCTTGGGGCTGTGCCCACTGCCCTGGGGAGCCTGGGCAGTGCCCAACCAGCCTCTGGGGGAAGAACCTTTTGCTGAGATCCACCCTGACCCTGCCCTGACAGTCCACTCCCTGGGTACTATCCCTGTTAATAACACTCTGAAGTTTGGGACTGTGGTTTAGATGATATTTTGCAGCACTCTGAGGTAAATGCATTTTCCCTGCTGTCCCCTGGCCACTGAAGGCTCTCCCTGTCTCATTCCTCAGGAGGTGCGAACGCATCAGCTGCTTTAACTACCTGGACTGCCAGAACACCCCGGTGAGAATCACCTACTACCAGCTCAACTTCCAGACCAACATCGTGGTCCCAGCCCACATTTTCCGGATCGGCCCCTCCCCTGCCTACGCCGGGGACAACATCATCCTCACCATCACCCAGGGCAACGAGGAGGGCTACTTCAGCACCCGCAGGCTCAACTCCTACACCGGCATCGTCTACCTGCAGCGCCAGGTCAAGGAGCCCAAAGACTTCCTGTTGGATGTGGAGATGAAACTGTGGCGCCAGGGAACATACACCACTTTTCTTGCCAAAATTTACATCTTCATCACGGCTCACGCGTACTGAGGCCTCTGCTGGCGTGGGATTCGATTGGTGCTATGCTCTTTACCTGTTCTACCAAAGCTTAATACTGTTGAACTGGCATTTAATGTATCTAGCCTTTATATTATTTTTCTATCATTGCTTTAAACTTTTTTTTTATTGGTTGTGTAAATTAACTTAATTTTTATCTTTTGATGTTTTGTTTCCTTATGCAGTTCTGCGCATCATCATTTGCCAGCCAGCGAAGGAAGGGTTGGAAGGCAGCACGTGCCTTGTGCTGAATGCTGGAACCTTTTCCTAGCCATTGTTTTTAGGTGTAGTCGCCTCTGCAGGGTATTGCACTAGAGAGGGAAGATGTTCACGTGGGAGCATTGGGAAAAAAGCTTTGAGGGCTTTCTCTTGCTGACACAAAGTCGTGGCTTCGCTCAGCCAGAGCCTTCCCTGGGGTTGAGATGCTGTGTCGGGGCCGTACGTGGACACTGATGGTCAACCCACCTCCTGGGATTATTCTCCTCCTTCCAACTTTCATAATATGTTGCCTTAAAATATATATAAATAAAAGAAAACTCCTCCAGTGAAAAAGATGGATGAATCTTGCTTTAGTAGGAACTACTCACATGCTAAAGACTGAAGCCTTCACAGAATGTTACACTTCGGGGTAAAAGCTCACGTTGCCATTTTTAGTAGTTTTCTTTATAGGTGCTGAGGCTCCTCTGTTCCTCATTCTGTTATATAGAACTGCAGATTCACTGCTTTGGAATTCTTAAAGGAATATCCAAATGGAAATAATGAAATAATCTTTACTGCTCCTTACTGTAAAGCTTGGGTGTGCCACTGAGTCAATTTTAAACAGACAGAAAGGGCAGTTGCTTCTCTGCTTTAGGAAAATTCCTTCAGTTGTGTTGCTGAACAAGACAGAGGGAAAGGCCAGTGAAATTGGTGGGTTGTATTTTGCCATTTAGAGAAGAGCACAACCAAAGTTTTGTGCTGGATTTCCTCTCGTTCTTCAGGAAACTGGATGAAATCCAAAGTTGGAGGCCAGATCTGGCAAAGTGTAGTATAATCAAAGTATTTGTTAGAATTTAGAAGGAATATCAGAACTTCCTTGCAGCTCTTTTTTTTTTCTCCCAAAAAAACCCAAAAAATCTCTAGTGTTGCAATTTTCTGAGCTCCCTTTGTTCCAGCTCTAATTATTCTGCAAAATGTTTTAAAGGAAGAGCATAGTTACAATATACTGATGTCAGCTACACTGCAGTTTAATAATCCTACAATCCCAGGTTGGAGGGGACCTCAAGGATCATCTGACCCATTCTTGGCAAAATAATAATCTGTCCTTTTCTATAGTCAATCTTATTTTGACCAGTGTGTACACACACAAAAAAATGGAGAAATCGAATCTTATGGCTTTTTCTGCCTCAGTCAATGATTTTATTATATTGTAAAAGATTTGTTTGAACTGCATCTAAAAATCGTGTAAACACCACCTGTATGGTGAGAGGAAATGTTCTGTATTCACTATATCCCCAGGCCAATCTCTACCATTTCAAGTCCCTTCTTGAATTTGGACTTTCTTATTGATAATAAAGTGCAAACCTTTCTGTATCTGAGATCATAAAGTCTCATTAGCAGGGAAAAGTTCCTGCTGTTCCCCAGCTGTAAAATAAGGGATATCTGTGAGCTTGCACACATCAAGCTTTTCTTTAGGGTTTTTTTCCTATAAAAATAATTTTGTAAAAAGAGATCTTCATCCATCCATCTTTTGTTTTCCATAGTTCACAGTTTCATAAGCATTTAGCAGGGAAGTGCCAACTGAGAAACACATGTTTATGCAATTTGTCATCTCAGTTAATTCATACCTTACAGCTCCAGACCTGGCCCGAAGGAGCCATGAGCTGAAGGCTCTCAGATCCATTATCCATGGACATGTTAAGTGGGGATACATTTCTCCAAGCCCCAGTGGGGCACATCAAGAGTCACCAAAAGCCAGAGTTTTCCATCAGCATTAGGATTTGATTGAACATAAATGATATTCAGGCCTTGACAGCCCTTCTTGTTAGAGAACAAATGGACAAGTCATTTGTTACTTGGAGACCTTTTGCTGACTAAAACCAGCCACAGTCAATCATATTAACAGTCTGGCAGTTTGTAACACCAACTCTTCATTTTCTAGGCAGGTAATTGATGAAGAAAGTTTTAGGGGAGGCTTTGCATACTATTATGAGGAAAATGCTATGTAAGGAAAAAAGGCATCTCCATCAGCACTGTGCCCAGTAGCTGTTCAAAAAGTTTGGGAAGAGTTGCTTGGAGCAACTGGTCAAAGCAAAGGAAAGGATTACAGTAGGTAATGTCACATTTTCTGCTTCCCAAATAACCAGAGGAATGTTTTTTTTAGCTCTTCCCAGCCCACAGTGTTCACCCTGTCAGGTTTAGCAGCAGCTGCACTGTGGCTTTTGCTTTACCTGGTGGGGCAGTGCTCGTGCTTGGACCTGAGCAGACACACCAGCACAGCCCCACTCACCAGCAAGGATGTGCTTTCATCAGGTTGCAATGGCTTTGGACTGGAATTTTGGTCTCCTTCAACTGGTCTAGGTCCTAAAAGGCCCAGTCCCCATCTCCAGGAATGCTGCTCCCCCTTTATTTGGGTGAGTAACCTGGACAGATAATGAGTGAGTGTATCCATGTGCAAAAGAGGTCTCAGTGGAAAGAGTTCAGGCCTGGGCTGTACCTTTATGGCCCCTTACAATTTCTTAAAACAGCAATAACTTTCCTGAATTCCCTCTTGAACAGCCTTCTTTTTAAAAAAAATGTTTTTACTTTTCCTTCTCCATTTCTAACACGTGAGTTGTGTAGCTTTTGTTTATTCCCTTTGCTTCTCTGTGGCCACCCCACCCTTTGCCTGGCTGAGGTGAATTAAGAACAGCTACCCAAGAGCTGTGCAAGCTGATAAACTCATGAGGAAGACAACAGCTGCAAAGCTAATAAAGAATTACAGCAGGCTTGGGGCATCTGATTCTACATGTGTAAAAACTCAGATTATTGGTGTGTTCCCCAAGATGGAAATGGCCTTGCTGTGACCTGCCTGAGCAATGTGTGTTCTGCTTGGCTTTGCAGGTTACTTAGTCCTGCCTCTGTGAAATCTGACCTCTCTGCACTCTGCTGTTGTATTCCTTGGGAGATCCAGTGATCCCAGAGACTGAGCAAGGTCAAATGAGCCATTGGAAGCAAGAAGAAATGTTGTTCTGTGTGTTTGCTGGAAATTGGAATGAGCCTGTTACAGAAAGAAACATCAGGTTTTCTTTTGACTGGAATGTGCATCACATAGAGTTGAAACAGCAGCTGATGGGTCAGAGTGATGTTTTTGCCTAATATTTTAAACTGTTCTCTTTCTGCACCAGGGAGGAGGTATTTTACAATGTCTTTGTATGTAAAAAATACACGTATGTGGATCAGTGCATGGAATGCAGTCCATGCCAGCATTCCTCTGTGAGCCTGGCATGGGGAAAAGGCATTGGATTGCTCAGCTGGGGCCTTGCTCCTTCTCCTCCCACTGCAGGACCAGAGCAGGGCACCCCTGTCATGGGAGAGGGAACTGGTACCCCCAATGGGCCAAAATTCTCACCTTACCCCCAAGTTACCACAAACAGACCTGCATTCACCTTTATTTCTCTGTCTTTCTGTTCGCTCTGGTGATTCAGGACAGAGGCAGATTTCAGACATATTTCATGGTTTGGATCATCCCTTGAGGTTAAAACTGGAATAAGGTCCATGCTACAATAATGCTTTAACAACAGGGCATCAGGGCCTGCCCTGCAAAGGTCCTGGTCATGGGGCCTCTGTCGTGGCAGAGACTGAGGGAAGAGCTGGGCTGTGCCCTGCTCCTCCTGCTCCCTCAGGAGGGGCTGCTCCAGGAGACAGCTCCCTGCAGACAGACTCCCTCTGCAGACCTGCCTCACACCTGGGGAGCTGTTATTCCCATTCATTTACCTTTATTTTCTTCATCTTTCCATTGATCCCGGCCATGCCGGCAGGAAGAGAAAGTTCCAGCCATGGAGCATTAGGATTCTGGAGTAAAAATAGATTTTGAGGTTAAATAAAAAGGGTATTCACGCTTTCAGTGTTCTCTGCATCCCAGAGACATTAATTTTGGAATTGAACATCTCTTGAAAAGCAGGATTTAATTATATCCAGTTTCAATGATGTGAAACTGAAGTCACAAACTTGAGCCTTTTGTCTTCTAAGGCACAATTCTTTCTCTTGCATCTTCCCTCCAAAGAGCAGTCAGCGTGTGGGACTGTTCCAGGGCTTTGGAGCCCTTTCAATGAGCTTCCCCCTTCGAGGGTCCTGCCTGATGTCCCCTGGCATCTGCAGCTGGAGGAGCCAGCTCAGTGTCACTCCTTGTGCTGAGCCTGCCCCATCCTCTCATCCCTGCTGGCACTGTGGGAAAGATGGAATTTTTCACTTGCACCCCAGTGCAGAGGCTTGTCCAGGGAAGCTTGTTCAGGGGGCTTCTTCAGGGCAGACAGTGGCATTGACTTCCCATGAGCTGAGGCTCCCGTCATGGTGGGGTTAAAAATTCCAACATCTGCTGTGCATTTTCTTTTTTTAGCTGGGGTTGGAGAGGAAGAGGATGCCAGTGTGGTGCCCTTCATGCTGTGATGGGAGGGGTGGGAGGAGAGCCTTTGTACATCAGGGAGTCTTCTGTGTGGTAGCCAAGAATTGTGTTAACTGCATAAATTCACAGCAGGATTTTTAATTGCTTGGAGCGTGGGATGGTGCAGTGGTGGGATGGAAGGGCTGAACTGGTGGTGTGGGGTTGGGGAGCTGCTGCAGCAAAAGGGGCTTCTGATCTCCCAGGCTGAGATCAGCACAATGGGACAGTTACCCTGAGCTCTCTCCGGGTAAAGAATTGGCCTCAGGTGAGATACCTGGTGCTTCCGGGTGATCCAGGTGATCCAAGGTCAGGTGGGTCAACACAGAATGTGTGAGAAGGGAGTGGAAATTAGTTCTGTGCAGGGTTCATGTGGTTTGGTTCACTGGGAAGAGTCTGTAAGTAAAGCATTAAACCAAATCTCACAGTGAGTTCCTGAAGAGAAACAGATTGTGGGAAGGGCCATCTGAAGGAGTCGGAGTTTAACGAAGTGTTCCCAGTGGAACAAGTGAGGAATGCTCTCCTTTTCTGGGGGGAGAAGGTCTCAAATCGAATTTTATTTAGGAATAATAGTCCAATGTGCAGAGTACTAAACTCTCCTCTGTGCCACCATTTCTAGAAAGTAGTTATGAAACAGTAACACCAGTTGATCCAATTTATGTAAAAGTGTAAATCTGGAGTAATGCCACAATATAGTGTAGAATTGCTCCTGTGAGCAGGGGAAGGACTGTGCTGGCCATCAGTGTGATCACCAGTGACAGGCCATCAGAGAACTCCCCATTGGAGGTGTTTAACACAGATTTGGGGTAGACAGGCAATATTGTATCATGTCCTGCAATGCTCAGCCCACCACTGATGGCCATGAAGGTACCGTGGCATTGAGGAGAGCAAATCACAGCCCTGTACTGGATCATCACGAGCTGAGAGGGCACAGGTGTGGAGCTCAGTCACAAAGCTGAGGGATTCCCAAAGTCAGCATTCCTACCTTTGCAGACCTGGGAGGTGCAGGTATCTGTCAACTTTTCCAGAGCAGGCAGGCTCTCCTGTGCTTTCCTGTGGACTGGACAACACTGCTCTGAACTATGATTTACATGGGCAGGAGTCTGCACTGTCTGTACCAAACCAGCAGCTACTGCTGTGCCAGTCACTGGGAAGGCTGGAGTTCTTGGGATCTGGGGGAGCTGGAGTCTGTGCTGGGCTCTGTCCAAACATAACTGGGTGCCAAGCACTTGTGATGCACGTCATGGTCACAACCTCTTTGTGTCCTTGCATCCCCCGTAAGAGTTCTAAAACAACCCCTCTTTATCACCCTGTAAGGGCATTTGTGGTTCTACATCTGTTGTTACCAAGTAAGAGGCTGGAAAAAATCCTGCTGAGTGTTGGTTCCTTCCCTGAGGGTTTCCAGAGGAGGTGGTGCCAGGGCTGGAGGGTGAGAGGCCCAGAGTGTTCTCTGGTGCCACAAACATGCAGCTGTGGGGGGCTGTGCTGGACACCACCAGGCATGTCCTGCTGACTCGGGTAGCACTAAAACCAACCAAACAACAAACCCCCCAACCTCAATGACCTTGAAAATAATGAGTTCCTGAGGAAAAAACACTTAATATTCTCAAGAAAGTGTTTTCCACAGGTTCCCCCAGCTGTTGGCACAGAGCTCCACTGAAGTGCATGGGCTGAGTGAAGTGAAGGCACAGCTTTAATCATAACTTAATTTTCCTCTGGGGAGAGGAACAAAGACACAAATGACGTGCTTGTGACGTCGCCTGAACCACATCTGGAAGATGCTGACACATGTAATGATGAAGGCCATTTAAAAATGTGATTAGTCCATGTAGGTGCCTATACTTTTGTTCAAAAGCACATGTTTCCACTGGTAAATCAAGTGATCTGAAGAGGGTGGAGGCCAGGGCTCCAGTCTAGGAGGACACTCAAAACTCACAGGCAGCATTAGAGCTGCACCAGGAGGCTCCCCCACCTTCTGTGGGAAGGGGCTGTAGGAGGAGTTTGGTTGTTGGTGGTTGAAGTTTGGGAAGTTTTCTTTGTGTGTTTGGTGGTTTGGATTTGTGAGTGTCCAGAGGAGGAGACAGTGAGTGTTCACATCCCTGCCATGGGGGTGTTGAGCAGGTGATCTGCACCTCACCGGGGCAGTAAATCCCGTGGCAGGTGGTGCAGTTGGTTTTCACATGTGGTGTTTTTTCAGGGTTCTCATCAGCCTCACCTCACAGCTTTCCCACCCTTGGAAATCCCTGGAGTTCAGCCTCTTTGGTAACTTTGGCACCATTAACCCCCCAACAATCTCCATCTCTTGCTGTTGTGAGTCCCACTTGCAGCCTCCCCTCTCCTGCAGCTCCCTCCTGTGGGTTCTCCTGCCATTACCCCACTGCCAGGAGGTTTTTGTTTCATCACTTCTTTCTAAAGGGGCACAGGTCAAAAAGAGAAACATCCCAAAATCCATCAACCCTTCCTCATGGATGCCTGAGAGCCTGCACCTGTGTTGGGAGCTGGCAGTGCCTCTGAGCTGCCAGGCCAGAACCTCAGGAATAATATTATTCTAAATTACACCATGGCTTTAAACTGCAATGTTGCAGGTTTGGAAAGCAGCTGCCTGTGCACCTCTGGGCTTCAGAGTGTGTTTTCGAATGAGCACCCTGGGAAATCACTAATAAAGGATGATTTATATTTTTCCAAATTCCACTCTTTGTTTATATATTTATTTTTGTTTTGTATTAAGGCATTTTGTTCCATTCTTTCTTGGAGTGTTTTTGTAGAAATGCAGAGTTTAGTGTTAAATATTTGTTCCCATGTGTTTGTCATGTAAATTTTTTTGGAGAGGTTATTGGAATTTTCAGTTGGTGTCCTTAAGCACCATCTTCACTCTGGGAAACAGCGTGGCAGGCGTTGCTGTGACAGGGTCTGACCCAACCCACAGCTGGGGTTGAAGTAGTTCAGTCAGTTTTGGGCCCCCTGGGCCTGCAGACCTGCTTGGGTTTATTCTGGGGTTTTTTGGTGGTGCTATAGCTGACAGTCTACAACAGTGGAAGTGGAGATGTCCATGGAAAGCAGGAGTATAATAATGATTCATAAGCTGGTTACAAGAAATAGAGAAAGGGCAGAGGATTCCTTCTTCTCTTTCATGTGCTGACACTGGAAGACTTTGAAGAGCAGAGTACAAGACCAGGGGGTTTTTTCCCCAAACAGCTGTCAGTGATGTATTTATCCATTTATCCCCCCACTCCCAAGACTACATTATTTTGCAGGTCACTCTGTTCCCCTGTCCAGGCAGGACAAGCCATTTTTGAATGCAAATCCCAGTGTTTCATTATCTCTGTTGTATATTGCAGCTTCCTCTTCAGAATCAATAACGCAGAGATTTGCAGGCTCCTTTTCTTTCCACACTGATCTAATTAGTTAATAAAATAATAGTCTCTCCCCTACCTCCTCCTACTTGTTTTGCCCTCATTTCTCATCTTAGCCACTGAAGAACTATTTCCTCTGTTCTCACAGCAGTAATGCATTTACACTTGCCACAACAGTTCAAAGATACCACGAATATATTTTTCTTATGCTGGTAATTGCTTTTCTTGGTCATTAGTTGATCAAAGTGGAGGAAATAGAGCGGGGGCAGTCAGACTAAATCATAAATATTTGGAATAGAAGTGGGACTGGAGCTTGGAGTTTTTATTTTCCAAATTATTCAGTTAGCATAGGGGTGTCTCTCTGGCAGGTGTGTAGTAACTGTGAGGGTTGTAGGGTAGTTGCTCCATGGTGCCTAACAAGGTGTGTGCAGCTCTGTTGCCTCCACCAGCTGCATGTTGTTTCTCCAAATGCTAAATCTTTGGCCACGTTGGGATCTGAAGGAACATGTAGCTCTGTCTCACAACCGAGCCAAAGCATTTTTATCCCAGCTAGGAAAGCCCTCTTTTAAAAAACACCAAAATAACAAACAAAAACCACAAGCACCCAACCCCAGCTGCCCGGTTTTTCCTCATAGCCTGTGTATTTTGCAGGACAGGTTAAAAAGGTAAAATTAAGATAATTCTTCCCTGTTTTCTGGCACTGTTCTTGTTTGGAAAGCTTGTGTGGAATGTGAAACTGAAACTTTGGGTTAGCATAAACAATTGAAGGTCTTTCATCAGGTCCGTTGCACTTACTGTCAATGTATTTCATCCTCGTTGCTCTTTAATGAGATTTGGCTGGTACTGGAGAGACAGACAGTCAGAAGTTCACTCTTGCTTCATTTGGGTTTGCTGTGGGTGTTTTCCCCCCCTCCCGTGTCCGGCTCCAGGAGCTTTGGCGGATTTGCTCGGCTCCAAGAGCGCCAAGACAAACCAGTTTCTAGATTTCTCCTTATTTGGAACAAGTGCCTTTATCACTGTTGCCAAGAATATCCTGCACGGGTGGCAAAGGGCCAGGAGCTCCCCACAGTGGCTTGGAGGGCTGACATTCCCCGAGGAAGCTGGGGCTGGGATGGTCAGAGCAGCAGGACAGGCTCTGAGGGAAGGTGTTGGAGAGCCCCTGTGCAGATCCTTCCCTGTCATCTCATAAACACCATTTTCACAGAAATACTGGTGTCTTTGATAATCCTCACTTTTTAATTTGATGCTGAGATGAAAGATAATTTTTTATCTCAAAGAAAGCTTAGAGTTTTTTTTGGTAGAAGCCTCCCTGCTTACTTAGTGGCATTTAATCATCTCAAGACCCATAGTACATGTAAAGACTCCCAGAAATGTGGGAGATGCTCTAATTTGCTTTTTATTTCTTGGAATAGTGTTCTGGAAATCCTCTGAAAGGGGATTTTTATGAGCTTCCTGGGGAAATTGCTACTGTCCTGCATTCTTGTACTGAAGGGAAATCTTGGAAACAACAAACAACTACTTGACTCAGAACAAGAGAGGAAAAGTGTCTGAAAGTGTTAATTAATATGTATTTATTGGAAGAAAAGGTGGCATTTAAATAGTCTTAATAATTCAAGATGGCTCAGTGTTTTACTTTGAGTATGGAGGAAATTAGTTTTGATGGTCTGACTTGATTTCAGTTGGGTTTAGTGTGTCTTTGACCTGCATTTGCATGTATGAATAAGAATATTTCTCTATGGATATTCTAGGGAAGCACAGGGTAAAATCACTCCTTATTTTACTGCTGACATCAAGAAACTCATGACAGGGATGAAATCAATGTAGTATTTCTGCTTTAAAAAGAAGAAAAGCAGAAAGACCTGGGAATAGGTTGGATCTCTGGGCACTCTTTATCTTGGCTTTCCTTGGACTGTGAAAGAATGGCAGGGGCAGAAAAAATGCTCCCTGGGATTGTTTACCTGATCATTATCAATTTGCCAGAGAGGACCACCATATATGTAGGAACCAAATAAAAAGGGAAACAGATGGTGTGGGGAGAGGGGTGAGAAGTGTTACCCATGAAAAAATTCAGATTTTGTTTTAAGTGCAGTTGGTAAAAGCAATGACTGAACTAGTTGCAGTGATCCCAGCCCTGCTGGCAGCCACTGCCCAGCTAGCAGACAGAATAAATGTTTAAAACTAGCCTTAACAGTGCAAAATTGTAAGGACTCTACACCAATAAACTGGATGGTTCATAACCTACTTTAAATTAGTGCCTGTTGGGGAAGTAGCACAGCTCGAGGCACTTCCATTCATTCTGCTGTGCCCACGTTTTCCAGAGCCAGCCAGGAGAAATGCACATCCACACAGGAGGGAAGAGCTGTTCCCCACACAGGAGGGAAGAGCTTTCCCCACTCAGGAGGGATGAGCTTTCCCCACTCAGCTCTCACCAGCTCCTCACGTGGTGCTCAACACGCCGGAGACCGAACACTGGGACAGACGTGCTTCTGGAGCCTTCCCACTGGGAAGAGTTGAAAAGCACCATTTCAAGGGCTCGCTGGCAGGAAGCACATCCCCCAAACCCAAGGCTGAGGTTTACCACAATTCAAGGGAGGCAGGTTGGTTCTGGGCTCTTGGCAAGATGAGTCTATAGACTTGCATGAAGTCACTGCAGTGTGGCTTAAAAATGGAGCGCAGCAGAACTCCCCCTTGCTGGAAGCTGGCAGGAACAGAAGGGAGGGATATTTTTGAGTCTCTGAGTGCAGGGCTCTGAGGGGAGAACAAGCTGGCTCTGGTGGTGTAGAACAGACTGACATCATGCTGGAGGAAGGAGCCAGAAGAGTGGGTGGATGTCGCTGGTGCTTCTGAGGATGCGAGCGTGGGTTGCATTTGTCGTGGGAGGGCACGGGGCCAGCGGGCTGGTAAAGACTGGGCTGCCCCAGGGAGCAGCCATGGGGATTGTCCCGCTCTGCTCTGCCCTGGGGCGGCCTCACCTGCAATATTGGGGCACTTTTAGGCACCACAATATAAGGAAGATATTGAGCCATTAGAGAGCGTCCAAAGGAGGCAACAGAGATGGGGAAGGGCCTTGATTTGAAGCCGTGGGAGGACACTGAGGGCACTTGGTGTGTTCAGCTGGAGCAGAGGAGACTGAGGGGAGACCTCAGTGCAGTTGCAGCTGCCTGGGCAGGGGCAGAGGAGGGGCAGGGACTGAGCTCTGCTCTGGGGGGACCAGGGACAGCAGCCAGGGAATGGCTGGAGCTGTGTCAGGGCAGGCTCAGGTTGGATCTCAGCCAAAGGTTCTTCCCCCAGAGGCTGGTTGGGCACTGCCCAGGCTCCCCAGGGCAGTGGGCACAGCCCCAAGGCTGCCAGAGCTCCAGGAGGGTTTGGATGATCCTCTGGGGCACAGGGGGTGACTCTTGGGGATGGGTCTGTGCAGGGCCAGGGGTTGGACTGGATGATCCTTGTGGGTCCCTTCCAACTCAGCAGATCCTGTGATTCCATGAAAAGATGCTGTCTCCTGGCTGTCTTGCCTCATGGTCTCTCCTGGGAGCACAGGCATTGCTGTGTTTGGCTGTGACCTGTCCCTTACATTTGGGTGGTGGCACTGCTGGGACAGAAACCAGCCCAGAACACACCAAGTGAGTCCCTGGGCCTCACTGTCACTGGTGCTGAGGCCACCAGCCCCCCCCATCAGGGTATCACTGCATTTCTGGGGCTGGAACCTGTACCTGTGGGCACTGTAAGGCCACCTCACCCTGGCAGGTTGCTGCAAAATGTTTGAGTGTAAAAGATGCCTTGTTGGCCAGGAGGCCTCACATTCCTCCCCTCTGCCCTCTGTAACAATGTCATGGACCTTCACCTGGGAGAGCTGTTCTGGCCTTGGGCCTTCATGGGGCTGCTCTCTCCAAAGGACACTGGTGTGTGTGGGCACCTCCTTGGGAAAGGGCCAGAGTTTAATTCCCTGATGTGAGTGGGCAAATCAGCTAAACCCTCTCTGCCTTGCTTTCCTCTCCAAATGGGAAATACACTGTGCCTTAACCCACATTGCACGAACACAATAATCTGATTTTTTTTTTTCAGTTCCAATAAAAATAAATGCTACCTAAGCATTTAAAATGTGAGTTTAGGGTATTTCCTGTTTGCTTTAGTTTTCCTTATTTCTTTTTTGGAAAGAACTCAAACTGATTTTATTACACCCACCAACTCTTTACCTCTTAACTCTTCTTTCTTTTTTTTCTCCTAGTGAATGATTTTTCTTAAGGATTTTAAACTGATTTTACTGTGCACATATTAGACTGAAACAAGTGGTAACTTTTTCTTGTGCCTTCTCTGAGAGCTGGGTCCTATAAATAGAATTTCACATGGCAAGCATATAATAGCCATGCTCTGTGGTCTCTGCCAACAGTTTTAGGTATGGAAATGACATTAATATTCATCTAAAAGCCATAATTTATTTGGAAACTCTACTGAAGTGTAGCTTGTCCCATGTTGCTGGGGGAGGGGTGAGGGGCAGAGATGGACAGCAGCTTCAGCTCTGGGAACAGATGGAAGGTGCAAAGCAGACATCTTCAAGAAGAGCTGACATTTTAAGCACTATAAAATCTGCAGGGAGAGATAATATCATTCCTGAGACATAATGATATACTTGGAAAAGTAGACAAGCTTTACAACATGCAAGGTGAAAAAGCATTTTGAGCCTGAAAGCTTCTTTCTTTTTACCATTCTATCCTTCTGTGCAATAAAGATGTTATCTCTTCCCTCAAACCTTGTCTTGTTTGTATCTCAAGATCTTCACATCCAAAATTATTCTGGTAGGATCTGACTTTTTAACCTGTTTCCCCATCCTTGGTACTGATGTCTGCATTTTCTCACCTTTAAGGCAAGCTGTATGTCCTGGATATGTGGCAGAGGATAAAGAGAGCAAGGGTTTACTTGGTGTCCTCATTGCTTTTACTGGATATTTATTTATCCATCAAATTGGAATAAGCAGTCATTTGTGCTGGATCCTAATTTAGATTATGGATATCCTAAGTACTTGAGTAATAATGTCATTGTTTGTCATTAGGTTTGAAGTAACAGGCATGAGTAAATAATAAGACAATATAAATATAAATCTCCTTAATTATGTGAGCCTTAAATGCCAGGCAATGATACCAAATCTAAAAAAAGAATTCCATGTGAATTACTAACATGAGAGAGACTTCAGAAACCATCTATCTCTTATTAAATTTAAGTGGATCAAATCCTGCAGCTCCTCAGTGCAGAGAAGAGGTTTGTCCAAGGATTTTAAGGGACTACACCATGATAAATGATGACAGAGGTGGTGATAAATGGAACATGTTGCTCATTAGGACAGGCAGAGGTAGGATGGTAAATGGTGGGGACAGATCTAATGATTTATCTGTAGAAGAACTGAGAAACATTGAAGCTCTAATTTAATGTGGGCTGTATGTTGGGATGCTACTAAATAAGTTTGGGCAAAAAATTGAACCTTAGGAGTAGTGTTGACTTGCTGAGCAGCACAGGAGCTCTCTGCTCGACCCTCCTCCCACCACTTGGATTTTGGTGCTCCCAAAGCTGTTGGAAGGGTCAGGGCTGCACTGGGAAAGATCAGGTTGCAAACGGAGAAGCTGGTGGTGTTATCACACAATAACACAAGGTGTCCAAAGAACAGCAAGGCTCAGTTTTTTCTCCACCAGTCTCCTGGTGGAAGCCATGAGAATCATTAGAAGAGGAATGGCTCAGGCCAACCTTTCCTGGGACTCCAGGATCACTGCCCCTCACCTCCCTCCAGTTTCTCCTGAATCCTGGGCTTTACCCTGATGGCCTCCCCAGGCACCAGCACTGAGGAATGCAGAAGGTAGGTGTGGTTTTTTGGGGACAAAGTTTGTCATCTCCAGTTTTCTTTCATGTGACACAGAGAATCTTTAGAAAGAGTTTATTATAGAGTAATTAAATAAATACAAGCAGTAAAGGAGACCACTGTCTTCCCCTGTTTATGCAGATCACTGCCATGGCCATGAGGTTTGGTGCTCCCAGTTAGATGCAGCATCCAGACTAACAAAGTTAGAGCTGTCACTGATCTCACTGTGTAAGCTGAAACCAAAAATAACCTCACATGCTATCAAGGACAATTAGCAGTTTTTGTGGGGGATTGCAAAACAGATGGGCAAAAAGACACTGAAAGAGATGCTGCTTGTTTTCTTTCAAGGAATAAGTAAGGAAGGAACACAATTGCCTCTTCCCCCCGCCCCCCTTTTCTTTGTCTCCCTTAGCTGTATGGTTACTGTTAAGGCAGTAATTGTGTTTATTTGCTATTTATGTAGAGGATTGTCAGACTAGATAAGTTACAAGATGCTCACAAGGTTTGGGAGAGCTTGGGTTTCTTCCAGAAGACATCCTATCTAACTTGAGGCAGCTGGCTTATGGTTGTAAAATATTTTCAAGATTTCATTTATTTATTTATTTATTTATTTATTTACTTATTTACTTATTTATTTATTCCCTAAATTAGGTAAAATGCTCAAACTGGAAAGTGTTCATTGCCTGTCAGGTCCATCGACCTCACTATCTCAGACATATCAGGAAATAATATGTTCTCCTGCCTTGTACAAGTGAAACACACCCAGGCTCTATGTTAAGCTAGAGAATTACTTCATCATAATAGAGCTGAATCTTAAATTATCTGTCTTCTATAGAAGTAGTTGTAACAGCAATAAGGAATAAAATGTATATCCAAACAGGTTGATTGAAAGGACAACCTTAGGGATTTTCTTCATCAAAAACTTGTATCAAAAGTATGGTGCTTGCTGGATGTTTTGCATTAACTTCTGAAAAGCTCATCTTTGGGTGAAGCATTAATAGGGAGTGAAGTGGAACACTGACAAAAGCCTTCTGAATTTCCTGGGTTTCAGCACTTTGAGCTGATTCTGTGGTACCTCTGAGCCCAGCACAGGTCACCTTTCCTGGATCTCAGTGCACCATCCTTGCAACAGTTTCCTCCCTTCCTATTTGAAATGGAAGGAATAACAACCCTTTTAACACATTGCCTGTACTTCTGCAGTAACATGGGGAAAGAACAGTTAACTTGGGAGGCAATCCCTTTTCTTGCTTTGTTTGAGCTCTTGAAGGGGTGATGGTGCTGCAATGTCTTCTCAGTCTCTTCCAGGAAAAAACTGGATTATGGTAACTGGAGAGAAAGAAATGGGAGCCATAGCTGGAAGGTAAATGGGGCTGCTCTGCCAGCAGAGGAGGGAAGGCAGGATGGGTGGGAAGGAAGGATGATCCAGGGTAGCAGGGAAGGGACCAAGCTGCCCAAGGGAAAAAGCCTTCAGGGAAAAGAGGACTTTGCCCTTGAGAGTCAAGGGCATTTGTGTTAGATAAAACAAATGCAGCTTCTCCAAGGCTTTGAGCAAGCCAATGCTCCTCAGATTTATTTTACATTCCTAGGGGCTTACCATCCCCCAGTGGCAGTGACCTGTGTGTTCTTTACCCCCCAGATGTGTGTAGGGAAATGCTTTCTGCTCCCCCTGGAATCTGGAGGGGCTCCCGTGACTGAGGCACAGAGGGAATGGGCAGCAGGACAGTCTTAGAGAAGTTACTTGCGAGGACAGGGGTGGGAGCTCTGCTGTGTGGGCTGAACGGGGGTCCCACCACATCTGGCTGAGGGAAGAGCCAATTTGCAGTTCTCTCACTCCTTTGCTAGGATGAACATCTTCAGAGTCTTCCAGGACGGGGCTGCAAACCCCGGAGCGGGGCCGAAGCTGCAGTCAGGCTGCTTCAAACTGCAGGGATTACAGAAGCAGCCTTCACCTAAGCAAGTATTTTGGTATCGAATTAATTAGCAGTTCTCTTACCACAGCACTTTCACAGGAACTGCAGCCCACACCTGCACCCATTCACCTTCTTTGGCTGCAGCCCCAATGGTTAGTCAGGCTCGGAGGGTGCCAACACCACTTGCCTTGAGCCCAAGTCATTCCTGATGTAATCCTGTGGCTTTGCAGAGTTATACCCACGGTGACCTTGCTTAATTATCTCCCTGCATTGCATAAATTGGTGCTAAATCAGCCTCTGCAAACTGCCTGATGCTGCACTAACATTGCAGACAGGCTCTGTTTGCTGTGGGCAGTCAGTGACGCTCTCAGAGTGTGCTCATGACATTCCAGTGGCCATTCCCCTTGTTTCACTGTTTCCTCTGCCTGTGCAAATGTTTTGGAGTTTACCAATCACAATAAAAGTGAGGCTAATGGCCACTGCCTTCAGTTATGGCATGAATTTCTGCAACCCATATAGCCTGGCTGCAAAGGAAGGCACGGAGCAGCTGAGGGGGAGCATGGTGCAGTGAGGGCGTGAGCTGGGCCTGTGTTATTTCGGGAACCAAGAAGCAAAACTTGCAGGATGCACAAGGGGCAACAAACAGCTTTCAGAGGTGATGGGCAGTGCAGATGGGTAGTTTTCTCTAGAGCCACAAGGCTGATCACAAGGCTGGAACCCCTTTGCTCTGGAGCCTGGAGAAGAGAAGGCTCCAAGGAGGCCTGAGAGCCCCTTCCAGTGCCAAAAAGGGGCTCCCAGAGAGCTGGAGAGGGACTTGGGACAAGGGCCTGGAGAGACAGGGCAAGGGGGAATGACCTTAAGCTGAAAGAGGGTAGATTTAGATTAGATATTAGGAAGAAATTCTTCCTTCTAGGAAGAATTTCCCTGAGGGTGGGGAGGCCCTGGCACAGGTTGCCCAGAGCAGCTGTGGCTGCCCCTGGATCCCTGGAAGTGTCCAAGGCCAGGTTGGACGGGGCTTGGAGCAACCTGGGCTAGTGGAAGGTGTCCCTGCCCATGGCAGGGGATTGAATGAAATGGTCTTTAAGGTCCTTCCAAGCCAAACCCTTCTGGGATTCAATGATTTATTTAACTCCAGAGTTACTTATAGCCTCTCATTTCCATATGTTCCCTTCATTCCTGAAGTTCTGCCTTCTGGATTTTGTCCCTTCCCTTTGCCCATCTCATGGGCAGGAGGGGGCTGCCTGCAGGGAGCAGAGGGGCTGGGAGGCTCAGCTCCCACATCTGTGTGCACAGCACTGCAGCCCAACCACTCTGCTCTCCCCAGATAACATTGTTCCCAGCGGAAACAGCATCTAAGAATTATAGATACGCCGCAATGAGAACAGCATTGTTAAGGATTTTGTCATTCATGATGAATTGTTGCAAGAACTGTTTCTCAGCTTCAGAGGATAAAGGGCTCTTTTTAAAGAGGAGCATCAGCTGCTCTAAAACCAGATAAAATTCAGAGCACTACATTTCATCCATCAGCAGGAAGAGTCGGAATGATGATGGGTACCACTATTGCACACAGGAAAAGTACAACGAGCATCAGACCCCAGAGCTTTGGGGTTTCTTTCAGAGCTAAGCAAACTTCCAGCAATTTTCCAACCAGGGAATCATTTCTGTTGTGATCCTGCTTTCCAGACACATCAGAGTTACCCACAGGCTTTTAAACTGGGGCTAAGCCATGCCCCCCTTTCTTTGGGAGCAGCAGGGTTACAGGGTGGTCTATCTTACATAATCCTGGATGCCCCCTTGGCAGGTGAGACCCAAACAAGAAACCAATTTGTTGGAAGTTTTCCATCCAAACTGTTTTCTTAGAACTCATTTATTCATGTGAGTGATCTAAAGAAAGGCAGTGGGAATGATCTCTTCCACCAGAGTTATTTTTTAGCATCTCCGAGAATTGTGCAGCTTTGCAGTACAAAAGGTAAGAGAGAAAGAGAACATGCTGGAAATGCTGGACTGAGTAATGGCAATTGTGATGAATGTATTTCAGCTACTATAAATACACAACTTACCGTAAAAGATCTGTGAGGGAAGGTAATAAACAGCCAATCTGAGGAATTATTATTTTTTTAACATCCTTCAGAGTGCTTATTTGTGAAAGATGTGCTTATTGTGTTCCACTTATCTAAACAAGGTACAGAGGCAGGTTTCTGAGCATCGTGTACTTCACAGGAGTTTGTGCTGAGGGAGTGTTTTCTCGTTTGGGAAGGGGATGTTTTTCTAAGTTTTTTGTTTGTTTTTTCCTGAATGACTTTTTATGGAATGCTGTTGAAAGCAGGAGTCCCCCTTTCCCTTCCATGGCCGCAGGGAACCCAGCAGACCCCTTAGTATCTCAATATGCTTACATGTAGCACAGAGAATTGTGTAAACTCTTTTCATATATGTGCTCATCAAAATTTCCTCATGGAAAACGTGGCTGAGCATGGGAACAGGCTGCCCAGGGCACCACCCCTGGAAGAGTTCAAGAGACACGTGGATGTGGCACTTGAGGACATGGTTTAGTGGTGAATTCAGGGGTGATGTTGGGTTGACAGTTGGACTTGGTGATGATCTTAAAGGTCTTTTCCAACTTTAACAATTCTGTGATTCTCTGTATGGTTGGGGGAAAATGCAGAGAGACTATATTGTAAAATCATTAGTTACGAGCAGAAAGAGGCTTTTACTCCTCTGTCACTATTAATTCACACACCCAGCTAGAACCTTTTCTGTCTCTAATATTTTCTTCTGATTGCCTTCGTATTCAAAATTAAATTAAAACCAAAGATAACTGGGCAGAAGTTCCCACCTTTAACCTATAAATGCTTCTATTCTCATCATCTAGCAGTGTGCCATCCAGCACCAGTGCTGCTCCATGAAGGAGCCTGCTGGCTGCAAGGTGTTAGAATGAAGCTAGGGTGATGCATGGCTCATAAATCTGAGGAACTCAGAGTTCTGACTTACACTTCAATTAAAACATGTATCATACATATATTAAAATTCAAAATGCTTAACTAATATAAAGGTCAATGGAATGCAGAAGCTCCTCTCTTCCTACATTTTTAATTTCCACATTTTGGTTTCCTCAGTCAAATGTGCACACGGAACGATCAAGAAACCCAATCCAACAGTTTATAAGGAAAGCTGTAGTGATGTGTCTTAATCTAAATTCAAATTACTTTCTTCTGGGGGAAAAAAAACTATAGCTGTCAAAACCATTGCTGTACTAACTAGAAGTTTATCACTTTTGTTACATAATCTCTGGGGAAATTAGATTATAGAACCTGTTTCTGATTCTTAGGGCTTACACACCAAACAATAAAAAAAAGCCTTGATTCATCACCTGTTACACTTGATTAAAAAAATATGGAGTCTAGAGATTTATAAATAGCAGTGACATTGACATAGCTTCATTTGCAAAGAAATTACATCCATACCTCTGCATTAATCTCTAAATGCTTACAAATGAGAACTTATTTATAAATGTTAGGAAAAAAGTATTTGTAAGATTTACGAGTGAGATATAATTTATCTTGGGGAACTATAATTTCAATTATATACAATTAATACCAGTCTTAATTTAAGACTTCTGGTTGATGAAAGACTGTGCATATTGATTAGTTCTCTTATTTTTCAGTTAGACATAAAGATTGTTGTGCTTTGACTAGTTTAAGGACTGCAGGTTTTCATGTAACAGCAAGCAATGGCACAGATCTGTTTTATACAGTATAGATAACACTTGGCTCCTAATTAACTACGTACGGAATTCAGCAATTGCAGTGGCAGAATGTTAATGTGATGACTAAAAACTTTGGTAGTGAAGGTGAAAATATAATTTCCTGACTGTAGGTGCTGTCTATATCTACCTGCTCTCTCCTTTTAAGTCTGTGATAATATGAGTAAGCAGCATTAGCCTTGGGTGCCTCTTGGCTCTTGGTACTGGTGAAGGGGGTTCTTTTCACTGGTGATGTTGGTTCTTGGCACTGGTGAGGTGTCTCTGGTACAGGGAAGTTGTGCTGGGCAGGGACAGTGAGGGAGGACACTGCCCACACACACCTTCCTGCATCCAAAGGCTGCTGGGATGAGGCAGCTCCTTGCCCACGCCAGATCAGGTTGGATGCTGTGGCTCCAAAGATTTGTCTCCTGCAACAGGGATGACCAAGGAAGAGATTTTCTGTGGAAACCCTCTTTACTCATGAAATCTTACGTTCCTGAGACTGCAAGCTCCATAATGATGCAGCTGCTGTCCTGGCTCTGTACTCCCTGGGGAGGCGGATTATATTTGCAAATAAATTTGCTTCTATTTGTGTTTTATATCTTAACATCTGTTAACATCCGTTCCAATGTTCTTGACCTTGTGTCTACCTAAATCCTGAGTTTGAAATAGGAGGAGGCAAGCCCACATAGGAATATTTTATCAACCACTGGGAAGATTGGACAATGACTTGAGAGCACAGGGGTTTCCTTTGAATGCAGAAATGTGAACCACTGCAGTCTGTGAATGCTTCCAGCCTGCTATCAGAGGAGAGCTGTTCTCCAGGCCCAGAAAGTCCTCAGTACAAGTAATAACAATCCAAGTTCTCCCAGTCTGACAATGTCCCTCAGTTCTCTCAATGTCAAACCACTCAATGCATTGCTAAAAATACTTTCCTTATGCACAAAGCCAGCCCACATGAAAGGCCGGCGTGCTTTGAAGAGGAAAGCATCGTAGCTGTCTGTGCTGATTGACTACTCCAAAAAAGCTTTCTGCAGATAGCTCTTCAGCTTGCTGAATGGATTAGCTTTGGCTACACTCACACCCCCTTTGTGTTTGCCTCTTGTATGAACAGCTAGGCATTGGGGGGTTTGTTGCTGTGGGTATGTTCACTTCAGGCTAATTTTAGCTTGGAACCGTGGACACCAGCAAATGCTGACTTTTAATTGTGCTTTTGAAGCCTGTTTTGATCAAGAATATAAAAAGTTTTGCTCATCTTGTTAGTGAACTAGAACAACATGTGTGTCTTGGGAATAATAAAAGCTGCTGTTACCTGTTTGGGCAGCTCATTACTCTAATAGTAAAGCCTGGCTAATAAATGAATTGTTCAAATGCTGTTAGTTGATGTGTACATTTGTATGGTTTTTAAACTGAGGCTAATTAAGGTCTGAATGAAGCATAGCTTGACTTTGGGGAGCTTCCATTTTTCACTTGCAGTGAATCACAGAATCCCAGAATGTGCTGAGTTGGAAGGGACCCACAAGGATCATCCAGTCCAACCCCTGGCCCTGCACAGGCCCATCCCCAAGAGTCACCCCCTGTGCCCCAGAGGATCATCCAAACCCTCCTGGAGCTCTGGCAGCCTTGGGGCTGTGCCCACTGCCCTGGGGAGCCTGGGCAGTGCCCAACCAGCCTCTGGGGGAAGAACCTTTGGCTGAGATCCACCCTGAGCCTGCCCTGACACAGCTCCAGCCATTCCCTGGGTGCTGTCCCTGGTCCCCCCAGAGCAGAGCTCAGTCCCTGCCCCTCCTCTGCCCCTGCCCAGGCAGCTGGAACTGCACTGAGGTCTCCCCTCAGTCTCCTCTGCTCCAGCTGAACACACCAAGTGCCCTCAGTGTCCTCCCACGGCTTCAAATCAAGGCCCTTCCCCATCTCTGTTGCCTCCTTTGGACACTCTCTGATGGCTCAATCCCTTCCTTCCATTGTGTCCCCCCAAACTGCCCCAATGTTGAAGTGAGGCCGCCCCAGGGCAGAGCAGAGCGGGACAATCCCCTGATACCCCAGGACAGGGCTGGCCCTCCTGGCTGCCAGGGCACTGCTGACTCAGGGCCAACTGGCCATGGAAGTCCCTGTGCTCTTTGGTACCTCAGAGCACGGCATCTTGGAGCCCCAGAGCACGAGGGATGTGCAGTTCTGTGACAGCCTGGCTGTCCATCTGTGAGAGAGCTGAGTCCAGGTTATGACAAGATGCAGTAAGTGGATGAGACAGATTGAAAGAAGAGCTGAGAAGGATGAAATGAGGAACTAAGCAAGTGATATTGCAGGTGTACATGGTCTCAATAAGCTTTTTCCTGTAGCCATTATCTGACTTGGATGCTGCAACAGCACTTCGAGGAGGCTAATGGAGCGTAGAAGTGTCATGTTGCAAGCCATTGAAATGTTCTGGATGCATGAGTGAAATTCTCTTGAAATTTGTGCTGAAGATTTTGCTATTTTTGGAAAGGCAAATAAGCTTCTTAAAGTGGCAAATATTTGAATGTGCCTTAATTTGACCATAATGTAAATTCTTTTCTCTTTTTTTTTTTTTTTTTGAAGATAGGCCAAAGTTGGAAGAGCTTGAGAAAGAGAGGTCAAAGTAAAGTGGAGCTAAATGCAGCTGAGGGAAATGTGAAACTACTTTACAAAACCCCAAGTTGTTTTATGATCTGAACATGAGAGATCAGTGCTGGAAACTGTAATATTGTTCCTACATGGCCATGCCAACAGCATTGAGAGAGTTGGTTCAGCAAATCACTTGCATGTGAGCCAGTCCAGGTAGTAAATGGTTCATCTGATGATTTGCTGCTTTTAATACTTAGCTGAGTTTGTCTTCGTGTTTTCATACTCTGTGTCTCTCTTTAGTGACACTTTCAAATTGCAGCATTAAATGACTTTGTAATATTGTCTAATTGAGGACAATTACCTCTCCAGAGATTTGTGGTATTGTCATTATTCCTAAAGATAATCCTTATTTTCTAGCAGCTTGGATTGGCTTACTCCTTATGATTCAGTGTTGTGACTTGATATCTTGATGAAGTTTTCGGGCCCCTTCCCACAACAGCCCTGTGACACAATGGCCACAGCAGTCACAGGAGGAACTGCCGGCATGAGGGTCCCCTAAGGCTGAAGGTAGAAGCCAAAAGAAGGGGGAGCCCACTTATATGTTTAACTTGGAACTGGATGATGTCCCATCCTGGAAGTGTTCAAGGAGAGGTTGGATGGGGCTTGGAGAAACCTGGTCTAGTGGAAGGTGTCCCTGCCCATGGCAGGGGGTGGGACTGGATGAGCTTTAAGGTCCTTTCCAACCCAAGCCATTCTGGGATTCTGTGATCCAATTCACAGACCTTTCTCACTTGCATTAACCAGGCCCTGTATCACACAGTTCCCATCACAGTCCATCCCGAAACCAAAATAGTTGGAGATGTGCATACAGGACAGTGCAGAAACATGAGAGCACCCTGTAACACACCAGCTGATCCCACAGATATGCCCTTTACAGCATCCAGATGTGTTCTCTGTTCAAGGCAGGGCTTCAGAGCATCCATAGCTTTGAAGACACAGACAAGCCCCTGGCATTTGGTAGGTGCTGATGGCTGTCCTGCCCTGGGGACTGCTGCTCATCCTCAGGGGAACAACAACAGCCATTCCCTTCCAAATCTCCAGCCAGGTTCTCAGCAAACGAGGAAGAGGCTTTGAGAGCTGAGATGCTGAACACGCTGAAACCCAGCTGTGTTACCAAAGAGTGTTACTTCTTCTTTAAAGATCCTTTCAAAAAAACTGATGAATTAAAATGCTTTTCAAATCATAGAAGAAACTGCGTTTCCATCTTGCGCTCCCTCTCCCAGAAGGAGCCGCAGTCATTACTGGAGAAGCTGACGCTTGTCTGCTCGTGATGGATGTGTACGAGGGAGAAGTGAAAGTTCCTTTTATTCTTAACAGCCCAGTGCCACAGTCAGAGTTTCAAGCTCTTAATCAATCACTCAGGCAGTGTCACAGTCACTAAGCACCACAGTTAGCACTGCACTCCCCTATTACTCCCGTTACTGCTCCTGCTGCTAAACGGGCTCTGCTTTGGAATTCCTTTCATCAGGAGACAGGCCCAGAGTGTGTGAAAAACTTTTGCTGAAAAGACTCGCTGGGCTTCGAGGCATCCAGATGTCTGCTGCCTTCTCAGCTGGCTCCAGTGGGCAGACGGCTGGGAAGGGACAGTTTCTGCAGTGGGGGCACAGTCAATAGGGTTGAAATACAATATATTAAGTGGATGAAGGGAAGGGAAGAAAAGGAAAAAGAGTAGGCTGAAATATGGCATTGGGGCTGAATCTCCCAATCTGGTGTAGTTCCTGTCTCTATTCCTGGAATTACTAAAGCAGGCCAGCTGGGATGGGAGGGTGGCGCAGCTGTGACACCACTGCTGTTCTAACCCTGCTGGAGTGTCATGGAGGGGGTGGAGGTTGTCCTTCAGCAGTGCTTATCAGCTCTTGACCTTCAGCTTTACTGTAGTCTCTAATGTGAGGACTGAAGTTTAAATCAAGCCAAACAGATGGCTTTTGTCACTGAACTTCCTGCTGCAGCTTCACTGCATTGCTCCCACCCCTGCCTTCACCTTTTTCATCTTGGATTGCCTAAAGGAGTTAGAGAGAAGAGTTGTTCTAAAGACACATTGCTTCTAGAAATAGGAAAGCAAGAGAGGGCTTTTTAAGGGCTTGCTGTTGTGTGGCCTCGATTTTTTTTCTTTTAAGAATATAAGTTTTTTTAAACACAATTGCAGCGTGAAAAAGCTAATGGTGGAAAAATCATTCTGTACCTGGCAAAGCAGCATAGTTTGCTACTCTGAACAAAACACTGAGAGATCCTGTGAAAATCTGAGTTTATTCCCTCCTAAGCTGGAGCCTCTGGGAAAAGATTATCCTGCAGCTTGGGATATGGAGGGTTCTCACCCTGCATGCCCCCTGTTTGGGTGCAATGCTGTGCCAGCAGTTCTTTCACAATCATGTCCAGTAGACATGGAGTCATGAGGCAGTGGAAGGCCTTGCCTTCTTCCCCTTGTCCCCAGCTCTCAGCACTGCTGTGATGCTCAGAGAGGACTTTGAAGATGCACTGAGCATATTCCTTCCCTTCTTCCAGACAACAACTGCAGGCTGTGCCTGGGTCCCTCCTGGAGATCCTCCTCAGCGGAGCAGCCCCAGGGGCTCCTGGCTGACCCACCCTCCTTCCTGCAGGGAAGAGATGTGGGCACTAGTGAGTGTGTGTGCCCAATGAATACCGAAATCAACTCTACGTGGGCCAGCTAAATGTTATTACTTTAAACGCTTATAACATTTTTTCCTCCCCGCTGCTTTGGAGCTCCTCCTTACCCAAGCGTGCGGCTGCTGCTCTGCAGTGGTTCATGACCACCACCTAGTGCCCAGTTCTGCTCCACTGCTGCCTGCAGGGAGGCACAGCATTTGCACAGGGCTGCTCAGGGGGTCGCCCTTTGCTGTGGGGCTTTCCAAAACTCTCACTCCTTAGAACACAATTGCTCTGTTTTGCTGCATACGATCGTGAGGAACCGGAAAGAAAATAAATCGTGCCCTGTGCAGCACTGCTGTGATGTGACTGCTGTCAGTACCTCTGTGTCGATCTCTGTAGAAACGTGCTCTAAATAATATTTCCATCACAACTCTTTTTGGTCACAAAGTGTTATTTTTTGTGTTTATCAGTTCTTTAGCCTCATATAGATGGTTCAAAACCTGTGTTACTACAGCAGAGACTCGAAGTACCCAGAGAGAATGCATATTGCACGTTTGTGTGTTCCTTCTATGCCTGTCACCACAAAACCCTTGGGGAGAGGCTGTGCAGGCAATTCCTTAATCCTCTGGTGTGCTTTGATGTCCTTATCCCCTTGTGCCTGTATTCCCTCCTGGACACTGTTTTTGTTGTGAACCCTTTCTCTCTTCCTGAGCTGGACTCAGCCCTGGGAGTGTGTCCCCACAGGAGCCCTCCCCAGGGTGCAGAGTGTCCCGAACAATCCTTGCTGTCCCCAAAAGATTTGCACCTTCCAATGCAAGGTATGCAGGTTTTATGGAAATAATCCAAATGTGGCCTGCGAGAAGGTCATTATGTTTTTTCAAATGCTTTAGGGAAAAACCCCTCACAACAGGAACCAAATCCAGAAACAAATTATAGTGATGTCTTATGACCAAATAAACACCTCAAGAAGCACAGAGAAGACTTGGACAAACACCTGGCTGGTCTTGAGCCATGTGCATATAAACACTGTTTTCTTTAGGATTTAGGGGCCACTTCAGAGTGGGTGCATTCAGCACTAAACACACCCTCCTATCCCCTGCTTCCATCCCTGTACTCATTTCCACAGCTCCAAGCAGGCAGGAGATGGTTTTTGACATGGAGTAGTGTGTTAACAACCAGAAGCAGGTTAGCAAGGAAAATCTGTCAGTGATCCTGTAGGTATTGTTAGTGTTGAAAAATGAGAAGGGGGAGAGGAAAGCTGTGATTTACTGTGGTGTACTGCTAAAGCAGAATCGACTTCAGCTGCCACAAAGCTGACAAATCGATATGGAAGGCTTCTGAAATCAAACTTCAGTGAATATATTATATAAAGATAGTTTAGAACAGTTTGGAAAGGTGCCTTTTTTTTTTTCTCCCTCCTTAGAAAGAAGCAAAAGGTTAATTTTTGTAGGAGCTCAACTTTGTTTTCAGCTGAGACTTGTTAATAATACGCAGGGTCATTGATCACCTCTAAAAGATGGTTAGAGACTGTCCTGGTCCTAAAGACATGAGCCTGAAGGGAAACTGCCACAAAGATTAAGTGATTTGCACAGGCAATAGTGATCAGTGGCAAAGCAAGATATGAAAGTCTGGTTTGGGAATTTGAAATCTTTATCAGTTTTACTGTTTCAAGGTAAGTTACACAGAACCGTACAATGGTTTGGGCTGGAAGGGACCTTAAAGACCATCTCCTTCCAACCCCTGCCATGGGCAGGGACACCTTCCACCAGCCCAGGGTGCTCCAAGCCCTGTCCAGCCTGGCCTTGGACACCTCCAGGGATGGGGCAGCCACAGCTTCTCTGGGCAACCTGTGCCAGGGCCTCCCCACAGAGCACAGAATCCCAGAATGTGCTGAGTTGGAAGGGACCCACAAGGATCATCCAGTCCAACCCCTGGCCCTGCACAGGCCCATCCCCAAGAGTCACCCCCTGTGCCCCAGAGGATCATCCAAACCCTCCTGGAGCTCTGGCAGCCTTGGGGCTGTGCCCACTGCCCTGGGGAGCCTGGGCAGTGCCCAACCAGCCTCTGGGGGAAGAACCTTTGGCTGAGATCCAACCTGAGCCTGCCCTGACACAGCTCCAGCCATTCCCTGGCTGCTGTCCCTGGTCACCCTCCCTCACAGGGAGGAATTGCTTCCCAATATCCCATCTAACCTGCCCTCTGGGAGTGGGAAGCCATTCCTCCTTGTCCTGGGGCTCTAAGCTCTCCCTGGAGCCTTCTCTTCTCCAGACTGCCCAAGCCCAGCTCTCAGCCTGTTTCCAGAGCAGAGGGGTTCCAGCTCTGTGATCAACTTAGTGGCCTCCTCTGGACTTGTTCCTGCAGGCCCACAGAGCTGGATGCTGTGCTCCAGGTGGAGAGGAGAGGAGTAAGTCACCTCCCAGGGGTATGGATTGGGTGTGCTTTGACTGCAAACATTTCTGGGCATGGGTTTCCTATGAAAAGTCCCACTGAAAGTGTGTGCTAAAAAGCAGGATGGACTGGGATATGTGCTCCTCTGAGACACAAGGAGGCACAAGGCACAGTTATTTTTCTGCATAAATGATGAGGAATTTACATCAGAGCAGAGCCACCTAAATAATCTCATTGCTGAAAGATGCTGCTGAGGGGAGGTTGGTTTGCTTGGGCCTGGGAGGAGATCAGAGCAGCTCAGAGCACAGCTCAGAACTTCCAGCTCCGCCACATGGTTTGGGCAGGTTAATTGTGCCTTGGGACCTTGGCCAACCAATCTGATTAGTCAGGTACTTATTTATTCAACACTTATTTCTAACAATCCCAGGCAGATTAAAACCTGGCAAACACTGGCTGCTACAGTGAGTGATGCAGAGGATCATAAATGGAGCAAAATTAATCCAACTTCCTCTTGGAAACTTTGCAAATATGCATATTAAATCATGCTTGAATCACAAGGAATATAAAAAGTGCCTGTTCACAAAAACACGGTGCCCATTTACAACTTATGTACCCCATAAATCCATAGTTTACAAGGTATGTAAATCTTATGCAGGTCCACCTCCACAGTAAATCAGAATTAAGAGAATTTGTTGTGTGCCAGAAGCTACTTCATATTTCTCCATAGGCTGTTTTGTTAAAATATATCCTCCCAGAAAATCTGCCCTGTTTGGCAGGAGGGAGACCCTGCCCAAGGAAAAAATAAAATGAAGAAGAAATTCTGAAGGATGCCCCCTCAGATTTATATTTTTATTTGTATACTTCTGTATTTGTACAGACTCAAGGGATTCTTGTTTTTAAACATATTTAAGAGCTCCTGGGCTGCGAGCCAGGATGTCAAGCTTCTACTTTAATTATTTTTTTAGTGGTAAAAATAAATAAATACACCTGTACTAATGCTGAAAAAACCCAGAATATAAATGCTGAGGTGGGTTGGATGAGCCTGGGAAAATGTCCCCAGTTTTGTAGAATGCTCTTGCCTACAAAGAATGAAAATTTTATATAAATAAAGGGCATTGTGGTATGTCTGAAGGAAACATCTGAGTGCCTTGTACCTCTTTAAAAATAATAAACAGTTCCTGGATTCTTGTGATTTCATTTGTTACTTCAGCTCTACTCTACTTGGTTTTAGCCTCAGCATTAAGTAGCTCACTTGTGCAATTAATCCTCCCACCTGCTCTGAGAGTTGTCTGGCTTGGTTTTACTTTGGGGGTCTGTTTTGTTTTGATTTTTTTGGGGGGAGAGGATGGGTTGTTCTGGGGTTTTTTGTGTGTGTGATGTTTGTGGGTCTAGGTTTGGGATTTTTGTTTGGATTTGGATTTGGGTTTTTCGTGGGTGGATTTTTTTTCTATTTGTTTTGTTGTTCTTGGGGATTTTTTGCTCTTTTAATTTTTGGGGGGGTGTGTGAAATGCCTCAGAGACAGAGTTGCTTACTTAAGGCAAGGAATTCTGTTGGTGATATTGAGACAGAATCACTAGTATTGTCATGGCAAGGTTGTTCTGATACTCCTCAGAATGCTTTTGAGTGTCTTAACTTTCTGTGCCTGGAAGAAGAAAAATAAACAACCCCTTGCTAATAGTTTTATACCAAGTATTGACAGTAACATGACCATGCTTTCTTTGAAACCAGGGTTTTTCAGGCTGGATTTTGGTTTTTTACCACCTTCAATGCTTTTGCAAGAGGGGGAAAGAACTCTTTCATGCTTTCCTACCTTAGGTTAAAGTCCGATTTTGCATTTAGAGCCCCTTTTTCCTCCAGGTGCACTGGCCAGGTGGGGGTTTTTTGTTTGATTAATCTGAATCAGGACGGGACCAACTCCAGGAAGAACAAGAGAGCTTTCTCTAAGGGACTGGTGTTGCTAATGGCATAAATTGAGAACTGTATTCTCCTTCCACAAATGGGCAAGCAAAGGGATGTGCTGGAGTGAGGAACAGGCAGGAACTGGGCTGGAGAAAGCACAGAGGCTGAGACAGTGAGTAGCTTTAAGAATAATGTGCTTTATAACTTCTCATCCTCTTTCTCCTTTTAAATGAAAGTAGGTTCTTGTTGGCAATGTTATTTATTTCAAGATTTGTAACACTGGACTTCTGTTATGTTAAAGACCATAAGGACAGTTGAGATAAGTTTAAATTGCAGCCAAAGGTGTGACTGCCATGGAATGGTTGGTTGGGAGGGACCATCTCATTCCACCTCTGCCATGGGCAGGGACACCTTCCACTAGCCCAGGTTGCTCCAAGCCCCACCCAACCTGGGATGCTTCCAGGGATGGGGCAGCCACAGCTTCTCTGGGCAGAAGGTTTTGTTTCACCCCTCCTTTTTCTTCAGAAGAAAAAATTCAGTGTAAGTAATAAAAGAGAATATAGATAGAAAAAGAATCCTTCTTTGAACAATTTCAGAATTCACTTTCAAATTACCCATTTACTCTAAGGTTAAGTAAGTGAAAAGTGCTGCAGGGAGGTTTAGTACCCCAGGCAGTCCAGGGTCCTGCAGGAATTCATATCCTGATGCCTCTATCCCTAACTGCATCAGAGGCATCACTTACCTCATGGATTTTTCCCTGATCAGATTCTGTGCTGCAGTAAAAAGTTGAATCTCACATTCTGTGGTCTCTCAGGGTCTGTTTGCCTGTATAACCTCAGGTGTGTTGTGTCTGGAGTTGTTTTGTGCGGGCAAAGTGAACCTCTGAGGAGCACACTACTGTGAGCAGCATAAAGCCCGTGCTGTTGTGTGCACTGAGGCCAAGAGATGAACTCAAGAGGATTTAGGATTCCATTTGTTCTGCACAAGAGGAAAACACATAATTTAGGTGAGAATTAGGAGCAGGGAGCAAGGTAACATCCAGTTAAGCAAGGACCTGAATGGAAGTGAAATACAGAGATGGCATTAAGGGAATTTCCCTCTCTTTGGGTGTTGCCTTTGTCTCTATCTCATACGTCTGTATGAGGGGTAAAAGCAGGACAGAATGAGGGTTTGTGCTAGAACTGCCTTTTGGGGACTTGCACAGTAGATGGAATGTCCTGAAGTCTTGCCAGGTCACATTATGTTGAACTGTGCACACACCAGAGTTTGCTTCTAACCCAGCTCTGGTTTTGCCTCAGTACTGAGGAAAGGGGTGGGGAAAAGGTGCCATGGCCTTTATAGCTGCATGCATTGATTTTAACGTGGGTGTTTTTGCCCCCCTATAGTGACACTGCTCACCTGCCTTTCAGTTGTACAGAGAAATGCCTGGTTTTAGTCTGCTGCTGACAGGCAGTTCTTCACCAGCTGAAAACTCTACCTGCTGGCAGAGCTGAGTCCCAGGGAAATCCCTGCCAGCTGCATATTGCAAATAAACATTATGGATTTTAATGAGTAGTTCCATGGCCACATAAACCAGCTGCCTGGAAGTAACACTGCTGCTGCTGCTGCTGCTGCCCATGGGTTCAGAAGAGAGCCCCTGACAAACTGGTGGGTCTCTTCCAACCCACAAATATTCTTATCCTGTGCGGATCATGTCCCCTGGTACACACTTTGCCAGCATCACTCATTGGTGATGTGGAAGGAGGTTCTCATATGTTGGTGACAAATAAATCATCTGCCATATAAAGCAGTGTAGTTAAGACTCAGAGCCTGCTTACAAAAAAATAAATAAGTTCATCAAGCACTTTCCAAGAACAGATTTTCTAATCTCTAAGCCAGTCCTTAAACCTTCGCCTCTAATTGATTTTATTCTTCTTGTGTTTGCATAAAGTAATAATTTTCCAATGTTCCTTTCTACCTTTAAATCACTTAATTTTTTTTTTTTTTTTTTCCAAAACATCAGTTCCTTCCTCCTTATTTCTCAAGAGGCTGCCACCTGGAACATCACATTTTGCTGCAGTCAGTTTTCAGAAGTACAAAATAAAGCATCTGTAAAAACAATACTGTTAAGTATGTGATAGATCATGTTCAGGGGGAATAAAATAAAACCAACCCCTACACTGGCAGTGCTGTTACTGATGGCAGAGTAGTGTGTTTTCTCATCTGTGTGGGCTGTGGTTGTTGTGAAGGAGGCATCCTCGTGCTACCAGGGCTGTCTCCCAGTTCTGCACCACTGGAGACCATCAGCCCCAGCACCAGCGCCCAGGTGCCAGCCCCTGGATCTTCAGCACCACAGACCAGCCACCGCCGTACCAACCGACAGGGAACATGGGAGCAGCCTCTGCAAACTCCCTCACAGGAGACGAGCAGCTCCAGCCCTGAGAGTCAAGTAACATCGGGGTCATCCCACAGCACCTTCACAGAAACCGAGGACAGCAGCAGCTCCAGCAGTCGGGGGCCTGACCGCCGGCAAAACCACCCCCGCCAGCAACATCGGGCCCAAAATCCACACTTTCGGTCCAGAAGTCCCCTGGACAGGACCCATGAGCCATCACCAAGTCCTGGGAGGTGCAGGCCCAGGCAGAGACCATCGGGGACATCCCGCAGGCGAAACCGCTCCCGCCTGCAACGTGAGACCCCAAATCCATCCGGCCGGTCCAGAAGTCGCCACGACAGGAGCCAGGGGAGAGCACCCAGTGCTGGGAGGAGCAGCCGCAGCCGGGAGACATCAAGGACATCCCGAACACAAAATCACTCCCGCCAACAACATCAGACCCCAAATCCATCTGGCCGGTCCAGAAGTCGCCGTGATAGAAACTGTGTGAGAGCACCAAGTGCTGGGAGCCGCATCCCCAGCCAGGAAGCATCAGGGACATCCCGCAGGCGAAACCGCTCCCGCCGGCAACGTCAGACCCCAGATCCAGCCGGCCGGTCCAGAAGTCCCCTTGACAGGAACTGCACGCCACCACCGAGTGCTGGGAGGTGAAACTCAAGGGAGACAGCAGCCAGGACTTCCCAAAGGCAACAGCACTCCCGCTAGCAGCGTCGGACACGGAACTCATCCACCAGATCCAGAAGTCCCCACGACAGGAGCCGTGTTAGAGCACCCAGTACTGCCAGGCGCACTCACCGGTGGGACGGTGAGACACGGACCCACCGCTGAGACATCCCACGTCAGACAGGGAGGAGGAGGCCCGGAAGGGAGAGAGCCAGGTGAGAGCAAAGTGCCCCTCCCTCAGCCTGGCAGAGGGGCTGTCGGGGCGGGCAGTACAGGTGCCATGCCCGGGGCCATTGTCTCTCTCCCCTCCAGCATGACTGCTCTGTCAACAATCAGAGGCTGACCCAGACATCTGTGGGGAGAAAATGCAGAAACATGGGATCTGTTTCCACGTGTTCTGCCTCGTGAGTCGCTCTCTGGGCTCCCTCCATGTTTTGACAGGCAGTCCCAGCCACTCTCTGCTCATCAGTGAGTTTCATTTTCCTGCAGTTTTTTGCCAGCCACCTTCATCTGCACAATGATGATCAAATAGGATTCCAGGGTGAGTTGCTTCATGTTTTGACAGGCAGTCCCTGCCACTCTCTCCTCATCAGTACGTGTCCTTTTTTCTACAGGTTTTGCCAGCCACCTTCATCTGCACAATGATGATCAAGTAGGATTCCAGGGCTTTCTCCCAAGGGATATCCAAGATGTAGTCTCCCGGGAAGCACAGAAGGTGAGAGCCTGAGAAGAGCAGGGAGATTTGTGCCACTGCCCAGACCCCAAGCAAGAAAGCCCAGCCCTTCCAACCAGCTCTGGGACAAGGAGGAGGCCCTGAGGCTGCTGCTGATGGGGCTGCTCTGCTCTTTCCAGAGCTGCTGCATCTGTGGCCAGAGCGGGGCCACCATCGCCTGCTGGGAAACAGTCTGTGACCTGAGCTTCCACCTGCCCTGTGCCAAGCAGGGAGGCTGTGTCACCCAGTTCATTCCACCATACAGGTACCTCCTGTCCCCTCCTTGCCACCACCAGGGAAGGGCCCAGCACTTCTCACCTCACCCACCCCTTTTCCCCCCAGCTCCTACTGCCCCGCACACAGCCCAGAGCAGGCAGTGGAGGTGACTCCAGAGCCGGGCACAAACAGAGACATCCTGCAAGCGAAACCACTTCTGGCAGCAATATCAGAGCCCCAATACACAGAGCCAGTCCAGAAGTCATCGTGACAGGAGCCACGTGAGATCACCAAGGGCTGGGAGGTGCAACAGCGGCCAGGAAGAATCGAGGACATCCCAAAGGCAAAACCAGCAATGTCAGACTCCAAATTAATGCAGCCAATCTAGAAGTTGCCGTGACAGGAGCCGTGTGGCCGCCCCAAGTGCTGGGAGATGCACCCCCATCCAGGAAGCATGAAGAAGATCACAGACGTGAAACCGGTTCTGTCAGCAACTTATCAAATCACTTCAATAAATGTATAGGACTGCTTTTTAAAATATTTTTGTGTATTTGCAAAATTATGCAAATGGCACTTTCGATGTCGCAGTGTTTAGTAGATTGTTTCATCCTAATGTTTCACCTGACACATTGGAGGCTATTGCAAAGCCCAAGGCTCAGTAGTATCTTTGTTTAGGTTTCCCTTTCCTCCCCCTTGGCTTTTGGCACAGCTTTCCTTTCCTTCCTATTCTATGGTTTCCCCTTGGGGTTGCAAGGGAGACGTTTGGAATGTTTTGCAATCCAGCGGTGCCACCGCCTTGATGCACTGAGGGCAGGGAAGCAGTGGCGGGGTGTTGGCAGCCCCGTCCTGTCCCTGCTGCCGGCGGCCCGGGGGCAGGAGCGCCCCGGCGGTGCCATGGCGGGTTCCCCTCAGGTGTGGGCAGCCACAGCCCGGCTGTGCGGGGCGGCCCCGGCGGTGCCATGGCGGGTTCCCCTCAGGTGTGGGCAGCCGCAGCCCGGCTGTGCAGGGCGGCCCCGGCGGTGCCATGGCGGGTTCCCCTCAGGTGTGGGCAGCCGCAGCCCGGCTGTGCGGGGCGGTCCCGGCGGTGCCATGGCGGGTTCCCCTCAGGGCGGCCCCGCTGCCCGCGCACGGCGGTGTTGCCGGGGCAGCCCCGTCCCCCAGGCACATCTGTGGGCTGTGACCCAGCGGCGACCGCTTCCCGCTCTAAGAGCCCGCAGGAATGGCTGCCTGGCTCCAAAGTGCCCGCCGGGAGCGCGCTGGGATCGCAGGGGGAGCTCTGCCCGGGGCAGCCCCCGCACTCAGTCGCCCCGAGCCGTCCCGCCCTCCCCGCACACGGCGGCGCTTTGGGAACGGCCGCGGTCGGCGCTGGAGTGGCGGCGCTCGGGCACGAGGGAGCGCCGCGAGCCCGGGAAAAGCGTCGGGAACATTCTGGCACCGAGGGGAGCGCGGGCGCGGAACTCGGGCACCCAAATGATCGCGGGTCCCAGCGGGGGAGGGTCCCGGGCAATGGAGCGCAGGAGAGGACGGCGAGCGGCGAGTGCCGCGGGTTGGGCTTCGCTGCCCTGGAGGCAAAAACTGCACCGTGCGCCATCCAGAGGTTATCCATCGACCTTTCCCCAAACCTGCCGAGTGGGACCGGACATCAGAGCTGCGCCTTGCCCAGAGCCCAGGAAAGAAACCCCATCCCTTCCAACCAGCTCCAGGAAAAACATCCGGCTCCCAGCAGCTCCACAGAGGCTCCAGCACAGGAACCTTGTCCCCCAGACACATCTGTGGGCCGAGCCCTACCCAGAGCCCTGGGGCTGCCTGTGGAAGCCCCGAGGCTGCGGGATTTGCACGGGGTGGCCTTTAAAGGGCTCTCCCAACCCCAAGCCTTCTACCCTTCTACGGCTCTAATCTGCGCTGCAGTGTGGTGCTTACACAAGGGGCAGCTATGCCCTGTGCTGGATTAAAATCTGCCTGCCAGCCTGAATTCAGGCAGCGAGACAAAGACCCAGCTACCGGATTTTTTTGCTATTTTCTAGGTGCCTCTGTGCCCAAAGCTTCAGTCCGCCCAGGACTCGCTGGACGGCAGCAGAGCCTTGTGGTGCCTCAGCCACTCCTCCCAGTCCATATCATCAGCAAACGTGCTGAGGGTGCTCTCCGTCCCTTCTGCCAGGTCACCGGGCAACCGCTCAAACGAGGCTGGCCCCAGCACTGAGTGCCGTGCTCACAACCCTCTGAGCTCTGCCATTCAGCCAGGTCTCAACCCCCTCAGTGTCCACTCATCTAAGCCACACTTGCTGAGCTGCCTGGGAGGGTGTTCTGGGAGGCAGGGTGAAAAGCCTTGCTGAAGTCATGGCAGACAACAGGCACTGCTCTCCCCTCATGTACCCAGCCAGTCACTCCAGCAGAGAAGGCTAGGAGACTGGTCAAGCATGATTTCCCCTTCCTTTTATTCCACAGGCTTAGAGATGACATGCAGCATGAGCTGTTCTGTCCCCTTTCTGGGGATGGAGGTGACACTGATGGGCCCATCATTTCCTGGGTCCATCTTGCTGCCCTTTTTGAAGACTGGAGTGATGTCGGCTTCCCTGCAGTCCTCAGGCACCTCTGCTGGGGAATCAGCATCCCTGATGTGCTGGCAGTGTTCCCTGGGCCAGGGGCAGGAGCAGAGATCTGCCTTGGCCAGGGCCAGAGCCCTGGAGTGGCACTGCCTGAACAGCACTTTTCCTGCAACAGTGGCTGCCCAAGAGTCCTCAGTGGCTGCCCCAGGGCCTGGCATTTGACCCTGCGCTTGCTGCAGCAGCAGCCGCCCCGGCTCTGTGCTTACCGAGGGCTCGGGACCCGCCTCGGAACCTCGGTTACCAAGGGGCTGCCTCACAGTGGGGGGGGTGGGCTGGGGCCATCCCTGCCCGTATTTCAGGTGCATGATGCTGATGTCACAGTGGCCACTGTGACCCGTGAGGCCAAGGGCACAAAAACGGGACTCTGGGCTCAGGCCCAGTGTCAGTGTTACCTGATCACGAGAGGAGAAGGAAGAGGAGGGACAGCCCCCCTTTTGCAAACGCCTCTCGCTTCTTTTGCACAGAGAGTGTAGGAGCACCTGGAGGAGACCTCGGTGTTCCTCAACCAGACGATAGAAAGAGACGGCAGAGAGAGACCGGGCTCACACAGGGCTGACCAGCGAGTCAGGGGGCTCTACGCCTCAGGGCTCTGGCCCTGTGTTGCAGACTCGTCTCACTTCTGCCTCAGAACCAGTGGAGGAGCACCTGGAGGAGACCTCGGTGTTCCTCAACCAGACGACAGGAAGAGACAGCAGAGAGAGACCAGGCTCACACAGGGCTGACCAGCGAGTCAGGGGGCTCTACGCCTCAGGGCTCTGGCCCTGTGTTGCAAACTCGTCTCACTTCTGTCTCAGAACCAGTGGAGGAGCACCTGAAGGAGACCTCGGTGTTCCAAGGATAGAGACCCACCACTGACAGTCACCATGTCAGACAGGGAGGAGGAGGCCCCTGAAGGGAGAGAGCCAGGTGAGAGCAAAGTGCCCCTCCCTCAGCCTGGCAGAGGGGCTGTCAGGGCGGGCAGTACAGGTGCCATGCCCGGGGCCATTGTCTCTCTCCCCTCCAGAATGCCTGCTGTGTCAGAGATCAGATGCTGACCCGGACATATGTGGAGATAAAATCCAGAAACATGGGATCTGTGCCCACGTGTTCTGCCTGGTGAGTTGCTCCGTGGGCTCCCTCCACTTTTTGACAGGCAGTCCCTGCCACTCTCTGCTCATCAGTGCATGTCCTTTTCCTGCAGTATTTTGCCAGCATCCTTGATCAGCAAGAGAATGAACGAGTAGGACTTCAGGGCTTTCTCCCAAGGGATATCCTACATGCAGTCAACCGAGCGGCACAGACGGTGAGAGCCTGACAAGAGCAGGGAAATCTGTGCCAGGCGGGGTTTGCTGGAGCTTAGCCCAGACCCCAAGCAAGAAAGCCCAGCCCTTCCAACCAGCTCTGGGACAAGGAGGAGGCCCTGAGGCTGCTGCTGATGGGGCTGCTCTGCTCTTTCCAGAGCTGCTGCATCTGTGGCCAGAGTGGAGCCACCATCTCCTGCTGTGAAACAGACTGTGACCTGAGCTTTCACCTGCCCTGTGCCAAGCAGGGAGGCTGTGTCACCCAGTTCATTACACCGTACAGGTACCTCCTGTCCCCTCCTTGCCACCACCAGGGAAGGGCCCAGCACTTCTTAGCTCACCCACCCCTTTTCCCCCCAGCTCCTACTGCCCCGCACACAGCCCACAGCAGGCAGTGGAGGCGACTCCAGAGCCGGGCACCGAATGCCTCATCTGCATGGAGCCTGTGGAGGACAGAAAGACCTTTAACACCATGGTGTGCCCAGCCTGTAAAACCACCTGGTTCCACAGGGACTGCATTCAAGTAGGAGTGGTTCCCTAACCCGAGGGACACAGCAGGGGCTCAGCAGCACCAGGGCCTCACTCTCACTACTTGTGTTTGTCCTGCAGGGACAGGCTCTGCGCTCTGGATTTTACTCCTTCCAGTGCCCCATCTGCAGAAACAGGCCGGCATTTCTCGGGGAGATGTTCACCATGGGGATCCGAATCCCCTTCAGGTTGGTGTCCTTCTGCCTGGCTCACAACACAGGGGGTGCAAGTGCTGTGCCGTGCCAGGGCCTGCCCCAGCAGTCCTGGCCCTGCCCTGTTCCATGAGTCCCAGGTTCAGCTTCCCGCAGGAGCTGGAAATGGCACAGGGGGAAGAGGAGGGACACCCTGCACCTGCCCGATGCCGGGGCAGAGGGAGCTCATCAGTTTTCCTTTTCCATCAGACCACCAACATGGGAGGAGAATGATGCGTTCGCCGAGCTGTTAGACAGACACAGGCGCTGTGATGCCAGTGAGTGCTTTTATCCAAGAGGCAGGCAGGAGGCAGAGGAACAGGGGTAAGTTGCTGCAGCTGCATCCTGGGGCTCTGCAGGGCTTGAAGCAGAAGGACCCAAGAGAAGAGCTCAGCCAGATAATCCCATGCTTTGGACACTTTGTCCTCACCTCCATGAACCTGATTGCTTTTCCAGGCCCTGGGAACTGCTCCTGTGCTCCTCCTGTGCTGCCGAGGGCACTCACAGATACTGCTCTAGTGTGCGGAACACCATAACCGGCTGGGAATGTGACAACTGTGCTCGCCAGAGCAGCCGCAGACGCCGTGGCACGACAGTCTGCATGGACAACTGTGATTGTGACAGCTGTGCTGAGAACTTCACATGTAAGAAGCAAAGCACCTGAATGGCCCTGGGTCAGGTGCCCCTGGGCCTGGCAATGCGTGCCCAGGGTGGTCTTGGCAGAGCCTGTCAGCTCCAGGAGGGCTGGGGGCGCTGCTCTGGCTTATTCTGCCTTGGGCCTGGGGCGGTCTTGACCTTCCTTGCTTCCCCTTACAGCCTCCAGTGAATTCTCAATCCTTGCTAGACTCATGGAGGAGTCTCCTGCTGTGTCAACAGAAGACGAGACCATCAACCCCAGCACCAGCCAACAGGCAGCATCAGAGCAGTCTCTGGAATCTCCCTCAGAGGAGACGAGCAGCCCCAGCCTCTATAGTCGGGTAACATCAAGGCCATTCCACAGCAACATCCCAGAAACTGAGGACAGCAGCTGCTCTCGCAGTCGGAGGCCTGACCGCCGGCAAAACCGCACCCGCCGGCAAAGTCGGCCCCAAAATCCACATCGGTCCAGAAGTCCCCTGGACAGGAGCCATGTGCCGGAACCAACTGCTGCGAGGTGCAGGCCCAGGGAGAGACAATCAGGGCCATCCTGCAGGCGAAGACGCTCCCGCCGGCAAAGTCGTCCCCAAAATCCACACCTTCGGTACCCGAGTCCCTATGACAGGAGATGTTCACCACACCTCCGGTCCCCGAGTCCCCATGACAGGATTTGTTTGCCACCACCACCGAGTCCTCGGAGGCGCAGCCGCAGCGAGGAGGCTTCAGAGACATCCAGCAACCGAAACCGCTCCCGCCAGCAACGTCGGCCCCAAAATCCACACCTTCGGTCCAGAAGTCGACGTCACAGGAGCCATGTGAGAACACCAAGGGATGGGAGCTGCACCTCCACCCAGGAAGCATCAGAGACATCCCGCAGCCGAAACCGCTCCCGCCAGCAACGTCGGCTGCAAAATCCACGCCTTCGGTCCAGAAGTCGCCGTGACAGGAGCCATGTCCCAACACCAAGTACTGGGAGGCGCAGGCCCAGCCAGGAAGAATCGGGGACATCCCGCAGGCGAAATAGCTCCCGCCGCCAAAGTCGGACCTCAAATACATCTGGCCGGTCCAGAAGTCCCCTTGACAGGAACCGCACGCCAGCACCGAGTGCTGGCAGGCGAAACTCAAGGGAGACACCTGCCAGGACTTCCCAAAGACAACAGCACTCCCGCCAGCAGCGTCGGACCTCAGATTCATCCAGCAGATCCAGAAGTCGCCGTGATGGGAGGCGTGATAGAGCACCCAGTGCTGGGAGCCCCGCTCACCGCTCAGACGGTGAGACAGGGACTCCCCACTGATGGGTTACATGTCAGAGAGGAAGGAGGAGGCCCCCGAAGGGAGAGAGCCAGGTGAGAGCAAAGTGCCCCTCCTGCAGCCTGGCAGAGGGGCTGTCAGGGCGGGCAGTACAGGTGCCATGCCCGGGCCATTGTCTCTCTCCCCTCCAGCATGCCTGCTGTGTCGGAGATCAGAGGCTGACCCGGACATCTGCGGGGAAAATCTCCAGATAAATGGGCTCTGTGCCCACGAGTTCTGCCTGGTGAGTTGCTTCATGAGCTCCCTCCATGTTTTGACAGGCAGTCCCTGCCACTCTCTCCTCATCAGTACGTGTCCTTTTTTTCTACAGTTTTTTGCCAGCCACCTTCCTCTGCACAATGATGATCCAGTAGGATTCCAGGGCTTTCTCCCAAGGGATATCCTAGATGTAGTCTCTCGGGAAGAACAGAAGGTGAGAGCCTGAGAAGAGCAGGGAGATTTATGCCAGGCAAGGTTTGCTGGAACTTAGCCCAGACCCCAAGCAAGAAAGCCCAGCCCTTCCAACCAGCTCTGGGACAAGGAGGAGGCCCTGAGGCTGCTGCTGATGGGGCTGCTCTGCTCTTTCCAGAGCTGCTGCATCTGTGGCCAGAGTGGGGCCACCATCGCCTGCTGGGATGGCACAGGGGGAAGAGCAGGGACACCCTGCACCTGCCCGATGCCAGGACAGAGGGAGCTCATCACTTTTCCTTTTCCCATCAGACCACCATCATGGAGAACCATACTGCATTCAATGAGCTGGGAGACAGACACAGGCACTGCGATGCCAGCGAGTGCCTTTTTCCAGGAGGCAGGCAGGAGGCAGAGGAGGAGGGGTAAGTTGCCAAAGCTGCACCCCAGGGCTCTGCAGGGCTTGAAGCACAAGGACCCAGGAGAAGAGCTCAGCCAGATAATCCCATGCTTTGGACACTTTTTCCTCACCTCCATGAACCCGTTTGCTTCCCCAGGCCCTGGGAACTGCTCCTGTGCTCCTCCTGTGCTGCCGAGGGTACCCCCAGGCACTGCTCTGGCCTGAGGGACATCATAACCAGCTGGGAATGTGATGGCTGTGCAGTCCTTGGCACAGGTAAAAGGCAAAGCAGCCTGCTGACCCTGGGCCTGGTGCCCCTGGGCCTGGCAACGGGTGTCCAGGGTTGGCTTGGCAGAGCCTGTCTGCTCCAGGAGGACTGGAGACACTGCTCTGGCCTATCTTATCCAGAGCCTGGAGCAGCCTTGACCCTCCTGCTTCCCCTTACAGCGTCCAGTTAAGACCCAGAGCTTGTTGATCTCATGAAGGACTCTTCTGACAACACCAAGGAATACGAGACCATCACCCCCAGTACAAGCCAACTCCATACAAACTGACAGGCAACATCGGAGGAGACTCTGAAATCCCTCTCACAAAAGACAAGCAGCTCCAGCCCTGACAGTCAGGTAACATCGGGGTCATCCCACAGCTGCTTCCCAGCAACTGAGGACAGCAGCTGCTCCAGCAGTCGGAGTCCTGACTGCAGGTGAAACCGCTCCCACCAGCAGTGTCAGACCCCAAATTCATCCAGCAGATCCTGAAGTCACCGTGACAGGAGCCGTGTTAGAGCACCCAGTGCTGGGAGCTCCACTCACCAGTGGGACGGTGAGACAGGGACCCACCGCTGACACGTCCCACGTCAGACAGGGAGGAGGAGCACCCGAAGGGAGGGAGCCAGGTGAGAGCAAAGTGCCCCTCCCGCAGCCTGGCAGAGGGGCTGTCAGGGCCAGGAGCAGTGGCATGGAGAGGCAGGAGCTGTCCAGACATCCCGGGGCTGGGACCCTCCTTTCCTCAGCAAGCAGGGCCCAGCTGGGGCAGGGGACACCTGCTGGGACACCCGTGCCCACAATGTCCCGTCCTCCCCAAGGCCTCCAGCCCTGCCCTTCAGCCAGCCAGGCAGGGACAGAGCAGCCCTTGGGGTCAATCCCGCAGGGAAGCTGCCCCAGCCCTGCAGAGGTGCCATGGTCTCTCTCCCCTCCAGCATGCCAGCTGTGTGGACAATCAGAGGCTGACCCGGACGTGTGGAGAAAAAATCCAGATGAATGGGCTCTCTTTCCACGAGTTCTGCCGGGTGAGTTGCTTCATGTTTTGACAGGCAGTCCCTGCCACTCTCTCCTCATCAGTACGTGTCGTTTTTTCTACAGGTTTTTGCCAGCCACCTTCATCTGCACAATGATGATCAAGTAGGATTCCAGGGCTTTCTCCCAAGGGATATTCTAGATGTAGTCTCCCGGGAAGCACAGAAGGTGAGAGCCTGAGAAGGGGAGGGAGATTTGTGCCAGGCGAGGTTTGCTGGAGCTTAGCCCAGACCCCAAGCAAGAAAACCCAGCCCTTCCAACCAGCTCTGGGACAAGGAGGAGGCCCTGAGGCTGCTGCTGATGGGGCTGCTCTGCTCTTTCCAGAGCTGCTGCATCTGTGGCCAGAGCGGGGCCACCATCGCCTGCTGGGAAACAGTCTGTGACCTGAGCTTCCACCTGCCCTGTGCCAAGCAGGGAGGCTGTGTCACCCAGTTCATTCCACCGTACAGGTACCTCCTGTCCCCTCCTTGCCACCACCAGGGAAGGGCCCAGCACTTCTCAGCTCACCCACCCCTTTTCCCCCCAGCTCCTACTGCCCCGCACACAGCCCAGAGCAGGCAGTGGAGGCGACTCCAGAGCCGGGCACAAACAGAGACATCCTGCAAGCGAAACCATTTCTGGCAGCAATATCAAAGCCCCATTACACAGAGCCAGTCCAGAAGTCATCGTGACAGGAGCCACGTGAGATCACCAAGGGCTGGGAGGTGCAACAGCGGCCAGGAAGAATCGAGGACATCCCAAAGGCAAAACCAGCAACGTCAGACTCCAAACTAATGCAGCCAATCTAGAAGTTGCCGTGACAGGAGCCGTGTGGCCGCCCCAAGTGCTGGGAGATGCACCCCCATCCAGGAAGCATGAAGAACATCACAGACGTGAAACCGGTTCTGTCAGCAACTTATCAAATCCCTTCAATAAATGTATAGGACTGCTTTTTAAAATATTTTTGTGTATTTGCAAAATTATGCAAATGGTACTTTCGATGTCGCAGCGTTTAGTAGATTGTTTCATCCTAATGTTTCACCTGACACATTGGAGGCTATTGCAAAGCCCAAGGCTCAGTAGTATCTTTGTGCAGGTTTCCCTTTCCTCCCCCTTGGCTTTTGGCACAGCTTTCCTTTCCTTCCTATTCTATGGTTTCCCCTTGGTGTTGCAAGGGAGAGGTTTGGAATGTTTTGCAATCCAGCGGTGCCACGGCCTTGATGCACTGAAGGCAGGGAAGCAGTGGCGGGGTGTTGGCAGCCCCGTCCTGTCCCTGCTGCCGGCGGCCCGGGGGCAGGAGCGCCCCGGCGGTGCCATGGCGGGTTCCCCTCAGGTGTGGGCAGCCGCAGCCCGGCTGTGCGGGGCGGCCCCGGCGGTGCCATGGCGGGTTCCCCTCAGGTGTGGGCAGCCGCAGCCCGGCTGTGCGGGGCGGTCCCGGCGGTGCCATGGCGGGTTCCCCTCAGGGCGGCCCCGCTGCCCGCGCACGGCGGTGTTGCCGGGGCAGCCCCGTCCCCCAGGCACATCTGTGCGCTGTGACCCAGCGGCGACCGCTTCCCGCTCTAAGAGCCCGCAGGAATGGCTGCCTGGCTCCAAAGTGCCCGCCGGGAGCGCGCTGGGATCGCAGGGGGAGCTCTGCCCGGGGCAGCCCCCGCACTCAGTCGCCCCGAGCCGTCCCGCCCTCCCCGCACACGGCGGCGCTTTGGGAACGGCCGCGGTCGGCGCTGGAGTGGCGGCGCTCGGGCACGAGGGAGCGCCGCGAGCCCGGGAAAAGCGTCGGGAACATTCTGGCACCGAGGGGAGCGCGGGCGCGGAACTCGGGCACCCAAATGATCGCGGGTCCCAGCGGGGGAGGGTCCCGCCCAACGGAGCGCAGGAGAGGACGGCGAGCGGCGAGTGCCGCGGGTTGGGCTTCGCTGCCCTGGAGGCAAAAACTGCACCGTGCGCCATCCAGAGGTTATCCATCGACCTTTCCCCAAACCTGCCGAGTGGGACAGGACATCAGAGCTGCGCCTTGCCCAGAGCCCAGGAAAGAAACCCCATCCCTTCCAACCAGCTCCAGGAAAAACATCCGGCTCCCAGCAGCTCCACAGAGGCTCCAGCACAGGAGCCTTGTCCCCCAGGCACATCTGTGGGCCGAGCCCTACCCAGAGCCCTGGGGCTGCCTGTGGAAGCCCCGAGGCTGCGGGATTTGCACGGGGTGGCCTTTAAAGGGCTCTCCCAACCCCAAGCCTTCTACCCTTCTACGGCTCTAATCTGCGCTGCAGTGTGGTGCTTACACAAGGGGCAGCTATGCCCTGTGCTGGATTAAAATCTGCCTGCCAGCCTGAATTCAGGCAGCGAGACAAAGACCCAGCTACCGGATTTTTTTGCTATTTTCTAGGTGCCTCTGTGCCCAAAGCTTCAGTCCGCCCAGGACTCGCTGGACGGCAGCAGAGCCTTGTGGTGCCTCAGCCACTCCTCCCAGTCCATATCATCAGCAAACGTGCTGAGGGTGCTCTCCGTCCCTTCTGCCAGGTCACTGGGCAACCGGTCAAAGGAGGCTGGCCCCAGCACTGAGCGCCGCGCTCACAACCCTCTGAGCTCTGCCATTCAGCCAGGTCTCAACCCCCTCAGTGTCCACTCATCTAAGCCACACTTGCTGAGCTGCCTGGGAGGGTGTTCTGGGAGGCAGGGTGAAAAGCCTTGCTGAAGTCATGGCAGACAACAGGCACTGCTCTCCCCTCATGTACCCAGCCAGTCACTCCAGCAGAGAAGGCTAGGAGACTGGTCAAGCATGATTTCCCCTTCCTTTTATTCCACAGGCTTAGAGATGACATGCAGCATGAGCTGTTCTGTCCCCTTTCTGGGGATGGAGGTGACACTGATGGGCCCATCATTTCCTGGGTCCATCTTGCTGCCCTTTTTGAAGACTGGAGTGATGTCGGCTGCCACAGTCCGTGGGGGGAAGGGAAATGGGACCGGGCACTGCAATAAGGGTTCTCGGCACAGTTGAGGTCTGGTGCAGCAATGCCACTTTATTTAGGGGAAACAAGGGTTTAAAGAAAGTAGGTTTGAGGGGTGGATTCTAACCTGGGGAGGCGCAAGAGATTGACAACTCAGGGAAAAGTGTGATAGGGAGACAGGGGAAAGGTGGGTGGAACTCTCGGGTCTCTGAGGGAATGGGCCAATGGTAGCTCTCCCTGCACTGCGGCAGGCTGTGACCAATCAGCGGCAGAGGAGCGGGAAAACTGGGGAGACAGGGTAACAAACAACTTTTGGAGGGAAAATCTGAGGGAGAAAGGGAGACAACATGGAGGTATGACAGAATTCATAAAATTTAACAATAAACTGGGGTGCATAAGAATTCATAAACACACAACAATAAACTGGGGAAAAACTGTCAGTCCGGTGGGTGAATTATTCAGTAAGCAACAGGTCCATTTAGATCCCATTTATGTTTTTCCAGGCAGCATATCTCTCCCATTCTGTCTTCTCATCCACCACAGTCGGCTTTCCTGCAGTCCTCAGGCACCTCTGCTGGGGAATCAGCGTCCCTGATGTGCTGGCAGTGTTCCCTGGGCCAGGGGCAGGAGCAGAGATCTGCCTTGGCCAGGGCCAGAGCCCTGGAGTGGCACTGCCTGAACAGCACTTTTTGTGCAACAGTGGCTGCCCAAGAGTCCTCAGTGGCTGCCCCAGGGCCTGGCATTTGACCCTGCGCTTGCTGGAGCAGCAGCCGCCCTGGCTCTGTGCTTACCGAGGGCTCGGGACCCGCCTCGGAACCTCGGTTACCAAGGGGCTGCCTCACAGTGGGGGGGGTGGGCTGGGGCCATCCCTGCCCGTATTTCAGGTGCATGATGCTGATGTCACAGTGGCCACTGTGACCCGTGAGGTCAAGGGCACAAAAACGGGACTCTGGGCTCAGGCCCAGTGTCAGTGTTACCTGATCACGAGAGGAGAAGGAAGAGGAGGGACAGCCCCCCTTTTGCAAACGCCTCTCGCTTCTTTTGCACAGAGAGTGTAGGAGCACCTGGAGGAGACCTCGGTGTTCCTCAACCAGACGACAGGAAGAGACGGCAGAGAGAGACCAGGCTCACACAGGGCTGACCAGCGAGTCAGGGGGCTCTACGCCTCAGGGCTCTGGCCCTGTGTTGCAGACTCGTCTCACTTCTGCCTCAGAACCAGTGTAGGAGCACCTGGAGGAGACCTAGGTGTTCCTCAACCAGACGACAGGAAGAGACAGCAGAGAGAGACCAGGCTCACACAGGGCTGACCAGCGAGTCAGGGGGCTCTACGCCTCAGGGCTCTGGCCCTGTGTTGCAAACTCGTCTCACTTCTGCCTCAGAACCAGTGGAGGAGCACCTGAAGGAGACCTCGGTGTTCCAAGGATAGAGACCCACCACTGACAGTCACCATGTCAGACAGGGAGGAGGAGGCCCCTGAAGGGAGAGAGCCAGGTGAGAGCAAAGTGCCCCTCCCTCAGCCTGGCAGAGGGGCTGTCAGGGCGGGCAGTACAGGTGCCATGCCCGGGGCCATTGTCTCTCTCCCCTCCAGAATGCCTGCTGTGTCAGAGATCAGATGCTGACCCGGACATATGTGGAGATAAAATCCAGAAACATGGGATCTGTGCCCACGTGTTCTGCCTGGTGAGTTGCTCCGTGGGCTCCCTCCACTTTTTGACAGGCAGTCCCTGCCACTCTCTGCTCATCAGTGCATGTCCTTTTCCTGCAGTATTTTGCCAGCATCCTTGATCAGCAAGAGAATGAACGAGTAGGACTTCAGGGCTTTCTCCCAAGGGATATCCTACATGCAGTCAACCGAGCGGCACAGACGGTGAGAGCCTGACAAGAGCAGGGAAATCTGTGCCAGGCGGGGTTTGCTGGAGCTTAGCCCAGACCCCAAGCAAGAAAGCCCAGCCCTTCCAACCAGCTCTGGGACAAGGAGGAGGCCCTGAGGCTGCTGCTGATGGGGCTGCTCTGCTCTTTCCAGAGCTGCTGCATCTGTGGCCAGAGTGGAGCCACCATCTCCTGCTGTGAAACAGACTGTGACCTGAGCTTTCACCTGCCCTGTGCCAAGCAGGGAGGCTGTGTCACCCAGTTCATTACACCGTACAGGTACCTCCTGTCCCCTCCTTGCCACCACCAGGGAAGGGCCCAGCACTTCTCAGCTCACCCACCCCTTTTCCCCCCAGCTCCTACTGCCCCGCACACAGCCCACAGCAGGCAGTGGAGGCGACTCCAGAGCCGGGCACCGAATGCCTCATCTGCATGGAGCCTGTGGAGGACAGAAAGACCTTTAACACCATGGTGTGCCCAGCCTGTAAAACCACCTGGTTCCACAGGGACTGCATTCAAGTAGGAGTGGTTCCCTAACCCGAGGGACACAGCAGGGGCTCAGCAGCACCAGGGCCTCACTCTCACTACTTGTGTTTGTCCTGCAGGGACAGGCTCTGCGCTCTGGATTTTACTCCTTCCAGTGCCCCATCTGCAGAAACAGGCCGGCATTTCTCGGGGAGATGTTCACCATGGGGATCCGAATCCCCTTCAGGTTGGTGTCCTTCTGCCTGGCTCACAACACAGGGGGTGCAAGTGCTGTGCCGTGCCAGGGCCTGCCCCAGCAGTCCTGGCCCTGCCCTGTTCCATGAGTCCCAGGTTCAGCTTCCCGCAGGAGCTGGAAATGGCACAGGGGGAAGAGGAGGGACACCCTGCACCTGCCCGATGCCGGGGCAGAGGGAGCTCATCAGTTTTCCTTTTCCATCAGACCACCAACATGGGAGGAGAATGATGCGTTCGCCGAGCTGTTAGACAGACACAGGCGCTGTGATGCCAGTGAGTGCTTTTATCCAAGAGGCAGGCAGGAGGCAGAGGAACAGGGGTAAGTTGCTGCAGCTGCATCCTGGGGCTCTGCAGGGCTTGAAGCAGAAGGACCCAAGAGAAGAGCTCAGCCAGATAATCCCATGCTTTGGACACTTTGTCCTCACCTCCATGAACCTGATTGCTTTTCCAGGCCCTGGGAACTGCTCCTGTGCTCCTCCTGTGCTGCCGAGGGCACTCACAGATACTGCTCTAGTGTGCGGAACACCATAACCGGCTGGGAATGTGACAACTGTGCTCGCCAGAGCAGCCGCAGACGCCGTGGCACGACAGTCTGCATGGACAACTGTGATTGTGACAGCTGTGCTGAGAACTTCACATGTAAGAAGCAAAGCACCTGAATGGCCCTGGGTCAGGTGCCCCTGGGCCTGGCAATGCGTGCCCAGGGTGGTCTTGGCAGAGCCTGTCAGCTCCAGGAGGGCTGGGGGCGCTGCTCTGGCTTATTCTGCCTTGGGCCTGGGGCGGTCTTGACCTTCCTTGCTTCCCCTTACAGCCTCCAGTGAATTCTCAATCCTTGCTAGACTCATGGAGGAGTCTCCTGCTGTGTCAACAGAAGACGAGACCATCAACCCCAGCACCAGCCAACAGGCAGCATCAGAGCAGTCTCTGGAATCTCCCTCAGAGGAGACGAGCAGCCCCAGCCTCTATAGTCGGGTAACATCAAGGCCATTCCACAGCAACATCCCAGAAACTGAGGACAGCAGCTGCTCTCGCAGTCGGAGGCCTGACCGCCGGCAAAACCGCACCCGCCGGCAAAGTCGGCCCCAAAATCCACATCGGTCCAGAAGTCCCCTGGACAGGAGCCATGTGCCGGAACCAACTGCTGCGAGGTGCAGGCCCAGGGAGAGACAATCAGGGCCATCCTGCAGGCGAAGACGCTCCCGCCGGCAAAGTCGTCCCCAAAATCCACACCTTCGGTACCCGAGTCCCTATGACAGGAGATGTTCACCACACCTCCGGTCCCCGAGTCCCCATGACAGGATTTGTTTGCCACCACCACCGAGTCCTCGGAGGCGCAGCCGCAGCGAGGAGGCTTCAGAGACATCCAGCAACCGAAACCGCTCCCGCCAGCAACGTCGGCCCCAAAATCCACACCTTCGGTCCAGAAGTCGACGTCACAGGAGCCATGTGAGAACACCAAGGGATGGGAGCTGCACCTCCACCCAGGAAGCATCAGAGACATCCCGCAGCCGAAACCGCTCCCGCCAGCAACGTCGGCTGCAAAATCCACGCCTTCGGTCCAGAAGTCGCCGTGACAGGAGCCATGTCCCAACACCAAGTACTGGGAGGCGCAGGCCCAGCCAGGAAGAATCGGGGACATCCCGCAGGCGAAATAGCTCCCGCCGCCAAAGTCGGACCTCAAATACATCTGGCCGGTCCAGAAGTCCCCTTGACAGGAACCGCACGCCAGCACCGAGTGCTGGCAGGCGAAACTCAAGGGAGACACCTGCCAGGACTTCCCAAAGACAACAGCACTCCCGCCAGCAGCGTCGGACCTCAGATTCATCCAGCAGATCCAGAAGTCGCCGTGATGGGAGGCGTGATAGAGCACCCAGTGCTGGGAGCCCCGCTCACCGCTCAGACGGTGAGACAGGGACTCCCCACTGATGGGTTACATGTCAGAGAGGAAGGAGGAGGCCCCCGAAGGGAGAGAGCCAGGTGAGAGCAAAGTGCCCCTCCTGCAGCCTGGCAGAGGGGCTGTCAGGGCGGGCAGTACAGGTGCCATGCCCGGGCCATTGTCTCTCTCCCCTCCAGCATGCCTGCTGTGTCGGAGATCAGAGGCTGACCCGGACATCTGCGGGGAAAATCTCCAGATAAATGGGCTCTGTGCCCACGAGTTCTGCCTGGTGAGTTGCTTCATGAGCTCCCTCCATGTTTTGACAGGCAGTCCCTGCCACTCTCTCCTCATCAGTACGTGTCCTTTTTTTCTACAGTTTTTTGCCAGCCACCTTCCTCTGCACAATGATGATCCAGTAGGATTCCAGGGCTTTCTCCCAAGGGATATCCTAGATGTAGTCTCTCGGGAAGAACAGAAGGTGAGAGCCTGAGAAGAGCAGGGAGATTTATGCCAGGCAAGGTTTGCTGGAACTTAGCCCAGACCCCAAGCAAGAAAGCCCAGCCCTTCCAACCAGCTCTGGGACAAGGAGGAGGCCCTGAGGCTGCTGCTGATGGGGCTGCTCTGCTCTTTCCAGAGCTGCTGCATCTGTGGCCAGAGTGGGGCCACCATCGCCTGCTGGGATGGCACAGGGGGAAGAGCAGGGACACCCTGCACCTGCCCGATGCCAGGACAGAGGGAGCTCATCACTTTTCCTTTTCCCATCAGACCACCATCATGGAGAACCATACTGCATTCAATGAGCTGGGAGACAGACACAGGCACTGCGATGCCAGCGAGTGCCTTTTTCCAGGAGGCAGGCAGGAGGCAGAGGAGGAGGGGTAAGTTGCCAAAGCTGCACCCCAGGGCTCTGCAGGGCTTGAAGCACAAGGACCCAGGAGAAGAGCTCAGCCAGATAATCCCATGCTTTGGACACTTTTTCCTCACCTCCATGAACCCGTTTGCTTCCCCAGGCCCTGGGAACTGCTCCTGTGCTCCTCCTGTGCTGCCGAGGGTACCCCCAGGCACTGCTCTGGCCTGAGGGACATCATAACCAGCTGGGAATGTGATGGCTGTGCAGTCCTTGGCACAGGTAAAAGGCAAAGCAGCCTGCTGACCCTGGGCCTGGTGCCCCTGGGCCTGGCAACGGGTGTCCAGGGTTGGCTTGGCAGAGCCTGTCTGCTCCAGGAGGACTGGAGACACTGCTCTGGCCTATCTTATCCAGAGCCTGGAGCAGCCTTGACCCTCCTGCTTCCCCTTACAGCGTCCAGTTAAGACCCAGAGCTTGTTGATCTCATGAAGGACTCTTCTGACAACACCAAGGAATACGAGACCATCACCCCCAGTACAAGCCAACTCCATACAAACTGACAGGCAACATCGGAGGAGACTCTGAAATCCCTCTCACAAAAGACAAGCAGCTCCAGCCCTGACAGTCAGGTAACATCGGGGTCATCCCACAGCTGCTTCCCAGCAACTGAGGACAGCAGCTGCTCCAGCAGTCGGAGTCCTGACTGCAGGTGAAACCGCTCCCACCAGCAGTGTCAGACCCCAAATTCATCCAGCAGATCCTGAAGTCACCGTGACAGGAGCCGTGTTAGAGCACCCAGTGCTGGGAGCTCCACTCACCAGTGGGACGGTGAGACAGGGACCCACCGCTGACACGTCCCACGTCAGACAGGGAGGAGGAGCACCCGAAGGGAGGGAGCCAGGTGAGAGCAAAGTGCCCCTCCCGCAGCCTGGCAGAGGGGCTGTCAGGGCCAGGAGCAGTGGCATGGAGAGGCAGGAGCTGTCCAGACATCCCGGGGCTGGGACCCTCCTTTCCTCAGCAAGCAGGGCCCAGCTGGGGCAGGGGACACCTGCTGGGACACCCGTGCCCACAATGTCCCGTCCTCCCCAAGGCCTCCAGCCCTGCCCTTCAGCCAGCCAGGCAGGGACAGAGCAGCCCTTGGGGTCAATCCCGCAGGGAAGCTGCCCCAGCCCTGCAGAGGTGCCATGGTCTCTCTCCCCTCCAGCATGCCAGCTGTGTGGACAATCAGAGGCTGACCCGGACGTGTGGAGAAAAAATCCAGATGAATGGGCTCTCTTTCCACGAGTTCTGCCGGGTGAGTTGCTTCATGTTTTGACAGGCAGTCCCTGCCACTCTCTCCTCATCAGTACGTGTCGTTTTTTCTACAGGTTTTTGCCAGCCACCTTCATCTGCACAATGATGATCAAGTAGGATTCCAGGGCTTTCTCCCAAGGGATATTCTAGATGTAGTCTCCCGGGAAGCACAGAAGGTGAGAGCCTGAGAAGGGGAGGGAGATTTGTGCCAGGCGAGGTTTGCTGGAGCTTAGCCCAGACCCCAAGCAAGAAAACCCAGCCCTTCCAACCAGCTCTGGGACAAGGAGGAGGCCCTGAGGCTGCTGCTGATGGGGCTGCTCTGCTCTTTCCAGAGCTGCTGCATCTGTGGCCAGAGCGGGGCCACCATCGCCTGCTGGGAAACAGTCTGTGACCTGAGCTTCCACCTGCCCTGTGCCAAGCAGGGAGGCTGTGTCACCCAGTTCATTCCACCGTACAGGTACCTCCTGTCCCCTCCTTGCCACCACCAGGGAAGGGCCCAGCACTTCTCAGCTCACCCACCCCTTTTCCCCCCAGCTCCTACTGCCCCGCACACAGCCCAGAGCAGGCAGTGGAGGCGACTCCAGAGCCGGGCACAAACAGAGACATCCTGCAAGCGAAACCATTTCTGGCAGCAATATCAAAGCCCCATTACACAGAGCCAGTCCAGAAGTCATCGTGACAGGAGCCACGTGAGATCACCAAGGGCTGGGAGGTGCAACAGCGGCCAGGAAGAATCGAGGACATCCCAAAGGCAAAACCAGCAACGTCAGACTCCAAACTAATGCAGCCAATCTAGAAGTTGCCGTGACAGGAGCCGTGTGGCCGCCCCAAGTGCTGGGAGATGCACCCCCATCCAGGAAGCATGAAGAACATCACAGACGTGAAACCGGTTCTGTCAGCAACTTATCAAATCCCTTCAATAAATGTATAGGACTGCTTTTTAAAATATTTTTGTGTATTTGCAAAATTATGCAAATGGTACTTTCGATGTCGCAGCGTTTAGTAGATTGTTTCATCCTAATGTTTCACCTGACACATTGGAGGCTATTGCAAAGCCCAAGGCTCAGTAGTATCTTTGTGCAGGTTTCCCTTTCCTCCCCCTTGGCTTTTGGCACAGCTTTCCTTTCCTTCCTATTCTATGGTTTCCCCTTGGTGTTGCAAGGGAGAGGTTTGGAATGTTTTGCAATCCAGCGGTGCCACGGCCTTGATGCACTGAAGGCAGGGAAGCAGTGGCGGGGTGTTGGCAGCCCCGTCCTGTCCCTGCTGCCGGCGGCCCGGGGGCAGGAGCGCCCCGGCGGTGCCATGGCGGGTTCCCCTCAGGTGTGGGCAGCCGCAGCCCGGCTGTGCGGGGCGGCCCCGGCGGTGCCATGGCGGGTTCCCCTCAGGTGTGGGCAGCCGCAGCCCGGCTGTGCGGGGCGGTCCCGGCGGTGCCATGGCGGGTTCCCCTCAGGGCGGCCCCGCTGCCCGCGCACGGCGGTGTTGCCGGGGCAGCCCCGTCCCCCAGGCACATCTGTGCGCTGTGACCCAGCGGCGACCGCTTCCCGCTCTAAGAGCCCGCAGGAATGGCTGCCTGGCTCCAAAGTGCCCGCCGGGAGCGCGCTGGGATCGCAGGGGGAGCTCTGCCCGGGGCAGCCCCCGCACTCAGTCGCCCCGAGCCGTCCCGCCCTCCCCGCACACGGCGGCGCTTTGGGAACGGCCGCGGTCGGCGCTGGAGTGGCGGCGCTCGGGCACGAGGGAGCGCCGCGAGCCCGGGAAAAGCGTCGGGAACATTCTGGCACCGAGGGGAGCGCGGGCGCGGAACTCGGGCACCCAAATGATCGCGGGTCCCAGCGGGGGAGGGTCCCGCCCAACGGAGCGCAGGAGAGGACGGCGAGCGGCGAGTGCCGCGGGTTGGGCTTCGCTGCCCTGGAGGCAAAAACTGCACCGTGCGCCATCCAGAGGTTATCCATCGACCTTTCCCCAAACCTGCCGAGTGGGACAGGACATCAGAGCTGCGCCTTGCCCAGAGCCCAGGAAAGAAACCCCATCCCTTCCAACCAGCTCCAGGAAAAACATCCGGCTCCCAGCAGCTCCACAGAGGCTCCAGCACAGGAGCCTTGTCCCCCAGGCACATCTGTGGGCCGAGCCCTACCCAGAGCCCTGGGGCTGCCTGTGGAAGCCCCGAGGCTGCGGGATTTGCACGGGGTGGCCTTTAAAGGGCTCTCCCAACCCCAAGCCTTCTACCCTTCTACGGCTCTAATCTGCGCTGCAGTGTGGTGCTTACACAAGGGGCAGCTATGCCCTGTGCTGGATTAAAATCTGCCTGCCAGCCTGAATTCAGGCAGCGAGACAAAGACCCAGCTACCGGATTTTTTTGCTATTTTCTAGGTGCCTCTGTGCCCAAAGCTTCAGTCCGCCCAGGACTCGCTGGACGGCAGCAGAGCCTTGTGGTGCCTCAGCCACTCCTCCCAGTCCATATCATCAGCAAACGTGCTGAGGGTGCTCTCCGTCCCTTCTGCCAGGTCACTGGGCAACCGGTCAAAGGAGGCTGGCCCCAGCACTGAGCGCCGCGCTCACAACCCTCTGAGCTCTGCCATTCAGCCAGGTCTCAACCCCCTCAGTGTCCACTCATCTAAGCCACACTTGCTGAGCTGCCTGGGAGGGTGTTCTGGGAGGCAGGGTGAAAAGCCTTGCTGAAGTCATGGCAGACAACAGGCACTGCTCTCCCCTCATGTACCCAGCCAGTCACTCCAGCAGAGAAGGCTAGGAGACTGGTCAAGCATGATTTCCCCTTCCTTTTATTCCACAGGCTTAGAGATGACATGCAGCATGAGCTGTTCTGTCCCCTTTCTGGGGATGGAGGTGACACTGATGGGCCCATCATTTCCTGGGTCCATCTTGCTGCCCTTTTTGAAGACTGGAGTGATGTCGGCTGCCACAGTCCGTGGGGGGAAGGGAAATGGGACCGGGCACTGCAATAAGGGTTCTCGGCACAGTTGAGGTCTGGTGCAGCAATGCCACTTTATTTAGGGGAAACAAGGGTTTAAAGAAAGTAGGTTTGAGGGGTGGATTCTAACCTGGGGAGGCGCAAGAGATTGACAACTCAGGGAAAAGTGTGATAGGGAGACAGGGGAAAGGTGGGTGGAACTCTCGGGTCTCTGAGGGAATGGGCCAATGGTAGCTCTCCCTGCACTGCGGCAGGCTGTGACCAATCAGCGGCAGAGGAGCGGGAAAACTGGGGAGACAGGGTAACAAACAACTTTTGGAGGGAAAATCTGAGGGAGAAAGGGAGACAACATGGAGGTATGACAGAATTCATAAAATTTAACAATAAACTGGGGTGCATAAGAATTCATAAACACACAACAATAAACTGGGGAAAAACTGTCAGTCCGGTGGGTGAATTATTCAGTAAGCAACAGGTCCATTTAGATCCCATTTATGTTTTTCCAGGCAGCATATCTCTCCCATTCTGTCTTCTCATCCACCACAGTCGGCTTTCCTGCAGTCCTCAGGCACCTCTGCTGGGGAATCAGCGTCCCTGATGTGCTGGCAGTGTTCCCTGGGCCAGGGGCAGGAGCAGAGATCTGCCTTGGCCAGGGCCAGAGCCCTGGAGTGGCACTGCCTGAACAGCACTTTTTGTGCAACAGTGGCTGCCCAAGAGTCCTCAGTGGCTGCCCCAGGGCCTGGCATTTGACCCTGCGCTTGCTGGAGCAGCAGCCGCCCTGGCTCTGTGCTTACCGAGGGCTCGGGACCCGCCTCGGAACCTCGGTTACCAAGGGGCTGCCTCACAGTGGGGGGGGTGGGCTGGGGCCATCCCTGCCCGTATTTCAGGTGCATGATGCTGATGTCACAGTGGCCACTGTGACCCGTGAGGTCAAGGGCACAAAAACGGGACTCTGGGCTCAGGCCCAGTGTCAGTGTTACCTGATCACGAGAGGAGAAGGAAGAGGAGGGACAGCCCCCCTTTTGCAAACGCCTCTCGCTTCTTTTGCACAGAGAGTGTAGGAGCACCTGGAGGAGACCTCGGTGTTCCTCAACCAGACGACAGGAAGAGACGGCAGAGAGAGACCAGGCTCACACAGGGCTGACCAGCGAGTCAGGGGGCTCTACGCCTCAGGGCTCTGGCCCTGTGTTGCAGACTCGTCTCACTTCTGCCTCAGAACCAGTGTAGGAGCACCTGGAGGAGACCTAGGTGTTCCTCAACCAGACGACAGGAAGAGACAGCAGAGAGAGACCAGGCTCACACAGGGCTGACCAGCGAGTCAGGGGGCTCTACGCCTCAGGGCTCTGGCCCTGTGTTGCAAACTCGTCTCACTTCTGCCTCAGAACCAGTGGAGGAGCACCTGAAGGAGACCTCGGTGTTCCAAGGATAGAGACCCACCACTGACAGTCACCATGTCAGACAGGGAGGAGGAGGCCCCTGAAGGGAGAGAGCCAGGTGAGAGCAAAGTGCCCCTCCCTCAGCCTGGCAGAGGGGCTGTCAGGGCGGGCAGTACAGGTGCCATGCCCGGGGCCATTGTCTCTCTCCCCTCCAGAATGCCTGCTGTGTCAGAGATCAGATGCTGACCCGGACATATGTGGAGATAAAATCCAGAAACATGGGATCTGTGCCCACGTGTTCTGCCTGGTGAGTTGCTCCGTGGGCTCCCTCCACTTTTTGACAGGCAGTCCCTGCCACTCTCTGCTCATCAGTGCATGTCCTTTTCCTGCAGTATTTTGCCAGCATCCTTGATCAGCAAGAGAATGAACGAGTAGGACTTCAGGGCTTTCTCCCAAGGGATATCCTACATGCAGTCAACCGAGCGGCACAGACGGTGAGAGCCTGACAAGAGCAGGGAAATCTGTGCCAGGCGGGGTTTGCTGGAGCTTAGCCCAGACCCCAAGCAAGAAAGCCCAGCCCTTCCAACCAGCTCTGGGACAAGGAGGAGGCCCTGAGGCTGCTGCTGATGGGGCTGCTCTGCTCTTTCCAGAGCTGCTGCATCTGTGGCCAGAGTGGAGCCACCATCTCCTGCTGTGAAACAGACTGTGACCTGAGCTTTCACCTGCCCTGTGCCAAGCAGGGAGGCTGTGTCACCCAGTTCATTACACCGTACAGGTACCTCCTGTCCCCTCCTTGCCACCACCAGGGAAGGGCCCAGCACTTCTCAGCTCACCCACCCCTTTTCCCCCCAGCTCCTACTGCCCCGCACACAGCCCACAGCAGGCAGTGGAGGCGACTCCAGAGCCGGGCACCGAATGCCTCATCTGCATGGAGCCTGTGGAGGACAGAAAGACCTTTAACACCATGGTGTGCCCAGCCTGTAAAACCACCTGGTTCCACAGGGACTGCATTCAAGTAGGAGTGGTTCCCTAACCCGAGGGACACAGCAGGGGCTCAGCAGCACCAGGGCCTCACTCTCACTACTTGTGTTTGTCCTGCAGGGACAGGCTCTGCGCTCTGGATTTTACTCCTTCCAGTGCCCCATCTGCAGAAACAGGCCGGCATTTCTCGGGGAGATGTTCACCATGGGGATCCGAATCCCCTTCAGGTTGGTGTCCTTCTGCCTGGCTCACAACACAGGGGGTGCAAGTGCTGTGCCGTGCCAGGGCCTGCCCCAGCAGTCCTGGCCCTGCCCTGTTCCATGAGTCCCAGGTTCAGCTTCCCGCAGGAGCTGGAAATGGCACAGGGGGAAGAGGAGGGACACCCTGCACCTGCCCGATGCCGGGGCAGAGGGAGCTCATCAGTTTTCCTTTTCCATCAGACCACCAACATGGGAGGAGAATGATGCGTTCGCCGAGCTGTTAGACAGACACAGGCGCTGTGATGCCAGTGAGTGCTTTTATCCAAGAGGCAGGCAGGAGGCAGAGGAACAGGGGTAAGTTGCTGCAGCTGCATCCTGGGGCTCTGCAGGGCTTGAAGCAGAAGGACCCAAGAGAAGAGCTCAGCCAGATAATCCCATGCTTTGGACACTTTGTCCTCACCTCCATGAACCTGATTGCTTTTCCAGGCCCTGGGAACTGCTCCTGTGCTCCTCCTGTGCTGCCGAGGGCACTCACAGATACTGCTCTAGTGTGCGGAACACCATAACCGGCTGGGAATGTGACAACTGTGCTCGCCAGAGCAGCCGCAGACGCCGTGGCACGACAGTCTGCATGGACAACTGTGATTGTGACAGCTGTGCTGAGAACTTCACATGTAAGAAGCAAAGCACCTGAATGGCCCTGGGTCAGGTGCCCCTGGGCCTGGCAATGCGTGCCCAGGGTGGTCTTGGCAGAGCCTGTCAGCTCCAGGAGGGCTGGGGGCGCTGCTCTGGCTTATTCTGCCTTGGGCCTGGGGCGGTCTTGACCTTCCTTGCTTCCCCTTACAGCCTCCAGTGAATTCTCAATCCTTGCTAGACTCATGGAGGAGTCTCCTGCTGTGTCAACAGAAGACGAGACCATCAACCCCAGCACCAGCCAACAGGCAGCATCAGAGCAGTCTCTGGAATCTCCCTCAGAGGAGACGAGCAGCCCCAGCCTCTATAGTCGGGTAACATCAAGGCCATTCCACAGCAACATCCCAGAAACTGAGGACAGCAGCTGCTCTCGCAGTCGGAGGCCTGACCGCCGGCAAAACCGCACCCGCCGGCAAAGTCGGCCCCAAAATCCACATCGGTCCAGAAGTCCCCTGGACAGGAGCCATGTGCCGGAACCAACTGCTGCGAGGTGCAGGCCCAGGGAGAGACAATCAGGGCCATCCTGCAGGCGAAGACGCTCCCGCCGGCAAAGTCGTCCCCAAAATCCACACCTTCGGTACCCGAGTCCCTATGACAGGAGATGTTCACCACACCTCCGGTCCCCGAGTCCCCATGACAGGATTTGTTTGCCACCACCACCGAGTCCTCGGAGGCGCAGCCGCAGCGAGGAGGCTTCAGAGACATCCAGCAACCGAAACCGCTCCCGCCAGCAACGTCGGCCCCAAAATCCACACCTTCGGTCCAGAAGTCGACGTCACAGGAGCCATGTGAGAACACCAAGGGATGGGAGCTGCACCTCCACCCAGGAAGCATCAGAGACATCCCGCAGCCGAAACCGCTCCCGCCAGCAACGTCGGCTGCAAAATCCACGCCTTCGGTCCAGAAGTCGCCGTGACAGGAGCCATGTCCCAACACCAAGTACTGGGAGGCGCAGGCCCAGCCAGGAAGAATCGGGGACATCCCGCAGGCGAAATAGCTCCCGCCGCCAAAGTCGGACCTCAAATACATCTGGCCGGTCCAGAAGTCCCCTTGACAGGAACCGCACGCCAGCACCGAGTGCTGGCAGGCGAAACTCAAGGGAGACACCTGCCAGGACTTCCCAAAGACAACAGCACTCCCGCCAGCAGCGTCGGACCTCAGATTCATCCAGCAGATCCAGAAGTCGCCGTGATGGGAGGCGTGATAGAGCACCCAGTGCTGGGAGCCCCGCTCACCGCTCAGACGGTGAGACAGGGACTCCCCACTGATGGGTTACATGTCAGAGAGGAAGGAGGAGGCCCCCGAAGGGAGAGAGCCAGGTGAGAGCAAAGTGCCCCTCCCTCAGCCTGGCAGAGGGGCTGTCAGGGCAGGCAGTACAAGTGCCATGCCCGGGGCCATTGTCTCTCTCCCCTCCAGCATGCCTGCTGTGTCGGAGATCAGATGCTGACCCGGACATCTGCGGGGAAAATCTCCAGATAAATGGGCTCTGTGCCCACGAGTTCTGCCTGGTGAGTTGCTTCATGAGCTCCCTCCATGTTTTGACAGGCAGTCCCTGCCACTCTCTCCTCATCAGTACGTGTCCTTTTTTTCTACAGTTTTTTGCCAGCCACCTTCCTCTGCACAATGATGATCCAGTAGGATTCCAGGGCTTTCTCCCAAGGGATATCCTAGATGTAGTCTCCCGGGAAGAACAGAAGGTGAGAGCCTGAGAAGAGCAGGGAGATTTGTGCCAGGCAAGGTTTGCTGGAGCTTAGCCCAGACCCCAAGCAAGAAAGCCCAGCCCTTCCAACCAGCTCTGGGACAAGGAGGAGGCCCTGAGGCTGCTGCTGATGGGGCTGCTCTGCTCTTTCCAGAGCTGCTGCATCTGTGGCCAGAGCGGGGCCACCATCGCCTGCTGGGATGGCACAGGGGGAAGAGCAGGGACACCCTGCACCTGCCCGATGCCAGGGCAGAGGGAGCTCATCAGTTTTCCTTTTCCCATCAGACCACCATCATGGAGAACCATACTGCATTCAATGAGCTGGGAGACAGACACAGGCACTGCGATGCCAGCGAGTGCCTTTTTCCAGGAGGCAGGCAGGAGGCAGAGGAGGAGGGGTAAGTTGCCAAAGGTGCACCCCAGGGCTCTGCAGGGCTTGAAGCACAAGGACCCAGGAGAAGAGCTCAGCCAGATAATCCCATGCTTTGGACACTTTTTCCTCACCTCCATGAACCCGTTTGCTTCCCCAGGCCCTGGGAACTGCTCCTGTGCTCCTCCTGTGCTGCCGAGGCACCCCCAGGCACTGCTCTGGCCTGAGGGACATCATAACCAGCTGGGAATGTGATGGCTGTGCAGTCCTGGGCACAGGTAAAAGGCAAAGCAGCCTGCTGACCCTGGGCCTGGTGCCCCTGGGCCTGGCAACGGGTGTCCAGGGTTGGCTTGGCAGAGCCTGTCTGCTCCAGGAGGACTGGAGACACTGCTCTGGCCTATCTTATCCAGAGCCTGGAGCAGCCTTGACCCTCCTGCTCCCCTTACAGCGTCCAGTTAAGACCCAGAGCTTTTGCTCTCATGAAGGACTCTTCTGACAACACCAAGGAATACGAGACCATCACCCCCAGTACAAGCCAACTCCATACAAACTGACAGGCAACATCGGAGGAGACTCTGAAATCCCTCTCACAAAAGACAAGCAGCTCCAGTCCTGACAGTCAGGTAACATCGGGGTCATCCCACAGCTGCTTCCCAGCAACTGAGGACAGCAGCTGCTCCAGCAGTCGGAGTCCTGACTGCAGGTGAAACCGCTCCCACCAGCAGTGTCAGACCCCAAATTCATCCAGCAGATCCTGAAGTCACCGTGACAGGAGCCGTGTTAGAGCACCCAGTGCTGGGAGCTCCACTCACCAGTGGGACGGTGAGACAGGGACCCACCGCTGACACGTCCCACGTCAGACAGGGAGGAGGAGCACCCGAAGGGAGGGAGCCAGGTGAGAGCAAAGTGCCCCTCCCTCAGCCTGGCAGAGGGGCTGTCGGGGCGGCCAGCGTGGGGCCAGGAGCAGTGGCACGGGGCGGCATGAGCTGTCCAGACATCCCGGGGCTGGGACCCTCCTTTCCTCAGCAAGCAGGGCCCAGCTGGGGCAGGGGACACCTGCTGGGACACCCGTGCCCACAATGTCCCGTCCTCCCCAAGGCCTCCAGCCCTGCCCTTCAGCCAGCCAGGCAGGGACAGAGCAGCCCTGGGGGTCAATCCTGCAGGGAAGCTGCCCCAGCCCTGCAGAGGTGCCATGATCTCTCTCCCCTCCAGCATGCCAGCTGTGTGGACGATCAGAGGCTGACCCGGACGTGTGGAGAAAAAATCCAGATGAATGGGCTCTCTTTCCACAAGTTCTGCCGGGTGAGTTGCTTCATGTTTTGACAGGCAGTCCCTGCCACTCTCTCCTCATCAGTGCGTGTCCTTTTTTCTACAGGTTTTGCCAGCCACCTTCCTCTGCACAATGATGATCAAGTAGGATTCCAGGGCTTTCTCCCAAGGGATATCCAAGATGTAGTCTCCCGGGAAGCACAGAAGGTGACAGCCTGAGAAGGGGAGGGAGATTTGTGCCACTGCCCAGACCCCAAGCAAGAAAGCCCAACCCTTCCAACCAGCTCTGGGACAAGGAGGAGGCCCTGAGGCTGCTGCTGATGGGGCTGCTCTGCTCTTTCCAGAGCTGCTGCATCTGTGGCCAGAGCGGGGCCACCATCTCCTGCTGGGAAACAGTCTGTGACCTGAGCTTCCACCTGCCCTGTGCCAAGCAGGGAGGCTGTTTCACCCAGTTCATTCCACCGTACAGGTACCTCCTGTCCCCTCCTTGCCACCACCAGGGAAGGGCCCAGCACTTCTCACCTCACCCACCCCTTTTCCCCCCAGCTCCTACTGCCCCGCACACAGCCCAGAGCAGGCAGTGGAGGCGACTCCAGAGCCGGGCACAAACAGAGACATCCTGCAAGCGAAACCATTTCTGGCAGCAATATCAGAGCCCCAATACACAGAGCCAGTCCAGAAGTCATCGTGACAGGAGCCACGTGAGATCACCAAGGGCTGGGAGGTGCAACAGCGGCCAGGAAGAATCGAGGACATCCCAAAGGCAAAACCAGCAACGTCAGACTCCAAATTAATGCAGCCAATCTAGAAGTTGCCGTGACAGGAGCCGTGTGGCCGCCCCAAGTGCTGGGAGATGCACCCCCATCCAGGAAGCATGAAGAAGATCACAGACGTGAAACCGGTTCTGTCAGCAACTTATCAAATCACTTCAATAAATGTATAGGACTGCTTTTTAAAATATTTTTGTGTATTTGCAAAATTATGCAAATGGCACTTTCGATGTCGCAGTGTTTAGTAGATTGTTTCATCCTAATGTTTCACCTGACACATTGGAGGCTATTGCAAAGCCCAAGGCTCAGTAGTATCTTTGTGCAGGTTTCCCTTTCCTCCCCCTTGGCTTTTGGCACAGCTTTCCTTTCCTTCCTATTCTATGGTTTCCCCTTGGTGTTGCAAGGGAGAGGTTTGGAATGTTTTGCAATCCAGCGGTGCCACGGCCTTGATGCACTGAAGGCAGGGAAGCAGTGGCGGGGTGTTGGCAGCCCCGTCCTGTCCCTGCTGCCGGCGGCCCGGGGGCAGGAGCGCCCCGGCGGTGCCATGGCGGGTTCCCCTCAGGTGTGGGCAGTCGCAGCCCGGCTGTGCGGGGCGGCCCCGGCGGTGCCATGGCGGGTTCCCCTCAGGTGTGGGCAGCCGCAGCCCGGCTGTGCGGGGCGGCCCCGGCGGTGCCATGGCGGGTTCCCCTCAGGTGTGGGCAGCCGCAGCCCGGCTGTGCGGGGCGGTCCCGGCGGTGCCATGGCGGGTTCCCCTCAGGGCGGCCCCGCTGCCCGCGCACGGCGGTGTTGCCGGGGCAGCCCCGTCCCCCAGGCACATCTGTGGGCTGTGACCCAGCGGCGACCGCTTCCCGCTCTAAGAGCCCGCAGGAATGGCTGCCTGGCTCCAAAGTGCCCGCCGGGAGCGCGCTGGGATCGCAGGGGGAGCTCTGCCCGGGGCAGCCCCCGCACTCAGTCGCCCCGAGCCGTCCCGCCCTCCCCGCACACGGCGGCGCTTTGGGAACGGCCGCGGTCGGCGCTGGAGTGGCGGCGCTCGGGCACGAGGGAGCGCCGCGAGCCCGGGAAAAGCGTCGGGAACATTCTGGCACCGAGGGGAGCGCGGGCGCGGAACTCGGGCACCCAAATGATCGCGGGTCCCAGCGGGGGAGGGTCCCGGGCAATGGAGCGCAGGAGAGGACGGCGAGCGGCGAGTGCCGCGGGTTGGGCTTCGCTGCCCTGGAGGCAAAAACTGCACCGTGCGCCATCCAGAGGTTATCCATCGACCTTTCCCCAAACCTGCCGAGTGGGACAGGACATCAGAGCTGCGCCTTGCCCAGAGCCCAGGAAAGAAACCCCATCCCTTCCAACCAGCTCCAGGAAAAACATCCGGCTCCCAGCAGCTCCACAGAGGCTCCAGCACAGGAGCCTTGTCCCCCAGGCACATCTGTGGGCCGAGCCCTACCCAGAGCCCTGGGGCTGCCTGTGGAAGCCCCGAGGCTGCGGGATTTGCACGGGGTGGCCTTTAAAGGGCTCTCCCAACCCCAAGCCTTCTACCCTTCTACGGCTCTAATCTGCGCTGCAGTGTGGTGCTTACACAAGGGGCAGCTATGCCCTGTGCTGGATTAAAATCTGCCTGCCAGCCTGAATTCAGGCAGCGAGACAAAGACCCAGCTACCGGATTTTTTTGCTATTTTCTAGGTGCCTCTGTGCCCAAAGCTTCAGTCCGCCCAGGACTCGCTGGACGGCAGCAGAGCCTTGTGGTGCCTCAGCCACTCCTCCCAGTCCATATCATCAGCAAACGTGCTGAGGGTGCTCTCCGTCCCTTCTGCCAGGTCACCGGGCAACCGCTCAAACGAGGCTGGCCCCAGCACTGAGCGCCGCGCTCGCAACCCTCTGAGCTCTGCCATTCAGCCAGGTCTCAACCCCCTCAGTGTCCACTCATCTAAGCCACACTTGCTGAGCTGCCTGGGAGGGTGTTCTGGGAGGCAGGGTGAAAAGCCTTGCTGAAGTCATGGCAGACAACAGGCACTGCTCTCCCCTCATGTACCCAGCCAGTCACTCCAGCAGAGAAGGCTAGGAGACTGGTCAAGCATGATTTCCCCTTCCTTTTATTCCACAGGCTTAGAGATGACATGCAGCATGAGCTGTTCTGTCCCCTTTCTGGGGATGGAGGTGACACTGATGGGCCCATCATTTCCTGGGTCCATCTTGCTGCCCTTTTTGAAGACTGGAGTGATGTCAGCTTTCCTGCAGTCCTCAGGCACCTCTGCTGGGGAATCAGCATCCCTGATGTGCTGGCAGTGTTCCCTGGGCCAGGGGCAGGAGCAGAGATCTGCCTTGGCCAGGGCCGGAGCCCTGGAGTGGCACTGCCTGAACAGCACTTTTTGTGCAACAGTGGCTGCCCAAGAGTCCTCGGTGGCTGCCCCAGGGCCTGGCATTTGACCCTGCGCTTGCTGCAGCAGCAGCCGCCCCGGCTCTGTGCTTACCGAGGGCTCGGGACCCGCCTCGGAACCTCGGTTACCAAGGGGCTGCCTCACAGTGGGGGGGGTGGGCTGGGGCCATCCCTGCCCGTATTTCAGGTGCATGATGCTGATGTCACAGTGGCCACTGTGACCCGTGAGGTCAAGGGCACAAAAACGGGACTCTGGGCTCAGGCCCAGTGTCAGTGTTACCTGATCACGAGAGGAGAAGGAAGAGGAGGGACAGCCCCCCTTTTGCAAACGCCTCTCGCTTCTTTTGCACAGAGAGTGTAGGAGCACCTGGAGGAGACCTCGGTGTTCCTCAACCAGACGACAGGAAGAGACAGCAGAGAGAGACCAGGCTCACACAGGGCTGACCAGCGAGTCAGGGGGCTCTACGCCTCAGGGCTCTGGCCCTGTGTTGCAGACTCGTCTCACATCTGCCTCAGAACCAGTGGAGGAGCACCTGAAGGAGACCTCGGTGTTCCAAGGATAGAGACCCACCACTGACAGTCATCATGTCACACAGGGAGCAGGCGGCCCCCAGAGGGAGGGAGCCAGGTGAGAGCAAAGTGCCCCTCCCTCAGCCTGGCAGAGGGGCTGTCAGGGCGGGCAGTACAGGTGCCATGCCCGGGCCATTGTCTCTCTCCCCTCCAGCATGCCTGCTGTGTCGGCAATCAGATGCTGACTCGGACATCTGCGGAGAAAAACTCTTCATACATGGGTTCTGTGCCCACGAGAACTGCCTGGTGAGTTGCTCTGTGGGCTCCCTCCACTTTTTGACAGGCAGTCCCTGCCACTCTCTGCTCATCAGTGAGTGGCATTTTCCTGCAGTATTTTGCCAACAACTTTCCTGACCGCCCGATTCATCGAAGAGGACTCTGGTGTCTTCACTCATGGGAGATCCGAGATGTAGTCTCCCAGGCAGCAGAGCAGGTAAGAGGCTGACTAGAGCAGGGAGATTTGTGCCAGGCGAGGTTTGCTGGAGCTTAGCTTAGACCCCAGGCAAGAAAACCCAGCCCTTCCAACCAGCTCTGGGATAAGGAGGAGGCCCTGAGGCTGCTGCTGATGGGGCTGCTCTGCTCTTTCCAGAGCTGCAGCATCTGTGGCCAAATCGGGGCCACCATTTACTGCTGTAGAAGACACTGTGATGTGAGCTTCCACCTGCCCTGTGCCAGGCAGGGAGGCTGTGTCACCCAGTTCTGCAGACCATTCAGGTACCTCCTGTCCCCTCCTTACCACCACCAGGGAAGGGCCCAGCACTTCTCACCTCACCCACCCCTTTTTCCCCCCAGGGCCTACTGCGCTGCACACAGGCCAGAGCAGGCAGTGGAGGCGACTCCAGAGCCGGGCACCGAATGCCTCATCTGCATGGAGCCTGTGGAGGACAGAAAGACCTTCAACACCATGGTGTGCCCAGCCTGCAAAAGTGCCTGGTTCCACAGGGACTGCATCCAAGTAGGAGTGGTTCTGTCACCTCTGGGGGCACAGCAGGGGCTCAGCAGCACCAGGGCCTCACTCTGGCTGTTGTGTTTCTCCTGCAGGGACAGGCTCTGCATGCTGGTTATTCCTCCTTCCAGTGCCCCCTCTGCAGAAATGATGACGCATTTCGCAAGGATCTGCTCACCATGGGGATCCGAATCCCCCTCAGGTTGGTGTCCTTCTGCCTGGCTCACAACACAGGGGGTGCAAGTGCTGTGCCGTGCCAGGGCCTGCCCCAGCAGTCCTGGCCCTGCCCTGTTCCGTGAGTCCCGGGTTCAGCTTCCCGCAGGAGCTGGAAATGGCACAGGGGGAAGAGCAGGGACACCCTGCACCTGCCCGATGCCAGGGCAGAGGGAGCTCATCAGTTTTCCTTTTCCCATCAGACCACCAACATGGGAGGGCTTTAATGCATTTGATGAGCTGGGAGACAGACACAGGCGCTGTGATGCCAGTGAGTGCCTTTTTCCAGGAGGCAGGCAGGAGGCAGAGGGACAGGGGTAAGTTGCCAAAGCTGCATCCTGGGGCTCTGCAGGGCTAGAAGCAGAAGGACCCAGAAGAGCTCAGCCAGATACTCCCACGCTTTGGAGACTTTGTCCTCACCTCCATGAACCTGTTTGCTTCCCCAGGCCCTGGGAACTGCTCCTGTGCTCCTCCTGTGCTGCCGAGGGCACCCACAGACACTGCTCTGGCCTGAGGAGCAGTATAACCAGCTGGGAATGTGATGGCTGTGCTGGCCTGGGCACATGTAAGAGGCAAAGCACCCTGTTGACCCTGGGCCTGGTGCCCCTGGGCATGGCAGTGGGTGCTCAGGGTGGGTTTGGCGGAGCCTGTCTGCTCCAGGAGGGCTGGAGACACTGCTCTGGCCTATCCTGCCCCAGGTCTGGGGTGGCCTTGACATTCCTGCTTCCCCTCACAGCCTCCCGAGTTGACTCCCGGCTTCCTGGTGTCAGCATGGCCAGGCAGTCAGGACTGGAGCCTTGTGATGGCTCCAGGGAACCCCAGACCACCAGCACCAACGCAGGCATCCTCGTGCTACCAGGGCTGTCTCCCAGTTCTGCACCACTGGAGACCATCAGCCCCAGCACCAGCGCCCAGGTGCCAGCCCCTGGATCTTCAGCACCACAGACCAGCCACCGCCGTACCAACCGACAGACAACATGGGAGCAGCCTCTGCAAACTCCCTCACAGGAGACGAGCAGCTCCAGCCCTGAGAGTCAAGTAACATCGGGGTCATCCCAGAGCACCTTCACAGAAACCGAGGACAGCAGCAGCTCCAGCAGTCGGGGGCCTGACCGCCGGCAAAACCACCCCCGCCAGCAACATCGGGCCCAAAATCCACACTTTCGGTCCAGAAGTCCCCTGGACAGGACCCATGAGCCATCACCAAGTCCTGGGAGGCGCAGGCCCAGGCAGAGACCATCGGGGACATCCCGCAGGCGAAACCGCTCCCGCCTGCAACGTGAGACCCCAAATCCATCCGGCCGGTCCAGAAGTCGCCACGACAGGAGCCAGGGGAGAGCACCCAGTGCTGGGAGGAGCAGCCGCAGCCGGGAGACATCAAGGACATCCCGAACACAAAATCACTCCCGCCAACAACATCAGACCCCAAATGCATCCGGCCGGTCCAGAAGTCGCCGTGTCAGAAACTGTGTGAGAGCACCAAGTGCTGGGAGCCGCATCCCCAGCCAGGAAGCATCAGGGACATCCCGCAGGCGAAACCGCTCCCGCCGGCAACGTCAGACCCCAAATCCATCCGGCCGGTCCAGAAGTCCCCTTGACAGGAACCGCACGCCAGCACCGAGTGCTGGGAGGCGAAACTCAAGGGAGACAGCAGCCAGGACTTCCCAAAGACAACAGCACTCCCGCCAGCAGCGTCGGACGCCAAACTCATACAGCAGATCCAGAAGTCCCCACGACAGGAGCCGTGTTAGAGCACCCAGTACTGCCAGGCGCACTCACCGGTGGGACGGTGAGACACGGACCCACCACTGACACGTCCCACGTCAGACAGGGAGGAGGAGGCCCGGAAGGGAGAGAGCCAGGTGAGAGCAAAGTGCCCCTCCCTCAGCCTGGCAGAGGGGCTGTCGGGGCGGGCAGTACAGATGCCATGCCCGGGGCCATTGTCTCTCTCCCCTCCAGCATGACTGCTCTGTCAACAATCAGAGGCTGACCCGGACATCTGTGGGGAGAAAATGCAGAAACATGGGATCTGTTTCCACGTGTTCTGCCTGGTGAGTTGCTCTCTGGGCTCCCTCCATGTTTTGACAGGCAGTCCCTGCCACTCTCTGCTCATCAGTGAGTTTCATTTTCCTGCAGTTTTTTGCCAGCCACCTTCCTCTGCACAATGATGATCAAGTACAACTCCAGGGCTTTCTCCCAAGGGATATCCTACATGCAGTCAACCGAGCTGCACAGAAGGTGAGAGCCTGAGAAGAGCAGGGAGATTTGTGCCAGGCGAGGTTTGCTGGAGCTTAGCCCAGACCCCAAGCAAGAAAGCCCAGCCCTTCCAACCAGCTCTGGGACAAGGAGGAGGCCCTGAGGCTGCAGCTGATGGGGCTGCTCTGCTCTTTCCAGAGCTGCTGCATCTGTGGCCAGAACGGGGCCACCATCGCCTGCTGGGATGGCACAGCGGGAAGAGCAGGGACACCCTGCACCTGCCCGATGCCAGGGCAGAGGGAGCTCATCACTTTTCCTTTTCCCATCAGACCACCAACATGGGAGGGCTTTAATGCATTTGCCCAGCTAGGAGACAGACACAGGCACTGCGATGCCAGCGAGTGCCTTTTTCCAGGAGGCAGGCAGGAGGCAGAGGAGGAGGGGTAAGTTGCCAAAGGTGCACCCCAGGGCTCTGCAGGGCTAGAAGCACAAGGACCCAGGAGAAGAGCTCAGTCAGATAATCCCACGCTTTGGACACTTTGTCCTCACCTCCATGAACCTGATTGCTTTTCCAGGCCCTGGGAACTGCTCCTGTGCTCCTCCTGTGCTGCCGAGGGCAGCTGGGAATGTGATGGCTGTGCAGTCCTGGGCACAGGTAAAAGGCAAAGCACCCTGCTGACCCTGGGCCTGGTGCCCCTGGGCCTGGAAAGGGGTGTCCAGGGTTGGCTTGGCAGAGCCTGTCTGCTCCAGGAGGACTGGAGACACTGCTCTGGCCTATCTTATCCAGAGCCTGGAGCAGCCTTGACCCTCCTGCTCCCCTTACAGCGTCCAGTTAAGACCCAGAGCTTTTGCTCTCATGAAGGACTCTTCTGACAACTTCAAGGAATACGAGACCATCACCCCCAGTACGAGCAAACTCCATACAAACTGACAGGCAACATCGGAGGAGACTCTGAAATCCCTCTCACAAAAGACAAGCAGCTCCAGCCCTGACAGTCAGGTAACATTGGGGTCATCCCACAGCTGCTTCCCAGCAACTGAGCACAGCAGCTGCTCCAGCAGTTGGAGTCCTGACTGCAGGTGAAACCGCTCCCACCAGCAGTGTCAGACCCCAAATTCATCCAGCAGATCCTGAAGTCACCGTGACAGGAGCCGTGTTAGAGCACCCAGTGCTGGGAGCTCCACTCACCAGTGGGACGGTGAGACAGGGACCCACCGCTGACACGTCCCACGTCAGACAGGGAGGAGGAGCACCCGAAGGGAGGGAGCCAGGTGAGAGCAAAGTGCCCCTCCCTCAGCCTGGCAGAGGGGCTGTCGGGGCCAGGAGCAGTGGCACGGAGAGGCAGGAGCTGTCCAGGCATCCCGGGGCTGGGACCCTCCTTTCCTCAGCAAGCAGGGCCCAGCTGGGGCAGGGGACACCTGCTGGGACACCCGTGCCCACAATGTCCCGTCCTCCCCAAGGCCTCCAGCCCTGCCCTTCAGCCAGCCAGGCAGGGACAGAGCAGCCCTTGGGGTCAATCCTGCAGGGAAGCTGCCCCAGCCCTGCAGAGGTGCCATGATCTCTCTCCCCTCCAGCATGCCAGCTGTGTGGACGATCAGAGGCTGACCCGGACGTGTGGAGAAAAAATCCAGATGAATGGGCTCTCTTTCCACGAGTTCTGCCGGGTGAGTTGCTTCATGTTTTGACAGGCAGTCCCTGCCACTCTCTCCTCATCAGTGCGTGTCCTTTTTTCTACAGGTTTTGCCAGCCACCTTCCTCTGCACAATGATGATCAAGTAGGATTCCAGGGCTTTCTCCCAAGGGATATCCAAGATGTAGTCTCCCGGGAAGCACAGAAGGTGACAGCCTGAGAAGAGCAGGGAGATTTGTGCCACTGCCCAGACCCCAAGCAAGAAAGCCCAGCCCTTCCAACCAGCTCTGGGACAAGGAGGAGGCCCTGAGGCTGCTGCTGATGGGGCTGCTCTGCTCTTTCCAGAGCTGCTGCATCTGTGGCCAGAGCGGGGCCACCATCTCCTGCTGGGAAACAGTCTGTGACCTGAGCTTCCACCTGCCCTGTGCCAAGCAGGGAGGCTGTTTCACCCAGTTCATTCCACCATACAGGTACCTCCTGTCCCCTCCTTGCCACCACCAGGGAAGGGCCCAGCACTTCTCAGCTCACCCACCCCTTTTCCCCCCAGCTCCTACTGCCCCGCACACAGCCCAGAGCAGGCAGTGGAGGCGACTCCAGAGCCGGGCACAAACAGAGACATCCTGCAAGCGAAACCACTTCTGGCAGCAATATCAGAGCCCCAATACACAGAGCCAGTCCAGAAGTCATCGTGACAGGAGCCACGTGAGATCACCAAGGGCTGAGAGGTGCAACAGCGGCCAGGAAGAATCGAGGACATCCCAAAGGCAAAACCAGCAACGTCAGACTCCAAACTAATGCAGCCAATCTAGAAGTTGCCGTGACAGGAGCCGTGTGGCCGCCCCAAGTGCTGGGAGATGCACCCCCATCCAGGAAGCATGAAGAACATCACAGATGTGAAACCGGTTCTGTCAGCAACTTGTCAAATCCCTTCAATAAATGTATAGGACTGCTTTTTAAAATATTTTTGTGTATTTGCAAAATTATGCAAATGGCACTTTCGATGTCGCAGCGTTTAGTAGATTGTTTCATCCTAATGTTTCACCTGACACATTGGAGGCTATTGCAAAGCCCAAGGCTCAGTAGTATCTTTGTGCAGGTTTCCCTTTCCTCCCCCTTGGCTTTTGGCACAGCTTTCCTTTCCTTCCTATTCTATGGTTTCCCCTTGGTGTTGCAAGGGAGAGGTTTGGAATGTTTTGCAATCCAGCGGTGCCACCGCCTTGATGCACTGAGGGCAGGGAAGCAGTGGCGGGGTGTTGGCAGCCCCGTCCTGTCCCTGCTGCCGGCAGCCCCGTCCTGTCCCTGCTGCCGGCAGCCCCGTCCTGTCCCTGCTGCCGGCAGCCCCGTCCTGTCCCTGCTGCCGGCAGCCCCGTCCTGTCCCTGCTGCCGGCGGCCCGGGGGCAGGAGCGCCCCGGCGGTGCCATGGCGGGTTCCCCTCAGGTGTGGGCAGTCGCAGCCCGGCTGTGCGGGGCGGCCCCGGCGGTGCCATGGCGGGTTCCCCTCAGGTGTGGGCAGCCGCAGCCCGGCTGTGCGGGGCGGCCCCGGCGGTGCCATGGCGGGTTCCCCTCAGGTGTGGGCAGCCGCAGCCCGGCTGTGCGGGGCGGTCCCGGCGGTGCCATGGCGGGTTCCCCTCAGGTGTGGGCAGCCGCAGCCCGGCTGTGCGGGGCGGCCCCAGCGGTGCCATGGCGGGTTCCCCTCAGGGCGGCCCCGCTGCCCGCGCACGGCGGTGTTGCCGGGGCAGCCCCGTCCCCCAGGCACATCTGTGCGCTGTGACCCAGCGGCGACCGCTTCCCGCTCTAAGAGCCCGCAGGAATGGCTGCCTGGCTCCAAAGTGCCCGCCGGGAGCGCGCTGGGATCGCAGGGGGAGCTCTGCCCGGGGCAGCCCCCGCACTCAGTCGCCCCGAGCCGTCCCGCCCTCCCCGCACACGGCGGCGCTTTGGGAACAGCCGCGGTCGGCGCTGGAGTGGCGGCGCTCGGGCACGAGCAGAATGTCCCACAATGGTCTGGGTTGGAAGGGACCTTAAAGACCATCTCATTCCAGGCAGTCTCATTCCAAGACCATCCCTGCCCATGGCAGGGACACCTTCCACCAGCCCAGGGTGCTCCAAGCCCCGTCCAACCTGGCCTTGGACACTCCCAGGGATGGGGCAGCCACAGCTTCTCTGGGAAACCTGTTCCAGGGCCTCACCACCTTCAAAGGGAGGAATTTCTTCCTAATATTTAATCTAAATCTGTCATCTTTTAGTATTAGAACAAGGGGGGATGTTTTTAAACTATCTGCCCTTAAAAATATGAATTCCTCCTGTCTGAGCTGAGCCCAAGCTGCGTTTCTGCCTCTGACTGGGCACATCTCACTGCTCTGATTCCCAACACACTGGGAAAGCGAGCGGAGCCACGTGGGACTGTGCATAACCTGTGTCCAAGAGAGGAGGAGGAGGTAGAGAAATGCAGTTTTGGGGTTTCATTGAGGGCAACATCTTTTGTATTCTCCTGCCCTTCCAAACAACTAGGGCCATACAGTGAAGGAGAAGCACATGAGAGGGTTGCTTCCATGTGAGCTGCAGGTTCCTCTGTCAGCCCTGCAGGTCTCTCCAGGTTTGTCATCCATCTGCCCATCACAAACAGCTGAGAGTCTATGCAGCTCATCCTCCCCAAGGCTTTAGGATCCTCTGGATGAAAGAGGGGTGCCAGGTAAGCAGTACAATAACAACAATAACAATCCAAGGGCATTTGTTAACTCTCTAGGCCGCACATCTAAAGAGCCCTTGACTCAGTTTTGCAAAATAGAGATTTCAGTTTTAAATATCAGCCTTCCCCATTCTCAGAGGAATTATGTGTACCTGGTAGCAGCAACATCAGGGATCTAGGTCTGATTTTTTAAAAGATGGCTCTTAACCCACTGAACAAAGACAGAGCTGTCTCCATCACTGGTTAATTTTCACTCTGTAACTGAGGACTAACCCATGACTTCAGACTGTGTGGCAGCTGCTGGTAACAAATTCAGCCTTTTTCTCCTGAGCTTTGTGGAGGTGGTAGGTCAGCAGCAGTGGGAAGCTCAGTAATAGCTGGAAGGTGATTCTGACTGTTGTTCCACTTGAGTCAGGTGTCCTGCAGCATCCCTTTGGAGCCTCCTCCGGAGGATGTACAAGAGCTGAACTCTGAGTAGTGATGGTGCAGGCTGGCCAACACCTCCAATAATTTGGGTAAAATGAAGTGCAGACAGCAGCTCTAAAAACAGCTGACTCAGTTCTGGCAGCTTCCCATCAGCAGGTGACACTGGTGAGTACAACTAACTCTCCCAGTGACCCTTTCCTACTCCCAGGTGTTGTAGGTGTGACCTGTGCAGAAGGCGATGTACAGGCACAGGGCTTAGAGCTCATGGAGTATCTTCCTTTGTGTGTTAGCTCAGATTTTAATTCATGCCAGGCTTTTTTTGATCTACCATTGCATTTTCTTTAAGATCAGGATGATGTGCTGCCTGCTGAGCAGTGTCTGAAGGGTGTCTGCATCAGGGGGTTAAATGAAAGTGATGGCACTGCCCTTCAACTCGCTCATGTGAGGCTCCTGTCACTTGTGAGCCCCCTAATTTCATTACTCAGCAAGCTGCTGAAATTGATTTTGGTTCTCCAGCTGTTAGCAAGGGTAAAATTACATTTTTACTAGATTTCAGGCTTTCAGCAAATTAACTTGAAGCCAATCAGGATTCTTCGGGGAGTATAGGAAGCAGAATAATTAGCCAAGCCATAAAAATCTAACTCAAAAAAAAGGTGCCAAATAAAAGGCCAGTTCTCTCTTTAAAAGTTTTATATCAGTGTGGTTCCACTTACGTAAATTATTGGTATAAACAAAGGGTCCTTGCTCCCTTTCTGCAGCATGAATTTTAATATATTTTCTCCAATTGATAGGAATAATGTGTTTTGAGTTCTTATTAGGAGAACATTGCTGTAACCACTCACAGAATCTCTTCCAGAGGATGCTCCTTCCTTCAGGGATGCCTCTCATGCTTGAGAATTAAAACCAGTTTGAGGCATTCTTATATAGAATCTGCAGACCCATTTCCCCAGGTGATACCATGCCTCTTGTTAGGTGGAGATGTTCAGTCAGTCTCAGTTTACCTTTTGGAGTTTGGGACAGTTGTAGTTGTGACCACTGTTGTTGTGCAGGAAGGTGCCCTTGTTTGTGGGTGTATCTCCTGTTTTCCACAGGAAAAGCACCTGCTGGGTTTTTTCATCACCATATTTTGACTTACCCTTTTTTCTCTCTGTAGCCTGTAACCCTTGAGTTTCAGCCTTGGGTTGCTGGGCCAGCCTGGGCACTCCATGGGCAGCCAGAGGTCTCTGTCCTGGCACCTTTGGTCTGGGAGGAATCTTTGTCCGTGTGGAATTTTGGGAGTCGGGCTGGCAGTTTCAGTGCAGGGCTGAAAAAAGCAAACAAGAGCCCTTATCCCCAGGAAAGAAAGCCTGTTTTAGACTTGTGGTCTCTGCTTTGGTCTCCCATGAGCTGTCCATCCCTACAAGCTCTTTTGCTGCCTTTCCTTGCCACTGCTGCCATTTTTCCAGCTTCTTTATCAAGACGGTTAGAGGAATCATCCTGTCTCCCTCTTTCTGAGCCTATCTCCAGATATGCTTGTCTATCCCTCAGGTGGTGGGTTCTTATCTCTCTGACATGCCAATCTTAGCCTTTACTACTCGGATAATTTCACTGTCATGAGGCACATCAAGTGCCACCTTATCCTTGTTTCCAATCTCAAAACATCCCAGTAGCTGTCAACATGTATTACCTCGCTTTCATTTCTTCACCTGCCTCTTGTGCTCAGCAATGTCCATCTTTATTTTATCCCTGAAACTTCTTTCCCCACTTTTTTCTTTTGATTCTTCTCTGCTCTCCAGGACATAAACGTGCCATTATGCCTTGGCGTATTTTTGCAAGTTTGTTTTTGAACATGCCCCCTTCCTTAGCGGTAGAAAAGAACAAATCAAAATGAATTTCCTCAGCATCCCTGATGTAACATGTATGTAATATATATGGGGGAATATGTGCTTATTCCTATTTAAATAGATGGAATAAGTGGTTTATTGGTGATGGAATAAATGGTGGAGGAGGTGGGTAGGAGGCACATGACCTGGATAAGGGAAGGGGGGAAGCTTGTTCTTGGGTTCCTGAAGTTTGGAATTCCAAGCCCAGAAGGGCAGGTTTGGTTTTTACCTGGTGGGTAACTCCATCTGAAGCCTGAGGGGTGATGTCAGTGTTCCCAAAGATGCTCCAGAACCTCACAGCATCTCTTTGCCTTGGCTCCTGGACTGTGCAGGGCTGCAGGCGGTGGTCAGGACTCCTGGATGGAATAACGTGGTAGAGTAAAAGCAGTGACCATAAAGCCCGTGGACAACCGTTCCTCTCCAGCCTCGTTGTCTCGTAGGGGCAGGAAATTCTCATTTTCAGTTCTCGTTTTCAATTCTCATTTTCAGTTCTCACAAAGCAGTAAAACCGGCATTGGCCGGTTTTGGCTTTTTTATGCTCCAGCAGCAACATCTTGTGGCTCCTGGGGTTATTGCACACGCCGGGCGCTGCTGTTCTGTGTCCGCAAGGTTCTTGAATCCTTTCCAGGGATTTCTCCGTCGTTCCCTCCCAGCGAGGAGGGCAGAGAATATCGTGTTTATCCTAAGCTGGTGTGGAGCGGTTGAGGCCATGTGCCATGGTGTGTCCCATCCTCAGCAGGGGGGTCCCCTCAGTGCAGGGGGAGGAGATCCCCTCAGTGCAGGGGGATGAGATCCCTCAGTGCAGGGTGATGGGATCCCCTCAGTGCAGGGTGATGGGATCCCCTCAGTGCAGGGGGATGAGATCCCCCTCAGTGCAGGGTGATGAGATCCCCTCAGTGCAGGGTGAGGAGATCCCCTCAGTGCGGGGTGACAAGATCCCCTCAGTGCAGGGGGATGAGATCCCCTCAGTGTAGGGGGAGGAGATCCCCTCAGTGCAGGGTGAGGAGATTCCCTTCAGTGCATGATGAGGAGATCCCCTCAGTGCAGAGGGATGAGATCCCTCAGTGTAGGGTGACTGGATCCCCTCAGTGCAGGGGGATGAGGTCCCTCAGTGCAGGGGGATGAGATCCCCTCAGTGCAGGGGGAGGAGATCCCCTCAGTGCAGGGGGATGAGGTCCCTCAGTGCAGGGGGATGAGATCCCCCTCAGTGCAGGGTGAGGAGATCCCCTCAGTGCGGGGTGACAAGATCCCCTCAGTGCAGGGGGATGAGATCCCTCAGTGTAGGGGGAGGAGATCCCCTCAGTGCAGGGTGAGGAGATTCCCTTCAGTGCATGATGAGGAGATCCCCTCAGTGCAAGGTGATGGGATCCCCTCAGTGCAGGGGGATGAGATCCCCTCAGTGCAGGGGATGAGATCCCTCAGTGTAGGGGGATGAGGTCCCTCAGTGCAGGGGGATGAGATCCCCTCAGTGCAGGGGGATGAGGTCCCTCAGTGTAGGGGGAGGAGATCCCCTCAGTGCAGGGTGAGGAGATTCCCCTCAGTGCATGATGAGGAGATCCCCTCAGTGTAGGGGGAGGAGATCCCTCAGTGCAGGGTGAGGAGATCCCCTCAGTGCAAGGTGATGGGATCCCCTCAGTGCAGGGGGATGAGATCCCTCAGTGTGGCATGAGGGGTGTCCCCCTAAGTGTGGGGCAATGTGTTCCCCCTCACAGTAGGGTAGAGTGTCCCCTCCTCAGCATGGGGTGTCCCCCTCAACACGAGGTGTCCCCCACAGCGTGGGGCAATGTGTTCCCCCTCAGAGTGTCCGGGGGGGGTCTGTCCTCAGGGTTGGGTGACCGCTCAGTGGAGGGCAGTGTGTTCTCCCTCAGAGTGGTGTGTTGGGTCCGCTCCTCAGTGCAGGATGTCCCCCTCAGCACAGGGCAGTGTGTCCCCTCCTCAACATGGCATGGTGGGTCGCCTCCATGGAGGGTGGTGTGTTCCCCCTCAGGTGGGGTGGGGTGTCCCCTCCTCCACGTGGGGTGTCCCCTGGGCTTGTGCAGCAGCTGCCACAACACCCTGACTCGGCCTGAGGCATTTGGTGTTTCTGGAGTGCTTCTCAACCTTAGCCATGCTTTTAATGCTTCAGTGTTGACTATAGGCAGTGTAAATTTGAGTCTGGCCATAGAGACAGAATATTCCACAGAGATGGAATACTCAGGGGGAATGTGGCCACACAGGTCTTGTCGGAATTGGGCTGTAATCTGGTACTTTCCATGCTGTGAGGCCGTGTGTGTAATTGCTTCATCCTTTTCCTTGGGATAGGCATGTGCCAAGTACACTGCTGACCCTAGCACATAATTTTTTTTTTTTCAGTAACAAATGAAAATAGTGAGGGGAAAAAGGAGGTATTTCTAAAGGAAACTTTCACTATAAACTTTAAAAATGAAATCCGCTGATTCGGGATAACTGATATGTCCTGCTTCCTTCAAACTGTCACCTTGTGTTACGCACAAGATGTGACCTGTGAGCAGGCATCCCCAGAACAAGCCAGATTATATCTGGTCACGTCAGAGGCTTCAGCAGTCACTCCGAGACAGGCAGAGCCAGACAGGCTGTGCGGTCTCGGTGACACCCAGCCGGGTTTGTGTACCCAAGTCCTGCAGCATTGTGCAATCTCCACTTGCTCAGCTTCCCACCGAGCAAAAGGCCTGCCTGACATGGTACAACCTCAGAGCTATTCCAGGCTGCAAATGCAGAGTGTCTGTTTGGTAGGAACAGCACAGCTGGAAACTCCCTAGTGCTGTCTCGATCTCAGGAGGAGCACATGGATCTGGTAGGGGTGCTGGACCCTGATTCCACTGCCAGTCACCCTGCAGTGCCTGCCCTTCCCTCTCAGCTCTTATCTCACAAAGTGCTGTTGTTGAGCCTGGGCTGGAGTGGGGCAATGATGCCTTTTTGCTCTGGATCTTTGGGCGAAGCAGAACTGGACCTGCTTCAAGCAGTCTTACTCCCAGTGTGCCTAGCAGGGCAACAATTTCACTTGTGTGGGCCAAGATAAAGAACTACTTCCAGCAGCCTGGAGTCCACCCAAAGAACACCCATTTCTTGGCTTTTTTATAATCAGAGGGTTCAGCAACTCCGGCAAAAAGCCATGAGGGAAAAAAGCAGTAACTCAGGTGGGTCAGTGCCAGGCTGTTTCAGGTTGGACTAGTCAAAAGCAGTACCTTGCAATGTAGGGGAAAAAACAGAGGGAAGTGCTGGCCCACCTGTTCCCAACAGCTTGCTCTCTCAGTTGGAAAATCCCAGTTTGGCAAAATGTCATTGTCTTCTTGCCTTTTACCACAGGACCTATTGCATAAGGGAAATGGTTATCTCAAATGGATAAATGCAAGCTGAGTACATAAGGAATGAAATTCTAGACAAATATGGAACCAAATATTTATATGATATGTAGAAACCATAGATACCATAATCATACAGATACCATATCCCACGGTATATGGTACCATAATTTAGTTTGTATCTGCAGGAGAAAGGCAGATCTCATAGGTAAGAGGACAAAGTGAATGGGTCTTTCCAGTTGTCTGTGAAAAAGGGAAAATAAGGAATGTACACTGCCAAGGTCAGTCTGGTTTTGTCATGTTTCCCAAGGTGATGCCCATTTAGAGAATTGAAGCTACTCATTTTTTGGGGAAGCCACTCCCCAGTGGCTGTGCTCTCATCCAGAAAAGTGCAGCCCTGAAAAAGACTTTAAGGAGTTTATAAAATCCATCATAGAATTAAGAGCAGCAAACACAATTCTTCATGAAGGTAAAAGATTCAGTATCCAAGAGGTAAAATGAAAACAGATTGTAAGAGCTTTCAAAGCCTTTGTAGGAGATTGAGAGATGGAAACAGAGTAGTCAACTATGTGGTTTCTTAAAATGCCCTACAGTCCCCCACAGCAGCAGTGACAGTGAAGTTTGGGTGCCACTAACACAGTGTTAAAGTTCTTTCAGTTAAAGACAATTTAGCTCTACCTCCCCAAACCGTGTACACAGCTGGGATAATGATGTGAGTGTTCCACATTCAGAGCTTGTTAATGAGGAGCTTGTTAATGAGGAGTCACGAGCTGCCAGAGGATGTTTCTGGCTAAGTGGATGCCTGGAGAAGAGAAGGTTTAGGGGTGACCTATTGCAGCCTTTCAGTACCTGAAGAGAACCTACAAGAAGGTGGAGAGAGAACTTTTGCAAGAGCAGGACAAGGGGGAATGGCTTCAAACAGAAAGAGAGTAGGTTTAGATGGATATTGGGAAGCAATTGTTCCCTATGAGGATGGTGAGGCCCTGGCACAGGTTGCCCAGAGAAGCTGTGGCTGCCCCATCCCTGGAAGTGTCCAAGGCCAGGTTGGATGGGGCTTGGAGCAACCTGGAATATTGGAAGGTGTCCCTGCCCATGGCAGGGGGTTGGAAGGAGATGGTCTTTAAGGTCCCTTCCCACCCAAATCAGTCTGTGTTTCAGCGATTCTCTGAAGTGCAGTTGTGTTTAGAGCAGGGGAGATTTGCATGGATACAGCATTCAGACACTGACTCTGCTGACCTCACACAGGCCAGTACTAATTTTTATTTATATTTGAAGATGCTATTCAATGCCTAAAGACTCTCTAATTTCATTAACATGCTCCAAGCCACCATTCTGTGCTGCCATCCTCTTAATTTTAAGATCTCTGCTCATCATGGAACCAAAATAACACTCTGACACTATCTTTAAAAGCAAATTCTCAGTGCCTGTGCAAAAGCAGTTTGTAGAAAACCCACCATCTGAAGTCACCTACTATTTATATGCTGTATGTTAGTTACACAGAAACACAACTAATTTACACATGGATAATGTGTCCAAACAATGTCTCTCATTCTCTTCAGACCTACTGATGAGTGTGACCTCTGATCATAATTCATTTTCCAGGAGGACTTGAAACTGCTATTTAACTTACCTAAGTAATTTCTCATTCTTCCTGAGGCACGTCATCAGAAGACTTCCTTCTTAATTATAAATATAGGAAAGGGTGTGAAAAGGACTTGGACATTGATATATATGGGATTGTATGTTCCATTCACGATCATTGTCTTTTCTATCATTAAAAATAAATCATAGCTTGTTGTAAACAATTAATTCAATTTCCTTTATTACAGCATAATTTAATTTCTGTTTGCCATGCATTTCCATAACGTTATTGTTTTATTCTCTCTTCAGAACGCTCACTGAAGACGTTTCTCCCCTTCCTCCAAGGTCCCCTTCTGTTTTCTCTCAGTGGAAACAACACACTGCAGACCATCCCCCTGTAAACATCAGCAGTGGTATCTGTTTATTGCCAAAACCTGTTTTGCAGGTGGACCTTGCCCATTGTCACATTGTCCCCAGGTACAAATACCATTTCCTCTGCTGTGTTTAATTCATCTGATCTACTCTCTCTCCAGGGATTTCTGTTGTGCAGCTCATTCAGCAGGTGAGAGGTGTTTTACCTGAGCTGGCAGACAGCAAGAATTTATCCCCTCGTTGAGGCAGTTCCAAATCTGGGACACTGGGAGGGACAGGAGTGCCAGCAGAAGGCACAATGTCTGACTTCCCTGACTACTTGCCTTGTGAAACCTGACCTGCTGGACTCCTGGAGACCTGACATGTTGTGAGCACTTCCTTCCTTTGCCCAGGTCCCAGCCATCACCCTTGGAAGCACATTCATTTCGTGGTGGAAGCTGCTGTCAAACTCTCTTGCTCTGAATTCTCCTCATCAGCTTTCCAGGGGCAGCCTGATTGTCACTGGAGAAAACTTGCAGAAGGGGAAATGGAAGTTGGAGAGCTGGGCCAGGTGGCTCCGATTTTGCTTTTCAGAATCTCCCTTAAAATTATTGTAAGACTAATCTTTATCCTTCCCTTTCTTGTCCATGAAGTCAGACCCCGAGGAGTTCCCCAAATGTTGCCACTGGCATAGCCCAGCTGTGTTTAAGAGAGAAATGCTGCATAGTTTACAGCATAGGTACCAAGTCAAGGCACAGAGCTTGCTGAGAAAAGTTAGTGCTTGAGAAATTCCTCAGTTGCACTGAAAGAAGGGGAAAAAATGAAACGATTGGGTCCAGCTCCATCATGGGATGGAAATTGCAAGCAGTGAAAAAAAGCATCTGGCTTCATGGCAATCCAGGGCAATCAAAGGAGCCCTTTTCCATCTGTTCATCTGCACCAGTTGCATCCCAAATCTTTCTTTACAGTTCCCTGGCTCGATGACTCCTCTCAGGCAGCCATGGCTCAAGTCCCCAGACTGGACATGCTTATTTGCTTAGGCAGTATCTTAATTGCAGGCAGATTATGAGCATCAGGCACTGCATATCTTGGCCCTGTTTGACTCTCAGAGCCATTGTAGTCTGTCACCCTCCATGCTCTGGCACTTCCTGGTGAGCCTTCTCTATTGCTGGGGTATCCTGAAGAGCCTACTGGGTACAAGACGTGTAAACACTTAGGAAGCAAGTGGAAAATACCACTAGGAAACAATGGGAGCCAATTGCTCCCAGGGAAGCTGGGTATATTGTTACTGGGATCTTGCCCAATCCTTTTACTTAACCCTGAGCCATTTTCAGGGCCCCAGAGACCTGCCTGGGGACATGAAGAACTGGTTCCCTGAGTGCTCTGCTCTGCTGCATTGAATCTGACAGCAAAGGTAGCAACCCCATGTGTCTTCAGGGCCAGATCTCAGGTGAGAGCACTTTCTCCTTCTTGCTGAAGACTAAGGTACACATTCCTTTTGCTGTTAAGAATCCACTCTTTTTGAAAGGCCCCAGACTGCTGAATGTTCCTGTGAATGGCTATCACGAGCTGAAAGAGCAGCACCAACCCTCTCAGCTGATTGTAAAGGACAGGAAGGGAGTTTTCTTGCAGATGTGGGACTCTAACACTGTTTTTCCTTATGTTAGTACCAGTTCTATTCTCCTTACTCAGTCTGTGTGTACACATAGATATTTCTGTTGCTCCAGTCACACACACATGCATGTGCGTGCACTGATTATTCCCATTCAGTGATTGCTCTTTGCTGCCTGCCTGTGCTGCTTTGGCAGGTGCTCTCAGGGCTGTGCTGCAGAGATTCCTGTGATGATGCTCAGCCAGAAATAATCTAGTATTTGAAAGCATGAGGAATACCTCTAAATTCTCTATTTAAAAAAAAATAAATAGAGAAACCCCAAACTAGTTCTCCCCCCCCGCCTCCCCCCCCAAATGGTTTCTCTTTGATTGTAACTGAACAGGAAAATATTACCTCTTTCAGTTGTGTAATTGGGACTGCTGAATTCACTGACATCTGTTTATGTGTCCCATCTCATCTCTCCTGTGCTCAGTACTTGTCACCCAGCTGTCCCATGGTGATGTGGGTAACGTCAACAATCTCACAGGGGCTCTGCCTCACCTGGCAGTGCCAGAGCTCAGTGGCAGGACCTGTTTGCTGGGCATGGGGCACCAAGTGTGGTGGTGCTTCCTGAATGTGAGGTAGGAGAGAAGAGGTCAGACAGGCAGGAAAGAGGTGATTTATGGTTCTGATGAGCCATCCATGACTCTTACCCAACCCTTGCCTGGTGGATGTGAGTATGATACTCCTGGCATATATTAATACTCCCCAACCTCTTCTAACGTCATTATTCAGCCTCTATTGCAACCAGCAAGGCCCTGGGCCTTCCTCCCACTGCAGGAAAACACTAATCTCACAGCCTTCTCCTCCCAAGGCCACAGTCAATGTCTCTCCCTGATGCAGCTGCCAAGGGATGTTCCTGCAAAAGTCTGCTCCCGCCCTGTCACTTTTTTGTCTGTTAGCTAAATATAACATGGGTGATAATTCTACTGACACAAGGTAAATGGCCATAATTTTTCTTTACAGAGTCCTGCTTGGACCTGTATTATAATATGGCTTCAGAAAGGAGGCATTTTTTCAGGTATGTGTCTTGGTGCCATGTTGCACTATACTGCTACACGTTGTTTAAATCAACACAGTGATGCACTAAACTCTTTCACATGAATTGATCTAATTTGTTTGAAGTATATATTTCTAGGTATTTATATCTGGTGCTATCTAGATCCATATCATTCATTCCTACTTCAGCATAAGCCTTAACCACTCTCATGTCTTGAGAGGACTGGAACTCAAGGGAAAAGAGTTACTGCTCTGGAATACAAAATGTTTGCATACAATTAACATAGAACAGAGGATGTTGATAAAACATTTAATGAAGTGCTCTTAAATATGGCTCTTCAGCAACTTCATTTGTACTGTGCCCATAAACCCCTTCTCTTTCTATCCTATGAGTGTTCAGTGTCTTTAGGCAGCTCCAAACAGTCTGAGTTCCACCTACCAGACATTCCCACCAAAGTGCAACACTACAACAGAAAGTTCCTTTGGCTCAAGATTGACAGCAAGCAACATTAGTCTTGGAGGTTAGTCTTGTGTAGCTGAAAATGAGTGATTTTTTTGTTCCATTGCTGCCCTGGAAAACAGCATTTATACTAAGTGTTGCTGCCAATGTGATTGCCTTGTTCAAGAGAATATCAGCTTAAATAGGAAACAGGACCTGGACAATTTATGTGTTTTGGGGCACAGACAGGATCAGGCTTCCTGCAGAAATGTAAGAGCTACGGGGGTTTTTTTTAAGTTTGTTGTTCTGCAACCTGCTATTCAATGTCCTAAGGGATTTGTCAGAAAGTGAGAGGAACAGAATTCTATCCGCTGTCTGGTTGCTTTAAGATCCTCACTCCCACCTTGAAGGAGAATGTTGCAGCTGCCAGAGTGGTCTGGGCATGGGCAATCCTCACCATCCTGCTGAGCTCTGGAGCAAATGGTATTTGTTAGGCCAGACAGAGGGGAAGGAGTGAGCACGACTGAGGGAGGTCTCTTGGGAGCAGAGATTCCAGTTCCCTGCTCTGTCCTTTCACTGTGCTGTGCATCAAACAGAGCAGGAGCTCTCAGGACTCTTCCCAGGTGAGTGGTCAAATCCCTGCACTATGTCCTGCCTTCTGTAATCACTTACATTTCCACCTCTGCTTTCAATGAACCCTCCTGTTTAGGGCTTTGAGAATAAAGGGCCAGGTGTTGTTTTCATTCCTGGAAAGTTCTGGACTGCATTTCCAAGTGGATACCACTTCTGTGCAAATCTTACTTAGGTGTGGGAGAGCTGGGGTTTAGGATGTACTAAGGTGAGGTTTTATTGCAGTTATCAGTAACTATAAACCAAGCCTGACTTTAGACAGCTTCCCACTCAACTGCTGACTGAGGTTGGACAGGGAATTTTTAATCTCCTGTACCACATATAGAATCTATGACCCCACTTAAGGTTTTAGTTTTCACCCTAGGGATCCAACTTTCCACGCTGCTGGATGCTTTTGGTCTCTGGCTGACTCTGGTGGTGCTGTTGTGCTGTGTGTCTGCTCTGAAAGAAAGCCCAGGTGCTGTTCCACACCCAGCTAAGTTATTCCTCACCTCAGAGAGACTCCTCTGCAGTCCCTTGTTCTGTAGCGGCAAGCAAAAAACAATTTCACACCTGAACAGACATTTAATTTTCACAGTGTGCCCAAGAACCTGCAGAGAGCTGTTTTTCTGCTCTCCAAACAGACCAGAGACCAGCTACCTTGGGTGTCCAGGTCCTCCCAGCTCAGTCGTGGTGCCACACTAATACACTTACACACCTCCTAGGCAGAAGCCACGTTCAGCCAGCTCCAAAGAATCAAGGTCCCTAAAAAATTAATGTAATTCACATGCCCAGTGTTCACTTGAAAAAGAACAAAACCATATGTCTCTGATTCTTCTAATTATTTCATGTACATTTTTTTTTTTAGAGAAAAAGGAGCTCAGTTTTTTTCCCCCTCTCAGAATACCAGAGTGAACATCCCAGAAAGGAAGAATTTTCCTAAGAAGGTGTTCCTTAGTGTGTTATTCAGTCTGGAGTAATTGCCCTGATGGAGGAATGAGAATTAATTGCCTGGTTGGGAGCTGAGAATGCTGGCAGAGGAGATTCTTTGTCATGTCAGAGGTGATAAGCTCTGATATATTGCACACTGCTGCAACAAAGGATTTGGGGCAAAGAAACAGTGATTTGTGCAGTAGTGTAAGGTTTGAGCCAGGGAAATGGTTTTATACCTGCACTCAGCTTCCCTGCCTTGTGGGAAAGTTTTCAACTTGTACCAAAGAGTACAGGCATAACGCTGTTATTGCTGGAGCTTTAGGGGACAGGGGAGTCCACAAACATGCAAGTTAAAGGGCTTATGTTAATTTGGCTTATTCTCAGTGTTGAAAGGCTGTGTGCATCCTGCCTGCTGTGGATAAGCACTGTCTTGTTCAGGCAGGTGCCCATTTCCACTTACATAACCCTGTCCATAGAACCTGGTGAACTAATGCCAAAGGAATATGAACCCACCTAATCCCAGTTCTGCCTCTCCAAACGGATCTGGGGACCTGAACCCTGCGCTCTGCTGGGAATGGAGTCCTGGGAATGCTTTGTGCTGCCCTCCACCAGGCCAGGGCCAGCCTGAGGGGCTGGTACTGCTTCCCTAAAACTCAGGAGCCAGCCCCAGATGAAAAGAAACAGGAGGTAGCGCTGAGTAGCTTAAGGGCAGGGAGGCAAAATATCTGGAGCAGCTGAGAAATGAGGCTTTGGTATAAAGGTTAACTGATCACAAAGAGGAGACAGGAGCATCTTAAATCTTACGCCAGACAGAGGCCCTGCCCCGAATGCGGGATCTGTGCATGCCTGGAAAGCATGAAGCTCATGTGAGAGGTACAAAGGGATTGAGCAAAATAGATGCTGTTTTTCTCTGTAGACCATCATCACACAAAGGAATCTTCCTTCCTTTTAGACAGTAAGTAGCAGCCCTGGGACACTGAGGGGAAGCAAAACCACGTGAAAGTCACATTTCTTCACTGCATAGTTTTAGATGAAAAGAAATGCAGCTACAACAGTCATTACATTGCAATAGCGTAACTGGGAAACATAAAATTGCACTCTGTGGTGTAACTCCTGCCTTGCCAACAAGCAAGTTGTGACAATACTGACTGTGTTGCAAACTGTCCCTGTCCCTGTGGAAAGATGAGGGCTCTCAGTGAAGCTTTGGGCAGGTCTTAATAGAGCACTTCAGTGTGGGGATGTGGCTAAACATCCTGGGTAGTGTTGTGATCACACGGGTTGGGGACAGTCCAGGTAAGGTGAGACATTAGAGTAACAGGTACGAATATTTTTTAACAAGAATGAAATAAATGTTTTGCTGAGTGACATCAGCAAAAATGGGAAGCCTTGACCAGTTATTTTCCAATGAATTGCAGGCATGTTTTTGAGGTTTTGTTTCCAAAACTACAGATGTCACAAAACAATGGCCATGTCGAATGCTAACATGGAACCAGGTAAATGCACCTAAAAGAGTCACTCTGAGCTTGTATTTTCCAAGTCTCCTTACAGACACTTTGCTGTGAAATTGAAGTTCACTGAGATTGGTTGCTGAGAACCTGTTGCATTCTCTTCACCCACCAGTCAGCTGTGTGGGCATGAAGAAGGGATGGGGCCTAAGAAGGTGCAATTCGAGAAGTCTTTTCTTGACTGCCCTTTTGCCCTGCTCCAGTTTTGCCCAGTATCTCTCCCATTTCCTCTCTGGGAAGGAGCAGATATGCTGGAGAATGCACTCCCTCAATTAGTGTGCAGACAGTGCTCACGGTGCTGCCCTTTCCTCCCTGCCGTCGGAATCAAACTGAGAACACTTCCAGGGATTGATTTGCAGGGCTCTTTATGTTTAGGAGTAGCAAGATTTGACAAATTATTTGCTTCCCCCACTGGCTTTATCAGTGAAGCTGTCCTAGTTTGACTGAGTGCCAAGCTGTTTGTCGTAATCCCAAGGGATGGGAAATGGACCAGAGACATTCTGATTGAATGGCTGAGAAGATTCACTCATGGACTAGAAGACAACAGTCAGTACAGAATGTGGCACTTGCAGAATACTTATGGTTTGTGAGAACTGCACAGATTATACTTTTTTACTGTTGTATTAAAAAATTCAGTGTTCTGACTGTCTGGAGGAGCTAATATTAAAGATGGAATTTTGCCATAATAATAATAAAGATTATTCTTAGAAATTATTAAAACTTATCAAGATGCCTCCAATCTCCCTCTCCATGTCCACTTATGGTAAATGAAGGGAGCAATTTTACAGGTGGTTATAACTAATTTTAGTAACGTAATTATTAATTCTCTTTTTTCCTTCCCTTTTTTTGCACAACCATGATTAATCATTAAATAGAGAATGTTTAAACATTCCCTTTGGAAAAAAGTGTGTCATGTGGTGGGACAGGAATGGGAAGCTGGTGCCCTGCTCTCTGTTCCTTATTGTACTTGGTATAATCACAGTTCTGGGCACAACAGAAGTTTACCCAGAACAACAGTTATGTTGGTGTGCAGGTACTGAAGGCATTTCCTAAGGATCAATCAAATGTTTTAATGTTCCCAACTAGAGCCAAACACTGCCCTCCCTTTATAGTGATGAGATCACAGAAACTCCATTTACTATTTCAGTCACTCTGGTGACACTGAGAGGAAAACTGAGCTCATGGATTAGTCTTTGGACTGAACCAAGACTTCACCTGGACCATTTCAGGATCACAGAATTGCAGAATATTCTGAGTCAGAAGGGACCCACAAGGATCATTGAGTCCAGCTTTTAGTGAATGGCCCCTCCAGGGACTGAGCCCACAGCCTTGGCATTATTAGCACCATAGTGTTCCCAACTGAGCAAGTCTCAGGTTCAGTGTGCTCTTACAGAGGAAATCTGGAATAGCATATTTCAGTTGATTGAAAGAGAAATATTCAGAAATAGGAGGTGAAACAAGAACAGATTTTGACCTCTTATAAGACTTTTTAATTCTTTTAGTCCTGCCCATTGCTGTGGTGTTGGAGGGGCCATTATACTCCAGACTCTAAGGGTATCTGTTTCCACACCTCTGCCATATTTCATGTGTGCCCTTCCTTGTTGGTATTTGATCAGTTATAACTCTGAAATCAGTCTTGCTCCAGATATCCATTGGCTGTGCAAAATCCCTGTGCAACTGTGAACATGTTTCATAAAACTGTGACTTCTTAGGTAGGCAGGGGTGGCCGAGGCTTTGGTCATTCCCTTTTGGAGGGAAGAGCTGCACTCTGAATCAGAGGTGAGATCTGGGGATTGTCTAGGCTGTCTATTCAGAACATTCATTGGGAGCATGTCTGTGTTCCATACAAGGAGCAGCAGTGATGACCTGTTGCACTAGAACAAGCTCTGGGCACAAGAATTTCTGTGTCTGTTTGCTTCTCACAGTTATAATTTCATCCCACCTCCACTTGCCCCCTGTGTGCCCCAAGCCTCTGTCTCTGTTGTAGTCACTTCAGATTTTACCAAATAGCTCCTAAAATCCCTGTGAACCTTGAATTATGTCCCACTCAGTGTCTCTTCCATGGGCTGACAGTGGCTGAAAAGCCAGTTTTGCTGGGAAGGTGAGGGTTATGGCCTTCAGCCCCTCACTGGGAGACAACTGAGCTCATATCTCCCACTTCTCGAGATCAGGCTACTGTAAAGATAATATCCATTAGTGCTTCTCAGAACTTTACAGGAATTGGTACTTATTTTGTAAGGAGTGTGGTCTTGTCTCTGTGCTTTATGCATCCTTTAACAATACCTGCTCTCACACGTGTCAGTGAACCAGCTGATTTCAGATCTGGAGTAGGTGCAGGTCTCAGGGCAGGTTATTGTGGGGGTGTGCAGAGGGATAAACCTCCAGGGAGCCTTAGCCTGTAAAAATGCAGTCGCCTTGGAATTGAGGCAGAAAGAAATGGTCCATAATTCTAGCTTTAGATACTAAAATTCCACTGAGATATCTGCTTAGGCTGGGGATGGAAAGGGAGTGGCAGAAGCTGGAAGGAAAACCAGGGCCTGGAGTCTTCACATTCAATGAGTTTGTTTTGTGCACTAAGACCATTTGGATGTGGAGGGTGTCAAATGCCACCTGATCCTTGGGGGTCCCTTCCAACTCAGAATATTCTGTGATAGTCTGTGGTCAGTACAGTGCCAGTTTGTCCCTGCTCCCTCAGGGTTGATGTGGGCTGTGGGTGTTTTTTGTTCGCAGTGCTGGGTACTGTGAGCTCAATCAGCTCATAAGCTCCCAGTGAAAGAAACTCCTTCCCACCCCTATTATTCTGCAGAACAAAATGAATACTCTCCCAGGCTTTGTCAAAGTGGAACAAAGGCCCTGTACTACTGGTGTAGAAATAATTACCATTCATCTACTTGCTGTACTGAGGGAATTATGCTGGGTTTTTAAACCCCTTCTCAGCAGGTAAAATATCCATAATGGCAAGAGACAAAATAACATGGACTGCTCTCTTTGCATGTGCTTTTCTTTAATCATAAGAAAATGGATATTTGGAGAATTAGAAATTTCATGGTGTCATAAAAGACGTGGAAATGAGATTTAGAGGTTTATTAAAAAAAAGACATAAGTCACTTAACCGTATTATTTAGAAACTAACTCACCCTCACAGTAAAGTGTGGGTGCTGAGGCCCTGGCACAGGTTGCCCAGAGAAACTGTGGCTACCCCTGGATCCCTGGAAGTGTCCAAGGCCAGACTGGATGGGGCTTGGAGCAACTTGGGCTAGTGGAAGGTGTCCCTGCCCATGGCAGGGGGTGGAATTGGATGGTCTTTAAGGTCCCTTCCAACCCAAACCCTTCTGTGATTTAGTGATTCTATGATGACATTTTCTGAGGATTAAAACAACTGGATTCCTAGTACTAAGAGAGTATCTCAGGTTACACTTAGCAGGCAGTGGCTTTCCTGGTTTTCAAGAAGAGTTTACAGGCTGAAAACCAGGAATGATGTATAAAGAGTGGAACAGGTATTGTTTAAAAATCTCCCTGACTGTAACCTGTTGTCTGAATTGGGGAAGGAGGAGACTGTAGGGCTGCTCCTCAGCCCTGGGCTGGTGAAAATGGTCCCCTGTCACTCTGGGATTTGGTGCTGAATTGGGGTGTCACAGCTGCAGTGTGGAGCAGTTTCCTTGCATTTTAGCTGTGATTCCAACTACAGTTTCGTGCACCATCTGTGGCTGGTCCTACACAGTGCCATGGCCCCAGACCTTAGTCAGAAACATTTCTTTAGCCAGGAACCAAGAGTAAGGGAAGATGTGTATTGTGGGACCTAACCTTCCACTCAGGATGTGGAAGTGGGAAGAGGGGCGGGCGTGACAGAGAGAAATCAGAGAAGGCTGTGATATTAGACAGGAAATTGCCACAGGGGGAAAAGCACATCAGAAGGTGAAACCACAGGTTAAAAAACAACATCTGGGAGTGACAGAAGTCCTGAAGAAACCCCACCTGTATTGGGTGGAGTAGTGTTGGAGAGAAGAAAACAAGCAAATTTTGGCTCTACAGGGTCTGCCATGGGCAACAGAGAGCAGGCGAAGGGCAAACGGGGGACAACCCAATGCCCAGGCAGAGTTCAGGAGTGAGCCCTTGTCTGAGCTCAGCTCTGCACGTGGAGCCTGCACAGGAGGCCTTCCTTCACCCTCCTGCTCCAGCCTTCTGCCTGTGATCCCATTTACCATCATGTGCTCACAGTGTAAAAGCCACCAGGAAACCCCACACCATGCAGTGATAACAGACAGGTGCTGGCCACCAAAAATCTGTACCTGGTTAGAATCTGAGCTCACTCTCTCTTCTACAAAACACACTTCTTGTAGGGGAAAACAGGAATTCAGAGGAAGAAAAAAGTCAAATTTGTATCCTAAGTCAAAATGTGCCAGTAACTCTTTTGAAATACATTTACACACACAGAGTCCCCTGCACCCTCTCATGTGTTCTGTGGATAGTGAGGCCATAGCAAATGTCACCAAGCACATCCCCAGATATAGAGAACAAGACAAGCCACTTCGGGAAAATGCACTTTTGCCATCACTTTGAAAGATTTAGGGGAGAACAGACATTTCTTCCAATAAGAGGTTGTGCTTTGTAAGAGCAAACCATGACCAAAGGCTCCTTTGGTATCAACAGTTGATTTACTGCATTGCTAGGCCTGGACACAGAATCACAGAACCAGGGGATATCCTGAGTTGGAAGGGACCCACAGGGATCATCCAGTCCAACTCCTGGCCCTGCACAGACACCCCAACAATCCCACCCTGTCCCTGAGAGGATCATCCAAACCCTCCTGGAGCTCTGGCAGCCTTGGGGCTGTGCCCACTGCCCTGGGGAGCCTGGGCAGTGCCCAACCAGCCTCTGGGGGAAGAACCTTTGGCTGAGATCCAACCTGAGCCTGCCCTGGCACAGCTTCATGCCCTGACCGAGCTTTGTGCCCTGACCCAACTCCGTGCCACGTGTCTCCAGAACAATTCAGAAAGGTTCAGTTAAAATCTCTCTTCCGTGTGAGGCTTTGAAAATTATACTGCAAAGTGATTTAACTTCTGCACGAACTTAATCGGTGTTGAGAAGCATTTATCTCAGGAATTCTGTTTTATTAAAACTCATTACTTTATAAACAAAAAATTTATATTATTTTGTTCTCTTTTTACAAATATGATAATTTCAGCATGTGACCTGCCCTGCTTTTGTACAGGATCAGCCGGAGGAATAGGCTAGGAAGTTTTGGTTGGTGCTTTTTGGTTTGCTCTGCCTTGACCTATTCTCCAGTTAACCCCCAGTTAAACCACTGGAGGGCAGGATAGAAGCAAAGGAAAGCTGATTCCAGAAGGGGACTCTCCCTGATGCACAGATTTGTGCGTGCAGCACATATATTTTCAATATCCTGCAGTCCCACTTGTAGTCATTGTGATTAAAGCCTTAAGCAGTGAAATCTTGGCACAGATATTTAGAAGCAAAGTCTTATTGTTTTGAATAAGAGTCAAAACTTATTATTTAGCAAATTCTTTTGGCAAGACTGATGAAAAAGCCTCCTTGAGTACTCAGGTTTTATTGCTGCAGAAGAAACAACCCCAAATTTAAAACCCAGAAGGGTCCCTTGGACAGCAGTGTGAGCACAGGCTTCAGCTGAATGGTGGCATCACAGACAGCTTTGGGGAGTCAAAAATTGGTGCCTGGTTTGGAAATTCACTTTATTTTAGGAAAACACATAAGCTGGACAAAATAATTAGTTTCTGTAGTTGCATAAGTAAACCCACTATTGTATATCTTGCTATAAATGTCAGCCTTTTCAATTCTGTGATGCAACTGTCCCAGTACAGCTGTAGGAACTCCCTTGTCTCAATGTATTTGGTAATTTTTCAGTCTTCTTGTTCCAGTTATTTTTAAGTAAAAAGATCAAGGTGCTGTGTTGAAATGATTTGGGGAGTGTTGGGGCCAGTTTTTTGTGAGTTTTGCTTGTTTGGAGGTTTTTTTGTGGGCTTTGTTGTTGTTGTTTTTTACAGGAAATCTGTTCTGCTCAGCAGCAGTGACGTGATTAAGAGCGCTCAGCAAAACCTCCCCAGGACTCTCCAAGTCTGGCAACATGAAATGACACAAATGAGGGAGTGTTCCTGTCACTGCAATGAGTTGGTTGCTACAAATGAATTTCCCCAGCATCTGTTACTGATCCCCAACCCAAAAATGACTGATGGGAAGAGTAGCCTTTGAAGAGGATGTACGAATCTGAACAGTGCTTGTGGTGGAACAGCAGCAGCAGCAGAGGTGAAGTGGTTCAGCATTCAGAGAGCACATTTTAGGCCCCTAATTCAGTGTTGTGGTTGTCACTCCCCAGGAAGGACAGGCTGGTCCCTGCAGGGGATTTGCAGGGGGATTTCTGCATTTACTGGGATGCATGAGAGATTTTTCTGGCTTGTTTCAATGCCACAATTGCAGTGCCTCCCCTTGTAATGTGTAAAACAGATGCCAGTGGGCCTGCAGTGCACAGCAGTGATGGGAAAGCTGTTGATATTTCTCTGCAGTGCCCCACCAGCTCCTCAGCAGGCAATAAACAGCTGGGGAAAGCAAGTATAGATCTGTCACAAGTCCAGCCTCTGCACTTGCTCCTGCATTGTTTTGAATGAAGTAGAAAGAAGCTCAGGCTCAGCTAAGCAGTAAAGGGTTTGGGTAACAATAAATTCATCTTTACCTCTATTTAAAAAAAAAAAAAAAAGATTTGTCTAGACTGAGAAAATCAGTGGGGTTAGGAGGTGCCCCAGGTGATGAGTGCAATAACACCTATTTAACCAGCATGTAGACAGAGCTGGTCCCATTGTGAGCACTTCCCTTGGGCTCAGGGAGCAGTAAGGCAGGCTGGGACTTCTGGCAGCTTTATAAGACCTTGCCTAATTTATTTTCTAGGAAGTGTTTAAAATATGGGAGTTAAAGTTTGTGAATTGACCTATTTTAAAGTCCCACCTACTTTCCTGCCAGGTCTCCAGGCAGTTCAGTGACCCAGTGTCTTCCCTGAGATTGTTCCACTGTTTTGTCCCACTTTGATCTGGGGCTTAGTGCAGGTGAGGTGTCAAGTGGCTGGAAGACAGGTCAATCCCAGCGAAAATACATATCCTATGTCTTACTTCCCTGGTTTTGTTTATCTCCAAACAGCCCAGGACAGCTGTACAAAGGGGTTGGGGAGCTCTGGCTGTGTCCTGTCAAGGCGCTGTGGAGCAGATGCCCAGGAGGGGACGTGATGAAATGCTCGATGACCAGCTCTGCTGCAGGAGCCCCACGGCTGCTCCCGGCCCCACATTCCCCTCTCCCAGGGGAGCTGGGGGTGCCCTCCCCAGGCACAGAGCACAGCAGGGCAGCAGAAGGCAGAGCACATATTTCTGCCTCTGAGTCCTCGTTTTACTGCTGGCCACTCTCAGTTTTCACCCATAACCCTGTGGCAGCAGTTGATGTGTGTCCTTTGTTTCACGTAGGGTGACCGTGTTTTTGTCAGCCAGAATGGAAATCCTGCTTCCATTCTGAGCAACCTGACTTTCTTCCGAACCAAGAACATCAAGTGATAACCACGTGTTTTCCTTGTGGTGAAGACAGCATTTAAAGTACAGAACAGTTATTAAAGACAGCAAAAAATGCAATTCTGATGTTTTCCAATTTTTATTATGGTAGACAGGTAGTTTCATGTTCGAGATAAGCCTATCTGTAAGTGAAATAATTACTCTTTAATTAAGTTAATTATGAAAAACAGGAATGTAAATACTCAAGGTATAGTATGCCTCAACATTTTTCCTTTCACATTATCCACAAACTTATCTTGCATACCTAAACCCTGTTTTCACTTGATGGTTACAATAGCATATGCTCAAAACTGAAAACAGAGTAAGCAATTAAACTGTATGTAGACTGTTAAGTTTAATAGCTGAGAAGGACTTTTTGTTATAATTTTCCTCATTTCTTCAGTCCTTATCTTTTCATCTTATTTTCTAAGGAACTCATGGGATTCTCCCCCAGTCTCTGACAATGAGCTTATTTCCAGCTACATTGGGTCCAGGGCAAGGCTTTCAAACTTCCCTCAGGTTTCACAAAAATACCTGGTCAAAGGTAAGGGACTTTCCTAGTCCTGAAAAAGGCAGTAGCAGAGGGTGAATTTTTATTAGAGAAACAGGTGAAAAATGTTCTGAATGCCCCAACTGCAGGAAAAATTCTGTATTTTGATACCACAGCCATGAACCAGCAATCAGGGGCCAATCCAACCGCAGCAGGTGGATTATTTCATCTATTCTGATAAGTCCTATCAAACTATAAATCTCTTGTGTGACTTACTAATGTATAAATCTACCAAACACAAAAATGCATCAGCAAATTTACACTATTCTATTCTGACCAGCGAAAAACTAAGAGAACAACCAACTCTTTGCAGTCCCAGAGCCCATTGTTTCTCCACGATAGTGAACAAACATCATTACAGAATGATGGTAGTTTGGGGATTTTGTTTTATTAGTTTTGTAATTAAAAAGAAAATAATGCATATTGAATTAATGGTCTAGAGAAATACTCGTGTGCCCAAGTGCTCTCCTTCTGTTTATGGAACTGCTTTCTCTGTGTCTGTGCTGCCAGGAGGCCCATGCTGTTCCTCTTTAAGTCTCACAGTGCTGTTCCCTGATAATAATTACGATTTCTCTGAGTAAATAGTTTAATTTTCTCTGTCCCCCTTTACTGAGGTGTCCATGACACTGCAGACTTTGATATGGAGGATCAATTCCACGAGTCCACAAAGCTGTGATTTCTGGCACAGTTGCTGAGATGCTGTAGGACAATATTTCCAAATACTTGGAAGCTGTTATTGCACATTCATAACGTTCTATTATCACAGCTTGTTGTCTCTGTGCTCTGCCTGTGCTTGTTCCAGACAAATATAGCAGCAGTGTGGGAGCTGCAGCTCCAGTGCCAGGATCTCTGTTATGGAGGAAATCCCTGGGTCTCCTGAGCAAATGTGGCACTGGAAATGAAAGCTCTTTGGCCCTGAGGAAAATGAAACATGGTTCAGACACATGGGGGGGGGGGGGGGGGAAGTGAAAGCTTTGGATCACCTTTCAGTGTCACTGTCAACCCATATTGCTGCCCTTCACCTCCAGAAGGGGCTGTTTGCTGCTCTGCTGAAGCACGAGAATCTGAACAACATCTGCTGGATTTTTTAAGACACCAAATGAATCTGGAGAGGATGCTGAGTGTCCTCAGTGCCCACTGAAAGGGAGTCTGTATCAAATCAGGTGGAGATAAGAGATCTCAATACCTTAAAAAGCCACAGTTATCTGATGGCTTCTTCAAACTGGGAAACTCAAGGTTAGGTCATGATCAAAGAGTAAATTCCATGAGCAGAATTGTCACTGGAGCAGAATTAGTGCCTTTTCACTACTGGGGCATTTATTGTACTTTAGCAAGTGTAAAAAGTATGTTCAAACCCCCTATTTCTCCAGGAGCTCAGTCCCTCTGGGAAGAGCACTACATTGTGTGAAATGAAGATGCCAAATTCCAGTTCAGCAGAGCTCAGAGGGTGACTCAAGTCTGCTGCACAACCCCTTGACCTCAATGCCTCACTTTCAGCACAGATGGAGCAATAATTTTGGCCACATCACCCAGGTTAGAGATGTAGCTGCTGCCACCTGCAAATGAAAGTGTCTCTGATTGATTGATTGCTGATGCAATGACCCAGTGAAGAATTGTTATGTTCTTTCTTGGAAAAAAAATACCAATTTGAAACAAGCACACACGGTGACAGGTCTGTCTGGGCCAAGCCCTCAGAACCAGTGCACGGCCACCCTGAGTGCTGTCCAACATCACTGGGGATGTAATCAAATCAGTAAAGACTGCCCCTCCCTTCAGGGGTGTCTGGATTAGGCTTTAGGATTACATTAACTCTTTTGGTTATTTATATGTTGGTTCAGTGAAAAATTAAAAAAAAAAATGTTTCTTTAGAAAACCATTCCAGCACTGTATTTAGTTGCAGCCAAAATGAGCAAGTATTCCATGTCTCCAGAGGATCTGATTCTAGGAAGTTCCCAGGCTGCTTTGTTGAGAGGAGGATGTTCTTCAACGAAGTATGATGATGAACCCAAGATCATTCTCTGAGGCTTCTGGAGGCTTTTAACTTGCTAATTTAATAAGAAAATGATCAGATGTCCTTTCACTAGAACAACTTTTGTTTAAACTCAACACTAAGCAAACTGCTCATCCTGGCCTTTGTAAAGAAAATGAAAGAAATCACAGAATCCCAGAAGGGTTTGGGTTGGAAGGGACCTTAAAGCCCATCCAGTGCCACCCTCTGCCCTGGGCAGGGACACCTCCCACTAGCCCAGGTTGTTCCAAGCCCTGTCCAACCTGGCCTTGGACACTTCCAGGGATGGGGCAGCCACAGTTTCTCTGGGCAACCTGTGCCAGGGCCTCCCCACCCTCACAGGGAAGAACTTTATCCCATATCAAATCTAAACTTGCTCTCTTTCAGCTGAAAGACATTGCCCCTTGGCCAAAGTCCCTTCCCAGCCTTCTTGTAAGACCCCATTTTACTTGATTTACATGTACATGTTTTACTTAATTCTTGATGATCCCCACTGGTCCATTATTTGAGTTTGCCAGTTACTTATATTTAGCTCTTATAGTCTAAGAATTGCCATCTTTCAAATGGGAAGCATATGGACTATAATTAAAATCCAGTAGATTTTTAAAGTATAATTTCTGACTGACTGGGCAGTTTAATTTCCTGTCTAAAGGAGTCTGATCTCAGCTGTGATGTTGCCACTGAACACCAGAACTCCTGAAGCCACCTCTTAAAAACTGCTGTCCAGAAATGTCAGTTCAATAATTTGAATTATACAGTGTCTTTGATGGCTTTGTCAAATCATATTGTACTATAGAATGTACTATTTTCTATTTTAAACATGAATTAGTTTTTGGATGTAATAATTCATATTTATTTATTAAAAAAATAGCTACAGAAATTCCCCTAGTGCAGCAAAAAGTTTGAGGATTCATTTCCGTATTTTTGACCCTCCAAATTTGATATCCTGAAGGCAATCAGTGATCCATGTGTGTGTTTAGATGTATACCTGTATTTAGAGAGAGAGGGCCCTTTTCAGCCTATCTGATGAGCTTTTGGGCAAGCTGAGGGGTTGTCAATCCCACAAAAGCAGCCAACGAGTCAGACCTGTTGAAAAGACCTTTTAGGTTTCTCTCCAGGGCAGTGGTTGTGAAAGGGTCGGTTGGGTTCCCCATGAGATCACGAGTGTTAACATTTTCTTTGCCAGCCTCTCCAGTTTGGGTGAGTTGGTCTAGGCTGGCAGCCTGGCCCAGCAGAGAACACCTCCCTGTGTGTCAGTGCCTCAGCCTGCTGCTCCCACTTCTCCTCTGACATTCAGCAAATACCAGGACCTGTCAGCACGTGCCCCAGGGAGGAATGAAGGAAGGGGGAACCTTTTCCAGATCAAGATAATCCTCACAAATTTCAGGGACAGAATTCTTGAAAACCAAGCGCTGTGGCAAAATTAGAAACTCATCTTTTTCTGGAAATGTAAATCAGGGGAGAGAACCTGAATACAAAGTACAACACCCAGAGTTAGTTATGCAGCCTCCTAACTTGTATGTCCAGGCAGACAAACAGGACATGTGTAACAGAAAACAGCAATTCAAAATGACTCCAGGTTGGTAGAGACAACCAGGTTTTGAGTTTTAAAGGAAGTTTAGTGAGTTCTATAAGGGAGGTCGTTCTGGATGCTGTTTGCAGAGCTCAGATGTCCTCATTTAACCATTACTGTGATTTTTAAATGGCCTCTTCACTGACATTCTTGCCAAAGCTGCCAAGTAGAGAATGACCCCCCAGGAGTTTGGGCTGTACAGTTCAATGTTGGGACAGACAAAATTCCACTTGGGAAACTTTACCTCTCCTGGTGTCCTTGATGTCCTCTGAGGGCATGAGCCAAAGTGTCTCACATTTTAAGGCTCTTATTAAACCAAAAAACAGGCGTATTTTTTGTGTGGTCAGCACTGTTTTGCCCTAAATGATCTAAATCAATAAGTTGATGCCTCAGGCAGGTTTTGCACCCAGGGCACACTTCTTGATCATTTTAGGGCTTGTTAAAGAAGTAGCCTCTGGAAAGTAACACCTGAGTCCTTTTAAAAACTACTATATTTTCACTTCATTAGGTTATAATCTTTTTACTTAATGAAAAAACCCCCAACCAGACACCTTCGAAGCTGGACATTGGTATTCTTCCTACTGCTGTCTCTTCTTGGGAGGCTTTTATACATCTTGTTTTCCTGCAATTGCCTCTGTGACAGTGCAGCCACCTTAACCCTTTGCAGCAGGTTCATTTTCAGTTCAACAGGATAATTGATCAGCAAGGGTACAGCAGGCAGGTGGGAATAGGCTGGAATTTGCCTGAAAGGAAAAAGGATTAAAGAAACCTGGGTGTTGGACTGAAGCTCCTTTCCTGTTTGTAGCTTTGTGGTGGTGATGTGATTGGTATCTAAGTGCTGCAGGGTTACCTTTAAACAGAACACCAAAATGGCCCAGAAACTCACTTTCTAACTCTCTGGTTGGGATCATTTATTTTACTTCAATTGAACGTCTCTCCAGCTGTTGGTGGTAAATGTACAGAACCTCCTGTTTCTTGATCACTTTGTGTTTGTGTTTCTGCTTCTTCCAGCTTTCATGTGGAATTAATCCTCCACGATGTGGCTCAGTTTTGTGGTCCTTCAGCTCATCTTCCCAGTAAATGAGGAAAATGCCAGTCAGGCTGCAGAGCTGGTTATACCTGATCCCCAGAGCAGAACTGGAATGGGTCCTGGTTACCATGTGTTTCTGACCAGGATGTTTGCCAAATGCAGGACCTCTAACATGTGGACTCTTGGATTCTATTCCCTGAGGAGTCCTGGTTCCCCTTGGGAAGGTGAGCAAGTTGTTTTCCTCCATATGCTTCAATTTTTTTTTTTGTTTGTGAATTGGGATTCTATATGAATCTCCTCTTGTGAAGTTATTACTGCACTGCTGTCAGCAATAGGCATATCCAGCAGAATTAAATACTGATTGCTAATTTCCATCAAATCTCTCCATATTGTATTTGTGTGGTAATGCTTTTGCCATTGTATCTTTTGTGATAGCACAGGAGATGAGAGTCAGATCATACCCTACATGGGCAAAAATTGCTTGGGCCAGGAAACACTGGGAGTAGATAAATCCAAGGAAATGCTTTGAATTTCCTTATCAGAGGAGTGGCATTGCCTTTGTCTCTCTGAGCAGGGTGGGGCCCTGCTAATCTTACAGTGTCTCAGATCCTGGAGGGAGAACACATGAATTCCAGGTATTGCAGGAGGGATGGTGGATTTAGGCAGCGTTTGGGTCCTCATTCTCCACTTTTATGCCAATATTGCCTCCACTGATGGTGTGTGAGCACAGTAATGCTGCTCTAATCCCTCCCCTGCCCTTTCCCAGCTCTGGGCTGCAGTGGCAGCATGGCTGGCAGTGACAGCCAGCTCCAAGCACCACCACCCCGTGGGGGGAATGAGGGAAGGATGCCAAGAGGCAAAGCATTGATTAATGGACTCGAGAATTAATCCTTTTTTTTTTTTAAATGCCTGGTTGGGAAATGATTCAAATCATATCCCCTGTAGATTGCATATTTAATAATATGATAGGAAATATATGTAATGTAAAACAAACTTTAGGGTTATAATAATAAGTAAATTGATGTGTTCTGCAACCTTTATGCAATCCCCTAAATACCACGTGGATTTACATTTGAATGTTACAGAAGTTGTGGTGTGCAGTTTAATGAGATGTGATATTTATGTGCTAAATTGCAAGGCAAAACCCACAGTGGCTGAATTGAGCCATCCCCACACGGTGTGTGGACATGAGGCAGAGGTGGCCAAATTACAGAGTTACAGCTCAGCACACCCAGCCCTCTGCCCCTTGATCTTATCTGCTGTGTCAGGGGGTGATGGGCTCTGTCAGGGGGTGAGGGGCTCTGTCAGGGGGTGATGGGCTCTGTCAGGGGTGATGGGCTCTGTCAGGGGGTGAGGGGCTCTGTCAGGGGGTGAGGGGCTCTGTCAGGGGGTGACGGGCTCTGTCAGGGGGTGAGGGACTCTGTCAGGGGGTGAGGGGCTCTGTCAGGGGGTGATGGGCTCTGTCAGGGGTGATGGGCTCTGTCAGGGGTGATGGGCTCTGTCAGGGGGTGAGGGACTCTGTCAGGGGGTGATGGGCTCTGTCAGGGGGTGATGGGCTCTGTCAGGGGTGATGGGCTCTGTCAGGGGGTGAGGGGCTCTGTCAGGGGGTGAGGGGCTCTGTCAGGCCAGCCCGAGGTCAGGGGGGCATGAGGAGTCTCCCAAGGTGGAGAGAAGGATGGGGACACACAGGCTGTGGCAGAGGGGGAGCAGGAGGCACCCCAGAGTTTGTCTTTTGAAATAGAGGTGGGTCACACACACAGAGACCTCACTGCAGTTCCAGCTTCCTGGGCAGGGGCAGAGGAGGGGCAGGGACTGAGCTCTGCTCTGGGGGGACCAGGGGCAGCAGCCAGGGAATGGCTGGAGCTGTGTCAGGGCAGGGTCAGGTTGGATCTCAGCAAAAGGTTCTTCCCCCAGAGGCTGGTTGGGCACTGCCCAGGCTCCCCAGGGCAGTGGGCACAGCCCCAAGGCTGCCAGAGCTCCAGGAGGGTTTGGATGATCCTCTGGGGCACAGGGGGTGACTCTTGGGGATGGGCCTGTGCAGGGCCAGGGGTTGGACTGGATGATCCTTCCAACTCTGCACATTCTGGGATCCTGTGATCACAGTTTCGTGACGTTCAGGCCCCAAAGGCCGTGGAGAATGAGGGCCTGGGTCTACATGAGCCTTGCACCACGTGGACACGTGAGACTGGAGAAGCAGAAAATGCAGAGACGTCATCTGGGAGAGAGATCTCTGTGTGGAGAGGGATCAGAGGTTTAGGTAGGAGAGCAGGAAGAAGAGAGCACAGGAATGGGCCACACAGGGGTGGCTCCAGACCACGTTCAAGTTCTGGAGAAGGACTGGTCTTTTGATCTTTTCCTGCAGCCTTTTTTCCTCTACACTGACAGGGAAAAATCATTAGAAAAGTCCCCCCAAAAAGGCAGGAACTAATCTAAATGCAGTTTCAGGCTCTGATTGCTTTGGGATCCACAGTTTTGTACATATGGTGAAGGAATTCTGTGATTTGTTGAAGGATAGAACTGAAAAACAATTGATGTCCCCTGTGCCCTTTCCCAGCCCCACAGACTGCATTAGGATGCAACCACAAAGAAAACCAGCATGAAGTTCCTAGTGGAGCAACACTCACAAAATGATTTTGCTACCCTGGGCTTTTGTGAAGGTCTTTTGGAACTTGAGGGAGGTTCAAGATCACTTTTATATAAGCAGTGACCAGTCAGGTCTTACCTGACCCTGTAGTTGGAATTAATACAACAGTAATTAAAAGTCTTCTTTGTTCATCTTTCTGTCTCTCCCACCACACTAGTGAGGACATTTCCATCTCTCTGGGTAATTAGTCTTGAATTTTGTTGTTTTAAAATACCCTTTTGTTAATTTTTTTAAAAATAGTTATTGGGAATTCTTTCACTGTTTCAGTGTCTGTCACATTTTCTTCCAGTAAATAACTTTAAAAAATCAAATATTGATTTATATGTTTGGCTTCCCTTTGTTCTATACAAGAGCAATGATTTCACTTAGCTATTATGATGGATAAAACTTCAGAGATAATTAAATACATTAAATCCCTAAGGGAAGACTTACTTCAGGTCTGAACTATTCAGACTTAAAAGCATTTGGAAAGTGTTAAACCCACCATCATTTCAATATCGTGACTTTAAAAAGCCCACCAAACCCTCCCTGAAGAGATGCAGTGCAAGTAACTGCTACATGTTAAAGGCATTTTCCTCTATTCTAACAAACCATCAGCAGAGCAAGGCTATTTCTTGGGCTAATTGTATCTTTTATGTAATCCTTAATTATAAACACACTAGTGGAATAAGAAATTTGACTTAATAATTTTAATAAGAAATCTGACTCTTTTTAAAGTGATGCACAACTGTGGCCAGGTGCTAAGAGTCTTGTTTGCTCAGAACACTGGGGGTGCCAGGTTTGACATTGCTGAGCTAAGGCTGGTAAAGCCTCTCGATGTGTCATTTTTCCTCTGCCTGAAACCAGCCTTTCCCTTTTCCTGGGAAAGAACAGAAGAATTGTTTAACACTGCCATCTTATTGGATGGATTCCCCAGCCCTGGAAGTGTCCAAGGCCAGGCTGGATGGGGCTTGGAGCAACCTGGGCTAGTGGAAGGTGTCCCTGTCCATGGCAGGGGGTGGCACTGGATGGGCTTTAAGGTCCTTCCAACCCAAACCATTCCAGAATTCTGCAATGATTCTGTGATAACAAGTTAATATTTACATCAAGACTTGTTCAGGATTATTCCTTTGACAGCAGTGTGTTTAGTATCTCCTGCATCTTCTACATTTGTTCTGACTGACATAGGACTTGCTGTTCACATTAATGCAATTGTCACCTGGTTGTCACCTGGGCTATTCAAGAGGCATTGAACCAAGGGATCCTAACTAGGAAGCTCTACGAAATCATCAACCCTCTGAATTACATTTAAGTCAAAATACGATTTTTTTCCCACTTCCCTATATGTAAAAGAGTATTTTTTTCAACTTTAGCTGCAAATTTGGAATAAGAGGGAAAGGGCAAAAATACACACATAAAACATCAATGTTCCACATCAAAATCTTTCATACACCCAAACTGAAATAAAGAAGGTGGGAGTGTATCCGTATGTGAGAGGGGTACAGCCTCCCTGAACGAGGCATTATTGCCACGCAGTGGTGCCACCTCCTGAGGCTCTCTCCAGGATCAGAGCCCATGTCAGCAGAGCCACACCAAGCCAGGGCTGACTTTTGGCCCAGTTTCTCCTGCCTGTGTTGCTCAAGCAGCCACGGCAGACCAAGGGGTGTATTTGGGAAGCCCAATCCTACCTCCAGGCTGGAGTGGTTGGCTGCTGTGGGGACACAGTTTGGCCACGTGTTTCAAGTCAGATGAGCTGAATCCAAGCTTTACAAACCCATTATTGCTGGGTTTGCACCTGCCCAAACAGAGGGAACGCCATAGGTGGGGAGTGTTATGCTCGTCCTTAAATTTTTTGGCTAAGATATAACCATGAACAGAGAGACAAAACCCTAAAATAAATTAGAAAAAAAAAAAAAAAAAAGGTTGTCAAAGACCTTATTTTACAAGAAAAGTAAGTGTTCATGCTGACTAGATTGGTCCCGGAGGACCCAACCTGTTTTATCTCTCTTTTGACAACATATCTTGACAACTATTGGTCTGAGACAACCATTAACCATTTTAAAGCAGCCCTTCCAAGCCCTGTTTGCTCAGCAGTGGTTGTGGGGCAGTGCCACACGGTGCCAGCAGCCAAGGCAATCCTTGCAGACACCATCAGCAAGCCCAGCCAGCAGGGCAAGGCAGCAGGAGTCTGTAGGAAGGCTGTGAATCAGAAGATTTATGAGCTAGAGAATGAATCCAGTGGATGATAACGTGGGAGACTTGGCATCTCTGTTTTACCTGCCTCATGAATAAAACTCACTATTTGTGCGTCTAATGAAAAAAAGGGACCTCTTTAATATTAAAAGGGTTAATTCTTAACTCGTTTCTCTTTCACAGAGAAGAAATATTTTCTGTAAGCCATAAATAACACATTTTAATAAGCTGAGACTTTGATTACTTCATGTGGTCCGACTTGCATTGTAATTCTGCAGAGACTCTTTGACACTGTTCCAACAGCCAGTTTCTGTTGTGCATATTAAAAGATCTACATATTTCAGACGTGTACAGGTCTTCATGGTCTACTAGTGAACAGTGTTATTACTGAAAATATCTTTGACCTTCTAGCAAAATAATTGACTTTTAACGGAAAGTGATTTTATTTTTAAAAAAAACATCATTGTTTTCATGGGTTACCTGTAATTTATGTTCCTGTACTCTACAGTCATTTTTCTCAAACTGCACTAATTTTGTAGTTCAAACAAGGCTTCCATTTCACCCTTGAGCCAGGATCCCTGATTTTTCTTTCAACTGGAAGTGCACAAGCCAAATTTTTGGAATCGGTTCAAGGTCAAATTCAGTTCCTTGGAGTTTTATCTTGAATGTGAACTTCAACAGGGAATGAGAAAGTGTAAGTTTTTCTTAGTGACAAATACTAGTCAATGCACTGATGGTGGCATCAAAAGAGCAAGAGGACTCATGCTGGCATGTGCTCCAGTGCAGGAAGGAGCTTTAACTGTTTCAAAGGACTAGAAACTAATTCAAGCAGCATCTAGTTTTTCCTTCTTAATTTACTCTCATTGATTATATCACTACAATGAGCATTTGGTAGAGAACATTTTTGAGGTGGTTCCCTCCCTGTCCCCCAGAAGAAGGAGTAAGGAATGAATATACTTCAGCAGGTGCATGTTGAATTACTTGAAATTTTTAGTTTATTTCTATATTGGGAAAAATGTGTCATGCACTTGGAATACAAGTTATCTCTATCTAATTAGGAGTACAAGAAATATTGGTTATAAACTACTACATGTAATAAGGTAAACTGTTTCAGAAGGTTAAAACTATCCAGGACTGCAAAGGATTCCAGAGTGACTGTAAGGCTGGGGGGGATGTAATCTCTTTATTTTAGTGAGACTCAAAAATCTGACTCTGACAGGTGCTCACTTGGATGTGTCAGTGCTTCCAGTCTGTTCCCTCAGCAAATGTGTCTGCAGAGCATGAACCAGTGTCACCAATTGTCCTCAGTGGAGCTTTTGCCAGCATTTCTGGAGAACTCAGAGGCTTATTGTGCCAGCTTTTTCACAAATACATATTTCATGGGAGAAATACTAATGTTTTCACTCACATTAGGGAAATGTTTCATTATCTGGTTATAAATGTGCAAAAAAAAAAAAATAAAATTACAGACAACTGTTCACTAAACTTCAGTTTCTGCAGAAAGCTGAACAAAAGATGAGCCCTTGCCCTGTGTTTCAGCTGGGTGAGGTTCTTCCAGAAAACCAGAGCAGTTTTTTCTCTTCCCAGCAAAACATGAAGAAGTTTTCCCCACATCTCCAGTATTTCACTGTCTGTTCATTAAATTAGATATCAGGAATCTTTGCATTTCTGTCATTGCAGGTTTCTTGTGGCCCAGAACATCCTGCACGGGGCAGAGCTGCTCTCCCTCCCTCTGAGGTCATTCTGCTGTGGGAAGAAGCAGCCCCAGGGACTCTGTTTGCCACAAGAGGGGCAGCAGCTGCTCGGAGCACACATGGTCCAGCTGAGCCACTCCTTGGATCCTGAAGTCCCACCAGGGTGCTCATTAAAAGCACCCATTGCTGCTGGGACTGGCCATGCTTCCCTGTCTGTGGAATTCCTTTGTTCAGAGCCGACAGCTCATCTTTAACCATGATTATTTATGGTTTACCTGATTTTGGCTGAGTTCAGGTCTGAGCAATTTTCCAGTGACTTTGCACATGGTGAACACTTCACTACACTTGCTACCAATGCCTTTGATCAATGTTCTCTTATAAAACTAATTATTCAAAGCACAGCAGCCTGCTGAGGTAGTTCTTAGCTGGCTTTTGAACTGCCAGGCTGGTGCAGGGTAGTGTGTATGTTCTAATTGTAAGGGATAATGGTATTTATTGCTCCTTACAATTGCTTTTACTAAATGGCCTGCTGTAATTTGGGGCTTTTCTGTTAACTCACCCAGAGATATTTCTCACTTGTTCAGTGTCAGTGAAATAACTCCTGCACAGCAGCATAAAGGGATACAGAGACTGCTGACAAATCTCCTACGAAAAGGAGTTAGTCATTCTTACAGGCAACATAGAAAAGAGCAGACCAAGGGTGAGAATTGTTTCAGTGTGTTCACAGGACCTACAGCAAAGCACTCTTAGAGAACTGCAGGAAAAAGATGCTCGAAGGAAGGGTTTAAGTGAAAAGTCAGGACTCATCTGAGGCTTCAAGCCTGGGGAGGTTGTCTCCAGGACGAGCAGTAGGATGGAAGAAGCAAAGACAAGAAGAGGGGTCTGTAAAAGGGATGTTACAGACAGATCAATGCAGAGGAATAAGCCTCGAGAAACAAATCATCTGAGGCTGGGAGAAGAGTAGTCATGTGCTTTATTTGTTCTTTCTGAGCTGTTGAATAGGAGCTGGTTTTGCATCAAACTTCATATTTTTATAAGGAGATCAGTTACTTCTTTTTTAAGCTCCACTAGAAGTTTATTGTCACGGCACACTGTCATGGCACAGCACCAGAGCAGGAAATATAACATAAAACACCTTAAAATATAACATAAAGCACCTTCGACCTTCCTTTTGAGCCTGTGTGCACCCAGGAACTACCAGTAATGCTGCCCACAATGGTGTGTTGTAGCTGAGAATTTGTGATAGACTTAATTTGAATTTTTTTTGTTGGTTGGTTTTTGTTTTGGGGTTTTTTTGTTTGTTTGTTTTTGGTGAGCTGCTCTGTTTATCACGGAGAAAAAAGGCCAGAAAACAGAGTCTCCAGAAAAGAAATCTTCCTACTGTATTCCAAGTTCTGCATGATATGCTATTTTTCATTCTTTGCTGGTCATGTGGAAAGAGCTGCTCTTCCTCAGGCTTCTCTATTTTGCTGTGTTTGAGGATTATTCTCTCAGAGTCATTTCCTACTCAGAGTTAATTTTGGCCATTGGGTGTGAATTACCTCAGATTCTTGCCTGCTGTAGTTGGTGCTCTTATTCGTATCACTGGAACCAGATATCCAAATGTTGAAGATGTACTTCAATGTTTAAACACAAACACTGTCATTTCACATTTCTAATAATTTTGTCCATGTTTTGACTTAGTTGAAAAAAAAAAGGCAATGATTATCATTACTTTGCTTTTGAGTTGTATTACAGGTTGTAACCTGTAATACCTGTGTTTATTTAACTTGTGTAAACATATTTCCATGATACTTCCAGTTTTACAGTGGAAAATAATTGAGGCACTTTGGCCTATCATGCCTCCATGTGTTGTCCAAAATGACAGCACTGACCTCTGTGTATGCTTCCTTTAGTAATGCAGGATTCTCCATGTAAAATGTACACAAACCCTGGCTGGAATGATGGAATTATTTAGTATTTGCACATGACTGTGTCCATACAAACACAAGGAGTCACCTGTGAGTCCCTCCTTAAAAAAAGCTAACAAAAAATTGGTCTAGCCCTGTGCAAAATGAGTAACTGGACTTCTGATGTTAGGGGATGGTTACTCCACACCTAACAAACACCTTCCTGGACAGGCTTTTCATCCAGTGGTCTGCTGGGTCTTTTGTCCCTTCTTTAGTAAACTCATGAGGCAAATCTGACTGGAAAGCATGGAAAGGGCAGTGACTGGAAACCTTCCTGTGGGAATGAAGCCAAATGGAGTAGGAGAACACCGTGGTTCAGGGGGTTGGCAGTGAAGACTGGTATGTGCATCCGAGCATGGAGGTTGTGTACACTCTTTGGAGGTGCTACTATGAGACTGTAAGTGGGCCTTTAATCCCTGCTCCATCACGGATTTCCTTGGTTGTGTCTCTGCATTTTTGGTAAGTAGAAACCTATCACAAGACACTCCCAGGCTTCTTTCCTCTTGCTGTTGCAAAATGTTCACAAAAAAGAGCAGTGCTCTCATTTGTGCTTCAGCCAGACCCAGGCTCTACGTTGCTGTTCAGATCTGGGATTTCATTGTCCTTCCCGTGTGTGTGATGAATTCATCTGGTCTGCCATGAAATGTTTCAAGGAGAACCTTGAGCTGGAGTTTAGCTGCCTTGATCCTGTGTGTGGTTTGCAGTCCTCTTCCCTCTCCAAGTGCCACTCTCTCTGTGGAGGACACAGCCTTAATTCCAGGTGTTCCATTTGACCTGGCTGGGCTGAATCTGGTCTGACACCCCCTGAGAAGGCAGTAAAGCCCTGGACTTACTCAGTTTCCCTCATTCTCAAATCCCTCACACTGGAACAAAACTTTCCTTTGGTTTCAATGGAATAACTTCTTATTAATCCCAGTACAAATAAGAGTAGGAGCTGGTCTGCAAATGTTGAATTATTCATTGTGTCTTCAGCAGGGCTTTCCAAGATACCCAGTATCTTTGATCTATGACATCATTCGTTGTGAAAGCCAAGAGGAGACATCCTACAACTGAAATGTAAATTCCCAGATATGACCTGAAACGTAAATTCCAGTAATATTCCTCCTCCAGGTGATCTCTTGTTTCATATAAACCCAGTTTAACAAATGTTCACCACCCCCACTACAGTCAGCTTTGTGCAATTTAAAAGCAACGATGCACAACTAATTGCTGGTGCATTGTGCTCAGTTATAGCAGCTGGGAATGATTTCCAAAAGTTGATTATCCTTGGATGAATGATTTTCTTACCTCTAGTACATCCAGGATTTACTTTTCCTGCTATGACAGACAGCTAACCAAATGTTCTGCCTCAGTGATCCATCGGTCTGTGGTGGATACATTTCCCACGTTGCACTGGGTGTGTTCTCTGATGTTTTATGCCTGTGTGGTGGACATGTTCTCCGGGCCACACTTGGAAGACTGAAGCCTAAAATGAAATTTAAAATCTTTAAATTGGATCCAAAGCCTTCAAAGGGTTTTTAAAAAAAAAAAAAAGTAATTATGCATGCTGGCAGGAGCCAGTGTTTGCAGATGTAATACTCTCACTCTTTTCAGTTGTGTAATAGGCAAAAAATAAACAACACCAAATTCATTCTTCATGGCAGGCAGGTAAGTTAAGTGGACTTCACAGAAGGCTAAAATTATCCCTAACTCTTCAAACCAATGTAACTATCAACATATCTGCCTACTGTAGACTGGTCAGTAGGGTTATCTACCAAGGTGTTCAGAAAATATCAGTTCATCCAGCAACTTGAAGCTGTCTCTTTGTTCTGGCAAATTAACTGAATCTTCTGCATTCAAAGCCACTCACAGAGATGAAGACCAACTCTCAATGTCCAATCCTCAATGACAAAAGAAAGAGGAGGGAAATTATTAAAGAAGCTTAAATGACTAGAAGGTCAAACTGATATTTCTGAAACAAGGTTGCCCAGAGAAGCTGTGGCTGCCCCATCCCTGGAAGTGTCCAAGGCCAGGCTGGATGGGGCTCGGAGCAACCTGGGCTAGTGGAAGGTGTCCCTGCCCATGGCAGGGGGTTGGGAAGAGATGAGCTTTCAGGTTCCCTTCCAACCCAAACCAGTTTGTGATTCTCTTCTAACTGGGGATGGGTTCTCAAAGGGACTTGGGTGACTGGAGACACAATGAATGGCACGTCTGGCCTGACACTCACCCAGTGCTTTCTGAAGCCCCCACGGGGACTGGAGCTCCTGGAGGACATTGCTGCAGGTAGATGGTGCCTGAGGACCACAGTCTGCCTGAAAAGATGATGCAGCCAGAGAGGGACTTTGACAGCAGCTGGATGAGGCAAGTGCCCAGTGCTTATTGAGGTCTGCATTTGAGATCCTGGGAAATACTTGCTGCAGACACTCGGGTGTCTAAATAGTGTCATAAACAGTACACAAAGTTTTACTCCTGGTGGAATTCCATGGGATTTAGCTCCTCCAGTCCCAATTTGTGTTTGTAAAGCAATTTACCAAATTTTTGAAAAGTTAGTCCAGGGTGTATTATCCATTAGGTTGGAACCTGCCAAAACCGGACCCTAATGTGATTACTTAGACAAAAGTATCACTGAAGTTCTGGAGTTTTGCCCAAATTAGGACTTCAGCCCTTGGTCTTTTATGTCACCAGCAATCATAATGAGGTTATTTGTGAGTGTTCTCAGCTAAATAGTATCTAACAAGAAATCATCACACTTGTTTGACAGAACAAAATATGTTTGCGTGTTAATCTGTTCTTCAAAATTACAACCCCTGTTTACACCCAGGAAATTGCTTCATCTGTAGCAATTTCCTTTTCTTTAATTCCATTTCCAATTCCCATTATGAAACTCCCAGGCATGTAGTATGGCCCAATAAATAGGTGGAGTAGGACCAGAAAGGAGGAAATACCTGCCCTTTTGTACATTTTACTCCCATTTAGAGAAGGAAAATAAGAGAAACATATACAGAAATTCCAAATGTAAGCAGATAAAATAATTAGCAGCAAGATTAGCACTTGATTAGCACTTTTTTGATTTTTTCCATCTCTCCCTTTGCAACCAGACGTAAGTGGAATATTGGAGCTGACGTACTAATGGCCCTTTTGTGGAAATTCCAGTGCAGATTATGAAGCTACACCCCTCAGCTCTGGGTATCACCATTCCCAGCTTAGAGAGGGAGAGGCTGAAGGGCAGCAAACCATCCCTTAAGCCATGTTCAAAATCAGTCACAGAGCCAGGAGTGAGTGTGAGCCAGCTGGATCCACCCCCTGGTTTGCTCTTTTGACCCACTTCCCCACAGAAAATGTCCTGGGCTGGACTGTGAGAGGCAGTTTTGTGTCTAAGTCCAACATGGCCCTGTGGTTCTCCAGCCCTTGCTCTGGTGGGACTGAGCTGGTGTTGGCTTCACTCCTCCTTCCCTGGGCTACCAGAGCAAATCACAGAATCCCAGAATGTGCTGAGTTGGAAGGGACCCACAAGGATCATCCAGTCCAACTCCTGGGCCTGCACAGGCCCAGCCCCAAGAGTCACCCCCTGTGCCCCAGAGGATCATCCAAACCCTCCTGGAGCTCTGGCAGCCTTGGGGCTGTGCCCACTGCCCTGGGGAGCCTGGGCAGTGCCCAACCAGCCTCTGGGGGAAGAACCTTTGGCTGAGATCCAACCTGAGCCTGCCCTGACACAGCTCCAGCCATTCCCTGGCTGCTGTCCCTGGTCCCCCCAGAGCAGAGCTCAGTCCCTGCCCCTCCTCTGCCCCTGCCCAGGCAGTTGGAACTGCACTGAGGTCTCCCCTCAGTCTCCTCTGCTCCAGCTGAACACACCAAGCGCCCTCAGTGTCCTCCCACGGCTTCAAATCAAGGCCCTTCCCCATCTCTGTTGCCTCCTTTGGACACTCTGATGGCTTTGAGGGTGTTTCCCTCCTACTGCTGTTGGCACAAGGCTGCTGCCAACCTGCCTGCTCCCAGAGCTGGGGGCAGTTTGGGTGTTTGGACTCTGGGTAGGGGTGTCTGAGAGTTGCCCTTGCTGTGTTTGGAGTGTGATTACATTGGTGTCATTGGCACCAGTGCCAGCAGCCTGTGAAAAGGTGGCAACAAAGAGCATTGCTGGGCAGGGAGGAGCAGCGTGTGTAACCCGGGACAGGCACTGGCATGGCAGTGCAAGAGCCAGAACAAACAAAAGAAAAAAGAAGTTGGCATATATTTTTCTTCCTTGATAACAGAACTGACTTAACAGAGGGGGGAGTCAGAATGCTAGGAATGACCCTCCTAAAAACAGCACTGCAGTGTGGTGGCAGGACAGCTCACCTCTCCCATGCTCAGTGTTGTCTTTCCCATCTGCAACAACTGCAAGCTTCCCTTGTCCTTAGGAAAGGCTCCTACTTCTGTTGACAAATGTCATCTGATGCAATGTCACTGGGAGTTCCATGTCCATATTTATAACAGGGTGTGTAGCTCTTTAGCTTCCTACAAATAAAGGGAGATATGATTGCAAATCCGAATGTGTGCAGGGAATGGGAATCTCTTTCTCACAGCCCTATCATCTTCCATGTGTTTCCTTCCCAGCCTTCTCCCTCTGCCCAGCAGCTTCCCCACAGCCCCCACTGCAATCAAAAGGGTGTTTTCCCTCCTCTTAGCAACTGTTCTTAGTTAGGTGAGGTCTGAGCTGGGCGCTGCTCTCAAGCACAGTTCTGCTCAGCCTCATAAATTCGACACAGTGCTTGCAATTAAGAGATAGATAATGAAATTGGGAAAAAAAGTATTAAAGCACAGTTACTCTGAGTGAAAGCAGTCAGTTCAGGGATGGCACTTCAACTCCCAGTGTTTTCCACCAAGATTTCCTAAACAGAGCTGACTAAATCCAGCTCCTGCAAATGGAAAATCAATGCTCTTTCACACTTCTTGGAATTCACACAGACTGTCAAATCATGGGATACTTTTGGAGCTGTGACTTCAGACACGAGTTCCTGTAGCTGATTTGCATGCAAGGATTGTGCACCAGATTGTAGTGACATTCCAGCTTCACCTGCTGTCCCTGGTGTGCTACAGATTTGTCCTGGCAGTGGTGCTGGAGCACACAAGTTGATAAGGCTGGTTCCAGGCTACTACAGTTCCACTTGCTGAGGTTTTTTATTCTCTATTCTACTATCTCTTTATGGTCTAAATAACCTGGAGAAAGTTGGGTGAATACTGCCACAGAAATAGTCATTGTTCTCAATGCAAATGGACAACTGCTTTCCTGGAGACATTTGGTCCACACTCTGAGCTTAGGTAGGTCCCCATCTGTCCCAGATGTGTTCCCAGCAATGTGTTCTGGCACATTTTTGTGAGAAGATTAGCCAAATCATGTATTTTGTGTCTTGCCCATTGCTTTATGTTCTTATTTCCCCTTGTGAAGCAAAAGTTTCAAAAAAACAACCAACAACCACAAAACCTGAAGCATTTAAACTTCAAAAATACCAAAGGCTCTGACTGGGCTACAGAATCCAGTAGAATTGTAGCACTGTTAAGCTTGGAGAAATGTTCTTTTTCATCAGGGTCATGCACCTGGTGGCTCACAATGTTAACTGGATTTAGAGATGGGTTTTAGCTACTTTAATGGAAGGAACTAGTGCAGCCAAGGGGGTGTCTGGCAACCTGGACTCCCAGCCCTGGTGATCCTGCCCTCACAAGGTTTGGACTTGCCTGGGTATGACTTTGACTTTCTGAACCACTTAACTGCAAAGCTCAAATTCACAGAATCACAGAAGGGTTTGGGTTGGAAGGACCTTAAAGCTCGTCTTGTTCCTTCCCCTCCCATGGGCAGGGACACCTTCCACCAGCCCAGGTTGCTCCAAGCTCCGTCCAACCTGGCCTTGGACACTTCCAGGGATCCAGGGGCAGCCACAGCTTCTCTGGGCAACCTGTGCCAGGGCCTCATCACTCTCACGGGGGAGAATTTCTTCCTCATATCCAATATAAACCTCCTCTCTTTCAGTTTATACCTTTGAATTGGTAGCAAAGCAAAAAAAAAAAAATCTGCTTTTCTATTGTATCCCAGTGCAGGGGTTGCCAGTGACAAGTAGATCACCAGGAAATGTGCCAGCAACCAGGGAAAAGAATGAGGCAGCTCTTCAACAGAAAGCCAAATATCATTCTGGGGCGCTTACAAGGTGTTACAAACAAATCTGGAAGGGTAACTAGTTTGTAAAAAGTTCATTGACCATTGCAAATGTATGTGGATAGTAATGGATTTCTCCAAAAACACCCTGGAGGACTAAAGAGCCTGTCATCAACAGCCAACAGTGCATCTCAAATGCCAGGATCAGTCATCCCAGAACCATTTTATTAGACATGTACATGGAAGCATTCACAGCCATTTCAGTGGGGATTTGTACCTACAACAAATAGACATACAACAGGAATGTAAGTTCCTGCTCCATCTTGGGAGCCACAGAAAAGAGCTAAAGCCATAGCATGGTGTTATGCCCAGGTGGAGTATAAGAATCATAAATACAAGACTGCTCAGGTGCAATATTGTGTGAGAAAGGAGAACATCCAGTTATATTCCATATTCTGCTGTTATTTTGCCACTCACTGAATTTTACTCTGCAGCTCATGCCCTGCTACAATCTTAGTGACAATGAAATAATAGATCTGAATGCATCCTTCAGAAAAGATCCATGAGGATTAATTCCTAGAAATGCTTCTTCCAAATGTATTTGGCTCACTCAAATTTTGGATATTCTCTGGAAATATCAGATCTGGTACATTTACAGATGCCAGAATTTGAGCAGAGTGTAAATTATTGTTCACTCCAGACTCTGGACTGAACCATAAAGCAAAATAATAAAAAAAAGTATGTGAACAATGGTCACTTTTATGTTTTTTGCATTTCTCACAAATATCTTGCAAGCTACCTTGTAGGCCCCTGAGGCCAGGAGTGAGCAGCCTCGAGCTGTGCATTAATTTTGGCTTTAAGACAATATATTTCTTAATATTTTCAACAAGAACCCCTGTGGTCCCATGTGGAGTGAAGAGTGACAGTACTGAAGCCGCTGGTACAGGGAGAGAAAACAAGATGCCTCTGCACATCCCAATTTATTACTTTGACTTTTTTTTGCTGTGAGAAAACCATTTCTGGGGGCCTTCTTACATGAAAGCCACGAGGATGTAAATAAAGGACCTCTTGGCAGAGGTGCTGCTGGGAGCAGGTGGAAATTAGTGTTTCTCCCCTGCCTCAGCTGGGTCCAAAGGGGTTGGCAGCACCTTCCTGCTCAGTGCAGGCTCAGCCCAAAGGCTCCTGTCTTTGTGGTCCAGCTGTCCCAGTGCTGGCAGAGCAGCATGTCCTGCTTTCTCTCTGGTGCTGAGCAGTTGTTGTGTATTTTACACAAAGAGCTTTGGCTCTCAATCTTTTGGGTTAGAAATGGTTGCTCCCTTTCTCTGCGGGCTGTTCCACCCTTATTTACCCACAGCTGTTGACTGAGGCTTCCACCTGAGCCTGCTGAGAGTGAAAAATAAATGGGGGGACTGGGTTATTCAGGGTTATGGTGCTACTTTCCCAGTTTTGTGAGATCCCTGCAGCTCTGGGAAGGTTTCTGCTCTGGTTATATTGAAACCTCCAGTCACACAACACACAGTTCCTGTCCTTCAAGAGAAACCCCTGCAGTTGTGAGGTTCATGGGTGAGCTTTCATGGTGTGTAACGTGGGAAGGGAGGGGCTTTTCTGGACTGAGCCTTTGCTTCTGGCTGTGGTCTTGTGTCAAACAGTGGTGCTCAGGAAATGGGTGATGTCAGTACTGTAGTACTGCTCTTTGCTTATTTGCTATGTGGTTGTGATTTCTAAGGTGCTAAACCATAAAAGAGTTGATTTTCCCCACTGCCTTGCTTTTTTTAAGGGTTTTGCTGTTTTTTCTTTGTTTAGTTGTTGTCTTGGAGGTCTCTTCCCAAATAATGGTGCCTGTCTCCCCGGTTCTTGGGTATGTACCATGGTTTTGGTGGCTGGGAAGTGATATATCTCTGTATGTCAAATGTGTTGGTTGGGATTTTCCTTTATGCATTTATTTGTTTTGCTCTGAAGTGCAATTACTCTTAATGAGGGATCTGTTAAAACTGAGCAAGAGATCTTTCTATCCTGATCTTGCACTTTCCTCTTCTTCATGGTGGTTTGTGTAAGCAGAGTTAGTCCCCAGCACACTCCAGTGCCCTCCCTGTCCTGTGCATTTGCTTTTTACAAGGCATCATTTGCTAGAGAGAACAGAATAGGCAGGGAGGGAACGAGAACTGTGAGGCTGGTTGCTTTCCTGGCACTGCTTGCTGCTGTCTTCTCTCTGGCCCAACAGCCTCATCTCTGAGGTCCTTTCCTTTGGATCACCAGGGTGATCACAGGGTGTTTGCAGCCCTGGTGTGAATAGCAGTGAGATTTGGGGAGCCCTGCAGGGGCATTGAACCAGCCTTTGATGTGTCACTGCTGCCCATGACAAACGCAGGTTCTGCTCTCTCTGGCTCATAAAGCTGATGTGTGCTGACACTCCTGCCCACACTCCTGGGCTCTGGTGCTAATTGTGGAGCCAGAGACTCCATCAGGTGTTGTTCTGCATCACTTACTCCTGGAGAAGCTTATCAATCTTCATATACATTCTTGCTCTATGTTTAAGGAGGTAGAGATCTGTACTATTTTTTTTTTTAATCTGCCTCATGTCATGCAGACACATGGAAGATTTGTTGTTTTAAAAGGACTTTCAGTGGAAAGCAGGACCAGATTAAATAATAAAATAACCACCACAACAACCAACAACAAAAAAACCAAACCAAACCAACAAACTAACAAAAGCCAAAACTCCTCCATTGAGGTTAACTGGGCAACTTTCTTAATTGGTCTCAATTTAGACTTGAGGAAAATGCAGTGAAACCAGTGCAAGCGTTCTGTTGTCTCAGATAAGCCTTGAATTAGGCTGCAGCCTTGTCTCTTGTGCCATGGAGAAATCAGCCCCAGCATTGCTGCTGCTGCAGTTCTTTACCAGCCAGACTAGTTGTCCTACCTGGTAAAACTTGTGCCCTGTGTTTCACGAGTAATGTAAAGATCCTTATTGCTGTTCTAAAAATACAATGTATTCAACAATCTTAATCCAACAGTGCAAGACAACACAGGTCCCTTTCATTAGTGGGTTCTGGTAGGTATTGCTGAATTCAGTTCAAACAATTACCATTCAATCTGATGTCTGCAGGCATTGTAATAAACTGGAATATAGTTTGCACTCTGATCAGTCACGTGAGAAATATCTACTTACTGCTGCATACCCTACAGCATCTTTATTATCCATACATTCCTTCTGGCAAGGGCTGTGTCCTTTCCACCATCACAGACTTAAACCAGGGTTTGGTATTTTGGGAATCAGGCAGCACCTTCTCAATGTGCTGTTGAAGGTGCACCCAAAGCCAGACACTGAGTCCAAATTCTGGGTCAGAGCACTCAGGCTGTGGGGATGGGAGGAGTTGTGTTGGTTCTTAATCTCTTCAAAACTTGGGGTTCTGTTGTTGTTTTGTTTGGGGTTTTTTAGGAATAATTTCATGAGGAACAGAAGGAAGCAGCGAAAGGAAAGATTTACCAGACCCTTCACAAAAGAAGCTCATAGTCTTGGTCCAAATTAACGTTCTGACATGTTTGGGTTTTTTCTAAAGCTTTTGTCTTACTTGTACAGATAATGTAGCATAAGCATGTCCACAGATGAAGATCAGGGCCTTTTCTGGAGTGACAACACTCTGCATGTTGTGGTTTATCATAGTGCATTTTAAAAACAACAGCTGGATGAAGTCAGGTCAAGGAACTTATTGTATTATTGTGAGTCAAAAATGAGGGGGAAGAAGTCTGCTAAACAAACAATGTCAAGGTTTGTATAGTTCTTAAAAAAATTATCTTCTTGCTGAAGTCTCCTTGCATTCCTGGATGGGCTGTGCTAGTTTTCATTATGTGTGGAGCAACAGAGCACCAAACACACCATGGAACTGCAGAGGAAGGGGAGAGGGGATGGGCTGGAAGAGCAAAGGAAACAAATCTTGCCTGTGGATGAAAATGTAGCACTTCATGCAAGGGAGGCACTGCCAGTGGAGAGGCTGCTGCTGTGTCAGCTCTGAGTTGTGTGTGCAGAAAGGATCTTCTAGGAATGGGAAGGATCTGTTTGTAGATCACAGGGAGTAGAGGAGTATCTTCTTTAAGGTCATGGAAGTAGAACATAATTCTAAGTGTGAGCACAGGATTAAATAAGGCTAATGAATCATGTAAAAGAAACTATTTTAAAAGCAAATGCCAATAAAAGTGGCTGAATTGCTATTAAATATCATCAGTGGCTGTATCAAGTGACATGGTGTCACTCAGGCCTTGTGTGCCAAACTGGGAGGCTGAAGATCTGCTGCTATTTCAAAACCTGTCATGAGGCAGTGAGGTGACTACAGATAAATCCTTCCATGTGTCTGTGCTTTTATGGATTTGCTTGGCCATAAATGGAGATAGTGGTGCTTATTCTTCTTTTAAAAACTGAGATTCTGGGTGTAGAGTAATCTTCAGAGTTACTGCTAAGGCTAACAGACTAGCCCAAAGCAGCAGACCACTAAAGAAACCTCCCCCCCTGCCCAGGTGGCCAAGAAGACCAATGGCATCCTGGCTTCTGTCAAAAACAGTGGGGCAGCAGGGCCAGGGCAGTGGCTGTGCCCCTGTGCTGGGCACTGGTGAGGCCACACCTGGAGAACTGTGTCCACTTTAAAGAGGTGCTGGAGGGTGTCCAGAGAGGGGCAACTGAGCTGGGGAAGGGTCTGCAGAGGAAGCCCTGGGGGTGTTTAAGGAAAGACTGGACGTGGCACTTGGTGCCATGGTCTAGTTAAGAAGGTGTTAGTCAAGGGTTGGACTTGATGACCTTTGGAGGTTTTTTCCCATCCTAAACGATTCTGTGATTCTGTGAAAGTTCTGTTTCTTTTTTTTTAACTTAAGTCCTTATTAAATGTGCCACTTTTTGAAAATTAGTTCTGTTTGCTGGGGGTGTGTGTTGAACTAACACTGCTTTGTTTCACTGCAGGCCATCTGCCGCCTCCTGACACTCAGCTCATGAGGGCTCACCTGGTTTTTAATTCTTCTTCTCATGGCTTAGCTGCCTGGAGGCTGCCTTAACTCTCAGCAGAGTCACAAACTCAACTCAGAGCTGCCTTCAATGAGAGATGAGGGCCCTAAGTTTTCTTTTTTTTTTTTTTTTAACAGCTGTGAGACTTCAGGCCTCATCAATGAGTTGGGAAAATAGCTAAAAATTTAGGAAGGGCAACATCCTGCTGCTCAGACTGTTTCTATTCTGTTGTACCAAAACCACACAGTTAAATCTACCTTCCACAAAATACTGGGGAAGCCTGAGTGCTTCTGTACCCTTCTTAATTTGAGTGTTTGTATGAAAGCTGAACACGAAGGAAAGTATGTGCATGTACCAGGTTATCACAGGTGCTCAAATAAGCCACCTTCCCAAAGCTAATTCTGGCTCAGGGGGCATGTAATAAAGGCAGAGTGCAGGGAGGCTCCAGGAGAGATCTTGCTAATTAGCTTTTTTCTGGTTTTATGTCTGAACTGTGAAAATTGGCTGTAGCACTCCCTGTGATTATACCTTTACCTGCTACAAATTTTGCTGATGTTTGGTTGAGAGAGAAAGAGCAATTATGCAACATGCAGGTGCCCTGATAGCACTCAGGGGTGTGTTGATGAAGTAAACAGCCCTGCAGGATCAATTTTCCCATATTTCAAAGCAGAGCATGTATTCTCTAAATCTGCTGATGCTGACAGATGTGTCTCTTCACATGTCCAAGTCTCAGTGCCAAACAGCCACAGAGAACACCAGGAAAGGAGTGACCTTGTTGTATTTCTTGAAGGTTGGGCTCTAATGTGTCATGCAAAGGTAAACAAACATCACTGTCTTGATATAAAAAGGGCTCCCTGCTCCTCCTCAGCGCAAGGATTTAGGCTGTTGATGAGGTGAAAATGAAGAATTCTCAGTAATGTTTTTTGTGGGGATCTCTGTGGAAGCTGTTACCAAAGGGAATGTGGGATGGGGATGGGGAAGGTGACAATACTCTGTGCTGTCTCTGCTTTACCTCAGCAAAAGGCAGAGAGTGCAGAACCATTTCAGGTCCACCCTGTGCATTTTAAATGTTGCCCTGACTACCACATGTTCATAGGCAATATTTGCATAGTGAAATATCCCCTCCCTACAGAAAATTCTTCTCTGCACATGCATCAAATGTGACCCACAGGCTGCCTTCTCATGAAATCCCAGAGTGGTTTGGGTGCAAAGGGACCTTAAAGATCATCTCCTTCCATCTCCATCATGCACTTCTCTTGTTCTTCCTGTGTCCCCTCAGTGACTCCTGATTTATTCCTTTTTTAATGCAGACTCCATTGTTTCAGATCTGCCATTCTGGATCTTGGGAAATCTTTTGTACTCTGTGGCTCTGCCTGTAAGGATTTCCCCTTCCTGATTGTACCATTTCAGTCTTGAAGCCCATCATCAGACTAAGCAAATAAAAAGCTAAATTCTGATGTGACCAGAATGAAATGAATCCCTAAGGGACACTCCAACACCCAGACCCTAGCTAAGATTCAGTGCTTTCAAGTAAATATTTCAGTCAAGAACTGACACCCACAAAATTTTCAGAAGGGTCAAAAAAAAAAAAAATTAATTCCAAAGCTTTTAAGTTGTTGCAGTTTCTATTCTGAAATAAGTTAAATGAATTTTGTAAAAATTGAATAATTAACATAGGTGTTTTATCTGAAACAAATTAATTTCAATTCATGTGACAGACCCCTGTGGAGCTTGGCTTGATGTCAGTGTTTTAAGTCAGGCAGAAAATGAAGGAAATTTTGGGCCAACTCTGTTTGGGGTGACTTAAGGTAGTAATTGCAGTGTGAGAAGAAAGAACACTGTATCCATGACATTGGTGTTGTCCACTCACTGACTCCTTCCACTGGACAGTGCTAGTTAATGAGTTTAAATTGAATTTAAAATAGCTGAATCTAGTTTCAAGACAACTAGATACGTTTTATAGGTGAAAAACAACTTGGAGAGTGAATGACAAAATCCCTTCTGACCTTTTCACTCTGAACAGTGAAGGGTGATTCTGTAACTCAGGTGTAGCTCAGCCTTGGTTTCATCTCTGGTCTCTAAATAGTCTCCAGCACACATTTGCTCCCAAAATTTGACCAGTAGTTGCAGGAAAACAGTACCCTGAAGAGACTCTCTGACTGCACAAAGGCAGATTTCCTTGGAATGGGCAGGATGAAGGGAGAAATCTGCAGTTGGAAGGATGGGACACACACAACCCCCAAATACACACACAGACATCCCCTCACCCCCCCAAACAAACTCTCCTCTTCAGATGGAAAGGGAACCCTTCAGGAGGCTTTTTGTAGGAAACACAGAGTAAAAGGTGTTGTGCAAGCCCAGGGTCTGGCACACAACTGGCTTTTCCCTCAACTGAACAGGAGAGCTGGGAAGGTGGGGCAAGGCAAGCCTGGGGCCAGGCAGGAGTGACAAGGAGCCTTCCTGCAAAGGGAGTGAAGGACTTTCCACTGGAATAGCTTGGAGAGGATAATGGAGGTTCATTTGGAAAGAAATGGGAACTGTATTTACTTTAGATCTCAAGCTGGCACTGATTTTGTGAAGGGTGGAAGGTATTCCCCTTCCTACTGATATTTGTTAACTTGAAAAAGGCTGAACTTGTGGGTGTGGAAGAATATAACCCAGGAAAATGGTGAGTTACTCTTGGCTTAACTGTGGAAGTCTATGGAAAATTAGTGGATGTTTGTTCACTGGACTTCTTGAGGTGGGGCTGTGTCTGGAGGTGAAGTGGCTGCCACGGGGAGCCCATGCTCTGGTGCTGCTTTTGGATAAGGAAATTTATTTGCTTGATGCAGCACAACTGTGTGAAAGTCTCACTGGAGTGAATCCTCACAAATACTGCTTTTTGGAAAAGGAAGAGTCTAGTTTGGCAAATACAGCACAGCTATGAGATCCTGCTAATGGATGTGGAAGTGCCATCCCTGCCCCACCAGCTGCTTTCCAAGTGGAAGAAGAGAAAACTGGAAGAGTTGCAGCTGCTGCCTCTAAGCTTCCAGTGAACATTCACGCTTTAATGGGATATTTAGTTCACAAACCAGTAAGATCTTGTTCTCAAGCCATTAATGATCAGTCCCAAGATGATACCTCCACTTTGCTGGTTTCCCTGTTGGTGCCCAGGAGCTGGGCAGTGACCCAGGCTCAGAGCTGTGCCAGGGGGCTGTGCTGCTGCTGGGGGGGCCTTGGCTCGTGTCTGAGCAGCCCCCAACACAGGGCAGGGGGAGCAGCAGGAGAATTGATCTGAAAATGGGCACTGCAACAAAAATACCCCATTTTGAAAAGCTGCTCTCACATGGTTGTGGCAGGAGAATTGTCTCTGGGTTCCTCATGGCTCAAGGAAGCCAGGCCTAGATGGTGATGAGGATGATGATGATGATGATGATGTCACCTGCATTGCAAATCTGGTGCAGACAGTATTTATTTTTTAAAGTTAAACAAGCTGCCATCAAGGGACCTAATGGTGGGGGTTTGTCTCTTCCTCCCCCTCCACCCCACCATGCACTTTTAATGGTTATGAAAAGTCAGAGTGGCTTTGTGTGTTGTTTTGCTTTTCCTTGAACAGGGATGTTCCATCTACTCTCCTCTCAAGCCTGATCAAGCCTTTTATTTGATCCCAAATCGTCCATGTTTTTAGTTTATAGAATTATGAATAAAGGCTTCATATGCCATTTAATAGACACGTTCCTTCTCATTCAGAAGTGTTTGGCATTTACACTTCTTATTTAAACATGTTTAAGCGATTCCATTACTAAATACTGCTGGAGGGAACCAAAGAGGGAGAAGAAATTTGGCAGAGATCCCAGTGCAATTTGGAGGCGAAGGTCTGAGGATGCTCACTATCCTATAGCATGACAGTAATTAAAATTAATGAAAAATCACTGCATAACACCCACCACTTGACATATTTCCTCAGGTGCTTTTTGCAAAAATCTCTGAGAGAGACCTGTGGCTTAGAGCTTTGAAGTTCCCCTGCCCCTCCTCAGTCTCACCTCTGCTTTCAGAAATATAGATAGCTGAATAAATATTCTGAAAGAAGGCCATTACTTAAGACTCTTCTGTTTAAGTTGCTTAAGATGACTTTGTAAAGCTGCAGTTTTGCCCAGGTAGAAGGATGGGCATTTGAGGAACTGCTGAGCCCAGTGGTTCCTCTTCAACAGCCCTGGAGACTCAGCAAGAGGCCACAGCAGGGCTGGTGGAGGATTGGAGAGCGAAGGGGAAAAAACCCAGCAAAACAAACAAAACCAAAAAAACAACCAACCAACACCCCCAAAAAATACCCAACCCCCCAAAAATATTTTGTGAGAGGATAGATCTTTTTGGTTGATAAACATCTGTAGACATGATGATTTGAGAAGATCCACTTGGAGGTGGCACTGGCTGTGGGTGAATCCTTGGATAACTATTTCTTTACACAGTTTTAAATGTTCACTAAGCTGCTCAGAGCCAGAAGTGAAAGTCCATGCCAGAATCAAAAAGCTTATTTAAACACATGGAATTTTCAGTTTCACTTCCCAAGGGTACCTTATTTTGGGGATCTTTCTCCCATCTGCAGCAAAGAAGGGTTTGGTGACACCCTTGTGACTTTTTGACCTCTTTTTAAGGCTAAATAAGAACCATTAAAAACCAGTTCTTTCTTCTTGCATTTCAAATCTTTTGGACATTGCCCTTTCTATCTCAGGTGTCAGGATCTCATAACAGGATGCCAAAAGGCAAACTTGTGATTTGAGGGAGAAGACCATCTTTTATGTTTTATTTTACCAGGTGAAACAGTCCTGGAAGAACCCTAATAAATTGTCTCTTACTGCCACCACGCAGTGCCACCCACCCAGGGCTATGGATTCTCTTTAAGATAAAGGAAACTTTCTGACCTCTTTTTTTTTCCTGAAACTTATGATCTGTTTGTAAGGATCTAAGTTTTCTCTTGTTGAAAAAAACCCCAAACATCAGCGTCTCAGAAGAGTTTTCAGTGTCACTTGAAACTGATATTAAAAGATTCTTTGGAATCAGCAAAGCATCGAACATATAAAATCTTAATGCTTTACAAGCTCAGTGTTTGGTGAACAGTCAAGACACTTTATTACCCTAAGGAAAGAGACAGAAGTTGTTTCTGTCTTGGTACTTCTTATTCTGAGTTGCTCTTTGTTTTTTGTCATGTTGCAAATCAGCAATGAAGAAAACTCACTCAGCAGGCAGTAAAAGCAGCAACAAATGTTTACCCCTTGGGATATGTACTCTGGAGAGAATTCCCCACCCAAAAGCAGCAGACACTTCAAGGGCTACATGTGCAGGTTTAGCCTGACTTGGAATACAGGCAGGGAGCCAATCCAGGAATCAGACAATCCAGCTTGTTATTTGAAGTTCAAAAATTCTCCATCCAGCAGGTTAATAAGTTATCCACGAAGCACAAGAAGCATCAGAACTGCAGTTGGAAATATCTGATATTAAATCTCTAAAATAAACATTGAGAACTAGAGAAAATAAATTGCTCAGTGAAAGAATTGAGTAATATTATGATTTCCCTCTCCCTCACCCCTTGAACATGTTGCTTAATCTATGGTAAGACTGTAATTGCTGTCCTGAAGAAGGATGTGCATGGAGGTGCCTTTGGGTGCCACAGCCTGTTTTCTTTTTGGCAGCAAAGAGTTAGTTGCCTTTCTGACTTTATTACTTGTCAGTGTTTATGAATAATCTGAATTTTGGGCAAGATTCTTATGGCACATTTATGAGAATGAATCCTGGTTCAAGTGAAGTTGATAAGAACTTTGTCCCTGACTTAATGAAGCTTTTAACTTGACAAAGTGTCTTTTCTATAATATGCAATGAAAACATTATTTGAACATATCCCACTCAGCACTTTTCCCCCAAAATGTTGGAGTTACAGGTTGGTTCCTCTGTACTTTTTCTTTGATTTTTTTTTTTTACACTCTGAATTAGAAAAGGTCGAACAAGAACTTCTTCCAGGAATTGCACATTTTTGCAAATGTGGAATTTGTGTTGTAGTTCATAGGGCTGTGCTGTGATTTGTTGGGCCATGTCCTGCCTATGCAGGAGGTTTGGGAGAAGGGTTAGTTATGGAGATGGTAAGTAATGAGGTATTGTTTGTTTAGGAGTCTCCAGCAAAGTGTCACACCCACAACAGCAGCATGAGCACACCCTCAGACTGTGAAGTCCTCGGGGCAGGGCCTCCTGGTTGGTACAGAAGGGAACAAACCATAAGGTACAGGAATGTCCTTTTCCAGGGTATATGTGTGACTGACAAGTGCTTCCAGGAAAAATTGTGAATTCCTTTCTTCCCCAGAACTGTTCCATTTTCCAGTCTTTTCTTCAGTTAGTTCAGGAATTGAACTTTTCAGCCTCTGTTCTTGTTGGTTGGATTTTGTTTCTTCCTGTCTTGTCTTCCAGGTTTTATGACGACTTATTTATAGGTTTGTTTCTTCCAGGCGGTTAAATTGATCTTTAATCTTATTTCATGACCACAGAGGAAAACAGCACAAGCTGCAGCAAGTTGGGAGCAGGCAGGGATTGTACACACTGTCCTGAGGCTAAACAGACCTTTGCTGTGCTGTCCTGGCTGCTGAAGTGTGCTCTTCTAAGGAAGAGGATGTTGAAGGAAATCTAGGGAATTTGTCCCTTTATTAGATTAAATGCAGGAAAGATATGTGGTCACTCAGGCCACAGTGGAGTCCAGAGCTGGGCTGAGTTACCAGTTGAAGTGAGTCAGGCTGAGAGGAGGTGTGGGTGGGGAAAGAGCAGGGAAAACAAAATCTCTTGGGAGCAGAACAAATTCTCACTGTGAGTCAGGGCTCTGGGCTCTGAGGTTGGTTTGGGGCTGGAAATGGAGGCGATAAAGGAGAAAAAAAAACCCCAAAATCAAAAAATCATGGAAATAAAGACATTTCATATCAGGACCCAAGGCCTATTTTTACCTAAAATGTGGCTTTTATTAAAAAATGAGAGTAATGGGGTTTGAATTCTGCAGTTTCCAGCTGATGGGAGGAAAGTAAAGCTGCCAAGCACCTGAGCAGGGGCTGGTGCTGAGCTCACAGGAGCTGCCTGTGCCTGCCAGGCTCAGTGTCAGTGCAGAGATGCAACATGACCCTGCTCCTGATCCCAGTCCTCTGGGGAACAGGATTTGCCACTTGGTTCCCGTGCCTTGAGCAACTGTCCTGCTTTCCAAAAGAAATGGCTTTGCTACAGTTCTAATTTCCACTATTTCAATCCAGGTTTCTCATCTTCACTTTCTCTTTGATTTTAGGGGATGGAGCAAAACATTTCCTGGACAAGATGCAGCAGTTTCACCACAGACAAAGGGCTCAAGGCATTTGGATGGTGACAAGTCCCTCCATCAGGTTGCTTGCCATGCTGGCAAGTACCAGAGTGAATGGTTAAGACACAAAATTATGCATAACAGGGCTCTGGGAAAATCCTGGTGCTTGACCCTACCATTTAATGTCCATGGAGGGCATTAATTTCGATTCATACTAAATATATTATAATAATAAATAAATATATATAAATATATAAAAATATGTATAGATTAAATATATAAATATGTTATTAATATTTATAATTATAAAGACATCTTTCTCATTCTAAAAATATATTTCTATTTATAATGATAAATATATAAAATATATAAAACTACATATTGGGTACCTCTGTTAGGACCAAAGTTTTCTTGTGTTCAGTAAATCATTCTCAACAACAAGGACTTTTTGGAGCTGATCTCTTGGTCAGGTATCAGCAGGTTGTGATCACAGCTTCCACTGCACACTACCAGACACAAGAAAACCTAAATATGTGTATTTCCTGTGCTGGAACATCTTGCAGAATTAATGTTGTGTATGACCTGAGCAAGGATCATGGAGCTCCTGCCACTTCCACCTTCTGCTGCACTTCCTGGGGATTCTTTTAGGAGGGATTTATCATCCCAGAAGGACAACCTGGATTGTGGTGGGTGAACCAAGGGTGGAACTGTGCCCCAAACCTTGAAACACCTGAAGGAAATGCTGTAAAACCAACTTAAAACAACTAAAAAAAGGGGGGGGGGACAATTTTCTATACAGCAGGGAGAGACCTTCTGGAACTGGCTGTGATCTTCTGGAACTGGCTGTGATCTTCTGGAAGTGGCTGCCCAAAGCCATGGGGAGGACAGAGAGCTGTTATGGAAAGGCAGGGGTGTCTCCTCAGCAGCCTGACTTGTGGCTCTCAGGGATGTCCCAGGGGAATGGCCTGGAGGAACTGCCTGGCCTTGGGTGTTTTGTCTCAGTAGAACTTTTGCCAAGTTGGAGACGCCACCAAACTCCAGAGAGCCTTGGCCAGACCCGCTGGGCACTCACACCTCGGAGGGCTCTGGTGCCAGGCTGAGCCTGCCTGTGCTTCCTGCTGCTGGAGAGGGGAACTCTGGCACTGACAGCTCTGCACTGCTGCTGGCATGTTTGGGGGTCACTGGAGCACACAGCTCAGCAGGACGTGCCCAACTGCCTAAAGGGCCAAGCTGGGAGCTCACTCTGGATTGCACAAGCTGTGACAGAACCTTGCAGGTGGAGGGACAGGAGTGTTCCTCCTAACCCAGGACAAACCCCTGGATTTGGCCCCCAGGGAGCTGGTTTGTTCAGACACCCCCCAATGCAACTCTTCGGTAGGAAAAATAAATCGGAGTTTTTCTTGCAAAGAAAAGTTGTTGCTGCTTTAACCAGCTCGGGACCCCTTGCTTATTTCAGTTTTGAAAGCAGTTTTTCAAAGTATCTCGATGGAATGAAAATCTATGCCAGAGGTAGCTAATTAACACCCCCTGTCCCTTGTCACAGCAGCAGAAAAATCATCAGGGGTGGCTTCTGCATATAAAGCATCTGATGTCAATAATAATTGAATGCACAAACTTGGGATTTAATATCAGTCTTATCCAGTGTTTTTTTTCAGATTCTGCACAATAACGAAGCCTGGGATAAATTGTATGAAATACTCTGATCATTTTTTTTATTAATACTGCCCAAGTTAGAGAAATAGCTCTTACATAGTATTGACTTTTTCTCTGTTTGTTTCTTTCTTATCAAGTTTCAAGCATTTTTGAGGGTTTGGCAGGAGTCCCTAATCCCTGAAGCTCTAAATGATTTATCACCTCCCTTTACATGCACTGAAGTACCCCTGTGCCAGCTGCTCTCCTGTGGCATTCCCACTCCTCAATCCCAACGTGGGATATGTCTCTGCACAGGCAGAGACACTCCAGTGCCTCCCCAGCCAGGACACTTATCTGGGGGAAGTTTATTGCTCTAAAAACTGCATTTTTAGTGAATACACTCAGGAAATGTGTTTGTAAACACAGATTTATCACTCTTTTGCTGCCTCCAGAGGAGATAATTGTAGAGTATTTCCTCCCAGTTCTGTCTGGAGCTCCTGATCTTTACTCAGCCAGTAGCAGCTCAATCTTTTCTGTATCATCTCTCCATTTTAAAACTGTGGCAAATTAGACCTTTTTTTTTTCTTTTCATTTAGCCATAAATTATGGTTTTCTGGATTTGACTTACAGTTTTTAATTAATCTTTCCCCCATCCCTTCCCTCTTTCCAGAAAGTCTTTATCTGGCAGCTCTCCAGTGGAGGTTCTGCCCCAAGTCGAAATCCTGCCTCAGGATTTCCTGCTCTTGCCTCAGCTCATTGCATGGCCATGGAGTCATTCTGCAAACAAATTAATTTCTCCTTGTCTAGAAATCGTAGAGCTCTTTCCTTCTGTCCTTCTCCCAAGGATGTTCAAACAAATCTGTCTGAGGGGCTTTCAGGGCACCGTGTTCAGGAGTGCCAGGTGCATCCACAGATGGAAAAGGAGCAAAAAAGGCTTGAAAAATGAGAGACGGGAAAAGCAAATTGTGTTGGTGGAAAAGATTGTTTGTTCTTCTTGTGTGAGTGGATTAAACTAAAAGGGTGCTGTCACCATGCCCCTTCCCTTACACCTTGTTTTGGGTGCAGGGGCATGTAAATGTAAAGGGCACCTTTATTTGCCCCCCCATTCTTCATATGTTGAAAAGTTACAGCCAGTTTTCTTCCAGCACCAGTCTCTTCTGCAGCTTTACCCTCGTATCTCAGTGTTCTATTGCCTTCCAGCTGTGGAGAATTGGCTTTTTGTCTTGCCCTACAAATCTTCCACTGCAGGTATTAAGAGAAGTGTGGTTTTGTTTGCCTCGAAGTCTAGTCCTTCACAGGGAGTTTGGATGGGAAGCCAAGTGGCATCCTGGGGTTCTGAGCATCCTGGTTCTCCTCTGTCAGCAGATGACAACTGGTCACCAGCCAAAAATCTTCCTTGGGCACCCAGGAGAAAAGCAGCAGATGGAGTCAGCTGCCAAGCAAACCGGGTTTGTGTGAGTCTTTAGAATCACAGAATCATTAAGACTGGAAAAGACCTTTAAGATCATGAGGTCCCACCATCAACCCAGCACCACCACCATGCTCACCACTAAACCATTTCTTACCCTGCTGAGGAAGTCTATAACTGAAGGACACATCGTGGTTTTGCTGGGGTTTTGGACATTTCTTGGGTTTGGTTTTCTTCCCAGTCTCACCTTGTTTGTAGTTATTCTTCTCTGACTTCAGAAATATCAGTCTAAGCTACTCAATATCTTTGTTTCCTGCTACTGAATTCTGACCATACACCCAGCCCTGTGTAAAACAACTGTTGTTGAGTTGGTCTGAAAAAGAGATGGATATAACCAACAGAAGGTTTACTGGCACAAGGGAATTTGATTCAGAAATTAAAAGTTCCTTCTAGCATTGGTAGTTAACTCCAGTCTTTTATCAGCTGGATTAATTTTCTAGTCTACTGGAACTGTGAAGAGATCAAAAGTTTAATTACCAGTGGGGCCTGGATTGTAATGCATTATCTTGCTTGTCTTAAAAATATTGCAAAAGCAGAAAATGTTTTTAACATTATATGATGTACCATTAGTCAAAATGCAGCTCTTAATAAACTTGCACTCTGCAGGATTGAGTGGCAGTGCAAAGGTAACATTACCCAGCTCAAGGCAATGTACCCCCACACTGAGGGCTTGCAAGAAATCCTGGAGCTGATGGCACTGGAACCTGTACCAACTCCAGCCTAGTTTCTGCTCCTCATCCTTTGGACATTGTAAACCTGCTTGGAATAGAATAGAGGGGAAAAAAGGCAAAGTTCTGTATCACATGAAGTGTTCCACAGCACGATGCTGACACGTAAGGGTGGTTGGTTGGTGATGGTTTGCCTTGAAGCTGCAGTTCAATGGGATGGATTGAGTGTGTGCTTGTAGATCACAGTTGTGCCATGGGTGTTTTGTGGTGAAGGGTCTACAGGAGGAACCACATGAGGAATGACTGAGGTCACTTGGTCTGCTCAGCTGGAGAAGGGACTGAGGGCAGAGCTCACCGGGGGCTGCAGCTCCGATCTCTGCTCTGGGGGGACCAGGGACAGCAGCCAGGGAATGGCTGGAGCTGTGTCAGGGCAGGCTCAGGTTGGATCTCAGGGAAAGGTTCTTCCCCCAGAGGCTGGTTGGGCACTGCCCAGGCTCCCCAGGGCAGTGGGCACAGCCCCAAGGCTGCCAGAGCTCCAGGAGGGTTTGGACAACGCTCTCAGGGACAGGGTGGGATTGTTGGGGTGTCTGTGCAGGGCCAGGAGTTGGACTGGATGATCCTTGTGGGCCCCTTCCAGCTCAGGGTATTCCATGGTTCTGTGATATGGTGTGGCCATGGAACCATGAGCAAGATGCTCTTTTGAAAGAGAGTGAAAGGTGGGGATCTACACAGAGAAACCAGCTCAGAGCAGGGCTGGCACCGACTGTAGGGTGGCACTGCCTGTGCTACATCCTCTGGGAGATCACAAGGCTGATACTGGAGCATGGTAACAACATTTGGTTCTCTTCCTTGTTCTACTAATCATATGCTCTGTGTAGGTATTTTGTCTCTCTGTGTGCCAGTTAAATCTTCTCCAACTTGTCTTCCCCTGACAGGGAGATGGAGCACAAAACTGGAGGTTCACAGGTAGTGCTTGTGAAAGGGCCTGGAGATCAGCTCTCCAGGACAGGGACTGGCTCTTGCCTTGTCCTGTGCTGGGTGAGGTTTGTGCTTCATACATTTTTAACAAGTGAAAATGCAGTAGGTGGGCAGGATGTGCTGCTAATGCTGCACTTTGGCTATTTTTAGGAAGTTGTCTGTCTGCTCATTTACAGTTGTTGCAATCAGGGACAAATCCTTTCAGTCAATGCACAAATTAAAAGCATGTTAACGTGTTGGTCTGGATTCTGATGTCACCCAGGCAGGTGCTGCTCTGAAATAGCTCTATTGAAGTTCAGGAGCACATCTGATCAAAGGTGACATCAAAAGCAGCCGGATCTATAAAGCAATAGTTCTTTGTGGAGAACACACTGGTTTGCAAGAAAAGAAAAGAACTTTATTGAATTACATTAAATTGTTGTCAGTGTGTTAGTGCCATAACCAACCCTCACTTCTGCATTTTCTAAAGTGATGATGGGAGGGAGTTGGCCTTGATATTTTTGATGGAGATTTTGCCACAGCGTGGTTTGAATATCTGGGGAGATTGTTGTGCTGCTCATAGTCAGAACTTGGCCGAGTTTGTTGTTGGCAATACTCTCCACGGCTGACTCGCTCTGCAGCTGGCACATTAAGGCAAGTTTACATGTTTGGGGTGCAAGGAGATTAAAATACTGATAGAAGGGGTAAGAGAGGATTGCTTTGGCATTATGGAGGTGTGCAAAATGATTATCCCTGAAGCGCTGCCTGATGAGTGTGGACATGGCAACCTCTGCCTGCTGGCTTTGCTTGCTCTGCACCTACACCCAATCTTGCACAATTACCCACTTAAAATATTTATTTCTCACCCTTTGACTATTTGCATGACAGCTGAGTGGAAGCAGAGCTGCAGATCTGGAGCAGGATGAGATCACAACCCCTCGATGCTCCAGGCAGTGTTTTCAGTTGTGAAAAGCACACAGGTAAAGAAGTATTTTTGTGTTTCATCAAAGAGATCAATATTCATTTGACAGTAACAGAGGGGGGAGGCCGGGAAGGCACAGGATCAGTGCTGAGGCAGGGAATGCTCACATTCATGTTGCCATCTAGTGGAACTGGTTCTGTGTCACTGTGCCTGCTGAAGTCTGGCTCAAAAAGCCTGAGCTAAACCCTAGTTGCATTCATTTTGTTTGCCTTTTTTACTTTCTCTGTCTTTTCAGGCTCATACCAATTGACTTCAGTTCTAATAAAAAAGAAAAAGACAATAAAGGCAACTTGGTTGTGCATTTGCTGCTTTTATTTTAATTTCCAGCTTATTATATTGATTTTCTAAAGATTGCTGGTGTCTGGGAAATGATACTGTGCAGATCTGTGGTGTTTTGCTTTCTGTGGGGAGTGGGAATCAGGAACATGCAGCAGGATCGGCATCAATATCCTTATCAGCTTGGAGTGAGAAAGTTGGAATGCTCTGGCTTTGTCTTTTATTCCTCCACAGGGGCAGAAAACTAATTTTCTAGGCTGGAAGATGCATTGGGGCAGCAGAGCTGTGTTTGGATGGGGGAGTTTTGGGTGTTTTGCATAAGTTTGGTTTAGTTTATCTGACTTGGGGTTTTTTTGGGGTTTTTTGTTGTTTTGTTTTTTTTTTAAGACTAATGAAGCAAAGAGAACTTGCTCATCATTTCTATGTTGTGTTGTCAATAAAAAGGTGAGATATTGAGACAAAATTCAAAATACATGGCTGTTAATTCATGTTTCTTCTTGTCACTTGTTCACATTCAAGAAGGCCAGTTCTGTAGTGAAAGTGTGGTAATTCCTGGGATAAGCCCCTGCTTTGAGTAAAGCAGGGGAGTTACCAACGGATATATTAAATTAATTTAAAATTTTTCATCCAGAACATTTGGTATTTTGTATCCAAATTGGCTCTTCTCTGATCCTGCCTACAGTAAGTGAAACAGAGGGGGAGGCAGTGACTGGAATCCTTCCCTTTCCACTCTTGCAGAAAGAGAACTGTTCCAGACAGAATAAATGTGCAGCTTTGGGCTTCTGTGCTGTGACAGCAATGGGGAGACTTTAGAGATCCCTTTTATTTCATATGTGTTGTATGTGTTTCAAGGCATATGATGGCATTGAGATGGCTGCCTGGTTTTCAGGACAGCCTTTGGACCACCATACCTGGCAAGAAGTCTTTTAAATAATAATAAGACGTGGGAACACTTTAAATAATAATAGGATGGTGAACCATCCTAAAATAGTCCCGATTCTAAAGTCTATTTAAAAATAAAGCTTCCCTCTACCCTTGGAAAAGTGTTTGTTGGAGATGTAGCTTTTATAGGAAAAGCCAAATTCACCAAGTACTGGATAGGGCTGAAGTTGGCAGGTCTGGGTAAATATTATAAAGAATCAAAATGTGAAATCAAGGACTAGAAACAAGAGTGCTTAATTGTGTTATCTCCAGCTATGACACATGCATGATCTGGCCCTTATGACAAAGCACCATTAGCATTTCAAAGCCTCTTTTGAAGCCTTTAAGGCCCTGTGTTGTGAGCTCAGCTGCCTGCACACACAGAACTCCCTGTGACTGACAGCAACAGGAGATTTCCAAAGTTCTTTTCCGGCAAGAAGACGCAGAAAAATAAATGTTCCTTAGAACAGACCTTGCTCTGACTTCCCAGCCCTGGAGACCCTCAGGAAAGGTGGCTGGGAAGCCTTGGTGACTTGTCAAACAGCTGTAAACCTCAGCTTTGATTTTCAGTGTCTTTGGCTGTAACTGAGGCACCATTTTCAGTTGGTGGGTCTGACCCAACCTGTGCAGTTTTCTCCCAGTCTGTGTTTGCCACAGCTCAGCTGCGCTGGGAGAAGGCCCCGTGCCAGGTCCTTTGTTCCAAATGAAGGATTTAAATCATTTAACATTTTGAGAACATGCCTAGAAATCAATAGAGGGGATTAGAAAATCAGATCTGTTCAAGTTCAGTGCAGAGCCATAAGGGCTGAGAAAGGTGGCAAGAGTATTCTTGGAGTCAAACCCGGGGATGAAGGCTCGGGACAAACCTTGAGTATGAGCTGATGTGACCCTGCTTTGTTCTGAGTTAGCTGAAGAATGCAGACCAACACCACCTAAACCTGAGCAGAGAGGCCTGGCTTTCCAGCATGGGACCCATCTTCCTTTTAAGAAGTTATAAAGCCCAAGTCTGACCAAAGTGGTACCTCAGTGCAGGAAATCAAACTGAAAACCTTGCTCTAGAACCTCTAAGTGTCAGGTTTAGGTTTAAACTTTGTCCTTACTCTCTGTCTATTCTTCCAACATGAATTGCTCATAGCAGAAGAGCAGGAGGGATGGTGTTGAGGAAAGCAAGCTCTGCAAGCAGAAATTAGGACACCCTACCAAAGAGAAGTGGCTCTTGACTCCTTAAATGAGCCCCTTAATTTCCAGAACAGCAACATCAAAAGCAAGCCTGTCTGTAAATAGAGACCATGGTAAAGGGGCTGCATCTACCAGCAAACCTGTTAGTAGTGATAGAGTTGAACATGTGAGGAGCTTCTCTTAACAGGTTGGAACAAGGTACCATCAACATCCTCAAAGGAAAAGTCAAACTTGGTATCCAAATCTGAGCTCAGGTTTCCAGAATTGGACTGGAGAATTCTGAGAGGTGGGAATTGGAAGAGGAGAGCAAGGATGGTTTTCTTTACTTGTGCAATCTCTCAGTTAGATATGAGTTGGTCAAAATCTGGTTTTATTAAATTGCAATTAAATTTCAAAGCCAGGCTGGACAGGGCTCTGAGCAACGTGGTCCAGTGGAAGGTGTCCCTGTCCATGGCAGGGGGTGGAACCAGATAAGCTTTAAGGTCCCTTCCAACCCAAACCATTCTCTGATTCTAAAACTGAACAGAAACACAAATGTTTTTCTGTCCCCTAAAAAACCCCTCTAAACAGGAGTTGGAAACAACTTGCAGACTTCAAATGAAGGAAAACGGATGCTCTGTTGGGACTTTACTGTGAAAGTAGCAGTTCTGCAGAGCTTTTTCACTCTTAGAGTTTAAACCTTTGGCTCCCACCATCCAGTGAAACGAGTCCTTGGAGGTGGGGACAGGGCACAGGGGTGTCCTTGGAGAGGAAAGGATTCTGCTAAGAAGCCCCCTGGTTTTTTGGGAGTGATCGTGAAGCTGTGCTGGGTACTTTCTTCCTAGTTTGTCTTAGGTACACTTCCAGAAGGCAATTTCTATCTTAGATCAAAGAGAAATGCAAAAGCACTCTAGAAATCCTTTTTCAGGCTTTTGCTGTGGTTTGATGTTTTTTTTTTCTTCCTCCCCTTCAGTTACTGTGTGGTCAACCTTGACAGGCTTTTAATGCTCTGCCAAGATCTCTGGGAGCTGCAGAGACCATCCTTCTAATGGATATATGATGTAATTATATTTCAGCATCCTCTAAATGGGTCTCTTCTCCTACCAGGGTGCTTACATGTGCATGCAGTCGAAAGTTTTGTTTTGTGCATATGTTTTTGGTAAGGATGTGACCCTAAATTATCAGAGGGCCAAGAGAGTTTTTAGTACCCACTGCTGACTGACTATAAATGTTTTTCATTTGTCTGATTAACTAACTTCTCCAATGTAGTAGTAATCAGAACTGCTTGTTTTCATATTCAGCTACTAAGCCACCAGAAATGTGAAGAAAAATCAAGGTGGAAAAAATGCTACCCTTCAGGACTTTCAAAGTTGGCCTTTTAACCCGTATTTTCAACACCTGCCTTGAACAAGGCTTTGGTGCCACAAAGGCTGACGACTGATCCCTGGTGCTGATCTCCACCTCCCCACAGCAAACTGCTGCTTCCAGAGAAGCCAGAAAACCCCAGAGACTGTTTGTTTTCGAAACTGGAAACAGGCTCTTTGGACTCTTGGCTTGCAAACAGGGGGATGTGGAACACTTGACACTACAAATTGCAAGTGAGGACTGGAAGCTGTGCTTGTGTTGGAAGCGTTGCTGCATTTTCCTCACGTGACCTCGTGGAGGGTTTGATGCAGAGATTGGCTGCAGAGCAGGAGTTTGGGCGTGGATTAACTTGGGGTTGGGTGCTTTCTAGTAGTATTTTGTGTTGCTGCATGTGCTGGAATCGCAGTGTTTGGATTTGCAGAACTCAGGGGCTCTGTGTTCTGGGCCCAGGCTGGGGCTGCTTGCCTGGTTTCTAAGGGAATTTACAGTTCAGAACTTGCCCTTGTTTGCAAATGGTTTTTAGAACATACACATGGGAGGATGCCAAAATACAAGTCACAGAATCCCAGAATGGTTTAGGTTGGAAGGGACCTTAAAGCTCATGCAGTTCCACCCTCTGCAAGGGCAGGGACACCTTCCACTGTCCCAGGTTGTTCCAGCCTGACCTTGAACACCTTCAGGGCTGAGGAGTCCACAGCCCCTCTGGGCAACCTGTGCCAGGGCCTCACCACCCTCAGAGGGAAGAATTTCTCTCCAATATCCCATCCAACCCTGCCCTCTGGCAGTGGGAAGCCATTCCCCCTTGTCCTGTCCCTCCATCCCTTGTCCCCAGTCCCTCTCCAGCTCTCCTGGAGCCCCTTTAGGCCCTGGAAGGGCTCTCAGGTCTCCCTGGAGCCTTCTCTTCTCCAGGTGAACCCCCCCAGCTCTCCCAGCCTGTCCATGTGTTATTATGAACAAACCAGGCATTGTTTTTGAGGATGTATTATTACATTCACTAAGATGCAACACTACTGTAAGAAAAAAAAGTTGGATTCAAGCTCATTCAAAGCCCCTCTGGCTGTTACTGGATGTAAGTGCTCACCTGTAACAGCCTTGGTTCTGTGCACTATAAAATCCCCTGCTAACCCTGTAGTCTGTGTGCCCAAACTCATCTCAGTAGGGTCACTGATGATTTTTCTTGGACAAAGATCACACAAGACCCACATCTTAAACAGGAGCTTTGGAAATCATTTAAATGGTAGGTAATGCTGCTCTTTTGTTTTTTACTCTAGACTTCATTGTGTAGCAGAGTGCTCAGAATAGCTGGGATTGAGTTTGAACACTTTGGATTTTCTCACAGTCAATATTTCGAGGGAGAACTGAAAAGCAAAATAGGTGTGGGATAAAAACAAACAAATAAATAAATAAATAGAGGGAGAGAGAGGAAAGTTGTTGAAGTTCCAGTAAGAACAGATTTTTAACAGCTTTAAATATATAGAAATCAATTTCCAGGAGTTGTGATTATGTGATTATGGGATGGAGCACTAGAACATGAATCCAGGCAGAGAGAGAGGCAGGGGATAAGGGAACCTAGTTGGTAGCTTGCTCAGTCCCTGAACAGGTGATGAGGAGCTCGATGGTGCTGGGGCTCCTTTGTCCCCTGGCTTTGAACAGAAAACACCCACGTGTTAAACTCAGAACAAGCCAAAGTGTCACCTGCAAAGAGCTCAGTCACAGGGGCCGACCCAGAGGCAGCTGAGCACCCACAGCCCGTCGCTCACACTTCTGCTGCAGGGTTTTGTTTTCTTTTCAAAGCAGTTTCCTGTATTTTGGTCATATAGAATTACAGTTTCAAGCTCTGTTTGAGCTGGTTGGGTTTGCCTGAGTTCAAAGAAATCCAGACTTTCAAATGCTAACCAAATACATATCATTTCTATGCGCTGTTTCTATGCTACCTTTCAAATTTTGGGATAACTTAGTAGAAAAAGGCTCTAAATGGTATGAATTTGCAGTGATTTAAAAACAAAAATCCTGAGCATTGTCCCTTGTGATTAAAGAGGCTGTAAATCAAGCACATAGGGAACTTTCTACATCGTGCCTTTCTTCATAAATCCTTTGATGTTGAACTGCAGATGTTTAGCCCAGTCCAGCATCATCCAGTGTCACCTTTTCCCAGCAGTGCAGTGCCCTGCACTCTCTGCCCTGAGTCCTGGGGTGCTGCACCCACAACCTGCCTCGAGAAAACTGTCTGTGGGCTCTGGGTTCTGTCCTTCTGACTCCCTTTGAGCTGCTTTTGCCTCTTGAGGTTTAATACCCCCTCTGATCTTAGGAAAACTGTGAGACCAGGGAAGCAGTTGTTAAATTTCAGTGGCCTCCAGAGCTGGAAAATGTCTAAGGCCTTTTAATCAAATAAATCAAACTGACCCAAGTGCCTGTTGTTGCTTATAACAAAATAAGAGAAACAGAGTAGTGCTGAAGACACATATTATGTTTTGTGCTGCACCAAAGTAAAACAAATGACACGTACTGTGTCAGCAGGTAATAACATCTCCCAAACAGGAGAGTTCCTGTGTTAATCATATTTGACTTCTCTTGTTTCCTTCTCCCACCCAAGAAAGCAGGTTGCTGAAATTGTGACAAATGCTTGCACACTTGATGAAATAAAAATCATATTCAATCTTTCCCCCCAGTCCACTGTGCCAAGAATGCTCCCAGTGAATTGTGGGGCCGTGTTTTTAGGCTTCCTCCATCTAAAGTTTTTAATGGAATTCCATCTGAAGTCGTCCCTGAAGTGTGTCTCGTTCCCTTGCTCTCCTTTGCACAGTATAATGGCTTCTTTAAGCTTTGAAAGCGAGTTGTTGTGGCCTAAAGTAACAAATCAGTTTTGGAATGCATGCTGTCTGTTGTAAATGATTTGGGGGTAATAAATTTTCTGGTACAAAGCAATAGGCAGAGTTTTCATAATGTTGAACAGTTTGGACTTGTCCTGAAGGGAACAATGTCGCGAGAGCAATGAGCTGCTTCCAACTATTTGTTATTACAAAAGACAATTTTTTTTTTCCTTAAGGTAGAATCCTCATCAGATTTCACGCTTTGCTGTAACTTGTTTTATTCCTTGTGTTAGACAAATAAAAATATTTGAGCACAGTTGTGTATCTGTTACATCTTTTAATGTAAACTTTTTTTTTTTAGGCTGCTTAGGAAAACTTATCCATGTTACCCTTTATACTATAGGCCCGTTAAAGTGGGTTTGATTACTCTTAGAGCTTTTGATACACTGCATTTGAATCTTGCAAATGGAAAACTGAGGCAACAGTGCAGAAGCTGGATGTGTCACCTTAAGTTGAACGTGATGGTTTTTCAGCACTCATTAAGTTCTCTCCTGGAAACGTCCACAGATGGCAACTTCTAGAACTCGCCCCCAGACAAATCTGATGAAGTAACTGCTCCAGGCAGCCCTCGAGTTAGAACTGGGTTTTGGTAAGACTAGATGTGCAATAAGTGTCAGTAGGCAAGACTCTTCCACTTTTCCATGCCAGTGGCACTGGTTCTGGTTATTATGCACCATGTGAAACCTGGAGTCTTCACCTGAATATCCAGCTTTAGGGATTGCAGTGCAGGAAAAATGAAACTTCTTAACATCCAGCAGCACTGGGAGTTACTTCCCTTTTCCAACACTTTTCCTTCCCCAGACCCCCGCTCTTACAACAATTAATGATAAGGAGTTGTTCAACGGTACTTTAACAGATGTTTACAAAGCCATTAAGTTGTTGTTGAGACAAAAGACTGTGAGGAGCTGGTTTGTCCCCTTAAAGCCAAGAGAAGTCCTAAGTTGAAAGGGAAATGAAAGGGCAGAGAGGCTGGTGTTGGTGAATGCTCTTTGGATGACTGCTGGGGACAGCAAAAGGAGGGGAGGAAAAATGTGGGGCCAGTGAAAATAAAGTCAACTGCTTTTTCCTGAGAGCAACGGAAACCAAATGCATTCTGATACTACAGTACTGTCGTTGAATCATTGATAATCCAGACAGGCAGGTCATAATTCCCAGCAGGAAAGATACATGAGCTGTTCATGGAGTGGGACAGGGGAGCCCGTGCTCTCCTAACAGCAGTGATGCTAAAATCCAGTGTGATGTAGTGACCTTAGATGCTGGAGATCCAAAAGCTTTCAAAGACTTAAGCAAGGAAGTCTGCAAACTGTTATTATTGGGGAAAGGGGTGTAATTTCCTGATTCTCAGCCCTCTGCAATTCTGGGAAAACTGTGGATTTCTGAAGTTGCAACCAGGACTTTATATCATAAAATGACAAAGGACACTGGACCTGCTGGATGGAGCATGTCACACCCAAAATGCACAGTTTATGTGTCTGCACAGATGAGTGTTTCTGTGCCAGGAAAATAACACCTAGGATAAGCTTTGTGTCCCATAACAAATTTTCTTAATTGGCTATCTAGTTGGAAATACCAGCTGATTTTGGGTGGAGTGATCCTGGCTTAAATGGGAATAGTGGAAGAAATTTGTGCATTCAAGATGGATTAAAATCTGCTCAAGTGAGACCTTTGACTATGAATGGGAAGTAAGCAGTGAGTGGGTGGGTTTCCAAATCTGACCTGTGCTACCTTGGGTTTTGTCATTAATCAGCTGCAGTTTGTCATTTAAGGGCTGCCTAAGCAGGGTCCTGGCTCGGGAGGGAGTAGAGGAGCTGGTTTTGCAGGGAGGGAAAGCTCAGGATTATCTTCATTAGCAGGATTTGACAACTATGCCCTTTCCTAGTGCACATCCCAGTTTGTGCTCCAGACTGAGGGCACTGAGTGGTCACCAGAGTGACCTTCCCCTTCTCAGGGATTAGTTTTGTTGTTCTGTGTTGCACCAGGCCATGCCATGGGGAGCGGGGAGACAAAACCCTCCCAGATGTCCCTTCCTCACTTGCTGCCCTTCTCTTCTTCCCTCTCTTCCCCATGTACATCCCAAAGGATGCTCCCCCAGGAATGGGACACTCACTTATTTCTGAGAGCTGTGGATGTGTCTTGGTGTGAAGGGAGAAGAGGCTCCACCTGAGCACAGACTGGATTCAGTGTCTATATTTGCAGGAGTCAGGTTTGCTCTCTGGGCCCATATTTCTGTGTCCTTTAGTCCTTTTTCCTCTCTCACAAACCAGGAGCTGTGTGGCCACTCAGGAAATTAACTTACTTATTGATCTTTCTGAGGGCCCAGGGATGTAATTCTGGCTTTATTACATCAGATTTTAGAAGATATTTTTGATCAGTGGCAAAAGCATAAAAATCGTGGGGGAAAAAAAGCTCCTGAAAGGACAGAGAGAAGAAACAGCAATCCTGTGTCTCAGAGCAGGTTTGAGGACATAATCAAATCAGGATTCATGCATAAGGAAGAGAGGGAAGATTTTAGTGACTTGTGTACTTTAGCAAATTTATATCAGCAAACCTAATATTAGAATCCATTTACAAGCTTCAGTTTTGCCTTATTTTAGCTCACAGGGAGAAGTTCAGGGTTTATTGTGCAGCTTTTTCTTTCCACCACATATTTTCAGAGCTACTTATCTTTATCATTCCCCTTTGTAGCCTAAAACTTGGCTTGGCTGCTCATGAGGTTTTCCATGAAATTGCTTAAGGTGTTCCCATAACTAATTTTCATACAGCAAATGTTCTCCTCTTTCCCTAAGAACACCCATGGAATGTGTGACTTCCACAAACAGCCTCAGCAAAAATGTGCCCTGAATCTACAATGATCAAACCTGAAACAATTAAGATAAAACAAAACTAATCTATCAGAGGACATGAGTAATGCTGATTTGTTCACTGCAATTTATGCTTTTGACTTCCCCCCCCCCTCCAAGTTTCCAGTATCTCATAGTGACAATTTCTAATTTATAAAGCAGATGTTTATCTGGACACAGACACACGATTTTTCTGGGACAGCTTTGCTTTTAGAAGTAGCTATTTATCAGTTAAACTCGATTTGATGAGTTAGAAATGAAAGAAGCAGTTCATTAAAAAAAAATGAATGAGTGCTGTACTTGGATTTCTTACTGACTTCTGGGTAAACTCAGGTAATCATTTAATCAGATAAAAAATCAAGACACTTAAAGCTGAATTTTCTTGAGGATTTTGCTTTCAAGACTTATTCCAGGTTTCTTACAGAACTTACTTTTAATGTACAGGAACTGAAGTTAGACCTGGCTCCAAAAAAAGGTAGCCCTGAAAAAGATTTCATTCTGTAGCAATTAAAATTTACTTTGTCAAGACAGAAAATGTTGATGAGGCTCCCAAGAAATGAGAGAACAACATACAGCGACGAGTTGGTTTTCGTTGGGGTTTTATTTTTTCCCTATTAAAGCACCAGCAAATACATGTCCTACATCCCCAATAGGTAAAGGATTCCAACCTCATTATAATGGAGCTTCCACATGAAGCTGTCAGATCTCTGGAGTGAGGAAAAGCAGAAACAGTCTGTCACCCTGGCATTTCTCTTTCCACATTTTCCTTATCACCAAGCAAAGAATGCATTTTTCATTTACACCTACCTGTACCTTCGTGCAGCACAACCAACCTTTCATGCATTTCAGAGGAGTAGAGGTGTCATGCTAATGATATGTTCCTTTTTCTGCCTTTTGAAGGGCAATTTAAATTGTCTTCCTCGAGCATGGTTTGCATTAGTGATGCTAAAACGTGTGCAGTAAATGGATCCAGTGTAGGAGTGAAGGTATTTCTTTCCTCAAGACTGAACAGTCTTTTTTTTTTTTTGCCTTATTGAAATACAAATTGCCATGTCTGTTTGGAGCTGAAGTGTGGGGTGTTCTTATTAGCACCTCCAGCCTGAAGCCTTTTCATATTCAAATGAATGTTAAGTGTTACAGGATTACACATCAGCTCCACTTAAAAAGAATGGGCTGAAGAGCTTGTTTCAGCTGTGTATTGTTCATTTGAGAGTACATTATTCTCATTTTTAAACCATATTTCATCATCTCCTGGTATTTTGGAAGAGAAATAAGAAAAGGCAGATCAAATTTAAGCCTTGTGTTAGCTCAGATCGATTATCCTGCATTTTCATCTTGCCTTTCTCCTAAATTAGCTAAATATTTAAAGAATAATGGAGCAGAAATGGCTACTGCATTGGAGGATTGCTTTTTTTCCTTATTGATACCATCCCCTTGGCTTTAGAAAAGAGACTATCTGCAGGGAGACATTTGATGCTTGACTGGCAGCTTTATAGATCTTTCTAAGTGTGTGTTGCAGTGCTAAAAAAGTTTGTCTCTTCTCAGAAAACAGTGCAGCTTTAGAGGAGTGTTCTGAAACTGCATTCAGGAAGTCATTTTGGTGCCTGGACTAACTATTTGACTAAATGCTTTCAAAAAAATCTCTGCAAAGTGCAGTAGCTTCATGCATTACATGGGTGTGTGGTCTCCATGCAGGTCAGGGAATGTTGTGGCTGCAGAAGCCCCTAAAAATGTCAGATAAGTTGAAATTTTTGGATGAAGTGTATCATCCTGAGCCCATGATTTAAGGATCCTTGGATAGCAGAGTTTCTTCAGAGGATGTAAGATGTGGAGCTCTGAGGGTGGAGCAGAACAGCCCAGAGCTGCTGAGTGCCCCCAGACGTGCCAGGAAGGTCGGGGGGATGGTGGGATGTAGGACCAGCTTCCACACTCCCATAGTCCTGAACTGCTTTGTGCATCTGCAGAGTATCCAAACTACTTGTGGAGTCTTTGGGTGGCCAAACACAGTCCTGCCCACACCATTTTCCACTCCCACTCAGTCCCTTCACCTTCCTGAGATCAGCAGATGATCCATTTTCCAGGGACTTGCAGAGGCTTCCAGGAGCAACTTTTCCCTACCTGAATTGCTTCAGCTTGACCCATCTTCAATCTTCATATTGCAAAATTAGTGTATTTGTTAGAGATGTTTTTAAAGATTTGCTCTTCTCGCTTTAGTGCTGAACTTCTTGTACTTCTAAAACGTTTGGAATATCAGCTCTTCATTTTAAAGTGGACAAATAAAACCAGGGAAGAAGGGCAACTGCATTGACTGCAGTGATTTTGTTGTCAGTGTTAGGGTGAGGTGGCTGCGGTTTTCCTGTACATGTTAGACAAAATTCTATTGGCAATGAGTTTGCCTGTTAGTGGATTTTTTCTTTACCAGGGCTTGAAATATTTCACCAAATATCTTTCAAGAAACCATAAAACATCATTTTACCATAAAGACCGTGAGCCAAGACAGAGAACAGAGATAAAAACCTTTGAAACTCAGCACACCCTAATACCATTTTCCCATTTAATGGGCTGTCATTATTTCTTTTCTCCTGGGAAAGTGTTTATCACTCACAGTGACATCCCCTCTGATGACTTTTCACTGCTCCCATCAGCTTTATCAACTGAACAGCTGCTTTTCTGGTCCCCCAGCCATGGTTTAGTGGCACTGCCTGTGCCCTGTCTTGTCTGCCCAGGGGAATAAGGAGCAGCAGAATGATGGGGACTGGCTTGCATGATAGAAAATCTGAGATGATAAAGATGCAACAGGATTTTTCTAACAGTCAGGAGATGTGTCTTGGGAAGATTGGGAGCAGAAAGAGTTGGTAGAGAAACTCCTGAGTGGTTTGTCCACTTTGGGAAGTTTAAACAGACAAGACACTTTTGACACAGGGCATCACAAAAATGTGAGTTCCAGATCTATTACCTAAAGGTCTTAAACTAATTGTTTGTTCCTATTACATCCCCTCCTGATACTACTTTACACCTGCTTCTGGCTACTTTCAGAGCCTGAATCTTGAGCTACAAGGACTCAAGTGTGACCAAGTACAGTCAGAAATAGTAGGAGTATGAGGGGAGACAGACCCACTTGGTCTATTGATGGCACTGCATTAACTGACAGAAGAGATTTGCAGCAGAAATGTGATGCTTTTCAGAGTCATTGTGGGGAAAAATATTCCAGTGAACGTTCCTGATACTCTGAGAACAAATATGTGGTTTCAGTAGTGACAAATATGTCATTACCACTTGGCCAATAGCATGTACTTTAATATCACATTGGTAGTTGGATTTTCAGATGTGCAAACGACTTGCTTTTTAAAAGATGGGCATATTGTAAGAATATTAGAAGGGGGGAGTCTAAAAAAACCCCGTGGCTGGCAATAGGAAAAATTCCTTCCTTAGTTGGTCTCCTTGTCACATTGTGCTGCCTTACAGGGAGCAAGAGCAGTGGGGGGTGTGTTGGACACACAGAGCAGCTGATTCAAAATGATTTCTTACCTGATATCACCTGGATCTGCTCTTAATATGTTTTGAAAACTTTCTTTTTCTTCCCATGTTTTATGTTATGTAGTAGTTTTATCCAGAGATTCCTTGGTGATATTCCTGGAATATCACAATCAGGTTACAGGAGAAGCAGGAGGTAGGACAGAGGTGGCAGCGATTTCCAGTAATGTGACTGAGCTCAGGCAAATCCTGGAAAATCAGGAGAAGGAAAGGAGCTACAAGGCTTTCTAATAGAAGACAAAGGTGTTTTGGCATGCATATCTGATTTCACCCAGAATGGAAAAGATCAGATTTTGGAGAAGGGTGAGCAACGAAAAAAGGAAAGTAGGAAAACGACCTCCTAAAACCGATTTTAAAAGCAAGCCTTGAGTTCAAACCTTGGGCAGAGGTTCAAGTCAGTTCTTTATCTAAACCAGTTCACCTAATCCTAGTTATCAGCTTTCTCCTCTCTTGTAGGCATGAGTTGCTTTATAGCCAAAGGGAAGAACCTTCCCAGTGCAGAAATACCGAGGAACTTGCCCCAGCTGGCTGCGGGAGCTGAAAGAATTTCTCCCTCTATTTCGGATTTCCCTGACACTGAAGTTATTATTTTTTTAATAATGCATCTCTCAGTTTTTATGGGACTCTTTTGTCTTTCAATTTTGGACCCCCAAGATTTTCAGCTTTCCCAGTTGCTGCTTTGCAAGCAGGACTCCCACAGCCTGTGCTCAGCACTGTGGATTCCTGAGCCTTGAAAGTTTTAGTGACCCTGCAATTTATTCATGGACTGTGATAAACTCTTATTTGTATAATTCATGGAGAGTACTAAATAAAAAGGGGTGCTTTATATATTTTTTTCCAGTGCACCACCCTGCCCTGAATAAAACAATAGAATTAAAAGAAGTATTTATAGAAAAACTGGCCATCTGTCCAAACACTGCTCAGCTTCTTGTCCAAAGGCTATTTTATGGAATTTGGTGCTGAGTGTTTGTCTGTGCACCTGTGGTTGCACACAAGGACACTTCTTCTTCCTTAGCTAAATATTTATACAGGAGATACTTGCACTTAATACTGCTTATTTTCATTTTGCCTTAGTGAAAATATCACCATTAAAATGGAGCAGGAGAGGAATCTGATGCAGCTCCTCCTCACAGGTCTATCTGCTGCTGGAGAGCTGACCTGTTCCACTGCTGATTCCCTGTGGAACTTCCTTAACAGCCACAATCCAGAGGAGCTGCAGCTTTAGGAGTTCCTTGGGAGAGGGTTTGGCCTTGGGGGACCTGTGGAGCTGCCAGGATTTTGCCTCTTCCCCTCCTGGGAAGGTCAAGCCTTGCCCTCAGCCCTTGTTCAGCACTTGAACCACTTGGTGGGTTTGAATGAGCTGGAATTCTTGGGTGTCAAACATATTGCAGTGGGATGTCACACGGCTCTGCCATCCCTTCCCTGCTGGCTGCTGCAGGGATCAGGCTCTTGGATCCTTGGATCCTCTCACTCCAGCTGGGCCACAGGGAGAAGGAGTTGCAAGAGGTTTACCAAGCCCCAACTAAGTGTCTCCTCCTCCCTGGTTGTTCCTTCAGTACTGCCACAGTGGAGGAAATCAGGAATTAAAAATAAATTTAAAATTTCTTTATTCCTGTGGCTGAATTACAGAAACCTTATCAGATCCCTTCTAGAGATAAAGGGCACATCCTTTATTTGTAGGTGGAGCTTGGCCTGCTTTGCTATGAGAGGTGGCAACAACAAAGGGGAATTTGGATAAATTTCAGTTCACCATTTTAAAATCGAATTGCTGAACTAAAAGAAAAAGTTGTACTAGAGGAAACATAAAATTCTGTGGTCTTGGTTTTTTTTCGGTTTAGAAAGTTCTGTCTTGTTTTCAATATCTCTATAATGTGGTTTATGAGAGCACAGAACTGATTTGTTTATGAATTAGGTGATTCCTTGGTTCTGCAAAATTATTGAGTGTATTGAAAATAATTTAAGTCCTTTCTATTGCAGTGCAGTGTTAACTCTTGGAAATGCAAAATATTACAAAACGCCTGTCTAACAGTATAATACATATTCTGGGAATAAGGCAGCCTCTATCCCATCCTAAAATATCAATGCTCAAAGATTATTTCTCTTCTGTTGCTGGAATTCCTAATTTTTTGTTGCTGCTCAAGCCAATCTCCAGTAACCTGCTGTTCCTGTGGTGTAACCTGCTGGTAAACAATCCTTCATCTTCCCTTTTCTCCTGCTGTCATCTCTTCCTGCAATGATTAGAACCCTTCTCCACCCTTCAGGAATGGCATATGGTCACAAACAATATATTCAGATGAAAGGGAAACACTTGACCAGCGTGTCTTGGCAGCTCTTTGATCTCCTTGGGGAAGGCTGGAGCATCTCCCAGCCATCCCTGGCGGAAGGTGAACAGGGGAAACCTTGTCTTGTTGGGGCAGAGAGCTCTGCATTCTTCACATTGACAGGGAAACACTGATCACCTACTGCTGCTGCACTGGATGGAAAATGCAGCAAATAAAATGTGTTAGGGGAAGAAAAAATTAACAATATGTTCTCCAGAGAGCTGTTAATAAATTGGCCAGTCAGTGCAGGGCATGGTGTGTGCAGGGTGTTCACAGGTGGGTGTGTGCAGGAGTTACATGGAATTCTTTGGCAAGAAAAACATTGCTTTCTTGAACTAAACTATCAGAAAACAGAACATTCAGAGTGTAACTTGAGATGGCAGCAAACAGCAAAGTGATGGAAGGGCTTCAGCTCGAGGAGGCATTCGACTTCTATTTAGAAATATACAGTTTGAATTTAGGTAACTAATTGAGAAGTGTCATTTGAAGACACAGCAGAAGCTCCTGCCCAAAAGGCAAACATCAGATGATGCTGAATTCATGCTGTGACACTTGTACTAAGTGATTCTGAAGTGTTTCATGAATATTTGGCTGGTTTGTGTGTTCAAGATGTGTGATGTGGCAGGAAGGACACAGACCTTGTTTCACCTGACAGTTGGATGACAGCACTAAGATCTGGGGTCTTGTTAAACCTCCTAAAATTGAAAACCTTCAAATTACTGGACATTAAATTTAAGGCTGAGTAGTATGGTCAAGCTCATAGAGAAAATGGGCAGTAGGACACGAACCCTGATTCCAGGATCCACGTCTAAAATGCCAGATGGGGGAGGGCAGGGAAAGGTGCATAATTGAAGAGACAATCCCTGTCTCACACATGTAGTGACAAGCTTTACGTGATTTTTATTGCCATAATTACTGTATCCTGCTGATCAAGAATAATTATCATCACCATAGCAACTTCCTATGGTAAGAGTGATTGGGGGTGGGACAGAGGAGGATGGTTCCTTGAGAGCAGTGTTTAACATGCTCGTTTGGTGTGGTTTTGTGTGTCTCTGTGTGTCTTGAAATATTAATGTTCATCCTCCACGTTTGTTTTGGCTTCCAGAGCAAGTAGGGAAATGGGGGATGTTGCATCAGCATAAAAGTCCAACAGTTGTGAATACACTTGGACTTTAATCAGATCATGCTTTGGTTTAGGGTTGGAAACAGAGTCTGAAGCATCTGAGCTCACAGAAGCAGCCTCTCTGCTCCCACTGCCCTTCATCCCATCGAAGAACACAAAATGACATCTGGGCATATAACTTAGTAAGAGAGTGGGGGAGACTTAACTGGGTTTTTTCTTACCATGCCTCTATGTTAGATGGCCTACATGCACATTTATTTATGTATTTGGCCTTCTCTCCTCATGATTTCTTGCAACATTCACTGCACATTGATTTTTTCATGCCTTTTTTTAATAGCATTTCACCTATGCAGAGATGCTGCTGTTTCAAAAGCACTTTTCAGACTGTTTTAAAATGGAAAATAACATTCTGAGGAATACCAGGTGGCCTGGTAATTTGTGAACACACAGAACAGCCATTTTAATGGTTTATAGATGATGAAAATAACTCATAAAGTTAAGATCGCGCTATATGAGTTCATAAAAAGGACTTATGATATTCTAAAACATGAATATATCTTTACTGAAGTTTCCAAATTCCTCAAATCAAGAGTTAAGGTAACACAGACCAGTGTTTTGGAGAAATTATAAGAGTAGATTGAAGATACAAGGCAAGTTTGCACCACAGTGCTAAATCTTTCCAGTCCTGAGGGCACAGTCAGTTGGACCAGTTCCCTTTGGGCATTGCCAAAGTAACACTTGTGAGACAGGGCTGGGATGAAGACATGGATTGGCATTCCGAAAATCTGAATGCCAGTATTTTGTCCACAAATTCCAGGTTTCTGGTGCTTCCTTAGTGCCATGTGTTGGGTGGTGGAGGGGTCTGGTGTTGGAGGTGAAGGAGTTTTTCCCCTCTTGCTCTGAGAAAAGCTCTCCCTCTTTGCACAGGTATTTCCCTTCTCTCAGTCCCAGGTTAAACTGGGGTGGTTGTGATGCCACGGATGCTCATTCCTATGGGTGGGCAGTGAATGGCATCACCTTCCAGTCTGCAAATGTTGGCTGCCAGCAGAGCAGCTCTTGTTCAGTAGGTTTGTCACGTCTGTCATTGCAATCTGCTCTCACCGGAGGAGCAACGACCCTTCAGGGCTCCAAAGCCCCATTTGCAGAGGTGGGACATGAATAATGTCCCTGCTGTGTTGGGATGTCCTTGAGGGGCACCACACATGAATTAGGGCAGCACTGCAGGGCTTTACTTGAAGGGTGTTTTCTTTTCTGCCTTTTTTCTTCACGTTCTCAATCCTGTAAAGAAAGATGTGGTCCGAGGTCTGCCTCTACCCTCAGAGATCAAGTGTATCTTGTTTCGGGACTGACCTTCCCAGCCTGTCTCAGGAAAGGCAAACTAGAGGCTGTAACTCTCAGCCCAAGAGCTGATAAGGGAAGGGAACGTTGTGGAAGGATTTTTGGAAGCAGTGACTTTCAGTAAGAGCAGGCCAGGTGTTTATGGTCCTTCTTTATTATGCTGCCCTGAACCTGACTCCAAGCTCCCATGTCTTAAGGGCTTGGAAGACAAAGTATTTTTCATCAGCCCACTGGAATATCGTGTGGGTATTGACTTTTTGCCTTCTCTTGGTTTCAAAGCACCTCTGTACACGTGGTCCAGTGTTCTCCTCCCGCTCCTCTGGTTCCTGGGCAGTGCCTGTGCCTCCCAAAGCAGAGGCTCAGTGCTCAGTGCTCTTTCACTGCTCACATCCTTCCTGCCTCCAGTCCCTCTGCTCGTTCCAGGGAAAGTTCCCTTTTCCCACCGACAGCAGGGGAGGGATTAGTGAGGGCTCAGGAGCTGAGAGTTGCACAGAGGGCCTGGGAGGGACGGCCCCGGGAGTGGGAACGTGGCAAAGCTCAGGCAAAAGGGGCAGAGCTTCTGTGTCCACCAGTTCTCAGCTTCTCATTCCTTCCCTCCATGCATTCTCTCCTTATTCTTCCCTCAGTTCTGGAGAGGCAACAATCCAGGGAATGGTGACAAAGAGATGGCAGCACTCAAATCCAGTGGCCATTTAGTGCCTTATGTCCACATGTCCTTTCAGCACTGCTGATCCCAGCCCACCTCCCCATGCTCTGCTTCCAGGGATTCATTTGCAAGTGCTGGGGCTGTGACAGGCACTCAGAATTCAGGTTCTCTTTCTGGCACTCGGTCCCATGGCCAAGAAATGGTTGGTGTGACTGATTCAAAATTATACTGCTCTCAATGCTTATTAAAATCTTTCCTCTCCCTCTCAGTTCATTTGCATCCTGCTGCCTCCAAGTTTGTGTGTGGTCTTCAGGGCATTTTGAAAGTTGTATCCTAATTCTGTAAATTTGATTTTTGGGGTACCCTGGGGGTACCAGACCTAGGCTGTGACACTCCCCTGCTGCCTGGAAATGCTGTTTGCAGTCTGGAAGTGCTGGTGGTAGGACAGTCCTGAGCATCCCAGGATGCTGCTGCCCTTGGATAGTTGGTTCTAAAAATAAAACATCTATGGTAGTGCCCTTTTTTTCCTATTTGAAGCAGTAACACAGCTCTCAGGTTCCATTGAGGTACAGGTTGCTGTGAAATGCAAGTTTTGCCAGCTTAAAAAATTTGAGAGACAGTTTTCATCAGAAAATTTGAAAGCAGTTGCTTTCTCTAAGAGCTGCTTTCCTCTCAAAATATAAACATGTATCTACTGGGGAAGGCAAGGTGAACCTGGGAACATTTTTGTCATATTGGGGTTTTATGACCCCATATGAAACACTGTCCTATGGAAGTGTAGATGCTCTTGAGCATAAAGTTCTGAAAAAACAAAACAAGTGCTCCCTCCAGTTTGAACAACGCTCTCAGGGCCTGGGTGGGATTGTTGGGGTGTCTGTGCAGGGCCAGGGGTTGGACTGGATGGTCCTTGTGGTCCCTTCCAGCTCAGGGTGTTCTATGATATAAAACAGCAGTTCTGAAACATAAGACTGTTCTTTTTTCAGGCCAGGAAAATATCTGTGGGGACAAAGTTAGGAGGACTGATTTCCTCTGCCATTAATTCCAGGAGCATCTGCTCTTACACTCCCTGGTGCTGATCCTGCATCCCTGGCTCAGTCAGCCTGGGCCGGGGGGCTCTCTGTGGGACGGGAAGCTGCTCTGGAGGGCATGGAAAGGAGTTGGGAAAATGCAGCCAGAAATGTGGGCTCAGGTAGATACAGGGTGGAGTTCAGGGCCCGGGGGAGGGAAGGGTCGGGATATGAGGCTGGGGTTGGGATATGAGATCAGGGTCAGGATTTGAGATCGGGGTCAGGATATGAGAGCAGAACAAGCCCTCCTGCTCTCAGATTGGTAATCACAGGAAGCTACTGTGTCTCTGAAAAATACCTAAAGATTTTGCTTCTGGTTTTTGTAAGTAATGTGGCTATGAACTGAAACAGTTTTGAATTGAAATAACTCTTGTTTCTGCACTTTGGGTTTTCTCTCTGTTATTGTAACTACTGGGCACCAGAATGACAGCAAGAAACGTTTACAGAGTGTGACCAAATATCACATAATTAAGCAATTTGACATTGGAATGCAGAAAACAAAATGTAACAGCAAAAGACTGGTCTAGATTTCATCTGCTCAAAGTAATAATAAAGACATCAGCAGGGAAATCAGTCATGCACATATATTATTTGTGTGCACTTAAGTTGGACAGATAGGATAATGGATGTGGTATACACCAGATGTTACATTTCCTGAAAATAGATATGTTAAAGGAGCTCACAAGTGGTTGTCAATGCCCCTTTCATTACCCCATCAGTCTAAATTTATCCAGTTGAAATAAACATCTTAGTTTGTCTGAACTTGGGATTCACCTTTAAATTCTCTGGGCTACTTTTATGTGCACAAGGTAATAGTTAAAAACTCGGCCATGCTGTGCTGTAGAGTTTCTTACATCCTCTAGCAGATTAAAAAGGTAATAACTTTTTTATTGTCTCATTTTAAGACAGGAGCAGCAGCCAGGTGGGTAGAGCAGTGGTAAAACACAGCCAAGGCCCACACTTGGATTAGAGTTTTGTCTTGTCCATCACAACCTGCAGAAATAATGTTCTCAGGTGCATGAATACCCAGCTGCTGTGCCACTGCCCAGAAATGGCTCATCCAAATCAGTCATTTATAGAAATTCCTCTGGGAATACACACAGATTTTCATAGGGAGTTCTGTTTTGTTTTTCTGTGGAAATTTTACAATGTCTTTGATGCTGTGCCTTAGAATAAATCTCCAGCCAAGTTGGTTTTTTAGGTACCTTCAATGTCTTGTAAATAAAGTGAGGATTTCTGAGAGCAGAGGGATAGAAGAGCAGCTGAAATGGGCTGACATGGTGTGTCGTGTCATGGGCAGGAGACCAGGCAGTCCTTCCCATTCCAGGGAGGCCAAATCTATCTGTAAATCACCATCACACATGTACAGGTCAGGACAGACATCACAGAACATGACATGGTGGCAATGTGTTGTCTTCTCTTTACATAAACTGTTCCATACATCTACAAGTTCTTAAAGAGGAATGGACAAAAAACAGAGAATCCTTTCTGGAAGGTAGAAGGGAATTTCTCAGAAGAGACTGAGTTGGAGAGTAACAGGGCATTCACATAAGCATATATTTGAAGAAGTTTTGGTTCTTAGAGTCCATTAATAAAACATTTGGGTAGCACTGTTTGAGCAGTTGAGAGAGGCTTCACTATGGAACTGTGTGGTCTTTTGTTGAAGCTTAGCATACAAACAAAAATCAGAGTTGTTTTTAGAGATATTTTCTAAAAGAGAAGGTAATAAATTGTACTGAAAGGGCAGCCAACCTTAAAGGTAAAATGTCCTCTGTAACATATGTGATAGTTTACCAAGGTAGTAGTTGGTCCTGTTTTTGCAGACGATTTAAAAAAATCCATATAATTGGAGAAGAAATCCCATCAAGGTGCTCATACCTTCAGCATTCCATGGAATGGGCTCAGCAGCCCAGAGAGTGGAGTGCTGGAAGCTCACATGGGTGTTTACACAGTGACTTGTGGAAAAAGGTGTGTCTTAAACTATGTAATTGCTTCTTTATGTAATTTATTCTGTGAAAGTGAGCTTTAGGCATTCACAACTGAACATCTTTATCCCCTGTGGTGGATGTTACCCCACAGAACAATGTGGGACCAGAGTGATCCTTGTGAGCACGAGCTCTGACCTCTGATGGGGAGACCTTCCAGTCTCACGTGGGGGAGGGAAGGGATTTGTGTCTCTGTTGACCATTGTTTTCAACACTGGGAATCCTTTATTAAAAATGCCAGCCAGGAGGGGCAACACACTGGGGTTATTTGACCTTCTGAGCAACTGTATTCTCAGTTTAGCATTTAATCTGATAAGGAATAGGCTGCTGTTGACATCACATTGATAGGGGGTGCAGTACTTGGACGTTATTTCCATGTGTTTGATGTCTGGATGGCATTCAACCCTAATCCAGGGAAAAAGATGCCTTTAGCAGCTCAATACTATTGATGTTGGTGTTCTCAAGGTCTGCTAGGATGCTGAGGAGTACTCCACTGAAATAAGGAATAGGATCTGAATAAAGGAGGACTCTGAAAAGAGAAGTGCATTGGAGCTGGACAGAGCCTTTGGAGTGTGTGGAATGCACTTGTCAGCAGTTATTTTTGTGCCAATAAGTTAGATAAGTGTTACTGTTTACATACCAATTTGCTCTGTTATTGAATAATTTCTTTAGTAACCAGGGCAACAGTTGCATCACATGATAAATTCATTACTCCAAAGATACACATCTTCATTAAGGAGCTTCATATCACCAGGTTATGTAGATGCTCAGAAAATTTACAGCATTTCTTAGGCAGGAGATGGGGCCAGTAAATAAAAAAAGTCATCCCAGACAAGGCTTGGCCACAACCTGGGTGTGGTATAAGAAGTCTTCCCTCTGACTAGACTGGGGTTTGGATTTAGTTTTAGTATCTCCTTAATAAAACTAAGCTCTTGAATTTCTTTTGTACCTGTTTTATTCCTGTATCTCTGAACAGAAGCCCCCAGGCAAGAGAAAACTTGATGCAGGATGGGCAGAATGAATAAAATTAAGCTTTGTCTTTTAATCCATTATAAAACCCCTGGTATAGGAGGAGAGGGAAGGCAGAGAGGCTTCTGAACTTTGGCTTCTCTTGGAATGACTGAATTCTGATGTTTGGGTTGCTTGCCCTTGAAGCATCTAATCATACAGAAAATGAGGCTTCCAGAGATACCTGTTCAGGAGATTTCAATCTCCTGGAAGTGCTGGGGATTTTAACTCTGATTCCTTTCTACAGAAAACCCCAAAAGTTTGGCATAAATATTTTCCTTGTTATTCTGATGGTTTTAGAAGGTAAAGAAAAGCCAAAAACATGGCAGGAGAGCAGAAGATTTGACCTGAAGTGTATTAATAAAAATCAGTGTCTGTAGCTGGAATAAAATGGACTGTCAGGGTCCGAGTCAGGGTGAGAAATGCTGCAGCTGGAGGAATTTATAGGTCAGGAGATTTAATTTATCTTTATTCTAGGTGGCAATAAATGGTGGATGTAGGACTCAAGTAGGAAAGACCAAAGGGGTTGTGGGTCTTCAGCACTGCTGGATCTTTCAGTCATGGCACAGTGTTTTCTCTAAACTCTGTCAGAAAGGCAAATGCAAGGGCAAGAATCTGTAAAAATCTGTAAGTCCTGCCTATTAAAGGGCCTTTTTATATTCTGCATGTTCCTGGTTAGGTTCTGTGCTGTAGATTGTGTGTGTGACTCCAGCTGGGTTTGCAGCTTTTTGTTCAATAACTTGCTGACACACCAGAGATAGAATCTCCCAGACTGTTAAAACCTGATTTCAGTGTATCAAAGCCAATTAGCTCTCTACTTATATTAGAGATAAGCCACTTAATAGATCTGAACTTTCTTCTTTTTTCTACTTGTGATAATTTTGGAAGTCAAAAGCTTTGCTAAAATTAGAGGAAGACCTTTATAATGACTGAAAGAAAGGACTTTTTGCAGCATGTACAATCCATGGGACCATGGGGAGCTGAAACTGTTGCATTAGGTTTCTTCACACCCAGTATTATAGGCAATATGCTGTCCAAGTGAAGAAAAGGTAGGAAACAGGAAAAAAACTCCAAAATCAAGAGGTTCCAGATGCCTAATTTTATGGAATCTGCAAAGAAATATGTCTTCAAAATCTTCAGAGCAGAAGAGAAATGGGGAAGCAGCTCTATAATTACTCCAATCAGATAGTATGCCAACAAAAAAGGAACAATTAGTGAGGTTTCCCAGCCAGTAGATATTTCTCCTTACCTGAGTGATCTATGGCAGAGATATGTAATTAGGACCACATAATAATAGGTTGGGTAACTCTATCCCTGTCAAAAAGGGAAGAAAATCCATCCTATTGATAATTGCAGGTTTCTCTGTGTCTCACTTCTTTCCATCCTCCTTTTCTCCTCATCAGATTCTTTAAACATGCCTGGCTTTTGGCTCACCAGATTTTAGTTTGAGTCAGTGAACATGTTTACAGAGGGCATTCAAAGAGTTAATAAAAATTAAAAAAAGAGTCTCAACCACATAATTCAGAGGGAAAAGTTCCTGTTTTGGAAGATGCAAATGAGCAGAGGCTCAAAAAACTTGTGACAATTTTAAAAGTTCAGTTTGGGGTCCTGTAATTTTCTTTTCGTTTTTGTCACTGGAAACAGTGCAAGGTTTCACACTGCAAGTCTCAAATGTTTTAGTTAAAGATGAAATACTACCAGTGAAACATCTCTTCTGCAAAAATATAAGAAGATTTCAAGCAGAAGGACACTGGACCCTGTTGATGCACAGCCAAAAGCTCTATAATTTGCATGTAAACTGATGGAATGGTGGCAGATATTTCACTGCTTAAAGAAAAATGAGTCCTGAATGGCAGGTGACATTGAACATACAAGAGCTGTCTTGAATGCTGCTGTAAAAAAGGACCCTGTATGTGATTTTTTACAGGTTAGATGTCATAAGAACTGACAATTTCAACAATTGAATTTGTCTGTTTGTAACAGCCTCTAAATCCTGGGGTAAAAATGATGCAGGTCTTTACATTGTTGACTCCAATAAAGTTGGGCATTATATTTAGGACTCTGCAATGGAATTTCAAAATTAAATCTCCAGGTTAAAAACCACAAAAAGATGAGAGCAATTCCTGGGCAAAGACCTAAACTGCTGTTCCCAGAACTAATAACCATTTTCTGCACCAGGTCTGATGGCAGGGATGAACTGCAGGGCATCTTGGCTCTTCCTCGAGCTCATCCAGGCACACTGCAGAAAAACTTAAGAAAGAAAATTTTGCCTTCTCACTGCAAAAAATAATTCCTCCCCCCCCCCTCCAAATGTTACCCAACCTGGCACTAACTCTTATCCTCTGCAGGAAAGTGCTCCTGCTGCAAGTTGCTGAGTGCTTGGTGGGCGTTGAGTCCAAGGAGGAGGGCTGACTGCCTCTTGTGCTGGAGTTCCTCACTCCTGCTTGCTGTTGGTTCTTGCTTGTTGTTGGAGGAGTTGCCCATGAGAGATGGGCCTGGAATGCACCAGCTGCACACCAGAACTCATGCAGTGCTGACAGGGGGCTGCAGGCCCTGTGAGCTGTGTGTGCTGTCAGTGGACATTGTCTGCAGCCTCCACCTCCCCCAAGCTGCTCTTTTGGTGGCACTTTGTTTGGGACGTTTGCAGTAGTTGCCTTCTCATTTGTGTTCATTTTGTGTTAGTTCTCAGCTGACCCCCAAACCTGACCCAGCACTGTGGCCTGGAGGTGTTCCCAGCGTGTTGAAAGGGAGGGTGGGCTGCTGACCAAACTTTGTCCACTCTAACACTGGTGAAACAACCACTGTGCCCCTCTCCTGGAAGAAGGGGCCAGAAGAAGCCCTTCACGGAGCACTGGCTGTACCAGGGCTCCAAATCACCTGGGCTGTGCTGCACATTCTTGAGCACCATCTGCTGGTGCTGTTCTTGGGATGTTGGTGCATGTTTGTGGGGGTGTCTGTGGTTTGTCTGCATCTGAAGATCAGCTCAGTTGGTCAGAGCACGGTGCTGATAACACTGAGGGTTTGATCTCTGTTTGGCCCTTCACTTAAGAGCTGGACTTGATGATCCTTGTGGGCCCCTTCCAGCTCAGAATGGGATTCTGTGATTCTAAACCCTTAACCATAGGACAGCTGCAGCTTTCCTCAGTAAAGCTGGGTTTAGACTGAATTTAAACAAATTGAAACTGAAGTCTGCAGCTGTTTGCACTGTAAGCTGGAAATCTGACTTTGTTACTTGAAAGGAAGTAGTTCCTTTCCAAGAGATAACATTCCACTTTTGTTTTATGAGGATGAAATGAAGCTCAAATAAATGAATAAGCCCAAATGCAATGTCGCATTTAGAGCAAAAGTCAATTTTCACCTTTGCAGATCCACAGACACCTGTGGATCAGGAGGCCAAGAACTCCAGTCTCCTTCCAGAGCGGGATTGACCTTTGTTTTCACCCTGCACAAAGAAGCCCAGAGTTCCATGCATGACCTGCTGGGATTTGGAGCCAAAGGCAGCTGTTCCAGCACCCCACAGGTCCTGCCAGGCTGGCAGGGGCTGTTTGACACCTCCTGTGCAGTTGGGACTAAAGAGGAACCACTGACAGCACATTTCTGCTTTGGAAAGCAGGTATGAGAGATACGGGCTGATATATCTCAAGGGTATTATTGGCCAATTATGACCTGCTTCCCCTTTTTTTAAGGGTAATAACAATATGTATTGGAAGAAATCAGATATTTTCAGTCTTCTAATTTGCCGTTGACTTGGGTTTGTCCCAGTTTTATAATTGTTTGTCCCAAAACGTCTAATTTGCCATTGACTGGGGTTTGTTCTAAAAGTGTCACCTGTGAACATCTGAAATATTTTCCACTTTACAGAACAAGAAAATGAGTGATCCTGTTGTCTAATGCTTATATAAAAGAGCTTGTTAAACAAGATGCAGAGCTGTAGTAGCATTAGAACAAAAACAAACTTTCCAAAACTCTAAAGAACAAGAGAAACTTCCAAATACATACCTTTTTCCTGAAAAGAACTCTTACCAATACAAGATTTTAACAGTGGCTCCTGAAATAAATTACACAAAATTAACAAAAATTGTATTTGTTATACAAAGTGACAGATAAACATAAAGAGAAGGGATTTTTATTTACAATTCTTTGAGTTTGGTTCTCTCAGCTTACCTTTACATGAGCAAACAGACTGATAGGAGTCCAAAACCAGCTGCTGGCTGTTTCCAGGAGGGGTATTAGACCTCTTGTTACATGACACAGGAGAAAGGATTTTCTTTTGGGGGGGGTTCCATTCCCAGAGAAGCAAATGCTTGTGTTGGGCATCTTAAAAAATATGGTTTCAGATAAGCACAGCAGTGGAGACTCAGCTGTATCCCAATATCCAATAGCAGGTGGATCTTAACTGCCTGAGAGCAGGGCAGAGCTTCCTAAATTTGTGCAAATAAGTAAGCATCATCTTTCAGAAAATTACCTACAGAATTCAATATAGATTATTAGAAGACAGATCATATAAACAGTATAATAGTGTACCTTTCATCCCCATAATCTCTGTCCCTCCGGTGTTCCGAGATAACTGACTCAAAACCACCATAACCGGACTTGGAGCTTTTTGGAGAGAGGCAGGAGCTTTGTTCCAAGAGCTATTTCTGCCTTTTTTTTTCTTTTGTCTCTAACAAAAAAGTAAGCCAAGGATATTATTCTTCTGGGTTCCCAAACTTCTTGCTATGAATGCAATTCCCTCCATTACCACCAAGATACCAATCTGGACCTGCTCTCCTACTGTCAGCAGGAGCACTCCCCCTGCAGTACCACAGTCTGCGGGGAGAAAGCTTTGCCATCTCGCCCCACAATTCATACTTTGTTTCTCCAAACAGGGAAATGGCTCATTTCAGAATGCTGCATTTTCAAGTGTGTTCACTTTGCTACAGAATTTTTGCCTCCTGAATTATTTGTGATCTGACAAAACCAGCATGACTTACTGGTCTTTCCTGTGCACATCCCCACATTTAACTCATACAAAACCTGGCCCTTCCCCCCCTCTAACTTTGGGATTACAGTGGTTAATTCCAGTGGTTCTTCTTGACTTGGAGGGTCTTGCACTGACTGTGTCTCCTAACAGCTAATCAGCTTGACACTGAAATTCTGGGAGTAGCATTTGGCAATGCACAGAGCATGAAAGGGAATGGGAAGATCCAGCTGAGCACAGAGAAAGAATAGTGACTACACCTCACTCAAGTGCAGACTGAACTGTCACCTTCTGGTTGCTGTTTGCTGTGTAATGGCTTTTAATTTTTTTCCTCCTGTTTTGATATAAAAACTGCTTTACATACAGAAAATAATGCCAAGGTATTTATAGAGAAGATGCTTTCATAAGAACCTAATCAAGAGTTTATGTCATCATTTCCTTCAGCTTTTAAGCCCTAGAAGTACACTGCTCCAAATAAAACATGCTGTGGGAAAGTTCTCTTCTATTATTCTCTTCTATTATGAAATATCATCATAATGTTTGGTTAATTGTAACACAAGAAAGAAATCTTTAATAAATATATAGGACAACATGTAATCTTGGAGTACTGGGACAACACTTTTTAACACCCAGTTGGAGGAAGGTGCCTTTAATCTGTTTTCACATCTGATGTACAAGCACAAACTGAGCTGATATCGATGTTGCCCAGAGAGGTTGTGAACTCCCCATCCCTGGAAGTGTTCAAGTCCAGCTTGGAGCAACATGGTGTAGTGGAAGGAGCCCCTGTCCATGGCAGGGGGTAGAACAGGATGGGCTTTAAGGTTCCTTCCAATCCACACCATTCTGGGATTCTATCACTCTGTAAAGTGGAGCACGTGCATCAAATCCTGGGATAGCATGAGGAAAAGCATGTTCCAGCTGAGTCAGACACTTCCTACTCGTAACCCAGCTGAGTTATTTGGGCTGTAATGTGTTCGTGTTCATTGAAAGTTTCTAAGGAAAAACAGAGCAGAAAAATGCCAACTTTACACATAGAGAACTAATGCAAAGCACTGCTGAAAGCCTCAAGGCAGACAGAAGCTGGCAAAGGCCTGTGATTTGGTGGCTTCTGGAGGTTCCCTGCTATTGTTTTTCAGTAGGGCCTTCCACTGCCCCTTATACATTTTTAGCCTTGCTGTCCTAAGACAAACTGTGGAAGGAGCCTGATCCTTTTGTGTGGGTCAGTAACACTTGTAGGGAATGACTCACAAGGCAGCAAGAAACCCATCAGCAGAGAAATCTGCTGAGATAAATAAGTGTCTCAGACCACAAGTGGCACAGTTCAGGCACTTCTGTAGAGCTTCTGGGTGTCACACACTGAGGTTGACACCAGACACGGCTCTGAAACATCTCCAGCTGCTCGAGTCTTGTTTGAACTACAGAGTGAGTGTACTTGCATTCATTCTGGGAGGGGGAACGTTCACATGGTGAGAGTCAGGGGTGCTCCCTACTGCTTCCTACAGGAGTGTGAGTCAGCAGTGCCCTGGCAGCCAGGAGGGCCAAACCTGTCCTGGGGTATCAGGGGATTGTCCCGCTCTGCTCTGCTCTGGGGCGGCCTCACCTCAACATTGGGGCAGTTTGGGGGGACACAATGGAAGGAAGGGATTGAGCCATCAGAGAGTGTCCAAAGGAGGGAACAGAGATGGGGAAGGGCCTTGATTTGAAGCTGTGGGAGGACACTGAGGGCACTTGGTGTGTTCAGCTGGAGCAGGGGAGACTGAGGGGAGACCTCAGTGCAGTTCCAGCTGCCTGGGCAGGGGCAGAGGAGGGGCAGGGACTGAGCTCTGCTCTGGGGGGACCAGGGACAGCAGCCAGGGAATGGCTGGAGCTGTGCCAGGGCAGGCTCAGGTTGGATCTCAGCCAAAGGTTCTTCCCCCAGAGGCTGGTTGGGCACTGCCCAGGCTCCCCAGGGCAGTGGGCACAGCCCCAAGGCTGCCAGAGCTCCAGGAGGGTTTGGCTGATCCTCTGGGGCACAGGGGGTGACTCTTGGGATGGGCCTGGGCGGGGCCAGGGGTTGGACTGGATGATCCTTGTGGGTCCCTTCCAACTCAACATATCCTGTGATTCTGTGAAAAGAGGACCTGTAGCTGTTGTTAGTTTTCCCTAGTTATTGATAGGCATTACATGTTGTCTTCCTTCCTGATCTCTGCACTAATATGTTTTAAGCCAACCTGTGCAGTTCCTGAGGGAACAAGAAGTGCTTCTTGGGGTAATATACTGAGAAGCCTTGGAGTCTTGTTAAAACCCAGGTACACTTTATATTGCACCTTACTATGATACTGAGAGCTTGTGTGCCAGCTCACCTTAGGGGGAGCTTTGCCCTTCAGGCACAAAAGAATAATTACTTATAAACATGGGAATGTATAATAGTCATAATAAGAAATAAACTGCTTAGATCATGTTGGAATTACAACCTCAAGCTGGAGTTCTTGTCTTACATCTGTCTACTGCTCTTCCACTGAAAACTTTCTGCCTATCCCATGTTAGGCCAAGTCTTGGGCATTGTAGTTCAGTGATATAGGTGTTATTTTACTTCTACAAACTTCTTCTCTAGATCTTTGATTAACATTTCCAGTGTGTTTCTTAACACATTCTTGAGTTCAGTCTGTGCATCTCTGGTAACCTTGATATTCTTCTTTCAAAGTCCTACACAGCAAATTATGGGTCTGTGTGCATTATGTGTTCCTCACATGCATTTTTGTTTGATGTTTTTCTGTTAGTTTTCTCTAAAGATCAGTGCTGCCATTGCACAGATTTGAGAATATTGAGAAGTGTCTCACATGGCTTTGCTGTTGGCCTGACTTACATTACAGTCAGACTCAGCTGAGCAGGAAGGGTCATGGTCTGGGACAGAAGGCTGGAGCTGGACAGCAGGACTGGAATTAGCAGCAGTATCAGTCCTCTGCAGGGATTAGATGTGCTGGCAACCCTCGAGCTTTAACCAGCACCACGTGCCAAAGGGGGTTACCTGGCCTGTGTTCAGAACACCACTTCACTGGAGCTACAAAATCCTGTTTGCAGGCAGTGCCAGGTTAAGGTGATGCCTGTGTACTTCGTGGGAATACTTCATGGCATCCATGATCTGCCTGAGTGGGAGGGAGGAATATGCAGGACCACTGTCTACAAGGAACTCCAGGACACTGGACTTTGTAACCATGACTCTTGCTGTGCAGTGGGCATGAATTGTTTGTAAGCCAGAGTGGGGTCCCAAGTAAAACCCATTTGGTAACAACCAGTTTTCCCATTTCAGTCAGAAGATGGTGGTTGGAGCTTTAGTAATAGAAGAGCACTGGAGCTGGTGATGGGTCTAGAGAGTCAGTCCTGTGAGGAGCAGCTGAGAGAGCTGGGGGGGCTCAGCCTGGAAAAAAGGAGGTTCAGGGGGGACCTTCTCACTCTCTACAACTCCCTGACAGGAGGGGGTACCGGGGGGGTTGGGCTCTGCTCCCAGGGAACAAGGGACAGGATGAGAGGGAACAGCCTCAAGCTGTGCCAGGGGAGGGTCAGGTGGGACATGAGGGGGAATTTCTCCATGGAAAGGGTTGTTAAGCATTGAAAGGGGTTGCTCAGGGAGGTGGTGGAGTCCCCATCCCTGGAGGTGTCCAAGGAAGGCCTGGCCATGGCACTCAGTGCTCTGGGCTGGGGGACAAGGTGGGGACTCCATGGGCTGGGAGGGCTTTTCCAGCTTCAATGACTCTGTGGAATCTTCAGCCCTCCCACAGAGGGGAAGAGGATAGGAAGACTCATATTGCCCTGGCTGCCCCAACATTTCTTAAAGGTTGCATTTACTATAAAATGAACAAGCTTAGGTCCTCTCCCACCACCTCTATGCAGCTCTAAACAGGCTGGCTACAAGTGCAATGCTGAGCTGCTGCTGTGCTGCAGCTGCTCAGGTGCCAGCTCTGAAGTTTTGTCGATGCCAAACTTCTTTGTTTACACAGAAAAAGAAAATAAATAAAGAAATGTTTGTGTGAATTTCAAACTGAACCCCTGAAACAATTAAGTGGAGCTGAACAAGTTCATAAAACAAGGACTAATGACATGTCCCCCACACTGCTTGGCCGTGTGCCCCCATTGATTGACTTGGAGAATGTTACAGGCGTTAAGTTGGTATTTTTCATTAGTTGTGATGAAATATGAGAATCTCTTACCATTCCCTCTGCCTTATTCTTGTAATTAAAGCTACCCATTCATGACAAGAAATCATTATTTATTTGTGTGCAGGGAAGAATCAAGGCTACTTCACAAATTCTAGTCCTCCCATAGCCTGACTCCTGTTACCATTCACCTTTTCCATATATGTTACTGAAGTTAAGCAGGAAAGGCCACCCATGCAATAATGCACTTGTAGGCAAGAGGCAAATGCCAGCTTTGTTTGCAACAAGTGTTTCATGAATTGCTTCTCACTGTTTTTCTTCCCTGTGTGAAGCAAATGTAGATTGTGTGCACGCATCAGTTGGGTTTTAGCAACTAGTGTCCACCTTAAATTTTATTCAGAATAACATGAAACGATGCTGTGGATACAACCCTGAAGGCAACTACATGTGAAGTCATTTATCACCCAAAAAAATGCGAGGAATGTTGAAAATAAAGTTAACGTTCATAGTCATATTTTCATTTTTTTTAACCTGTACTGCTAAAGGCATTTCTCTTTGTTCTCTAAGCATTTTCCTTTCTTTCTTATTTTTTATTTGTTTGATACCAAAACTGATACTGTATCAAAAAGCAACTTGAAACTATTCCTCAAAATGTGAGAGAGGTTTAAACTGAAGATTATAAAAAACCATCTGTCTTCCTGTTCTACCCTCACCTTCCCCCAGCCAGTTTTGTTGCTGCCTTGTGATACATCAGAAATAAGCTCCTATGCCAAGGTTTGAATTGCCAGAGCCACTCTTGTTACTTGTCATGGCACAAATGCAGTTACAGTAGTCAAAAGCAGGGACATGATGGGACAGTGACGCAACATCAGTTGGAATAACACGGTAGGAGCCTGGGATCTGAGCTGGCAGCCAGCTCAATAGTCTAGAGGGGTTTTGTGGTGGTATTATTGTTATTATTATTAACACAAATAGTGGTAGAATCCCTCCAGGGCAAGAAGGAGTTTGGGTTGTTTTTTTCATGTGGTTCTGCTTATGAGGATTGCTGCTGTGAGTGGCTCATTATTGCTGTGAACTGTATTCTCCTGGTTGTGCACCCCTGCTCACTGATAACACCTCTTCTTTCCTTTAACCCCCCAAATCCTCTGGGCCAAATGGAGAAAAGCTACATTTGAAGAAGCATTTGGATGATACTCTCAGGCACAGGGTGTGACTCTTGGGGATGGGCCTGTGCAGGGCCAGGAGTTGGACTGGATGATCCTTGTGGGTCCCTTCCAACTCAGCAGATTCTGGGATTCTGTGAACGTGTAGAGTTGCCAAGTATCTTCTCAACTGTGTAGGGGTAGCATGGATGCAATGAACTGCGTGGTGGGAGGTGGTGTAAGATCAGGCTGAATGCAGCATGAAAGAGAAGGAGGGGGAGACAAAGCTGAAACCTGTGAAGCTGCAGTGACTCGGTGTGCGCTGAGCGCGAAGGCGAGGAGCTGCTGTTCCAACGGGGGCTCTTCCAGCCAGGCATATGGTTGTCAAGTGAAGCTGCTGTCTTGTGTCCCCTGCCTGGCTGCTGTGCAAAGATCCCACAGCCCAGGGCTGCACTGCTGAGGAACAGAAAATTGGGTGTGCAGCTGTGAAGCTGGAATCCCAGATCAGAAAGCCCCGGGATTAAGATTCCGAAGGAGCAGAGTTTAATTCCAACAGGCTCTCTGGAGCACTGCTGCCCCACTTGCAGCAGTGTGCACAACACTAATGTCTGCTCACAGCCTGCTGCACCAGTGCTGCTGCCATTTGGCAACGGGGTTTTAGGAATGTGTTTTACTGCCTGAGCTCGAGCTCTGGGGGCTCAGAGCAGCCTGAGATGGGTCTCTGCGACTGGGCTTTAATCGTCCTGGCAGAGGAGCTCAGTAGCTGAAAAAGTGTCGAATTGTTTCTGCTCAGGATCACTCGCTGTGCCTGAAGTGTGCAAAGGCAGTAGCTGGAAAACTGGTGGCTTAGAGAAAGCTGCAGCTGACTGTGTTCCAAGGCAAACACAATGAGTGGTAAAGCCAATGGAATGTGAGAGAAATTCATACCTTAGTGAACCGTAAACAGAATCACGGGTGATAAAATTTAATCAAAATGTAACATTGCCTTCGGGATTCAGATCCAGTGTCTTTTGATGATTAGCAGGATTATCAAATGTAGATGCTCTGTTGAATACCGTGATGTTGTAATGTTGCACTCTATGGAACATCAATGCCAGAAATAATTTAACACCTGCACATAAATCATTTTGCAATTATCTTTTGGGAATTATTTTATCTTAATCTTTTTATTTTGTTCCAAATAAAATTAGAGAGGAACACTGAAAGATGACACTAGGTGAAACACAGGAAGGATAGGAGCACTGTCAGGTTATATAAACTAAGCTAAATGTCTGCTTTCCATTATTTAATTTTTAGATTGACATGCAGCTCTTTGGCTAAGGACTGTAAAACAGGATTGGTTTGTGGGCATGTGCATATAGTTAATTAAATGAAACTTTAACATAGCAATATTGAGAATATATGTCCTGAGCTCTTTAGCATTAACAAGAGGGATATTAAGGCTGGAAAACCTTGAGCCTGTTGATCCTCTTTTCCCTAAAGCAAAACAGCCATTTAAATTTGGGACTTCGAAAATTATCAGTCAGAAGTTACGAAAAACTAATCTGATCAGAGAACAGAAAAGAGATAAACTTAATTCCTCCTCCCCTTGGGAGGAGCTGGGGGTCCAAACCCCTTTGCAGTCAGAGCAGGAGAATGCCCAGGGTGACCTTTCCAAAGTGGTGCCGAGGGAGCCGCTGATGTCCGTGGAAACTCTGTGGCTAAATCCCCTTTGTGGCCCTTTGAAAGCCTAACCCAGGGGCTGGAAGGCTCTAATGATGGGCTGTATTTACAGAGAGAAATAAGACAGAAAGCAATCCTCACATGTCGCTGCCCTTCGCTGGGGTTCCAGCGCCTTTGTCCCAGCCCTGTTTTGAGAGCGAATTCTTGAAACCCCACTGCAAACAACTTTACTCTCTGCTCTGCATCATCACTTTGTAGTCAAATCTGCAAGGGTGTAATAGTCACATTAATGATAAGAAAGCAAAACTGTAAAAGCAGCAATGTAGATGTCACTTTATATTAGGCCCAAAGAATGACAAAACACCTCCCTCACCAAGTGTCAATAACCAGCGGGCCAAGCTCTGCCCCAACAGATTTTCATGTGTGCTCGTGCAAACATAATGAAATACCAGTAACCAGCTTTTATTTTCATAAAAATCCCTGTAATTTTCAGTGTCTGTTTGGCACAGGAATGTTTTCCCCTTGGTGCAGAAGGGACTGTAAGCAGGCTGTGCAACGGGAAGGGGACCGTGCAAATAGGAGCCAAAAACTGAGCCTTGGGGATTCTTTTAAAAAAGGAAAAAAAATCACTGGCCTGTTTACTAACTATCAAATCATGGAAGGGTGAAGTTAAAGAAGTAATTTAAGAAATACTCTGACTTCCTTGAATGGGAGTTCTCTGTGGAGGTGGCAAGGAATAATCCTCAGTGACTGGCACGGCCTTTATCTTAAGACAGTTCTTATTCAAATTTTACCGAAATTATAAAATCTCAAAGGTGGAAATAATTATGCAATTTTTTGTGTGATTCAGGGATTTATTGTATTACTTTTTCTTCCTAGAGTCTTTCCATACATGTGTGTCCTTTCCAACCAAGATATTCTATGATTCTATGATTCATACAAATGCCTCAGTCTTGTCTGGGAAGAACTGACTATTTCTGCCCAGGAGAAAAATCTTAAATTGAGACATTTCAGTAGGTCTGAGCTTGGAAGAAGAGGTTTTTGGAAGTAAAAGGGAGAAAAGTTTTGATGTAAACATTTGACAGGCTTGACAATGTTGTGTTTAGAAAACATACACTTAACAAGTCCCTGTTGGGTCTGTACAGGGACATTCTGGCAAAGCCACACACTAAGCAATCAAAATTTTTAAAATGCAGGATACTATGTTGAATAAATATAAGCGATGCTACAGACCAAACAAAAAAAGATTCTGGTGTTTTGGTTTGGTTTGCTGGGTTTTTAAAAGTATATTTTTCTAGTGTTAAAGCTGCAATAGTGCATGTGCACAGGAATGCTGTTATAAATGTTGGCATATTTTATCTTGATTTCTAATTGATTTTCAGGTGCAGGGGCATGGAATGAGATGAGCTTTAAGGTCCCTTCCAACCCAAACCACTCTGGGATTCTGTGATTACGTAATGAAATATTGAATAAATAAATAAATAAAAATTAAATAATAATTCAACCACAATAGTTGGAAGCACAAAAAGAAAATTCATATATATTATTAAAAAATAAAAAGCAGGTTTTGTTTTGGATTCTTTGGTAGTTTTTCAGTGACACAATAAAATGTTGTAACTGCCAAGAGCAGACAGAACTCAGATGCTCAGCCCATCTAATCCTTGTCCCCCTGGAAGCCTTTCCACACCCTTCATGGGAAGGGGAAACTGCAGATTGAGGCATCTCTTGAGCACTTTTCCTGAACTCTGAACAATTTCAAAGGTTGGATCCCTCATAGAAATATTGTATTGTACCACTGAGAAATAAACACAGGATGGTCTCCTAATAGAGAAAACTGAATTTACACCTAGTTTCTTTTAAAGTTCTTCACTATATGACACAATGTATGTGGGAGTAACATTCAATGTAAAAAGTGGGGAGAACATTTTAATTGATACCTTGATCAATTATAGACTTTAAGATGAAGAATATAACATCAACCTTACTACTATTAACATATCTTATGCAAATCCATGCTCAGGGATGGAAACTTTATGCCATATTCAGTATAAAGTAAGATCAGAGAAAAGCCTTTTTAATTTGAAATGGAAATTAAAGTGAAGAGAAAGATGCTCTTTCCCCAGGGGATTTCTGCACAGCATAAGTGCATGAGTTAAGAGGTTGCTTCAAATTTTTCTGTATCCCACTAGGATTTTGACAATTTATGACCAAAATGTCCATACTCAACTTCTAGAGTGGGCTTCACTGGCAGGATTTGGTTTCCCCCACCACCATTTACACCCCCAATTTTATTGAGAATTTATTATTGTGATTTATTTAATTTTAGGGACACTGTATTGTGGAAAAATGGTGGTTGAAATTTGAAGGGTGTCCGGCTGAGCTTGGAAACCTCTCTGAACAGCACTTGAGGAAGGCAGCAAAGGGAGTCAAGAACAGAACTGAAATTCCCTGAATGCCTCTCGTTTGCCTCTTTCTCAGGTCAGTCACCTTCAATGTACATTTTCTCCAAGTGCTTTTGGTGCAGAATTTGGGGCTCTGACAGAGGGATCACAGTAATTCTTGCATCTCAGCAGAAGGGCTACACCAGCCCCAGCTGTTCCCCTGTGCTGTGACAAAAAAAAGAAAAGAACCCCCTCTTTATAGCAAAATGAAATTTTAAAATTTAAAGCCAATTCTGAACGTGTGAATCCAATTTCTTCTTTAAAAAGTGGTTATAACACACGACTGAATCACGAGACGTTCTGTGTCTCCCAGGGAGCCACTGTGTGAGGTGTTTGGGGACCTTTATGAGGTTGGGATTTTTTGTTTTGGTCTGTTATTAGTACAAAATAAATTACACAGAAAAATCATGTCAAATTGTGGCTACCTTGTTTATGCTTTTATACAGTTCTTGAAAGAAGTTCTACTCAAGTAATATCTAAGTTAGTTGCCAGAACTCGAGATAAATAAGCAATCTTCTGTTTTGGGCTAGTGTGTGCCTGATTTATTGCTTAATTGTTTTCCAATCAAACAGCAGACAAACTCGTAGTGAAACAATGTTATGAAACAATGCAGAAAGGTTTCAGCTAGTTAAACTTGCAAGGTTTCAGCACCAGATAGACCCTGTTTTCAGCTTAAGAGTGTTTGGGTCAGAGTGGTAGATCGGCTGTGGTAGCAACTTCTTAAAGTGTTCTGTGAGGTTTCAGGTACTTTTCAGTATGTTGGAAATTGTGAAATGCCATTCTAAAGCTTTTCATGGAGATGATATTCCTGTAGCTGGTGGCCTTCTATTAAACTCAGCAGATAGAGAGGCTCTGGGGCTTTTGTTTGTGAGGTTGTTATTCAGGGATGGATATTCTAGTGTGATTATAACTGCAGAGAGGCTTCTGACACACATATCCAAGCTCAGAGTTGGGGGAAGATTCTCAAATTATTCTTATTTAGTAGATGGAAATGAAGGCATAGGAACATAATTTAGTATTATTCTTGGAAGTTGCTCTTACTGAACAGAAAGAATCCTAAGATGAAGTCCCCTACCAAATGAGAAGCAGAAATCCCTGTCCTGCTTTCAGGAGTGGGTGAATGTGTGTCTGCCTGATACACTTGTGTTCAGCCAGATGTTTGTGGTTCAAGCTCAGGGTGTGTGAAACACAACAGTTTGTTCTCACTCCTCTTTTCCCAGTGTGCCAAAAGGGCTCCTCTCGAAATACCAGCCCTTCCAAGTGATGTGCCTGGGCAGCACTGGAGTATGTTTATTCTGATTTAGCAGGTATGTGAGGCAGCAGCAGAGCAATGAAGAGCTCTACAAGGAGCTGAAGTGTTGTACAGGGAGGAGATGGGGTGACCTCAGCTTCACAGTTCACCTGTGCACCATCCTGAGCACAACATCGTCCTTTCAGACTTCCTAGAAGACCTGTTGGGCCCCATCAGATGGGAGGGCCTGGTTTTTGTGGCTGGTACTCTGCCCCTGGGACAACTGCCCAAATTCTTCCCTGCTTTATTAACGGCCAGTGTCTCCTGTCAGCTCATCTCTCACCCTCCAGCCTAAGATTTTTGGTGGGGGTGTAGAAAGGAGAAGGGAAAGACCATGTAAAACACTCACTGCATGAATTGAAAGCTTTAAAACTAATAATGATCCTGTCCCTGTGATATCTGGTACCTAAACAAGATGCACACAGACCATGAAAGGTGGCTGCAAAATATCTCAGTCTGGGCTTTGGTTTGAGGCAAGTGGGTGCATGAAGAGAACCACAGAAAGTTGCACTTAGTCAGGATAGGTTATATTCTCAAATCATTAACACTGAAGACATTTTGAAGTGTTAGCTTCCAACTTAAGGGAAAGTTTAAGTAAATTGCATGTAAAATATGCCCGTGTTTATTCTACAGTGAAGTGTTGCCTCACTTGACTCTGTAAAAATGCACTTCTTGAAACAGAAAGCTGAACTGAACTGGTTTCATTTATCATATCTGTGAGAGTGTATCACATTTCTTTTTCTCTTTTCTAGGAGAAAGCAGGAGGAAAGGCCCTGATTGCAGGTTAAATAGAGTGTGTCCTCCAACTGTTGCACCAAATTGTTTCTTATGTGCTTAATGCATTTACTTTGAATCCAAGGCCTGGAGGTTTAACTCTGTCTGCCTTGAAATGAAAGTACACTTGGGTGATGAAGGAGGCATTTGCCTTCAGGTTGGGAAAAATTTCAGCTCACGTCATCTCGGCACGATCAGAGCTCGTGTGTTCTGCTGACCTGGGGACGTGCAGCAACAGGCAAGAGGCAGCACACACAATAAATCCATTCTCTGGCTTTGGAGAATGTGGTTGTAACAAGGTGAAAATCCCTCCAACAAGAATAGTAAAGATCGTCATTATTAAGAAACCAGAGGATGAAAATATTTGGGAGTGTCATTACAGTACTTACAGTACTCAGAGCGTGGGGTGGGTGCAGTGGCATAGGAAGAAATTATTTTTAATCAATACAAAATTAAAGGTCAGTTTTAGGAGTGAGGCTCAGCTGAAGGAAATGATACCATGCTTATATAGGCTTGCAGAGTTTGCACTTCAGTTAGCCAGTGTAAGTCTGAAGAATCAGGCTCTTAAACTGCAGCAACTCTATCTTGTGCAATTATTAAAGCCAGTCAGTAATGTTGACACCCTGGCCCTCTACCTGGCCAGGCTAATTAGCAGAGTAATAACACTGTGATATTTCCACAGTACAATTGAACTCTTGTAATAATACTTAGGCCTGATGCCATATCAATGTACTGCTCTCATTCTTTTTCTGTTCCTTCCCCTTTCTTTCCTTCCCAGTAGTTTTTAGAAGGACTCCCCATCTCCAGAGGTGCCCAAGGCCAGGTTGGACAGGGCTTGGAGCAGCCTGGGTTAGTGGAAGGTGTCCCTGCCCATGGCAGGGGGTGGAACAAGATGAGCTTTAAGGTCCCTTCCCACCCAAACCAGTCTGTCATTCTGTGATTAGAGTCATAGAATAGAATCATAGAACCATTCAGATTGGAAAAAACCTCTAAGACCATAAAGTCTAACCATTAACCCATCACTGCTGTGTTCACCACTCAGCCATGTCCATGAGAACATCTGGAGGTGGATGACAACACACATCTTTCCTTTGGTTAGGGTGAAGGTGATCCTTGACTTTCAGGTATCTGCTGTACCAGCTCCCCAGACTTGTGGGCTCCCACAGAAATATCCTGCACTTCACATGGAACTTTCCCCTGATTTCCCTGTCTCTGGTTTCTGCAGGTGTATGTTGGTGCATTCCCATGCTGTGTGCACAAGGTGTGTGTAGATCTCTGCTGGGAATTCTGTAGTGAAATGCACTTGTGCCTTCAGAGAAGCTTCTAGAGAGTATCCCTAGCACAGAAGGGGGCAGAAAACGCTGAGGTTTGGAGGGGTGGAGCGAAGAGAGATTCCCTGGTGGAGTTCAGGCACCTGCAGCTGCTCGGCTGCTGCTCCAAAGCCATTGCAGAGTTTGCACAGCCCACAGCAGTGCTGTGCTCCCTCCCCAGCTGGGGCCAGGGGGAGGTGGCAGCAGGTTCAGCAGGACCTTTTCTGTTGTAACAAAGAGCTTGGCAGCTCTCAGGCCTCCCGTCTGCAGGGCCTGGGGCTGCTCTCCTGGCTCCTCTCCTGGCAGTGTCCTCGCCCAGCAGTTACTTGAAGGGAGCTCCATGTCTCCTGCTGAACTCCCTCTGACCAGGCACTGCAAGACTTGTCCCTCCCAAACAGTGTTTAATCTCTTTAGGCTCTTCTTAAGGGCATGATGTGATAAGAAGTCCTTAAGTCATTATACCAAACACTTTCAGAGTATGTTTTGGGATTGAGAAGTGCTATTCAGAAAGAATGTAATTCTCACTGCTGCAACTGAGGAATGACTGCTTGATTCCAGGTATAAGTACCCTGACAGGTCTGTATAGTGCCCTCAAGGCATGTATGTTTTTATGCTCTGTGATTAGGAATTGGTCTTTTATTTCTGGGCGCCTCTATAAACGAGAACATACAGTTTGTAACTTCTAAACCTTCCTTAAATGATCTTATCAACAACTTTACAATTAAGAAAACACATGACTTATTTGGTCTGCTCTTTAAAAACTCAGGAGCTGGCCTTTCTACGCAGAGAACAATGGGGATACACTATTTTTGGTGAGAAACAAGGGGAAGCCATATGAGGACTGGCTGAGGTTACTTGGCTTCTTCAGCCTGGAGGAGTCTGAGGGGTCTGCAGGTTCCTCATGAGGGGGAGCTCCGACCTCTACTCTCTGTGACCAGTGACAGGACCCAGGAAACAGCTGGAGATGTGTCATGGAGGTTTAGGTTGGATTTTAGCAAAAGGTTCTTCCCCCAGAGGCTGGTTGGGCACTGCCCAGGCTCCCCAGGGCAGTGGGCACAGCCCCAAGGCTGCCAGAGCTCCAGGAGGGTTTGGACAATGCTCAGGGACAGGGTGGGATTGTTGGGATGTGTGTGCAGGGCCAGGAGTTGGACTGGAGGATCGTTGTGGGTCCCTTTCAACTCAGGATGTTCTATGATTGCGTGAAATCCATGCAATGGTGTACAACCAAACCCTTCAGCCTTCACACAACTGTACAAAGCCAATAAAGATGGTAGCCCAATGCTTTTTATTGTAAAATAAATACTTTTGCAGTTTGTTCTTTGTATGGGGAAAACTGACAGTGAAACAGCACCAGTGGGAGCCTGAATAGTGAAGAAATGATGACTCAACAGAAAATTTCTCAATGTACAACAAATGAGAACAATAATGTTGATCCTTTCTAATCCTGACTTAAAATTTCCATAAGAAGTGATTGTTTGAGGCTGGAAACCCTTTTTTAAACTATTATACTATTGCCTTAGTGAATTCCCATTGAAAATATCTTTCTATACTGTCACAGTTGAGAGCTCAAGGGGCAGCTGGCAGTTTGTCTGCTCCTTCCTCATCAAGCTCCTCATCTGTCAGCTCCAGAGGTGTGGGACAACATGGTACAGAGACATCTCAGCAGGAGAATCTCTGAAAGGCTCAAGGGTTCACAGGTGATGTGCTTTTGCTGCACTGTGTCAGTCCCTGGGGATCTCCAGAGACCTCCCCCAGCTCCATGTCAAAGACAGGGAAAGAAATACCAATTGGATGCTCTACAAATCCTGAGCTGCATCAAAAACAGCATGGGCAGGTCAAGGGAGAGGATTCTCCAGCTCTACTCCACTCTCCCAGGACACCACCTGCAGAGCTGCCTCCAGCTCTGGGATCTCCAACAGCACAAGGACGTGGAGCTGCTGGAGCAGGTCCAGAGGAGGCCGTGGAGATGCTCCAAGGGCTGGAGCCCCTCTGCTCTGGAGCCAGGCTGGGAGAGCTGGGGGGTTCACCTGGAGAAGAGAAGGGTCCAGGGAGACCTTCCTGCAGCCTCTCGGTACCTGAAGGTGGCTACAAGAAATCTGCAGAGGGACTGTTTGCAAGGACATGTAGTGACAGAACATGGGGGAATGGCTTCCCACTGCCAGAGGGCAGGGTTAGATGGGATATTGGGAAGGAATTCTTCCCTGTGAGGGTGGGAGGCCCTGGCACAGGGTGCCCAGAGAAGCTGTGGCTGCCCCGCCCCTGGAGTGTCCAAGGCCAGGTTGGACGGGGCTTGGAGCAACCTGGTCCAGTGGAAGATGTCCCATGGCAGGGGTGGAATGAGATGGTTTTTAAGGTCCCTTCCAACCCAAACCATTCTGGGATTCTGTGACAAATACTGCATGTGGGGATTGCCTAGTTAGTGCTTGCAAAGGCCCAGGTGAGCTGAGGTCAGTGGGCAGTAATTTAGCATGGGCTCAAACTCAAGCCTTGCAATACATTTGAAGAGACGAAAAGGGGATAAGTCTTGAATCTTCTGTGGGGAAAAACATTGCAAAGGAGGAGGATCCTGAAGTTTGAGAGCTCAAAAACTCCCTATAGAGGAAACATCCCCACTGTAGCATAAGACTATTCAGAGAGAAATGCAAGAGTAGCTGTGCAGTGCCCCAGTAGTAATTGGGGGGGGAACCCAATTGGTAGTTTTGTGGTTAATTTCTATGGAAAATTCATTTCTGTACTTTACTGTAGACAAATTAAATCTGTCTCATCTGCCTTTGCCTGGTTGCACAGTTGGCCTTGCAGGGCCGTGTGTGGAGCTCTGTTCTCCCGTGTGCTCGGAGAGAAGTGTTGGCTTCCTCCTTGGATCAGTGCTGTGTGTAGGGAGCTGTGAGAGCATCTGCCAAGCTACAGAGCTCCTCGAATGTCAGCTGGCTTCTTATCTGGCTGGGCTTCAGGCACTCTTGCTTCCAGGGTATATTAATTTCTGAAGTCAGATTTTTGCCCTCTGTTTCGAGGTTCTATCCTTTAGAATTCCTGAACTCTTTCCAAAAATGTCAACCCCACCCCAGACAGATCTATCTGTTAGGTAGGTCTGCCCTTTCTCCATGAGGGCTGTGAAGCCCTGTCGTAAACCAGGAGTGGATTCTGTTTCCTTTGCATTTTGCTCTGAGACTTCACTGTTGAGAACCAGCTCTGTAGGACAGTCCTTTCCTGGACTTTCTCACCAAAGCTGTCAGGCTTGATGGCACTGCAGGTCCCTCACTCTGCAGAGACTCAAGACACTCAGCTTTTTGCAGGTGCAATAGGTTGTCTAAGTTTATATTAAATAGCTGTCTTTGAAAGATGCCTGAACTCTGCACTCTAGGAGTCCATTTCAAATAAACCAGCATATCTCCCCCAAATTCTGACCTTTTCCTGGTGCTCAGGTCATCAGTGGTGCTGTGTCTGTTCTCTGCTGGGAAGAATTGGGTTGGTTGCAGTAGGATATGCTTCAGCTGAAGGAAATCTTTGAGGAGAGCTGTGTACAGTTAACTTTGGTTAGATGTGTAAAAATAAAAATATCCTTCTGCTTTGCATTCCCTAGGACTGTACAAGGGACCTACATCAAAGGAGCAGACCAACACCTTTCATATGCTCCAATAAAGGTATAAAACGAGTGTTTTCTGCTGCTAACAAGAATTACCTGACGCAGGGCTTTCTTTTTCAGACATTTCTTACTTCTGTAACATATTGAAAAATCTTTAAAGTGCCCCCTATTATTTTTTCTTCCGTTCACCCTCACAGGGAGCTCCCTCACCCAGTAGTTGTTCTTGGTCCCATGTGATGTAGCAGCATCCTTGTGGCACATCCCTGCTGAGGGGCCACATTTCCTGGAAGTAACACTACTGCAGGGAAATAATGTAGATAATGGCAATGGAAATAATGACAGCTATCTGTAAAATTTGGATTGAAAAACAAAGCCCATAAATGTGGAAGCTTTCTATTACCTTTGAGTAGTAAAAGTACATCAGGTAGAATGTGAGGTATAAACCCTGTTCCTATAAAATAGTCTTCTGTATTTCTACAGAGTTTTTGGGCACTGTAAAGATTAATGATATAACTCTGTCTTCTGGGTTAGAAACCATAAATGAGCTGAAGAAATAAATGACAGAGTTACAGACAGAATGTGGGTTTTGGTGGCCTGTCCCTGGTTCCACTCAGATACCCCAATGTGCTCGTTCATGGAATCTGTAGTGATTATTCTGCCAGCCTTTGACATAAAAAGTGTTTCTTGTCATGGAGAAAATGATGCTCTGCCCCCATTTTAGCCAAATACAAACAGTTGCCAGCAGGTGGCATGCAAAGGGTGCTGTTTCCCAGGGCTTTTTGATTCGGTGGGGTTTTCCCTTAAAAGTAAAATAAAATAGAAATAGGATCCAAAAAGATGGTGAAGCGAGAAATGCCCTCGTGGCCGAAGGACCCGTGATTGCTGCTTCTCTGGGAATAAGAAAAACAGGCTTTCCTTCTTTCTCCCTCCAAAGCAGCTGAGTTCTGTGGTTTGGGGTGTGAGGGCAGAGCTCTGGAGGCCCTGATGTGTGTCTGGGAGGTGCTGGCCCTGCCTGCTCCGGGTTCTGCGTGGCGGCCGCCGGCACCGTCAGAGAAGAGAAGACACTTTGTTTGGTGGTGCCACTCCAAATTTTTCTGTGACAACAGGTCAACAGGCTGGCCTGCTGCCATTGGGATACTGTGTGGGGATGAAAGAAATACTATTTTTTGTTTGTGGCCTTATTACAAATGTCTGGGTTTAAGAAACTTCTGCTTCTCCCACATTAGCGCTCTAGACAAATCTTGAACCACCTTTGTGGCGAGGCCTAACAAACGCTGTCACTTTGACCTAATCCACTTTTCTGCACAGCTGTGCTAAAGTCACCTTTAGTTTTATCACATTTTAATGCAAACAAGGCCGGAAGGGTGCTTGTTTGGATTGAAGAAGCTGTGACAATTCATCTGAATGGGAACTTCAGTAACTGGGAAGAAAAATGTGACAGGGAGCTTTATCACTGCATTGTACACAACAATCTGAAAATTATTGCTTCTTTAGGGGCCTATTCTCTTCTTGAGGCCTAGCACAGTCTATGCTAAGCAGCTAGACAGAGCTCTGAATGGTTTGCCAGTCCTAAAGACAGATTTTAATTCTATTGTTTGTGGGTATCCCTGACTTTCCTAAGAGGATTCAAAGACAGGCTGCAGAACAAGGCAGCTGACATCAGACTTTGGCCAATCTTTAAAATTCAAACAGCAAAGGAGGCTTTCCCTGGTACTCCAAAATTAGTCAAACTCTGGGGATGTTTGCTTTGCAAATTTGTCGAGTTTGTTCAAAACGAAACGAACTTGCAAAACGTGCTTTTTTAAGCCTTTTGAAAAAAGTTTGCTTAACCACTAATTTCCTGTAACAGTGAGAATAAAGCAGGGAGGAAAGATCCTTTTTTCTTTTTAAAACCTGGAAATTGCCACAGTAAGAGGAGCTTTTCAGAAATTATATATATATATAAATGTTTACAAAACAAGGGCAAATATTTACATAGGCGCAGGTCATGTTTGAACTAATTTCTTTTTAATACTTCAAGTAAATTCCAAGTGAAACTGGACAAGTGCTGAAATGTTGAAAAGCTTTATTACAGACTTCGATAAAGCTGATGCAAACTGAATATTTAAAGTATTTGCAGAACAGCATTGAATGAATCCTTCTTGAGGCTGCTGAGGAAGGTACCCAGAAAATAAGGGATTCAGTCTCCTAGGAAACAGCCAACTGGGGCTCAGTGGGAGCAGGGAAGCTGGCTGGCTCTGCTATCCCAGAGCTGGGAGCTGGACTGGCAAAGCAGAGCACAGTGTGAGAATCCTACTGCAGCCTCTCCCAGAACTCACAGGCCTGCCAATCCTCAAATTAAATAAATAATATAATTGATATAATAAATAAATAATAATAATTTAATAATCATTCAATTAAATCTGTCCAGGACCTGCACATCTTCAGCTAGTTGTGGGAAATGTTTTATACAGCTATTAAAATACTACTTTGGCACAAATATTAGCAAGATAATTGTACTTACCTTATAGTAACTTCTCACAGATAGAAACACATGGGAGATGCTTTGTAACAGTGTGGAGAAATACCTGGAGCTGAGTCACACCTGCCTCTTAATTCAAGCACATGCAAGTAGACAGGAGGTCAAGGACCAAAAAGTCCACTCTCCCCATGACAGCTCAGCACTTGCTGTGGAAAACTGACTGAAAGATCAGATTTGTTCAGTCTCTTTTCTCCTTCCTCCCACCCCCCGTTGCTGAGATTGCAAACCTTGGGGAATAGTGGGGGTACCAAAACCCAAAAAGAGTTTGGGTAATTCTGCTGTCAAACTGAAAGGGTGGCATCTGCACAGGCTGGCTTTAGTGACCACATCTGCTTGGAAATAAATAAGCCTATCAGATTATGTCACTTGTCTTTAAAGAGAATCTACAGATTTATTATGTAGTGGCTGGCAAATATCTCACTGTGAAAAGGTGATTTTTTTTATTTTTAAGGGAATATGTATTTTCAACTTTTACAGTCTTTAACAACAGCAGCACTTGACAGCACTGTGATTGCCCTGATTGTTTTCAGATCCACTCTGGGCTGCACAAGAGGCAGACCTTGGAAGGCAGCTCCTGCTCTCACTGGGAACTACAGAGTGAAACCCAGCAGCCTCCACAGGACCTGTAGATCTCCAGAAATTTGGATACAGGCTGGTTGTGGCAACAGAAGCCACACAGAAGACTTTGGTTCAGGTCCTGGTGGTCTCTACATCATTTTTATCAGAGGAAAAATTGTCTCTAAAGAGGCTTTCAAGCATCCCAGTCAAAGAACAACTTGGCTGTATTGAAACACCCTTCACCCAGGAGACAACAGGATGGAATTGAACTGCAACTTGTTTGATGTGGGGAAGAACAAACACTTCTTTGACCTCTTTAATTTCTCGAGCTGAAGCTATTTCCCAATAAGAGTTAAGGAGTGTGTGACGATCCAAAGGAACGTGGGTTTGCACTGATGTTTTAGCTCTTCTAGCTAAAATCAGCACTCTTCCCAGCCAACATGGGTAATGAGAAATAGGTTTGATTGTGGTGTCCCTTACTGAGTAGCTACTTTTTGGGTCTCCTACACCAGACAAAATGTAATGTCATATGCAGGTGGGAACAAGGTAGAGGAATATCCACATCTGTTGTGTAGGGGAATACACAGGGATGTTTGGTAACAAGTGCCACTGTGGCAGCTTAAAGCTGCACTAAGTTAACACTAAGTACCAACCAAAACCATTTGGGGCATTCTGAATGATCTATCTCATCTGGCTAACACTTTAACTTGTCCCTCTCAGTGAGGCAGAAGCTACTGCAGTAGATCTGACCCATTGGAGACTCTAAATGTTGGACTAGTCCTACCTGCATCTAAGTGTCTAAAAGCCAAGGGTCCAACACTAACAGCTCAGTTGCTCAGAGCATGGTGCTGATAACACCAGGGTTGTGATTTTGATCCCTGTATGGACCATTCACTTAAGAGTTGGGCTCGATGATCCTTGTGGGTCCCTTCCAACTCAGAATATTCAGTGATTCTGTTTGTCATATGAGCTTGAGGGAACACCAGGGTGTTACTGGAGACAGGAGCTGAGCCCATTGAGCAGCCCAGGGCTGCTGTGCCATGGACAGCTCCTCACCAGGCTCCCGACTCCAGTCAGCAAGGATTGACCTCTGGAAGCCCCTCCGTGCATCAGGGCAGAGCCTCTCCTGCAGCAAGAGGGGCCAGGACCTCTGAAATGCCACCCCTGGTGTCACTGGCACCCTGGCTGGAGCTTGTGACACAGCCTTGCATTGGAACTGCACCCTTTCTGCCTGGCTCTGGGGAGTTTGGCTCAGACACTCAGCATGTTTGCCAAAGGAACCTGCCATCCTGCAGAGGTTGCCTCTTTTCCATGCACTTAATTTGTGTGTTAAACTGCAAAGCTCTTCTCAACATATTTGAAAAGCAATTAGGATTCCCTCTAATTGTTATGACTTCTGTGCCAAGACTTGTCTGCTGTGTTGCAACTCCTGCTTCAAAAATGCCTTTCAATTCTTGCCATTGTATCCTTTGCATCTTCTGACCACTTTCTCTATTATTTGCTCATTACCTTTCTGACACAACACAACCTTAACTTTCCACCTCTTCCAAAAGAAAAGCCCTACTTAAACTGTTCACTAATTACTTGCAGGTTTGCTCAGGTATTTACTCAGTCACAAACATGAAGGGGAAATGGAAGACTGGGAACCTACAGAACCCTATCTCCTTATACAGGAATTTCAGGTTGTTCTCACCTTAGCACTGCCATCCATTTATAACCAGGCACTTTGCAGGGGAAGGGGAAAAAAAAAGATCCTTTTCTTCCTCCTTCCATGCCTGCCTGCCTCGTGCTGGCAGTAATTATGTTGAGTGAGTTGGTAAATTCTTAAGCTTAGGTCTGCTCCTGTCCTCAGTGAAACTCTAATGGATCTGGTTTTGCCCACAAGAGCTCTACACTCAAACCACTGTCATGGACCCCAGTGCAAGATAATTAACCACAAAGTGAGTTATTTGTCCCAGGCTGAAAACATAAGGAAAATCAAGGTCAGATACCCTGTTGCAGGAGACAAGGAGGAGTCTTGTGTATGGGAGTCCATATTAGGCTTCCCACTCTCTTTCAGGCTGCAGTTTTTAATGTTTAATAGAATTATATCTTGAAAAAGAGTGTTTTAAATATATTATTATGAAGTAATGAGTGAGCTTCATGCTAATTTTTAATCCACTAGTTTTTTAAAAATTTCTTAGAGCCCACTGAAGCTGGGCTGCAGAAAATGAATGAAGAAAATGCTTCAAAATCATTATTCAATAGCTTTCCAGCAACTGGGAATTATTCCCGGAATTCTCGGGATGTAGAGGGAATTTCTGGGAAATCTCAAAGTTTATGGCAATCAGTTTTGAAGGACTAAATCTATGGGCAGTGCCAGAGCTGCTGTTTTAGAAGGTCTTTCTTTGATTTCTAGTAGATATGGTTGTGAGTTTGGGCCAAAAGCAGGATAACAGAATTCATGTCCAGTGAGATTTGAGATTTGAGATAGACCAGATGAAAGAAGTATCTGAATATGTTGTATCAACAACAAAAAAAATCCATTTAATTAGAGGTCATAATCTTTTTGTTTGTGTTTTGTTAGGGATTATGTTTTAGATTCCATTGATTTAATATTATCAAAGATAAGAAATAGCCACAGTCTACATAGTTGCAATCTAATATTACATCATTTTCCAAACTGTTAGTCCTGTTTATAGGTCAGGTCATACTAATGAAGACAAGTGGTGGGATCTAAAGCTCCCACTGGAATACCAGGAGCAATTACCTTGCTTGGAGTCAGGCACTTAATTTTCTGTTTAGAGGCTGAAATACTCTCTGAGTCCAATTCCCTGTGCAATTACAAATCCATGTCCCAGAAACTCATCTTCCAAGGGTGGAAGAACATTATCAGTAGGTCCTGCCAGAAAAGAGTGTGTCAGCCACTCCTGTTTTAACAAAGAAAAGTTCAAAAGTGGAGAAGAGGACAGACTGGAGGACTTGAAGGACTGGACCAACATTGGTCCTTGAAACACCTCTGTAGTGCTGACAAAGAAATCAACTCTCAGGGCTGAGGTAGAGTTTGGCTTCACTGGCCGTGGCTGGAGAGGAGCATGAAAGGAAATTTGGAATTTTTGGCCATCTCTCTCCAGTAGCTGCAGTTGATACAACACATAGAGATACTTCTCTTATCTGATCACCCCCAAATCTCAAATCTCACTGGACATGAATTCTGTTATCCTGCTTTCGGCCCAAACTCACAGCCTTACCTACAAGGAATCAAAGAAAGACCTTCTAGAAGAGCAGCTCCAGCACTGCTCAAAGATCTAGTCCTTCAAAACTGATTGTCCTCAACTGTGAGATTTGCCAGAAATTCCCTCTACATCCCTAGAATTCTGGGAATGATTCCCAATTGCTGGAAAGCTATTGAATAATGAATTCGAAGCATTTTCTTCATTCATTTCCTGCAGCCCAGTTCAGCCTCAGAAGAACTGCAGAGCTTGTCCTCTTTGGGACCAGTCACAAACCCCAGAGGCTTCTTATCTGAAACACATGATTTAAAGCAGTTTTTGCTTGAAGGAGTCAATAAACCCACATGGTGATATCCCTGCTTACTCAGAGCTGTCAGTTATCTTCTGCCTTGGGAAACACAGCTCTGCAGTTTCTGGTTCTTTCTGGGTTTGTCCCTCACACCTGGTGACTTTAGAAGTTATTGGTGGAACCTTTGCTCCACAGAGTGGAGATGGGGATGGTGGGAAACCCCCCAAATTAACAGACAGGGCAGTAAGAGGAATGAACATCCTCTGGGTCATTAATACATCGTGTACAAACTCAGCAAGGACTGTGGTGAGTGGCACCCAATCCCTCAGGGAATATGTCCAGTCAGAACCTCTCACGTCGTAGGTCTTGGATGCTTTTACCAGGTAAAGGTGCCATGAGCAAAATGAAGCAACCTGAACATAATAAAGTGAGCTAAGGAATAAAACAGAACTGCAGATTAGGACAGGTTAAGAGGGAAAGAAAGAGTTTAATTTGGATTACAGACCTTCAACTTCCTTCCTTCCCAGCAGAGGAGGAACACAGGCAATTGCTTGGCTTGTGATCACACTCCTCTTACTGTTATGGAATTGCTCTGCTCTGAGTTTTATGCCCTTGCCTTTTCTTTTCTCACAGCCCATCTCACTGATTCTTCTTGATCTCCAGCATCTCCTTCCCTCCCTGCTGTACTAACCAGAGCTGCCACTCACTTTGCTGGTTGCTTCCTTTCCTCTGTCCAAGGTAGGCACGTTTTCTTCCTCCTTCAACTCTCCCAGTTGTCTGCTGAGCACTCCCACCCCCAGCCAGATCCTGTCCCTCACTCACAAACTATTAATCTCTTATTAATATCTATTAATCTCTGATTAATTTCCCCCACCCAGGATGCAACATTATGAGTGGCTTATGTGTTACCCCTCACTTTTTACTGTCTGGAATTCCTTAGCTATTTTATATTCTACAGAACTCCAAATGAATCAGCTGATTCTGTCTCTTCCTGCCCACTTTTGCACTGAGTCCATGAGCAAAACCAATTTCCATTAAATAAATGATGTAATGTAGTTATTACCAAAAAGGTGGCAGTCACAAAAATTTGATGCAAGTCAGATGCAAAGTCTTTTGATGAAAACTTAGATGCAAGTCACAGAGGAATAAATACAAACATTTGTTTGGGTTTGTTGGTTGGGTTTTTTTATTTGCTTAATACTTTTTGGCATGGTTAAACCTTTTTACTTTCTAAGGCCAGGCTGGATGGGGCTTGCAGCAACCTGGTCTAGTGGAAGGTTCTACCCAAATTTGTATTGCCCTGCTCCCCCTCTCCTTGTCACAGCAGGAACACACACTTTTCTCTGTCATTGTAAAGCAACCTACTTTTGTCTTCCTCTTGATGTGAAGTGCTCCAACATTTTCCTCCAGTGCTTCCAGTTCAAGTTAGTAATGAAACAAGTGAAGTGATCAACAAAACTCCTTATTTTTCTGGCCCAGCATCACTGCTGCTTTCCAGCCTCAACCTGACTGTTTCTTCAGTAAGCCCCTCTGGACCTGAATGCTCTTGATTTGGGAAACACATTCCACCACAAGCACCACACCTTGTCTTCTTCTGGGATCCTCTTTCCAGCCTTTCTACAGAGAGCTCCATGATAAAATGCCAGTTTGAACATAGCTGGCAGGCAGCTGTCTAAGAGCTCTTAATCATAAATGTGGCATAAACATATTCAATACACTCCTTTCATGCACTCACACCTGACTGGGAGGTTTTAAACTGTCCTGAGAGAAAACTATGGCCATGTGATTAGAAAAATGGGGCTGGTTCTAATATACATAAAAGCCTGTTGGCTTATTTTTTTGAGTTTTATCACGAGAAATATTTCACAACATACAAGCTGATGGAAATAGATCCTTTAGTCCACTTCACCTTTAGCTTTAGTGCAGTTTGGGGCCCCAGTGCAGGTCTGTCAGCTGTAGGATCTCTTACTAATGAAATGTTTTCTGCACGTGCAATGAATTGCTCCCCAGAGAGTAAAGAAATAAACTCAGTAGCTGTTGGACTGTAGGATGTTCTCTGCTCATCTCTCATGTAACTGCAAAGTTCAGGGGAAAAAAGGAATGAACCTGTGACTGTGCACATTTGATTCCACATCTGACCTTCCCAGATGAAAGCAGGAAGCTGGGGTGGTCCGGATATTATTAGTGACAAATATTGCCCTGGGACCAGTCCTGGCAGGTAGTTCAGTGGGAATCCAGGAGCATTTTGGAAATATCTTTGCAGAAGTATTTGGAAACTAAACTCTTTCCTAAACTGGCCAAGGGTCCTTGTGGGGAAGTTTCTCTATTCCCTGATGTTGTTATAGAGCTCTGGTGCTGTTATAGACTCACTCATTCAACTCTGTGTTCTTAAGTAGGAAATAATTAGCATGTTTTCCCCACAGTTTTGGATGTTTAGTTCCATCTAGTAATCCTTACTTTTACGTCATTGACTCATGGCCAGGAGTCCATGAGCAAAAACCATTTCCATTCAATAAATGAGGTAATTTAGTTATCATCAAAAAAATGGCAGTCACAAAAAAAATTATGCAAGTTAAAGGCAAAGGTTTTTGATAACTCAAAGGCAAGTCACAGAGGGATAAATACAAACATTCCCACTGTTCTGTGTTTAGTTGGTTGGTTTTTTGTTTCATTTGCTTAATACTTTTTGGCATGGTTAAACCTTCCTACCTTCTAAGGGCAGGTTGGATGGGGCTTGGAGCAACCTGGTCTGGTGGAAGGGGGAATGGATAGTGGCAGAGGGGTGGAATAAGATGAGCTGTAAGATCCCTCCAACCCAAAGCATTCTGGGATTCTGAGATTCTACCATTAGTTGGACCTACTTAAACCATAGCTGAAGTGACCTATTATACGATGTGCTGACAGGGTTAGCTTTTAAAACCCTGGGTTTAGTGATTTAACAGGAGTTTTAATAGATATACAACAGTTAAGTCTCGGAAGGTGCTCAGCTGTTCTTCAATTATCTGGTGATTTAGTGTTTAAAGTACAGTTGTGATACATGGGTTTCATTTTAAATTTAAAAAACAAAGAAGAGCATTCCCGTTACTTTTCTAATTTGACGTTTTTGCCACCATTAAAATTAATTTCAAATTTCAAATAAATTCAGATGTTTCAGTGTTTACATCATTTCATTAAGTGATGTTTTCTCCATGTACTAAGAAGTTGGAATGAAGCTGTTTTGCTGAGGATCTTCTTTTTTAATAGGAGCCATACTGTACATGACATGTCCATTACAATAAGCCATTAGATTTGTGTTTCAAATGAAAGATTATTTTAGAGCTAATTTTTCTATATAAAATACAGAAAATAAATGGAAAATTAGTCTAAATGGGGCATGGAGAATGGGACAATCTTCATCTCTTCTGGTCTTCTTGGGCTGAAATGCTGTAGCTACACTGTCTATGCCAAGAGGGCAAGTGAGGCTTGTTGTATCAACCTGTTCTTCCTTCGGCATGTTCTTTTTATTGTGAACTTGGGAAGGCTCAGAGCGGAGCAATAGCTGGGTGATGGGGGTCTTGTCCAAGGCTTGTTGAGGGGTTTCATTCCCTGGGATCTGCCTGTCTCCGAGCTGCACACTTGTGTGGTGGTTGCGCAGCGTAACCGGAGCTGGATATTGTGGAGCCCGCGATTCCTGATCGCTGCGATCGCACAAGTATCAGCTGACGGGCCTGTGGCACGTTTTATTTCAAAGAAGTAGCGGTAACAATGGCTCACAGTAATAACAGTAATGCTGCTGCCCCCGGGGGAGAGGCACAGAATGCTATCTCGCCACATGATCTCATTTCTTTTAAGCTTTGCACTAACCGCTGACATATCACATAAATGCCTCCTTTATTACCTGCCAGTGATTGTCTTCTGTGTTGGGAACAGCCCCCGGAACCCACGTCCACATGCCAGCAAAGTGCTTCGCTTACTGCCTGTGAATTTGTCTCTGTCTGGCGCTCGGGAGGCCCCTCCATCCCCTCCCTACACCTGAGCATCCTGAGGGCCGGGCAGCCTCGGTTACCGCGCTCTGAAAGCCCTTTGTTCGGGTGCCTCCGTGGCGCTGGGGCCGGAGCTGGCACGACCAAGGACTGTGTTTCTGTATTTGCCAAGTCAGTAATTTGCCGTTTTAGTGAGGGGTTGGGTTTTTTAAGTTGTGTCCAGCTAGTAATGCAGCCTGGCCACACATCCCTGCGAGGATTCTGGTTCTTATCTTTTCGGTTGCTTTCAGACAAAAGCAACATTCAGTCACATCACTTCCCTTATCAGCTTGCTAGCAGATAAAATAGTTATTTTTCAAATTGCCTCTCTCTTTCCAGTTTTAAATAGACCTATATAGATACTTTTCAGTCATTTTAGTCTGCAGTATACTTGTTTCACATAAACAAGAATACACATTTTGTTTTATACGACTGTTCATTCCAACCCCATTGCCATTCGGACAAAGCACATTCTCTGTATATCATTATATTGTGCTTTAATCCATTCTGTCCAGCCTTGATTAAATTAAATAAAGGGGAGAAAGTAGCACACGGGTCAGAGTGACTATTTTTCCCCAGCAGTAGATTGAAGCCTACTGCACACACACACCTGCTCAGGCTGGTATCAAGTCGGTAGATGGTACCTTTTAGCTTTAGGATTTTTTCCCCTCATTTCTCTGCAATGTCTTGTTTTGAAAAGGCTGGTAATTATTAGGTACACTGAGTACGGCAAAGGACTAAGCTCTTCAATAAACTTGTGCTTTGCAGATAAATAATTTGATCTGTGGCAATAAATAAAGCAATGGTAATAGCAAAGTGCTGTGTCTGGGAGCTGTTCCTGTGTGCTGCACTCTGAGCCATGCAGCTCTCCAGCTTCCTCCCTAAAACCACTCCTCCAGATCTTTAAAGACCATAGAATCAGAGAATCCCAGAATAGTTTGGGTTGGAAGAGACCTTAAAGCTCATCTCATTCCACACCCTGCCATGGGACATCTTCCACTAGCCCAGGTTGCTCCAAGCCCCGTCCAACCTGGCCTTGGACACTTCCAGGGCTGGGGCAGCCACAACTTCTCTGGGCAACCTGTGCCAGGGCCTCCCCACCCTCACAGGGAAGAATTCCTTCCCAATATTTATTCCAACCCTCCCCTCTGTTAGTTTGAAACCATTCCCCCTTGTCCTATCACCATCTGCCTGTATAAAAAGCCCCTCTTCCTCCTTTGTATAAGCCCCCTTAAGGTACTAGAAGGCTGTAAAGAAGTCTCCCCAAAGCCTTCTCTTCTCCAGGCTGAACATTCCCAGCTCTACAAGTCCTTCTCTCTGTTCATGCTCTTCCAGCCAAGCCTGGACTCAGGTTTTCCAAAGCCCTTGGAGCAGCTTTCCAGGCTCCTGAGAGAGAAGCTGATCACTCACCACAGTGCCTTAATTTTGAATTCCATGGGGCTCCTACCAGCTTTGCCTCCTGTGCCCCACCCATGTGGGACCACATCACTCCCTGTTGGTGGTTCAGGCCCCAGGTCCCCTCAGGTACCTGCTCCATGCACAGGCTCTCTGTACCTCTGCTTTGCCAGCAGAGCCCACACATTTCCAAATGTGCCTTATTTCTTCCTGCCGCACACATACACATTGTCATTCACAAACAGGCCCTTTGCAAGCTGATTGCAAAATGTTCTGTTAGCAGGGCTGGAGCTCCACAGTCTCTTCTCCAGGTTATAATTTTGTTTGAGCTACTTGGGCTCCAGAGAGCAAACTATGCAACCTAAACAGTGAGGTGCCACTTAGAGAATACTCCGCTTAAATCCTATTTTTTAACATTTTGGGACAAAGCTTTCAAGGAGTTGTTTTTCCTTCATCTCTATATCCATTTTAACTCTCTCCATATAATCTCTTCCTGATGAAATTAGGACCAAAGATGCACTTGTATGCTACAGTTTCAACTGCATAAATATCTCCTTCATTTTGCAGCCACTGCTCAAGCTGTCCAAACAACGGCTCTGAAGGATGGTAACAACTACCATGGAATAGCCCTGGGAAAGTATAATAATGCAAACTTGGAATGGGGGCGAGGGAAATTCTCTTATTTTCTTTTCTTCAGAAGCATGAACTTACTTCCCACTTTTGTTTGCTTTAGTTTGCTGATTTGCCAGGTGCACGGATCCAGTAGGCCAGAGCGCACCCAAGACATTTGCTGGGATGGTTTTCTTTCCTTTTCCATCGCTCTTCAGATCCTGTTGCATAAATTAACACGTCATTTTCCCACATTTGGCGATAGAGGGTTAGTGGTTCAACATGGTCTCGTTCTCTTTTGTGTTGAATCAACAGCGGGTCTCAAGTAGGATGAGTTTCATCAGAGAGTAGCTGTGTCTTCATGTGCTGTGGGGTGTGAAAGCATCTCTGGCTCTCAATCTTTGCTTACAAGTGTGATGGTAGAGAGTTCTGCAGAGGAGTCTGCAGTTTGAACTGTCGTTTGGTAGTTTCATAAACTCTTAAATAAACTGTATGCTCTTAGCAAATCTCAGTTTTGCACTGAGGAACTAGTAAGCTTTTTATTTGTGAAGAGCAAATACCACAAATTATCCCCACGTTACAGGGATTGTTCTGTCCTCAGTCTGTGCAGAAATAGAGGTGAGCATAAATCACTAAGAAAGGTACCTCCAAAATGAGCATCAGCAGGGCCAGCCATGGCAGGGAAGTTTTGGTTCAGTGATGAAAGAGAGGAGCCAAAAGTCAGGACTTCTGGTGCACTAAACCACAGTTTTATTTTTGGAAAAGAGACTGCAGCTCTCTTTGGTTTATCTAAAATCCTGTTACTTTGCCCTCTGAAGTGCACATCAGGAGTAGCTGATTTTTATACAGCTGGATTTCCTTGTTTCAGTCCTTCTTGGTACTTTGCATTTGTAAATGCTGTTAACTGATACAAGTACTGTGAGCAGAACCATTTAAAAGGAGGGCAAAGCACCCCTCCCTTAGCTGAGGAGCTCATTCCTTCCCTAAGCATGGCAAGTGCCTTTGGCTGCCTTGCAGTGGAGGATGAAGAGCTGGAAGATTAGAGTGTCTGTCCCTTTTGCTTTCACAACGAATTTTCATTCAGTAGTGCTAAAGCTGGTGGACAGATGGCTTCAAAAAGCCCTTTAACTAATACGTGTTGCCAGCCCTACATCCTCTCCTCTGTTAAACATTTCATTCATTATGCAGCTTCAAGAAACGGTGAGAGCCAACTCTTTCTGCCAGTGTCACCCCTGCACAGAACTCCCCCTTCTTTCCAAAGAGCTGTCAAGAGGCATTTTTCTTCAAAAGGGGTAGAATCTAAGTCTTGCTACAATCAGCTTCTGAAGAGGAAGGCCCTTGCATTCAGCCAGAGCACCAGCAATTGCTGGGATGGAATTAAAAAGGGGAAGAAATAAGAGGAGGGAAAATCTCAAAGGGTGTCAGGGGGTTATTTGCCTCAAACAGCTTCGTTAGATGGAGTGTGGTGTACAGACTTTGTTTTACAGATCCAGCTCAGTGGGCACAAAGACAGAGCCTTGGATGCCGTGTGGGTTCCCAACAAGGGAACAGAGAAATGAAAATAACGCTGCAGCTTTTCCTTTCTACGAGAGCTTCTTAAGGGCTCTGAGTAATCAGAGGCTGCAGAGCAGAAGTGGCTATTTTTTGTTACAAGTCCCATTTTAATTCAGCCCAAAGTCACCTGTTGATAGAAGAGAAGAGGAAAAACAACCAAGTGTTGGTTCTGCTTCTGTGAAGTGTCAGAACTGCTTCCCTTAAAAATGCAAGGAATGAGAGCTCCTCTGGGGCTGGTGATGCTGGCAGGCAGCTCGGCAGTGGGGCTGAGGGCAGGGCTGGGCTCCACCTCACCTCACCTGTGCCCTGCTCTGGGGCTTTCTGGATGCTCTAAATAGCTCAGGTGTACCTGTCTTATATTTCACTTGACTGTAAAGTGTTCGGGGAAACCGATTGAAACTGAAGTGCCAAAAGATTTTTGTGGTTTATTTACCTGGGAATGACCAGGTGGTGAGGAAAACACAGGGGCAGGGGAGGGACCAGGTTCATGGGAGACTCACCGTGTCCACCCAGGCTGTGTGCTGTCCCACTTAGGGAAGGAAAAATCCTTGGGTTTACCCCCAGAAGGAATGAGAACTCTATTTCCTCTCATCTGTTCCTTCTCCTTTCCCAAACACCTGGAAGGCTGGGGGGGTTTGGACTTTCTTCATAACACAGTGGCACCACTTCTAACTGGCATAGAAGCAGCTGGGCAGGGAAGGAATAAACATATTCACAGTTCTGACATTTTTGTGTTTGATCTGTTTGCAGTTAATTTTTCTGTTAAATATAAAACATTTTTAGAGTAACTTCAGCCATTCAGAGTAAATGGAAACTGAGGCAGGAAGAGGAAGTACATTTCTCATTTCAAAGCACACCTCAAACTCCTTTGAACTGAAGGAATTTAAAGCATCCTTGTTTTCTGGCTGCCTAGCATGAGGAGAAAGGATAGGAATTTTCCCCAATCATAATAAGATTTCCTTAAGTTGCAAGAATTTTTTCAAGTGTTTACAAATCCAAGTCAGTCAACAACTGCTCACATAAAGAGCTCTAATCAGTTTTATAAAACTGTTTGATATCCAGTTTGGTATCACTGGTGTGCAGATTGTGAATACATGTGAAAAGTAGCTCAGCAGATTAATTTTGACTCCAGTCATGACTTACAATTAAAGTTAACAAAATTTTGACACGTGGGACTCTGCAGACAGCATGAATGTGTTTTCTGTGGGACTTTTGCTTTGCCTGGTGGGAGCACTTCCCTTCCTCTAGTAATCAGCATTCAGTCCTCCAGCACTAAATTCATATTTCTGTGGGTTTCAGGAAAAGTAAAACTTAAGTCTAAGGTTTCATACTACAGTCATTTTAGAAGAGATGTGTGTGTATATATATATATGTATATATATATGTATTTATATATATATATATGTGTTTTTGTATATATATTCACTGACAAATTTATCTATACTACATGAATGTTTCAATGGACATGTGCAAAATCTGACCAAACCCTTGTCCCAGACAGAATGGACCTTGATTAGTGTTTCTCTTCTCCAGGAAATAAACAGCCAAACTACCCAAACAACTTGTTCCTTGTGAAGAAGTGCAAGCCTGGTCAGAAGTCCTGATCAAGCAACCCATGAACATCAATGACAATAAGAGCAGGTCAGAATACAGCAGTTGAGTGGATCAGTCTCCAAAGAGGTGTTCTCTGCCCAATTCTTTAAGCAGGGAATTTGGGGATGACTCTGGGGGGCAAAGATGCCAAGAAAGAAATCTCAGAGGGAAGCCAGAAAGGAGGGAGAACTTGAGATACTCTGTGGGGACAGCAACATCTGGCACTGCAATTTGGGGTGATCTTCCCAGCTCCAGAACAGGGAGAACTTGGGGTGACCCACAGCCCTGCATCAGGGGGGCTGTTACCACCTACTGACCTGACAGCTGGAAGACATTGCCTTTCCCATGGGAAAGAGAAGGAGTATAATTCAGAAAATTCCAATCTGTGATTACAGTGTTTTGGTATCCAAACCTAGTTAGTCTTAAACAGCAACAAGACAGTGACAAACCAACAGAATAATTCCATGGAGACTGTAAGGAGAACCTTAGCTGCTATTTTGGTTACTGGTCAAAGACTTCAGCAAAACCAGTAAGAATGTGCTGTGGGGAAAACTGGGATACATTTAAGGAATTGGGAAAAAAAGGTAACAACCCATACAACCCATGAAATTTAAGAGAGGCTACTCTGTTTTGTCACGAACTGTGAAGTTTTTTTTCTCTCTGCTGGAACTCCCATTTTCAGTGTGATCTGTGAGGCTGGAATGTGTCCATTCCTCCCGAATCTTCTAAACCATGTTCTGAGCTGCAAAGCGGTTCCAGTGCGGTGTGGGATGGAAAATGGGGAGCAAGGGGAAGGAGGTCCCTGTTGCTGACATGCTGTGGCCTCTGAGATCAAAAGAGGTTTTTAATGGTTTCACAAGTGACAGAGTGAATGGAGGGATGAGGCAGAGAAGCCATCGAAGGGGCCATTCAAAAGGACCCTGTTCCTGGATTAAATCACAACAAATGGGAGACAATGAAATCCAAGAAAAGACTGAAATGTTTATATGTTGGAAGATAATCTATTCTGAGCCAAATCCTGCATTTCAAAACACCCTGGCAGAACCTGAATTTACTTTAGTTCCCAACAGCATTAGCCAAGGGCTTTATCTGTGTTTCAAAGCACAGCCTCAGAACTGGTGAAGTTTCAGGGCAGTTGATGGCTGTGACACCTGTGCCAGTTTGGTCTGCAAAAATTGGGTTGGAAAATTCAAAGAGCTCCTTGTTTGAATATTCTGGCTGCTACAGCCAAACTCACGAGCACAGAAAGGAGAATTAATGAAAGTTCTTTAGGCTTCAGTGTGAGACAGTCTCAAATGCATGGGTGTACATCATCCCAGAGCACAGTTCAGATCACTGGTCACTAATTAGAAAACAAGTCTATGGCACATCTGTATGGCAGGACATACCAGAATTAAGCTGTCTAGTACAAGACTCTCACCAGCAATTACTAAACCATGTTTAGGTGAACACAAGGGTCTTGCAGAATGGAAGTCCTGCACTTGGTCCTGATGTAAAGGTTCTACAAGGCTCTTCAGGGTTAGCCATGGTAGACAATACTAAGGGTTTTCCCACGCTGCCTTACCTAGAGGTCCATTTCACTGAAGAGAGTCTTTTTTTTGGTTTTCAGGGAGTGTCTTTCTACTAAAGAATTCTGTAACCTGAAGAAGAAATCTGATGGGAGTAGCTGGTCATAGTTATGCTGTACTTGTCTCCCCTCTCTCCCTATAGATGGACAGTTCTTCATTTTACTTGCCTTAGAGCAAAGTTTTAATTTAAAAACTCAAACACTCACCCAGCAAATCTTATTTGTAATGTTTAATAGCTTAGAGAATGAGAAAATGTGTTCTAAACCATGAAATAATAGGCCCCCCACAAAATGCAAATCCAAGTAATATAATTATCATGTAATGACATTTGGCTGTGTGAATTCAGCTGTCCTGAATAATACATGCCTTGAAACCTCACATTGTAATGTAGTTTTTAACACCATGTGTTTTGTAAGGATCTGGGGTTTGGGGACTTAATTTTTTGCTATTTCTTATTTATTTTTCCACCATTGAATCATTAAATTTAGTGGAGCATCACTTGATGGATGTTGTTCAAACTTGTGTGAGATTTCAGTCAACTGCTTTAATAGCTAATTGTAAGAATGAAGTACAGAGTTATCCCAAATAACCCACAGAAGAAAGGAATAAATGTTTTTCTCTCTTCTGCTGATACAGACACTACTCTTGAAGGAAGAAAATCATCTCATTACATTAGAATCTAATAGGAGGAAGTGCTCAGTGTAATACATTAATGCACGTTATAATAGTTTCTCTTCAAAGCTGAGGAATAATTTAAAGTACAATATACTTATAAATATTCAGTCATTCAGTAAACCTACCAATCTTTGACTTTCTTAGTTAATGCTTTTTAATTGCCAAACCAATAACTGAAGAAGGAGGGCCCCAATCTAATGTAATTACCTCAAAATACTGTGCTGTGCATATCAATCCGAGAAGGTGCTGTTCATACTGAGCCTGCTGTGGAAGGGACATGGAGTGTGTCAAGGAAGAGCTCAAGGTGCTTCAGCACTCAGGGATGTGGAGATGGGAAGCTGCAGGAGCTGTTGGGCTCTGCCAGGAATTCTGAATGCCAAGGCAAGGGTCTGTAGCTTCAAGGACTGCTCCAGAAGAGCACAGGGTTGCAATCCTGCCTGAGGCTGCATAAAATACCCAGGTTGGTGACACGACCTGCACACAGAGCTGAGCAGGGGCCAGGGGGTTGGTCTGGCACTGGATGCAGTTCCTGGGAGCCAGCAGGGATCCCTTTTGGCTGCAGTCCACAGATGAATGGAGTGGCACCTGGCACAGAGCACTTGGGAAAGCTCCCTGATTCTCTTTTGTCCGTTTTTAAGACCTCTCTATCTCACGGGTTGTTGTGTCCTGCTCATCACCTTTAGCAGCTGGGAGAAAAGGGAAAGTGAGTTTGACAACTCCTTCCCAGTTCCTGCACTCACAAACTGCCTCAATCCTGTTCTGTAGCACAGGAGGACCCTCCTCTGGGTCTCACTGGCCCTGTGTTCCCTGTTTGCTGGCAGCATAATCTGACTGAGCATATTTAACAGCAGAATGCTTTCCTTAACTATATTGAATTGATGATAAATATTTCCAGGAACTACAAAAAGGAGAAAAATCATCTCCAGAAGAACCACTTGTATAAGTGTGCACATGTAGGGGCTTGGCTGTCTGGGTTTAAGTGTTGTTCTAGATATGTCAGGTGCTGGCACCTCCATTATATGCTAGTGCCTAGTTTTAGTAATAAAGAGAAGATGATCATAAATCTTATTGAATGCTTTAAAAGATATTTGGATGCTCAGACTTATTATGACATAGTGAAGTTGTAGTTTTTCCTTACCTGAGATGTATAGGAACAATTACACAGGTTGTAGAAATTATCTTAATTAATTGTCCCATTTCAGGCAGTATGAAATGCTAATATGTGAAATGACTCAACCCCCATTCATCATTTCATACCATATAAATCCAGTTTATACTGTTCAACAAGATGCAAGTCAAACAACAGAACAGAATTTCAGCAGTCTTGTCCCTGGCCAAACAAAGACAAATCTTGATAAATAAAGCAAGCTGGTTAATGATAAACTACTACTAATTAGCATTCTTGAACCAACTGTTGAAGAGTTAGATGAATTAGCAGATCTGGAGCCAACTCAGTAATGACTTTTTCTTTGTGTAACATCAGCTTTTAGAAGACAATAATTGACCCAGCAATGATATATTGGCAGCAAAGAGCAGATTTGCTTTACTGGGTTGAATTTACCTGGTTCTGTATAATCAAGCAGACTCTTCTCTGTGTCTTTAAACAAGGTAAATGGTCTAGAACTGGTTTATCTGGAGAAGGTCTCTGCACCCTTTTCCCTTTGGTTACAGCACACCAGGGTGAAGGGCAGCCCTAAATCATGTGCCATGTTGACTGAACTGCACAAGAACAACCTGTTCCAAAAAAGTTGTCGAAGTGTGGAACTCGCTAGTTTTTCCATTTCTAGACTTCTGCCACCACCTCTATGAACTTACACCCATTGGTGTCCTGAGACACTGCTGGAACCTCACAGCTGGGCATGCATTTGATGTGAACTTTATCACTACCTACTGCAGGTCCTGCTGTGCTGTACCACAGAAAAACAGTGACTTCCTGACATCCAGAGCTGTGGATTCACCTCTGATGTGGAATAGGGTTTCTGTGATGAAGGTGGTACCATTCCTAATGTACAAGATGAAGGGTGTACAACATACAGGGCTAAATTTCCTACGGCTGCACATCCCTAAAAGATGAATTGTGTAGATCCTGTGTAGATTTTTTGGTAGTTACAAGTAGAAGTAGCTATAAATATGAAGTAAAATTTAAGAGTTACTAAATATTTTGTTCAGGTATTGAATGTCCCTCTGAAAAGCAGAAAAATCTGTATAACTCTATTTTGACTTTTCAAAGAATCCCAGAATCTGCTGAGTTGGAAGGGACCCACAAGGATCATCCAGTCCAACCCTGGCCCTGCACAGGCCCATCCCCAAGAGTCCCCCCCTGTGCCCCAGAGGATCAGCCAAACCCTCCTGGAGCTCTGGCAGCCTTGGGGCTGTGCCCACTGCCCTGGGGAGCCTGGGCAGTGCCCAACCAGCCTCTGGGGGAAGAACCTTTGGCTGAGATCCAACCTGAGCCTGCCCTGACACAGCTCCAGCCCTTCCCTGGGTGCTGTCCCTGGTCCCCCCAGAGCAGAGCTCAGTCCCTGCCCCTCCTCTGCCCCTGCCCAGGCAGCTGGAACTGCACTGAGGTCTCCCCTCAGTCTCCTCTGCTCCAGCTGAACACACCAAGTGCCCTCAGTGTCCTCCCACGGCTTCAAATCAAGGCCCTTCCCCATCTCTGTTGCCTCCTTTGGACACTCTCTAACACAATGAGCTTCCTGCTCCTGCTTCCTGAGGGTGTTGTTCCAGAGAGTTCCTGCACACTCTGCTAACCCAGCTCGGAGCAACCAGCCTGTTCATGGCCATGATGGAGAGCAAGGAGTTCTCAAGGATTGTGGCAAAGGGTTCTTGATGTCAGGCACCAAATGTTTCAACACGTGTGCGAGAAAAATGGATTCTGACTGAAAAAAATGCAACATGACTCAACTCCCCCCAAATATATGAGAAGATGGAGGTGGGTTTTAGATTTTTCCTTGCTGTAGTGGCTGTCTCTCACATTATGAAGACAAAAATAATACTCCAGCCCTATTTTCTTGTTAGTGCTTTTTATTTAACCAGCAGTACCACTGGATGTGGTGAGCCAGGCCAGATTTTATGTGGTGATTCTGTCCACAAATCTTTTTGGAGGATTTGAAAATTTCAGCAGCAATACTGGTTACTACAGAGTGCACCTAATTTGGGAAGCATTTTGCCAGGACACCTGTCCTAATTCAGTGTTAATGTCTTCATTGCTGCTGGTGTTTCAGAGCATTTGTAATGCACAGCCTGGCTTAAAGCAGAAGCTCAGTGCAGAAAACTGCTCACAAGAAAGGGCTTGTTGGCTTGATTTCCCTGCGAGGAACTCCAAGGTGCCTTTGTAACATAAACCTTTATTAGTGATAGAAAGGGAGTCAAAGGAAAGTATTGCGAGCCACTGAGGTTAACCAATATGCCACTTAAATCTAACTGTAGTTTGTGTTATCTGTAACTGAAGAAGGTCATGGGATCTATGGTTTGCAGGGGGAGTTTGCAGTGCCAACAAATTAGCATCCAAAGCTCTGGCTCGGAATACAGAGCAGCCTCTGGAAACTTCTCAGGAGAGCTGTGAACGGAGAGCAACAGGCTCCCTCGAGCTGGTGATCTTACTGCCATTTATTACCACAGCCCCGCTCTCCCTGCCAGCCTTAATGTGCTGAGAAAGTGGCAGTGGAGGCTCAGGAAGCAAAGGGGAGGGTTGGCAGTGCCAGGGCTGCCGGGGAAGTGCCCGTTGTAGTGGGGTGGGCACGGCTCGGGGGGCAATCACACATCCCCCTTCTTTTTGCTGTAAGGAAGGCAACAATGGGTAAGCCCAGAAGAAAAAGGACTTCTGAGAGGGTAGAAAAGAAAACCAGTGTACTTTGAGAGCAATGAATTTAAGTGCTTTTGCCCTTTCTCAACAAGACGGGCTAAGAGGGAGAAAAAAGGGAGAAAGCAAAGTCTTCCTCTTTCCCCCTCCCCTTTGCAAAATCCTACATGCCCTTTTGGCAGAGATCCATCATTCACTTAATGTGTCCTGCTGAAATCAATTCATGTGTCGGGATTTGGAGAGCCAGAACAAAATTTGTTTGCTGATCCCATCCACAGATCACTCAAGAGGATTCATAAAGGTTAGCAAAAAAACCCACAAACCCACATTCAATTTGCTGTGTAAAGTACTGCATTAGGGAATGACAGATTCCAGCAGGGAGGGGAAAAGTCTGATTATATAAAACCAGTTGGTCAAAGTCCACAAGCACCTTGAAGCACAAGCAATTACATGAATTTGCCTCCTTTGGCAATGGAAAAAAATGCCATTTACAGTGAAAACTGTGCCCTGCTGAGTGAGAAGGGGAGGGCATGAAGAGGTGCTTCCACCATGAGCAGTGCAGTGGGGGTCTGGGGGCTGTGTGACACCAGGGATGGGGAGTGTGAGATGGGTCCCCAATCAGCATGATGGGAGCAGGTCCCTCAGCCCCCAGGTCGAACTGGTGCTCTGAGGCAAAGCCAGCTCCATCTCCTTGTTGTCCGTGGGGTCTGGTAGGGCTCCCACCTCCAGATTTATTCTGCAGCATGTGCAGAGGAACTTTGCCATTACATCCCCCCTTGGGGGCAGGTGGGGAGTTTTCTCCTCCAGCTCCTATTCCTCACAGACTTGGGCAGCCTGTGAAACACAGAATCACAGAATCAGGGCTATCCTGAGTTGGAAGGGGCCCACAAGGATCACTGAGCCCAGCTGCTGCAATACACATCTTCAGAGCTCATGGTCAATAACCCAGCACAGAACTAAGCCCCAAAGGTTCAGCCCAAGTGTCTGTAGCTGCTGAGGAGAAGTTCTCAGGGCACAGGCAGGAGCTGGCCTGGCCCCAGCACGCTGCTCTGGCTGCTGATGTGCTGAGACAGGTCACCCTACGCTGTTGCAACAGATACAAGTAGGACCTTGCTCTTTGAAATTACTCTTAATTAAAATACAAGTACCTGCATTAAATAGACAGTGGCTTTCTCTAGTCTCACATTTGAATAAAAAGGTTGGCTAGGAATGTCAGTCAGCAGAGTGCTCAGGTGCTCACCCAACAACACTTTCTTGCTCTCCTGTGTTCACACAGTTGCAGCTTGGTGTAGAATTCCCAGGAAGCAGCAGCAGGACAAGAGGGCTCAGTCTTCAGCTGTGCCAGGGGAGGTTTAGGTTGGATATTGGGAAGAAAGTTTTTACAGGGAGAGTGATCAGCCATTGGAATGGGCTGCCCAGGGAGGGAGGGGAGTCACCATCCCTGGAGGTGTTGAAGGTGGGACTGGATGTGGGATCAGTGCCATGGGCTGGGAACCACGGCGGGGTTGGATCCAGGGTTGGACTTGATGATCTCAGAGGTCTTTTCCAACCTGGTTGATTCTATGAGATTGGGAGAGTAGAATTAGAATAATTGTAGCTGAAACTCCCACCAACCACATTCACCTACCCAGAGACTGATGAGCTGTTTTACAGCCTCACTGTATGTAGTTCCTCTGGTAAATAGTGTGGGGCATGATGTCACGCTTGCTCAAAGCAATTTGTTGAGTTGTAAATATCACTGATCAATTCCTGGGACTGAATCCTGTGACCTTGGGTGTAATCCATGACAACACTGACTTTAATATACTTTCTAGTCTTAGCAGAAGTACTTTTAGCTGCCCTTTCACATTAACTTCCCATCTCACTAATAAAATACTGAGAATTATATTCACCACTTCTGCCAATTTTTACCAGAAATTATTCTGACTAAGGAATATTAAATGTTGCACATTGACAAATTTGATCTCCTGCTCATCATTGTGATGGTCAGCAGCCACCTCCTTGGCCTTTTCTCAAAGCCAGGCATGCTTTGCAGCCCAGGGTCACTTGACCAGTTTCAAACTCAAATTTAAAGGGCTTTTTCTTTATGCCCAGAGCAGCAGGGCATTTGTGATCTCTGTCTGTGGGAGAGGTTTTGTTATGAGATTCCTCCAGCTTGAAAACTTCCTTCTCTGAGCCCAGAGTCTCCTTCCTGTCTCTCCTGCCCTCCACCAAACTTGCATGCAGACACTTTTGAAAATGATTGGTATTTGTTTCCACTTGGTTGTCTCCTAAAGCAGGAAAATTACTTTACAGACGGGTTTCATTAATAGGTTTTGGAAGGGTGGTTTGGGGAGGATGATTGAGGACAGGACGCAACAACTGTCAGACAGGAAGGATATTTGCACTCAGAGGACTTTTTCCTGACATCTGAGTGACACAGGCCCACACCCTATGAACTGATGCCCTCACACTATAGATCACAGGGCAAAAATCTGTGCAGAGCAGCTGACCTGGCCAGGTTTCTCTGTCTCAGGGCTGCTGAGCTCTGACATCATTGCAATGCCACGTACAAGCACCCTGTGTTTGAAGTGATGGTGAGAGCTCAGAGGCAGAATGTGATCTGCCAAAGTCTCTCTTGCTGTCTTTCTGTAATGACATGAGAACTCTGCATATTTGGCTTTTCTTCTAGGCTTGTGACAGGAGCAGAGGCACAGTCAGCAGCAGTACAGCCTTATGGGACCCTAAATCTCTGTAGTCCCCATGGAGATTTTTCACTTGTAATTCCCAGTTCTGGCTTTGACAGCCTTGCTGGCTGCGGCAGAAACCCTCATTGCTTCACCAAATCTTGGTGTTGCAAAGTTGTCTTTCATCTTCCCCAGCGCTGCTGCACCAGTTCAGCATCTCCAGGCCTCCCAGCAATTTAATCTCAAGTGTCTTGGCACTGCAGGTCTCAGCAGATGCCCCAGTTTCTGCCTTGTGAGGGTGGTGGGCAAACCTGCAGCTCTGGGTGACGTGGGTGTGTGGGTGGCAGGGACTGCCAGGCTGACAGCACTGACGGAAAGTTTGCTCCCTAGAATCTGAACTCCAGATAAATCCTACGTGCTGGCTGTAATTTAAATTCAATCAATATTCAGTTAAAAAATAAATAGAAAGCTTTTAGATCGGTGATGTAAGGGAATGTTGGTTCAAGGAAGTAATTACATATTATGTAGAAAAAGTCAATTTAAGTCCTCAATAATTTACTTAAGTGATTTACTTGACTGATGTGTTGTCTTGACCCAATAGGGCAGAGTAACAGACACTAAGTTATGGCACAGTTCCAGCAAAAACAGCCGTTGTTACCGTCCGACATAAATCATTAGCTACTGTCTTGTTCCAGGTGTACACAGGTGCTATTTAAAACAAAAAAAAAGTGATAAATTTTATGTTTGTAAACATAACTCTGTCAAAACTAATCCTGTTTCTGGCAGATGAAGATGTTATCCATACCTCTGGGTAAGGCAATATCCATTTTCAGGAAATAAAGCTCCTAGTGTATAATTAGCCGAAATTGGCCGGCTATAGGGCAGGAGGGACACACGCTGGGGTTTAGCTGGATAGCTGGGGAGGGAACTCTTTGCCAGTGCTGCACAGGCACATGGAAGCTGAAAGGAGGGCTGGTGGTGTGGGCTGGTGGTGGCCCAGTGAGGGTGGCACTGCCTCTCTGGGCAGAGCAGCCCGGGGGCTCCACGGCTGCCTGCGCTTCCCCCTCCGGGCTGGGGGCAGACAACACTGGTTTGTAAAGGATGTTCTTTGGACTCTTCCCAGCTTACATACCATACATGTGGAAGATAGAGATTTCAATTTGTAGCCATGACAACGATGCTGGTAAATGCTGCTTTTCTCTGCTTGCTGTACCTGTGGTACAAGAGTCCTTTCAAAAATTACCTTTTGTGCCATACTCTTTCTTTAAAGTTGAGACTAAACTTTAGTCCCTGAAGAGATGAAGCCCTGAGTGAGTGACTGGTGCCTTGGGTAGGTGTCCTGAGCTCTGAACTTGGTCTTGGACTGCACTAAGTCTAAAAGAACAGCATCAAGTCCGATATGGTCGTTCCAGTTATGTCTGAGACCAACTGAAATCTGAGTTTAGTCTCAGTGACAGGAGAATGTCTGCTGGTATTCCTGGGTAAAGTTGGGAAGGTATGATCCAACATATTAAAAAGCTTCAAGCAACCCATTAGTCACCTGTAACACACCTATTTCCCAGTTTTATACTTACTCCCTTCAGTGCTTGCAGCAGCAGTGATAGAGGTCACGTCTCCTGGGCAAGCAGGACAGGCTCTGAGCTTGTTGATGTGTGCATCATGTGAACACAGAGTCATTGACCTTAAAGATCATCCAGTTCCAGCCCAACATCATATGCATATGTGATCCTGATGATATGTGCCTCAGGTGTGTCTTCCTGCAGCCATCGCTTTCTGAGAACAGTTTTCCACTGGCAGTTCTGAAGCTCTGATTATACTGTGAGCTACAACAAACCAAAAAAAACATCCTACCAAAAATCCCCAAAAAACCCAACCCTAAACCACTTCCCACTTGTACTCCCTTGAAAATTATTGGAATATAATTCAGCAAGTTCCACTTCAGCATTTCCGTTGGTATTTGTGATGTGCCTTTGATTCCCATGAACTGAAGATCAGCAGTTCTAGGAAGGATCTGTGGAAGAAGCAGGAAGCTTGGGATCAAGGAGGAAAACCAGACTTATGGTAGTTGGACAGGATGGTGGTGAGCAGCAAAAAAAAAAGCTCTAGCTGCAAAAAATGTGGCTTTGCAATCATAACATGAAAATTCCAATTAAAAATTATCAAACTAGGGGCAAATAGAACCCAGCAAGCCACTGTGAGGAGGGGAATATAAAAAGTGTTTAGAATGTAGCAAAAAATGGCTCCTGACAAATTTTCACATATATTCTTCCAGTGATAAGTACCTTAACATTTCTTGAGCTTGATTATGTAACGAGATCATTAGATCAGCATTTGGGACCTATTTACTGTGACAGAAAAACAATACACCTATGATCTATTGTGGGCTGGGTTGAGATTTCAAACTTCAACATTAAATAGGGTTGATAAACTTATAGTTAAATTAACATGATAGCCCTGAAGTAGGACTAGTAGTTTGTGTTTTACAGCTCTGACTAGGTGTTGAAATTAGTTCTGAAAGAATTAACCTGAACTTCAGCTCTCTCAGCTCTTCAGTCTCTTCATAAAACCTATAAATACCACAGACAGGGCTTATGTCATTAGCCTCTTAATGTTATAAACATTTAATGAAGTTATATTTGAAGTACGACACATTGTAAAATCGATCTGATCTGGTTGGGGAGACAAAGGGAAGAAAATTGTTTGAGTCATTTGGAAAACAAATTAGGAATTACATTCACTTAACTTTGAGGTGGATGAAAAATTATGGCCAAGATGGATAGAGCCATTGTATTTGGAAGGAGAGCAGGGCTGGGGAGCAGGGAAGCCTCTCTGTGCGAGATGTGTCTGACACACATTAACAGCACCATCGGTGCAGGCAGCCCCACATGGATCACCTGGGACAGGACAAGCAGCTCCTGCCTAGGAACTGGAGGAGTTTCACTCTAAATATTGCAGCTCAGATGCCTCTCCCACAAAGATTTCTATGCCTTTGACCATATGTCTTCTCTAGTCCATCCCCAGTTACCTTGCCAGGGGGACACTCAGTTGCTCCCAGCGTGGCTCCTGGTCCCTCAGGCATGGAGTGCCTTGCTTGGCTCTCAAACATGGTGCTGCATTACTTGGCTGTAGGACAAAGTCATTCCTCCTGCAAATGCTTTCCTATAATTGCCTTTCTAAGGAGCAGGTTGGAGGGTGAGGTTCTCTCATGTTCTACTGAAGTGGGAGCGAGGGACTTTGCTGGCAGCCAGATCGGTTTCCTGGCATGGTTTAACAGCATCTAGTGTCTCCTCCAAGTGCTAAGTGGGAAGAAAAGGAATAAATAAAAATAAATAAACCCCTATTAGTGAAGGATTACTGTGTAAAAGTCTAAGACAATGAACAGGAAAAAATGAAGGGCAACGGATGTGTTAAAATGCCGCAGACAACAACCTGCTCAGAAGAAAGTGTATTTGTTCTTTCTTTTTAAAACTCATTATTTATTTTCTCTATTCTTCAGGCCTAATGTCTCACTAATGAATTCCAGGGGGATTTCTGAATCATGGTGATATCATGGGTTAAACCCTTTCTCCACTTTTTGAATGTAAATTCTTTTTGACGTTCTTACTTATTGCGGAGCATTGACTTCTCTCCTACAACAAAACCAAACGCTCTTTGGTTTTGCATAGTTAACATTTTGCTAATGGGTAGCCAAGATTCTCTCAGCAGCTCAACAACATTTTCTAAAGCACACTGGCGTTGTTGTAGCAACTGGTGGCTGATCTGTGAATAAAGCAGATGTCATTGTGGCAGGATAAAGGGAGAATAATCTATCACCCGGCCACTGCCACTCCTGCCCAAACAAGTCATCAAAATGACAACTTCGGTGCGTAGTCATTAATTAAGGGCTGTGTATCCCCTTATCTCATCTGGTTATTATATCAGCCAAGGTTATGCAATGAACACCAAGGGTTTCCCAGCCCTCACCGCTGTCCCTGGCGGAGGAAGCGCCGTCGGGATGTGCCGAGGCACTGATAGTTTGCCAGCTTCCTTTTGGGCTTTGATTGATTCCCCACTTTCATCCAAGCTGGTCTGGCCTAAATAAACACAATATATATTCTGGGACACTTTTTTTCTTTACTGTTTAGTCTGAATTCAGCTCACGTGGCTAGCAGCTAAAGATGGGCAAGCGTCAAAATATTCTGACAGGTGCCCAAGCTGAGCACAAAAGGAGAGACAGAAGCAGATAAATTGCCTTTTTAACTTCTCAGAAAGGCTTTAATCCATTTTTTATTTTTTTAGCTCCTACTCTAATTCTCTCAATTTGTACTTGGTTGAAACAACTCATTGACCTGAGTGAGCCACCTCACATCCCCCTCTTTTGATGGCAGCAAATACAAGGCGGTTTAACACAGTCCTATTAAATACTGTCCATTAGAATATTCCCCAACTTTTTTATATGCTTCCAGTGCTGAAGCATCACAGCAACTTGCCCCTGCTTTGTGGAGCCTTTCATGGAGTTTCAGCTTGCCAGAAGCTATTTATTCCCTCTCTGGAACTGCTGTCCACATCTCCTGACTTAAAAAGCCTACTCTGCTACCTCCTTTGCCTCACAGCTTTGTTAATCACTTGACTTAAAGAGACAAAACATGAGACCAGGTTTCTACCATTTCCCTGGTGCATGACTCATACTTAATGTGGAGGTTATATTAATTACTGTGTGCTCAGCATTTAATGAGCCTGAGAAGAAGGAGTCTCCTCCCTTCAGCTACACAGAACACGCAGGGAACCTACTGTATGCAGTGAATGCATTTCCACAACCCCCAAATGTGGGGATGTATTTTATAAAAGGAGGCAAATCAGTCATTGCTCGAGTTCCTTAGAACAGGATGGCAAAAGCTGAGAAATCTGGGCTGTAGTCCTAAATCTTTCACAGGCTGCCTTTGTGCCCACTGGCCAACCCTCCTGGGCTCTGTGTCTCCTGATTTCCTGTCTGTTTGTGGGGATAATAGTGGCTGGCTGAGGCCAGGCTCAGTGCAGGACATTTGTACGGCTCGACACCTCAGCAGTAGAAAAAGCTGAGAGGAATCATCCTGATTTTTTTTAAAATATGTGTAAAGTACCTTTGTTTTTGTAATAAATGACACATCTTCCAGTCCTGTGTGATGGCATTATGGTCAAACACTTACACCTGTACTGTATGTTCTCTGCCCTTCTTCTTTCTCAAGGCAATGGGCATTTAATATCCTCTGTAGCATTTAAATAGTTTTATAAATGCCCATGGTGCATATTTCCACGGGCCCACATGCAAAAGGAAAGTTGCTGGGTAAGAAATTAAGTGTGAGAAACAACTTACAAAACAAGTTTCTTGCTGATTCAATGGAATAGATGCTTGGATTTGGCTTGACCCAAATGAAATTGCACTGTGGGCCATGTAACAAAGGGGGAGGCTTAGCTTTGGCTCAAATCTGTCCCTTTAGCCAAACCCTTTCTGTGTTTCCTGGTGGACTCAGTGCTGTGCCTTCCATGTATTGAGTTGTTCAGGGGTTTTCCTCTATATTCCAAAGAAAGTATTCTGGGCTGCACCCCTGTCTGTAACAGGCCATTAGTTTCTTTGTCTTTCAAGTTCCTTTATTTGTCTTCCAGTTAGAACCACAGAATCATAGAATATCATGAGTTACAAGGGACCCACAGGGATCATCCAGTCCAACTCCTGGCCCTGCACAGACACCCCAATAATCCCACCTTGTCCCTGAGAGGATCATCCAAACCCTCCTGGAGCTCTGGCAGCCTTGGGGCTGTGCCCACTGCCCTGGGGAGCCTGGGCAGTGCCCAACCAGCCTCTGGGGGAAGAACCTTTGCCTGAGATCCAAACCTGCCCTGGCACAACTCCAGCCATTCCCTAGGGTCCTGTCCCTTGTCCCCCCAGAGCAGAGATTGGAGCTGCCCCTCAGGAGGAGCTGCAGACCCTGGTGAGGTCTCCCCTCAGTCTCCTCTGCTCCAGCTGAACACACCAAGTGCCCTCAGTGTCCTCCCATGGCTTCCCCCCAAGGCCCTTCCCCATCTCTGTTGCCTCCTTTGGACACTCCCTGATGGCTCAATCCCTTCCTTCCATTGTGCCCCCCCAAACTGCCCCAATGTTGAGGTGAGGCCGCCCCAGGGCAGAGCAGAGCGGGACAATCCCCTCCCTGATGCCCCAGGACAGGGTTGGCCCTCCTGGCTGCCAGGGCACTGCTGACTCAGACTCAATTTTCTGTTGACCAGGACCCCAAATTCCTTTCCTGCTCTCCAGCCTCTCATTCCCAGTCTGTCCATACATCTGGGGTTGCTCCATCCCAGGTGCAGAATCTGGCACTTGTCTTTGTTCAGCTTCACAGAGCTGGTGATTGCCCAGCCCTCTGCTTTGTCTGGGTCTGCCCTAATGAACTGCTTTCCCCTGCCCATACTAAAAAGCAGTCTGTTGGAGTTGGGTAGAAAAGACTTTTCTTCAAGACGCTGTTACCACCACTTGGAGAATCTCTGTGCTCCACAGCTGAGAATGAGTTAAAGGGTGTAAAGTAAAATGGAACCCTTGGGACAATACCAGAAACCTGAGAAATGGATTTTGATTTAATTTATTTTCTAAAGTCTATGGGATCAAAATATAAGTTTTGGGTTTGTTTCTTCTTGTTTGGGTGGGGTTTTTGTTTGTTTGTTTTTGTGGGGGTTTTTTGTAATTCAAATGCTAAATGTGTTGTGGTATTTACGGCTTCTTATTGTGTAAATAATAAAAGGATTTCAGGATAAAAGGACAAATGGCGTAAAGGACCCAGGAAGGAATCTGCCAAACTAATTTTAAAATATTAATAGTTAAATCAGTGTTTGCTGACACTGTGTGAGTGAACAGAGCTCAACAGATTGGAGGAATGAGAAAAATTAGCAACAAGAAAAGGGTTATGGACAATGAGTAAATTTGATTAAGAGATAATCATCAAATCCCAGAATGGCTTGGGTTGGAAGGGACTTCCAATCCCAACTCATTCCACCCTCTGCCACAGGCAGGGACACCTCCCACCAGCCCAGGTTGCTCCAAGCCCTGGCCTTGGACACTTCCAGGGATGGGGCAGCCACAGCTTCTCTGGGCAACCTGTGCCAGGGCATCACCACTCCCACGGGGAAGGATTTCTTCCATGGGTAAAGAATTCCTTCCATTAATATTAAGCACTACCTCTGGTCCTGTTCATGTGAAGTCTCATCTAAACTGATGAAGAACAAAACTCAGCACTGCATCTTTACAGGTTTTTGTTACAAATTCTTTTGCAAATTCAGCTGAGCAGAGAAAAACCTCTTCCAGTCCACTCTCTTCAACTTAGTTTCAAAAATCCACCAGTGCAGCCTTCTCAATAGCATTGGAAAGGTGAGTTAGGAGCACATGGTGTATTAGATAACAGAGTAATTCCATATTTCTTGTCTGTCTTGGTCTGAAAAATTAAAGGTACACTGTGAGAGGAAGAATGTTTTTTCTTGTTGGGTGTCCTCATTCTCTACTGTATCACAGCCCCTCATGCAGACAAAAAACCAAAACACACAATCCCTCAGTGGCTGGGAATGGATCAGAGAGCTCATAAAACTCATAAAACTCCAGAGAGAGCTAAAACTCCAACTGCTTGGAGGAAATAAAGTGACAAGTACAGGGACTGCAGACGGGCTGCTGGTGACAATGGGAGGCAACTTTCCCAACAGCAGCAGTAAATATATTGTGCTACACTTAGAGGAGACATTTCTCTGGGACTTATTTTACAGTTCCCAGTTGCACATTACATGATATGTGCTGTTGATGAATCTATGAATATGTAACAACAACAAAACAGAAAATCAGTAATTTCCTAAAGGCATGAAAAGACACCTTAAAGGTTTTACAGCATCGCCTTTGGACAGGAGAATGGCAAAGTTCTGGTGTCCTTCAAACATGTGGAGTCCTCTAGATCCACATACATCTCTTCAGCATTTTGACTTAATCATATGTTATTAATTGCTTGTTTCCAGAGGAAGAATTCCCTTAATTTCTGTTCAAGATTAAAATGTCCACCTCTGAGAAATTATTGGTGTGATTTCGATGAGAAAAGACCATGAACTGGGTTAGCAAATTAGGTCACTTGTCATGGTGACCACTGAGATAAGGGAGAATGTTCTAGCATCTAGATGAGCTTCATCACCTGAAGTTCTGCTGTGTGATAAAACTTCTGTACTTGGTTTAATTTTGGACAGTTTTGGACCATTCAAACCTGATTCGGACTTTACCTCTGTTGCTTGGCAGCAGTGGTATCTGACAGGTTTGGGCAGCCCTGTCTGGGCATATCAGCCCCCAAGTCTGCAGTTCAGTTCTTCTACCAACAACAGAGTCGGAGACCTTCTTGTTCAGTCAACTTCTTGGGATTACAAGTTGGGGGCAAGGGACTGTATTAGTAAATATGCACATTTGGGGGATTCATAGGGTGTATTTTCTCATATAGATTATAATGATAAATGTAGAAATATTGCCAGAAATACCTATGTTGAATCTTAGAATCTGTGCACTCTGACTGCAGCCTGCAATGTTTCTGTATTCGATACATTGATTTTTAAGTGTGGTCAGTTCAAAACAGTTTTGCAATCCACAGGAGAGTTCATTAAGAGCCTTGTGCAATATGGTACGTGTCCATTATTCTCTTTTTCTAAGTTACTACGTCCCCTTACAATAACTTTACCAAATGAGTCACTTAAGAGTACATTTTAAGGATGTTTTCAGTTTAATTATCACTGTTGAAAGACGTATCTCCATTAGCTTTGTGAATACATGGCAAAGAAAACTTAATCATTGACCGATTCGTGTTTTATGGAAGTGCTTCTACATCCAGCTCATTGCATTCAGATTAGTTGTCCTCTTAAAAGGGCAGAGAGGTAAAATCCTTAAAACTTACTTAGGAATCCCAAGGCAGAGCTGCTTCGTTCCCATGAACTGGGGTTCCACTCTCAAAGAATTCATCATTAATAACTTCCCAACTTGCAGCTACGCCTTTTCTCCTGCGTTTCCCACTCCTCTCACTCCTCCTGCTCCATGGATGTGTTTTCTCTTTCCAGGCCTCAGCGAGGTTGTTCTGTGCCCAGCAATGCAGCACTTCCCTGGCTGGCCCAGACCATGGCTGGCACAAACCATTGTTTTCCTTTGAGAGCCGCGTTGTTGTGCAGTTGGGTGCATTTCCCTGCCATTGTGTGCTCCTCCACCAAGGAAAAACAGAGCCCCTCTATCCCTGAGCACAAAGAACAAACTGTTGTTGGGGGGAGGAATATCTACAAACCTGTAAATCTTTCTCCTCCTGTTTATTCTTCATGTCATTCAAGCCCATTTAGCAAAGGACCAATTAACTCCAGACTCATGGCACATTCTGAGGGGCCAGATTTCTCCTATCAGAGGTGACACAGCCAAATTTCCAAATAATTTCTAGTTGAATGCAGCATTTGGTTTTCCTTGCTCTTTAGTTCACAGTTCCCAACCTGTTACTCCAGCTATCAAACAAATTGATGTTTTGTCTAATTTTCTCTCCATTTTCTCATCAGCAATATTGTAAAATATGGGGAAAATGTGTACCAAACCCAATCCATTGTGCATCCAGTTTTTTATTATTGTGACTAAAACTGTTTAAAGGTATTTGTCCTTCAGTAATTATTCTGCTAACTGTACATGGCACATCACTGCATACGGAGATATACAGGAAGCAGGAGTTTTACAGATCACTCTCCTATGGTAAAAACATGCTGCAAAGGTAACAATTTGTAAAGTAACTCTAGTCAGTGAAGAAAGCACACTTTCGACTATGATATGGTATCCACAAAGTGGTGGTGATGGGGAATTCTAATATTAATTGTTACATCTGAATTATTTTACCATAATACACTGTTGTAACGAACATATCTACTGTATGTGGTTGCATTTTGTATCTTGAAGTTTATAATTTGGAATTTAGGAGAACTCAGAGCAGTGATTCAATGACCAATAAAAATTTGCTTTTATATCGACAGTTTGAAATGAAATTGTGTTAATAGCTTTATTTTGATATGCCACTCTGGTGCCTGAATTGAATAAACCTTCTATTTTGTGTTAAGTGGCAGGTCTGCAAAGAAACTGTGTATTAACCCTGATTATACATTGCTAGGACTAGGGACTGCATAGGCTTGTGTTCTTACAAAAATAATATATATACAAGAAGTGAGTTAAAAACCCCCACCATTCAGATGAGCCCTAAAAGGTCAGGCTGTGAAACTGCAACTTCTTTTGATTTTTTTTGGTGATTCTTCTGCTTCCCTTCTCAGTTCTTTGTTTTCACAGTCTTAGGTGGGAGTTTTGCCCCAGAACTATCAATGGGCACAAGATAAACCTGTATCATCTACTCCTTGTAATGTTTGCTGCTCTCAACAGGAGTCAGTGAAATGTTTTCTTTACTGATGCCTCTCTGAACCTCATTAAAGGGGGGAGATCCTGTGGTCTGGAAGTAGGAAAGAATCTGGTGTGTCCCAGACAATTTGCAATATCATCAGTAACCCTGGGCCATGTTTATTAACCAGTGAAAAACAACATTAAAATTAGATTTTTTTTTTTATGGGTCACAAATGAGTAAAGCAGCAGGAACAGAATGACTCTAAAAACACAGAGAAATATTTACCACTCAAATGTCTGAAGAAATTAGCAGTGATAAAAAGGAAATACCATAAAGGGAACGCAAAATGGCTCTGAAAAACAAGTGAGTAGTCTTTAAATTTGCCTCTTTAAACTTGCCTGGATGTTTTTCTGGATTTCTGAGCTCGGGCCTTTTTGGTGGGGGAGGAAAGAATAATGTAAATGCCAAAAAAGAGTCGGACAAAAAGTAAGCTTTGTATCCTATCTATGAGAATCAGACGGTGTGTGTCATGCTAGTTTTTACAGTCATAGTCTACAGTCTCCCACTGATTAAAATGCAATTTGACAGTAACACAATATAGAGGTTTAACTGACAGCACACACAGCACATTTGCGAGTCATAACGCCACAGTTTAATGACTGACGCATGTGGGAAGCTAATTCGCATTTTTTTTTTCTTGAATGGGATAAATGAGCATCCAGTTAATACCAATCATGAATTCAAGCCATGTGACAAAATTGATGCTACATACCCTGTTCTTGTTTTGCATATTCTGCAAATTGAGCTGCAGGAAAAGAGCCAGTTTGTACACATATCCGGAGAGAAAGTTCATTCTGCTTTCTGACACATCCACCAACTGCAGCTGAATGTATCCAGCTTGCTGCTGTTGTGTTCACAAACTAATTACCCTTTCTCTGTTAAATAGCCTAAGAATTACAAATTGTATGCCTGTTTTGAGAAAAAGTACAGGTTGAACAAGCAGACGTAGTATAAATAAAATATTTATATAAAAATAGTCTCTTACAAAATATACTCTCTTATCCTATGGTTGATTTTTCCAAAAGATGGAAGTTTGTCTGGATTTTCTTAATTTTAGACATATTCCAAACAGGATTTTATTAATGCTTCTTTCTTTAATCGAAGAAAAAAAAAATAACCACAAAGCCTGGTAAAGATTTGTAACCCCTACCACTCGACTTTTGTTCCAGACAACTAGCAGCAAACAGGAGAAAACAAACAAACAAACAAAAACCCCAAAAACAACAGTGTTTGTGTATGTACATATATATAAAGATGCCAGCTTTTGTACTTAAACATCTAGTACTGTAGAACATATCCTGCAAGTCCAACTAATAGAAATATCCTAGTTAAGAATAATATGTACAGCTCCAGTTCTTTCCTTGCTGTTCCTACAAAATTATTCCACAAAGAAAGCCAGCTATCTACTTTAATTGCAGAATAGTTCCCCAAAGGTTGGTAGAGTTCTTTTTTAATTAAATAAATTAATATTAGTTTTATCTGAATAAATTGTTAAATATTGCTATTATTATGCCCGAGTGTCCCAAATCCCTGTGCTAAAATCTGCAGCACACACACACACACATGAAAAAGGCAGGTAAAGCAGTGTTTACAGAAACCTTCAACAGTTCTACTCGCTGTGGCAAGGGGGATGAAGGGGAAAGATGGGCAAGACCAGCAGAAGCTTTTCACGAGTGTAGAAGCCAAAACCTGTGTCACCCACAGGCTCACACGGGCCGTTCACGGTGGGGCTCTGTCCATCCCATCCTGTGCAAAGCCCTTTTGGGGGGATTTCTCCCCTATCCCTCCCTGCTCCTTATATTTGACCATCTCTTTTCCAAACCAGGAGTCAGTTGCCACCCTCAGAGACTCCTCCCTGACTGGTGTGTCTCCACAAGGCAGTCAATGCTTCTTGCTTTAGAGGTGCAGGTTAACTGAGATGATCTTTTTCTCTCTCTTTTATGTGTCAGGTGGCTCAGGGTGGGGTTTGTTTGTTTTTCTTTCTTGGCTGGCTTTATGAGTCCGAAATGTGTATCCACATAAGCGATGAAACGTGAGAAGAACCGAGGGGCCTCCGTTCCCGGGCAGTTCTTCTGGGAGAGCAGGTCTGCCCGACAGTCTCGTGTAGGTCCGTTGAGTGCATGTGCAAAGGTATCCGTGGCCAGGGCCGTGCCCACGTGCTCACTTACAGGTATAGACCTCTGTTCTCTCGCTGCACGTGTTGCACTTGACGTAGCAGCACCAGTGGAACTTGCAGTTGCACTGCCACACCCGCGAGTACTGGTGGGTGTTGTACCCCCGGCCGCAGCACATCAGGTCGCAGCCGTTGGACTGCTGGGCCGTCTTGTTGCACATCCTGCCCTGGGTGCCCACGCTGCCAGTGACAGGGTCTTCTTCACAATAGTTGGGGGATTTCTCTATGTACACCAAGTCTGTATCCATGGGTTTGCGGTAGGAAAGGGGCTTCTTGATTTTGAGGAAGGTCGGGCGCTTGTTGCGACTCGCCCGCACGGGCTCCACCTGAACGGCCTCGTTGTACTTGTCCTTCAGGATGTAGCCCAGCTCCCGGAATTTGGGCAGGGTTGTCCAGCATGTTTTAGTGGTACAGGATCCTGAGACCCCGTGGCACTTGCACTCTAACTTCATGTTTTCTTCCAGAATCTGTGTTAGAAGAACAAAGAATGATGTGTTAACAAAAGCAGGGGGATTTGATGGATATTGGATGGCAAGCAGGGATGGGTTTGCTCTCCAGTGGGAGCTGCCACCAGACACAGGTCACATTGCCACCAAAGCTGTGGGTTTTGCTTGCCTGGACACACTATTGTCCCAGGTAGCAAATACTCACCAGTATCAACCAAGTTCTGCCTGTGAAGCTCATTCCCCGTTTGCACTTTGAGTTAACCAGGGAGGATAACTTTGCCTAATTTCATAGTCCAGGTCCCAAAGGCAAGATGGGACCCTCCTTAACCACAGCTTTTCTTCGATATGACTGTACAGTGCTTCAGATTTATCTGTTCTTGCAATGTCTGGCATATGGCAGTGAAATTAGGAGCTGGCAGAAAATCACACCTTCACATGAGCTGCCACGTGCAGAATTCTTTCAGAGTGCAACAATAGTGCCAGAACCTGACTTTTGTAAACAGAGGTTCTGCATCTCAGTTCTTGCACCTCAAAATGACATAGGCTGGTGCAAAAGATGAACAAGCAGATACTCTATCAATGTTTGTCCTCCTGTAGGTCTCACATTAATCAACATATGGAGCAGATTATTATTTAGCAATATAGACCTCATTTGTTCTAAATAGTGCAAATTAATGCTCCAGTTTTGAAAGCTAAGCATTATTTTGATATACCCACGGTCAAACACACTTTCTGGAGGGTTTGAAGTATTTTTGCCTCCTGTCACATGGATAACAGAGCAAACAAATGTCTCAGCTACTTTGCAAGAAAACAAGTTCTGTCTTAGAGCATAAAGGGTAAGAGTAAAGGAATCGGTTTCATGTTTTGTCATCAATTCTTGTTAAAAAATGTCTACCTCTTTAATGCTGTAAAAGCATCTTAAAGACCTCAACTTCATGGCTTGCTCCACCCTGTCTCATGCTCCCTTCTTTGCAGGGGTCTCTCATGGTTATGCCTGAGTTGTCACTACTTTCCTTTTGAAGATAACAAGCTTCATCTTCCACCTTCACATCCCTTGAAACTGTCCCTGTATCTTCTCCCTCCTGCTGTTTTACCAGCCCAGGCTTTGCCAAACAAAGCTGGAGACCAGCTTAGTCCCTGCTCTCTGTCCTGAGCCCCACAGCTGACCTCATTCAGCAGCAACATTGGGTTAACACCAGCAAACATACCTGATTCCAGCAATTAATTTCCCACTGGTCTGTACTTGAAAGAGACCATAATAATTTTGATGATGAAATTCTGCCTAACCTGGCAGAGACCAGCAGTGGAAAGCCCAGCCAGAGGGATTATCAGGGTTCAGGGAGTGTCCACATAATTTTTCCCCTGAGACAACCCAGCTGATCCTTGCAGTTCCAAACCTGGGCAGCCTGGAAGGCTGGAGGGAGGTCAGTGGTATGGAAATTTGAATTAACCCTTCTTTTATAGCTGGAGAACTCACTGTGCAGAATCAAACACCAGCCTTTTTCAGCAGAAAACAGGTGAGCCTTCACTGAGGAAGTTGATTCTTCTCATACCTTTTGGTCTTGAGGCTGTTCCTGTGTCACCTGGGCACAGAAACTGCCATTGCCTGACCTTGGGATGATTTGTAGCTGCTTCTTTGCTCCCTGCTCTTCCTCTGCCCATTTTTGATGAACATGGGGATTTTAAGGTATTAAAACAACAGGCTGAGAGAGTTAGGGCTGTTCAGCCTGGAGAGGAGAAGGCTTCAGGGAGACCTCATGGCAGCTTTCCAATACCCAAAGGGGGAGAGGAAATTTTTACGGGGGCATGTAGTGATAGGACAGAGAGGAGTGGCTTTAAACTGAAAGAGTATGTTTGGGTGGGACATTGGGAAGAAATTCTCCCCTGTGAGGGTGGGGAAGCCCTGGCACAGGTTGCCCAGACCAGCTGTGGCTGCCCCTGGATCCCTGGAAGTGTCCAAGGCCAAGTTAGACAGGTCTTGGAGCAACCTGGGCTAGTGGAAGGTGTCCCTGCCCATGGCAGGGTGTGGAATGAGGTGACCTTTAAGATCTCTTCCAACCCAAACCATTCTGTGATTCTATGATTTTCTGGTTCTATGAAATTGCTTTGTTTTTACTTTAGTCTGTGAGCAAAGTGTCCCTACGTGTGGTCCGAAAGCAGGATTCAAAACCCTAGACAGCATGGGTCCAATACTTTGATAGTTGGGAACTTAGTCTATGCTACTGGCTTCAAATTAATTTCTCATGCAAACTATCTAATGACTGCCCTAAAACTGAGATGTGAGAAACTTTTATATTCAATTCTACATCTTAACTTGCAGTTCTGCTCAAGCTTTGGCTTTATCTTGTTATCTTGAGTTTCTCTCTCAGCCACTGCATACTTCTTTTTATTGCTCACTCATTCATAAGGTAGTGCACTTCGAAGATAGATGAGGAGATCTATGAGGAAAAGGAGTTAGAGCACAGAAACCGGAAAAATAACATAAATTCTTTTAGCCTCATTTGTACCTTTTTAGAAGTTTTTTTTTTCTTTTTTTTTTTCTTTTTTTTTTTTAATTTGAAACTAGCCAGGATACATTTCTCAGCCCTAATTCAATCACTGTTCTTGTAGAATTGCCTGGCCTTATATCCTGGTACGATGTTCAAACTTGCAACAAAATATTTCTAACTCGCCTGCCATGGGGATCCGCCAAACTGACTTGAAACATTAATACAAAATACATCATGTGTCATCTATCCAGGCAGGGGTTTTTTTCCTCAAGTGTAGTTAAGTAGCCTAAATTGCCTTTTGGTTTATTTCATTACCATCCCATTTTCAGCCAGCAGCCTCGGCGGGAACGAGCAGCTCCGCGGAAAGAGCTGAGCCAGCGGCTGGAGCGGCCCCGGGCGCGCTCGTCTCACGTGCTGGTCCCTGCTCTGGGACACGATGCCAAACACAACCAGCCGCTGCTTTCCAGGGCTCGGCGAGGCTGGGCACGGGCAGTCTGGAGGAAAAGATCTGCTTTTGTCTGAGCGGGAGGAGTTTGTGCGGTGCCTGTTGAGCCCAAGGGCCAGGGGTCCTTCCCAGAGGCCCAGAAATGCTCGGAGGGGGGTGGGAAGGGGCAGAGGGACGAGAAAGAGTTTTGTCTTTTAACTCCGTGCTACATTTATTGTTCAGTTTTTCGTTTATGATTTTCATATTTTCCTGAAGTTTACTGGCTGCCCCTCCCTTTCTCTCTGCAGTTGTGGGAGATGCACTTCCAACATGCTGTGCTAAAATCTCTCCAACACACCTGCCCCATTTAGGTCCCCTGCACTCTGCAATTGAGCTTTCCCTTCCAGATTTGCCTCCTACCTTTGGCTCACAACCCCTTTTGCTGGTTCTGTTCTTGCACACATACCCTCCTCACTGGTGCTGCCTTTCAATACCATGGTTTGCAAATTCAGCCAGAGATGAATTGACTCTCCAGCCTTCAGAAAACAGGCTACATGGAACTTGAACTGTCTGTCCTCAGCAAAAGCAAAGGCCTGCAATGGATAGTTTTGCTGTACTGTGATATCAGGTGCTTGGGCTATTTGTTTTGCAATAAAATACGTGGATGGTGGTATTTTAATACTGTTCCATTATTCCAGTATCCTCTGATAAATCGATGCCTTTATAAATTCAGGAAGAGAGTTGCAAAGAAAAAGGAGAAAATAAAATAGGGGATTCTTTGGGTAGGGCCAGCAAGCCTTGGTCTATCCCTTGGTTTCTGTGAGCCAAAAGCAGTGCCCTACCCCTTGAAAACTTGGTCTGTGCTAAAAACAGAAAGTGTTCTTTACCTTTCAAGATCAGGATTGGTTTCTTTGAAGGAATTATCCAGCAGCTCATACTTTTTACGTTAGATTAAAACTTTATATACATTACAGACTGACTTTTCCTAAAATGTAAGAGCCTGAACGGCACAAAATTTAAATCCTAGATCCTCTGTTTCTTACCAAATGACCATATCCAGCTCCATCAGTAAATCTGTATGCACCAGTGAATGCTCTGAACTGGATTAAATGTGAACAAAGAGCTGGAGTTCTTTTAGCTTTGTCCACTTTTTCTTTGAGCTCCTACAGTAAACTGTCAGTACTTGTTTCTCTCTCCCCCCCCTTGCCATTAGCCTCTGGGAAATAGTTTGTGTGAAGAGAACTCGCTGGCTCTCTCTCCTGATGTTATCTTCAGATGCAGTACCTTTGGGCACTGCCATTAGGAGCTTAACGTGTTTTTTCTTCACCTTCAGTTTTGCAGGGAATGTGCAGGGTTGGTCATGTGAGGGTGGCAAACTGAGGCTCTGGAAAATGCTGCATCCCAGGAGCTGCATGGGCTGGGTCCAGCACGGTGGTCCTGCCCTGGGCAGGGTGCTGGGCCCGTGGCTGGGCTGGCTCAGTGACACCAGCAGAAATTGCTGCCTGGTGTGACCTGGGGCTGGAGTGGCTTTGGCTCACAAGGGAATTGCTGCAGGAATTGTGCCCTCTGGGTGGTGGGAAAGGAGCTGAGGGAGCTCAGGGGGCAGGTACTGATCTCTGCTCTGGGGGGACCAGGGACAGCAGCCAGGGAATGGCTGGAGCTGTGTCAGGGCAGGCTCAGGGTGGATCTCAGCAAAAGGTTCTTCCCCCAGAGGCTGGTTGGGCACTGCCCAGGCTCCCCAGGGCAGTGGGCACAGCCCCAAGGCTGCCAGAGCTCCAGGAGGGTTTGGATGATCCTCTGGGGCACAGGGGGTGACTCTTGGGGATGGTTCTGTGCAGGGCCAGGGTTGGACTGGATGATCCTTTTGGGTCCCTTCCGACCCAGCATATTCTGGGATTCTGTGTCCCTCCTGCAGTGGGTTTTCCCAGCTCAGTGTTTCTGTTCCCTGAGTTACTCAGGTGTATGTCCTGCCCTGGCTTTCCAGCATCCAAAGTCAGCTGCCAGGCCAGCCTGGGGCCCCCCATGCCCAGTGGGGTCAGGTTTTGCACAGCCCTGGGTTTGGTCACCAGGACTCCACAGCCCTCGCTGCCAAAGCTGCCCTGAAGGACACACACTGTCAAAAACAGGGACCATCACACCTCCAGAGCCTTCTCCTTCACCAACAGGATTCCCATGGAAACAAAATCAATACCAGAGTGCCTGAGGCCAGGGACCCTTTGCTGCTTCATCCCAAGTAACTCAGGCTGCAGTCTACATGTGAGGGTGTAATTAGTGAGACAACAGACACTGACTCCTGTCCCACCAAGGCCATGATCTTGCCTAATTTTTCTGACATCGGATCACTTGGGTCAGGAAATACCTGTCTCCTACAAGTGCCTGCACACACAGCTTTACTATAGATCAAAGAAAACAACTATTGGCAAGACAAGAGTGACATTTTCACTCCAGAGAAGAACATGGCAGGGCTTGGAGAGAGGTCACTTCTGGGGGTTGGGGAGGGCAATGGTCAGATGCAAACCTGCCCCTTTCAGCAGGTGGAAGATGAGGATTTTTGATTTATATTACTTACAGAGGCAATTGTAGATCCTTAAATAAGACAAAGCTCCTCAGACTTCAGGAATGATGTTGATTATATTTTTTTCTTCTTTTGAAAAGGATTCGTTGAATAAAAAGAGTGTTTTAAGCTGATACAATAAAGCCATGTCTTATTTAGTCTTTCAACAAAATAACTTACTTGAGAACCAAATAAGATGTAAAGCAACTGGTAGTGAGGTCTAGAGTGAAACTTAAGCATTGAAAAGGGCAGTGGATGGATATGAAACTCTGATTTCACAAGCAGGAAAAGGACTATGTCGCATTAAAATGACTAGGAAATGTCTCTGCCACTTGTTTTCTCCAAGTGTGAGAGTAATCTCCAAAGGATGCTACTGTTTAAGTAACTTGTAGGACTGTTCTAACACCAAAACTCTGAAATTTGAGGACAGTACAAGTAATACTTGATGCTTTTTTGGCAGGGAAAAAAGAGCACGAGAGAGCATTAAAAAAGCAACACAGAGACAAATCCTATGAAATCTTTAAGAAATGTGAGAAACAGCATAAAAAAAAAAGCACCCAAATGCAAGTTTAAAATTAGGAAAGGCATATTCAAATAGAAAAGATGAAAAATATTCACAGAGCTCTTGCAAATGTGTTCTGTAGAAACACACTTTGCATTGATATCCTGTGGCAAACTGAGTGGGGATGAGTTTGGAACCGACTGTGTCCCACATTGAGTGACTCATTCCAGACAGTCTTTGAAATCTCAGTTGAACATATTATGAAGATCTTATTAAGTACAGCCAAAAGATTTTTTTTCTCGTTTTTGATAAGTAAATCTGTGCAAAAGAATAAGATCTGAAGTCAGTATCAAACAAATTTGCTGCTGAACCCTGTGAGCTGAGGCTGTCCCAGAGTTACTGCTACCCCAGGCAGGCTGAGCCATTTTCCCCATTACCATAATTTTTGTGCTTTAAATAAAAAATGCCTGGGAAATCACCAGAGCATGTGACCTACATCAATTAGATCACCTTTGCACTTTTCTTGGAAGAAGTGTCTGAAGAAAATCAGGCAATGTGCAGGTCTGAGGACTAATTATGAAGACATGTTGATGAATGACACACTGCTCCAGACCCCACAGATGGGTGGGATCTCCCACCACCACCTACCCTCACTAAGGGATATCCTATTTTAAAGAGCAGAATCACTTTTTCCAGATTCAAAGCCATGATACCCTTAAAAAGGAAGACTTCAGAACTTTGACACTCTCCCAAGTTTAACCTTTTGTGTACTATTTCTGACCTTTCTCTTTCTGATCTTTCTCCTTCCACCATAAAGCAGGAGGTTCCTTTCACTTCTTATATGCCCTTTATAGAGTTTCAAATTTACTTTTATACTTTCTGCCTGGAATATTAGTTGCCCTTTACTTCATCTTCATAAAAAATCGATCATATGCAGCAATTATTTTCAAAATGCAGCTTCTATTTCCACAATAATTCAAACAGAAAAAGAAAAAATATTAATTAGACTTTCCCATGTGCTGCTGGCAGCACAGAATGAGATGTTCTCCTCTTTCCCTGGGTAAGTTTTTTTGTTTGAGTCAGAGGACAGAGGACCTGGTACCCTTCATTCACTGACTATCACTGTGCAGAATAGCAAATGAACACAGAATTCTGAGAGCAAGGCCAATAAAACCTGAGAGGAATGCAACAAAAACTATTTTCTCCTGCATATTTTTCTTATACTTCTGATAACCTTCATGACTTGCTGTGTACTAAATCAATTTATCACCACTTCTGGGTCCAAAAAGCAGAAGAGTAGTAGAAAATGAATTTCATGGAATGCTTTTATAATTGTTATTCTTGAAGAACAGCTGAACTTAGGACAAAAAGGACATAACTGGTTTTAAAGAGAGAGATTTAATGATGCTGCTCTTCTCAAACCACGAGCCCTTGCCTTTTTTCAAACTGTACGAGCTGTTATGTGAAATAACTCAAGGTGTCAGAATCTCTCAGAATCACAGAATCACAAGATCACTGAGGCTGGAAAAGCCCTCCAAGATCAGAGTCCCCCCTGTGCCTGATGCCCACCTTGTCCCCCAGCCCAGAGCCCTCAGTGCCACAGCCAGACCTTCCTTGGACACCTCCAGGGGTGGGGACTCCACCACCTCTCTGGGCTGCTCCTTCCAATCCCTGACCACTCTTTCCAGGAAGAAATTCTTCCTGAGAATTCTTCCTCAGCTTTCTCTCACTGAGGGGTCCTTCTAGGAGAACACCTTAAACACCACCACAGCTGTCCTTGGGATAAACATCTGCCCAAACGCTCTTGCCAAAGTGCCTGTGGAAGTGGATCCCATGGATGTGGCTCAGAGTCTGTATCTCACTTGCTTAGTGCTCAGTATTTCTCTCTGACAGCTCTGCAAATCTAATCACGGCCCATGGAAGTCAAATAAGGTTCTTAAGTTTTTATTTATCTTCATCAAGATACTGCTTGCAGAGATAGTGGGCACGATGTGGCAACACCTGATTAAGCTCAGTAAAACCTGACAGGGCTTTGAGAGGAAGGATGCCCTCAGAACTCCACACTGCCCTGCTGGGTCAGACAGTCTCCCCCTGCAGAGGGCCAGGTGTTCTCTTCTCCCTCACCCTCTCCCTTTTCCATCATATCTGATAACAGCTGCAAGGCCTGGGGATTCCTTGTCTCCTCACGTGTCTCCTGAACGCATTCCAGTTTTCCCCAGACAGAAAGTACCTGCACTCTTGTCTTTGCATCATAATGCAAATCAAATCCATCCATTCAGGAGCTGCAACCACGAGCCTCAGGTTGAGTTTCGGGTACTCTTAAGGGATTTGGTGGATGACAAAGTTTTCTGTGTCATATTCAGTGCAAAACCTTCTTACCCAACCCTTCCTCCTGTTCGCAGGAAGTCCTGTAAGAAAAGCTTTTCTCAACTACAAATTTCCAAACTACTGCTGAGATTGACTCTGGGGGAGGGTCCCGTGCAGGGTTAAGAGTTGGACTCGATGATCCTTGTGGGTTTCTCCCAACTGAGCATTTTCTGTGATTCTGTGTAAGTTTTATATCAGGAAATAGCCTAAAAGTACCATGTTCCCACTATCTGTTGCAAGTAGCTGTGAAATGGGGGTTCCTAATGTGGGACTTTGTGTTTTCTCAGTTGCTGGTGACAAAAGCTCAGTACTAAGGGTTGGCTTGACAGATTATTTATAATCACAGTTATTATATGCTGTGATGGCTTCCTGGTACAGCTGCCTCCAACACTGGTCTGACTTGCCTTTGGGTTTTGTGGATCTTTCTATTTAGAAGCAAGGCAAATATTTTAACAGAACAAAAATGGAAATAATTTGAATAACTGTCAATGGGTTTGATGAACTACTTATATTTAAAAAATAACTCTTGTGAGACCCATTATCACCTAGATTAGACTGCATCGATGCAGTGCCAAGTAAGTGTCATCATGTAGGAAGTTTAAAGATCAGTCATAAAAAGGAACTTGGAAAAAATAGTTCTGAAAAAAATCTGGTTTCTTTTCATGTGCTTTCTAGAACAAGAACAAGCAGCAGTCACAAGCATTGAGGCCATGTTGCTGAGAACACAGCTGTGCTGGGCAGGGCACGGCTCCAGGATGAAGGACCAACCACCCCCTCCCTAAGATCCTGCTTTATGGGGAACTTGCCACTGGGTGCTGCAAGAGAGGAGCCCCAAAGAGGAGATATAAGGACTGCCTGAAACAACATCTCAGCCTTGGCCATACTGATCACCATCACTGCTCTACTCTGGCCTCCAACCGGGAGGTCTGGACACACCCCATCTATAACGCTGCTGATGCCTTTGAGAACACAGCAGGATCACCCTTGAGGAGAAAAGACAACGCAGAAAGAATCATGTCCTGCAGAATTTACCACCTAAGGAGTCTTTCTGCTGTGCCTTTTGCAATCAGACATGTCTGTCTGATATTGGCCTCTTTAGCCACCAGCGTGTTTGTAACAAACGTGGGCAGAGCCCTTCCCAAATCTTCATTCGCGAAGCCCGGCCATGAGATTAGAGTACAGCTGAATTGTCTTAAAGACATCCAACACTTTGTTTTATATTCTACATTTAAGTGAAAGTGTGATTTCCTAGCCCCTCACTGAAATGGGATTGTGAGATTAAGGGAAAATTTATCTTGGATAGTTATTTGCTGCTGTCCAAGCAAAACTGACACCATGAACATGATGGATTTTAGCTTGTGAAATACTGAACAGTCTTGTTGTCTGGCCTACCTGGGCACTTTGTAGGATGAAGCTAAAATAGACTGGGGAGGGGGATGGTGTTACAGAATCACAGATAGAGTTGTTGGTTATGTTATCTGTTTTACCTTCCTATCACTACATAAGTTTTCCACAGTACGTATCTCCCTTTCCAAAAAGATACTGGATAGAATGTTCATGCCAGAAGTAAATAAAAGATGATGATTGAAGAGGTTTGGAAATGAAGAAACAACGTGGTGTTCACTGACACTAAGACAGCTTAGAAAGAAAATGAAACAGCAATTTTTCTGGCTTTGGACATGTTACCCATTTACCATTTCCTCTTAGACCACATCTACCTTCTTTACATTCTGGTACCCAACTAAAAATCACTCTAAAATACTGATCCTTCAAATCAGAACTCTCTAAAATAGTGACCTTTTTGCCATGTATTAAAAACCTGATGAATGTCCATTGTTAAAAACACCATTTTCCCAAATCCCCGCTCCAGTCTCCGAGCCCATTCCTGCAGTCAATGTATGGATCAGAGGAATGAAGTCAATGAAATCTTGACTGAGCAATGTCTGCTGACCTTGACCTCTCCAAAATCAATATAATTTTTCCAGCATCCTGTGTCCAGTGTGTCTGGTTTTAGTTTTGATCTTGGGACAGATCTTCATCCATTCTCTGGGCTTCTAAATGTCAATGCATGAAGATGTCATTAAGAGAGTAATTGTGCTTGTATTTTATATTTTAGCATGACATTTCTGAGGAAACTGGGAGCGCTCCCAGAAAAGAGGAACCAAACTAAACTGCCCTCCCCAGTTTGGGAACACAATGAGTCAAAATCTTGGGGTTATTCAGGATGTCATTGCTGCCCCTCACTTTGGGCTTTGTCATGGAGCCTGAGTCACTCTGCACATAAAAGAGATGCAGGGAAAACAACTGGAACTCATCCTCATCACAGCCAATGTACACAGAGAGGAATGGCACAGGCCTGACTCATTCCCACTAAATTCACCTTCCATGTAACTCTCTCCACTGGTAGGGAAGCACCCAAATTAAGTGATTTTGTAGGAGCCACCAGGCAGAGCATTCGGATAAGTGCTTAAGCTGTCAAGGGAAGAGTTTCCAAAGAGTGATAGAAACCAAAAGAACAGCCTCACTTGTTCCAGACAACTAATCAGAAAACACTTCTTGTGCTGAACTAATAAAGCCAGGTACTGGCAGGAGTTTGAGCTGCAAAATAATATCACTTCATGTTACTTCCAAACATTTCCAACTAATAGCCACACACAGTTAACTACAGGTTCATTCATCTGCATACCAAACCATGAGAGTTAACCCTTAGGTACTCAGCAGATAGTACTGTGGAAGGCATATTTCTCATGCTGAAAAATGTCCATAAATTTTAGTTCTCCAAGACAGTAGTTTTAGTAAACAAAGGATGTTTTTCCTTTCTATCAAGCTTTTCAGATGACTTCTAAGTAATTCTATATCAATTTTCCAGTATTGCCTTTATAAAAACACAATATTTCTTAGCTTAACTTCTTCCTTAACTCCTTTGGTCTAGAAAGAAGCAGGAGGTATGTTCATGTTTGATTCCCAGAGAGACACAGTCAAGTTTCAGTCCTAGCACCCTGTTCACAACTAAGTAAATGACACTGGAGATATTCCCATTGCCTGCTTTGCCTCCCTGCCATTTATCCAGCTGGGAAGAGCACCTGAGCCACTTCTATTCCCTTCAGTCACACTATTTTGCAGAGATAACATGACCTAGGCTGTGGATCCAAGCCCATTGCCAAGGATGGCTGTACCCTGGGTGGGATATCACCAGGCTGGCACATCAAGCAACAGCTGCTCAGGGAAGTGAGAGCTATTCTTGTCATTTTAAGAGAAATTTCCCATCACTCCTGCAGCTAATCAGCAGGCAATTATGTTAGTTATCATAAGGCAGAAACGGATCACAGTGACACTGTGAATTGGGAACAGATTTCCACACACTTTGTGCTTACAATTCAAAATATTCACATTATCATAAAGTAACATGATTTTAGTGTTCATTGTAATGTGAGAATAAATATTCCACAAAGATGACATTCAAGTTCAGCTTAATACCTAAGTGTTTTCCCCCTCCTTTTGCAGTTGGGACAATAGATCCACACTTCCATGTTTTCAAACAGCTTCCACTTATCAGAGATAAGATCCTACCAGCAGAGCCCATCTCTGCAGCCTCACAGCTGCCAAGATCAACACACCCGGATCCAGGCCAAGAATTTTAACAAGGATCTTCTGGCCTGTTGTCAATGAAAATTTCCTCCTATGCAGAAGAAGGTGGAATTTCCTAAATTTATGTATAATCCCCCATTCAGTCTAAGCACAGGTTGTCCAGAGAAGCTGTGGCTGCCCCATCCCTGGAAGTGTCCAAGGCCAGGTTGGATGGGACTTGCAGCAACCTGGGATAGTGGAAGGTGTCCCTGCCCGTGGCAGGGGGTGGCACTGGATGAGCTTTAAGATCCTTTCCAACCCAGACTGTCCTGTGATTCTATGATTTTAAGTAATAGTTGAAGCTCTTGTCTTACAAAGCAATCCCACATTAACAGGAATTCCCTTTGGAGGTTTGCTGTATTGATCCATGTGATTCCCCTGGTCAGCTCACCCTCCACACCACACAGAGCTGCTGCTTTTTGTTAACAGATCTACCTGTTTCCTACTTACATATGAGTTCAGCAGCAGCATCCAACAATGCCATCAATAATTCCTCTTTATAAGCCATGCACAAGTGAGTCTTGATATCAAGATTGATTTTTTTAACAAAAGGTTAACCAGCTGCTCTTGGTCTTCAGTTCAGAAGGTGCAACACAGCTAAACACCAATTTGACTAGTACCTAAAGCCATCAGCAAAAAAACCATGCATGTCTGTACTACATGTTTAATGTATTGATCTGACATTAATTTTATAAATCTCTCTTTAAGGGGAACCTTAATAAAACATAACTGTTAAACAGAATTAAAAAAAAAACCATGTATCCCTTCTAATCACGTTTTCCTTCTATAATTTTCTAGAAAATATTTTAAGGCTTTGATTACACCTTTTAGTCTATATTTGCTCTAAGTGTAGCAAGGCAGACTTCTCAGGTTGATTCCTTTGGAAAACAAAGCCTAAGCACTCCCTTGGTGTCCAGCTCCTTCTGCCTTCTCACAGCCCATCAGTAACAGCTGCACCTTTACAGTCATTTCAGCCAAATATGACAAAGACATTGTGAAGAAACTTCGGTGAAGTCTTAATCCAAGTCATTTGGACACATATTCTTGACTCCTTATGGAACTTCTTTATTTACCCACTATTGTGCCCTCTCAATAGTTAATTGTTTTATAACTGCAGGATTTATAGACCCAAAGATAACAGCCTGTGCTGTGACTCAATTAAAGTCTCCTGTGGGAATAGCTCTGCCAGAGAATACATGGTTGTGCTGCCAACTGTGTGTGGTCTCAGATTTGGTGTAAGATCTGGAGTGCTTTAGGCAAGGCTGGTTTCCTTAGTGCAGGCCACCAGAACCTATGGCTGGAGCACCAGCAACAGCTGTTGGCTTAGGTCTTGTTTAGAATCCATCCACACTGACACATTCCTGCTGCTTGTCCCAGAAGACATCCCTTGGGTGCAGCTCACTTTTAAGTACCAGAAGGCTCAGGGTGATTTCAATAACCAGTTCTGATGCAAATTAATACTAGTAGTGCCTTCTGGCACTAATTGGGCATGCAGACCAAGCATCCCCTCTGCAACCCCCTGAACCTTTATATCCTTTAACAGATCCACTCTGCCTGCTTCCGGTACCAACAGGCCTTGCCTGTGTCCTTGGACTAAAAGGTTGTTCTTCATTTAATCGATTTTTTAATTGTTTACTTCAAAATACCTGGAAACTCTTTCCATTAAAGCCAAAGTCTGTTCCATTTGTACAGCACATGCCAGCAATTATTGCTGTTGGTGGGCCTTTGAGGCTTCGTGACTTCAGAGTTTTCTGCCACCACAAGTTTGAACCAAACCTTGGTTTAAACTTTCAACTTTACCAAAACCTCTGTCATGCTCCAGATATCTCTGATGACCCAGGTAACTGAGTTCATGTCACTGACTCATCATTGCAAAGCTCTTGGGAATGTTCCTGGGGATACTTTCAGCTCAGACTCGAGAGGTTTGGGTTGGAACTGCAGAAGATTCCAGTTTCTATCCCTGTTGACACAGGATTGAGGCCCACAAACCCAGAGGTAGGTGCTGAATGGGTTTACTTTGTCAGAGGTGAAATGAATGAGACTGCAGTGTAATCCAGTGTAAACTTCATGTATAAACATTGCCTGTTTCTGTATTAAAATGTTCTTAATGACCACCCTGGCCTAACCATTAGTTTCCTGCCAGGTTGGCCAATACCAGTCTTCTATTGAGTGTCTACTTATATGCAAGGAAATCAGTCTTAGGTTTGGAAACCTAAATTTGAAGGGTGACAAATGTCATCTGAAGAAGCAGAACGGTGCTCATCAGCTATTTCTGAAAATTTTTCAACAACTTAGGTCTAAACTTAGGTATGAAGTGCAAAACTCTTGGATTCTCATTAGATTTCTCAACAAAACATCAAAAAGCACAGGTTAATGGAAATGTCACAAGGCAAGACAGCCAAGATCATAGGTCAGAGTTAAGGGCAATAGGTGCTATGGTGTTTTTTTTTTAGAACTTTTCATAGAGTCACAGAATGGTTTGGGTTGGAAGAGATCTTAAAGACCTGGTTCCAACCCCCCTTTTTTCTGCTGCATGATCAACCCAAGTTCTACAATACCCAAACACAGCAGGCACCTGCTTTGGGGTGACTGTGCTCTGTGACAGCTGCACTAGTTTCAAATCAGTAATGTTTGTTCCAGCTTTTGTTCTGCAACAGGAGAGACACCAAAGGCTCCACCAGGGCTCCAAAGGTGCTGAAAACACTGGGAGAACTGAATAATCTGTACAGCACCTGTTTGTGTCTAGTTGATGTTCTCCTCTGGGCACTGAATGACAAGTGTGTGCCCCGTGGGAAATGTCCAGAGAGAAAGGCCAAATTAAATCAGAACTTGTCCAGAAATGTGTGACCCAGCCAGTGGCTTTGCTGAGCTAATTAATCATCGGAGCAAAGCATCTGATTATTTCAGTTACAAAAGGTGCATGATATTAAATTTGGAATTTGAGATCTTTGTTATTTATTAACAGAGCCTGGCCCTCAGTCTCAGCTATCTTTGTCAGCAGCATGACAGACTGTCAGCTCCAGGAATCATATCATGAAATGCATGTTTTGCTCATCATGCCAGAATCCTCTAAAACTGTGGCTGCAGGTAAGTGATAGCATTTATCATCCCTAATCTGCAGCGTAAATCAGGAATTCAGTTTTCAACCACATGACATATAGGAGGGAGTTGAAAGCCAAAATACAAGTAGGACCATGTATCACCATTTCTGATTAGCTGAAAGTGGAGGACAAGTGGAATGAAAATTCATTCTTGTGGATTACAGTTCTTGTGCAGTCCAATTCCCTCTCATAATTTAGACTAACATTAATGTTCCCTTTATCTTTACCCTGGGCTTTTGAGAAGATGCAGAGCTTGTCTGTCAAGCTTAGACTTGTTTCAAGACTATTATCTAAAAAAAGTAGGAAAGCCATAAAATAGTTCTTTGATCCTTCAAAATACAAACAAAATGCTGGAAGAGTGCATGGGATGTGTATTTTTTTTCCACATCTCAGAAATTGCCCAGCAGGGCTTTGTTGTGCTGTGCAAACACTTAGTTGGGTGGGACTTTTGGAAGCACTGAGCTGTGTCCTGTGGTCCCACCAACTTCAGTGGGAGCTTTCCCATTCAGTGAACTGGATTTACTCCAAATTCAGTGCTTGGCCTTTTTGGGAATCCTGCTGCCCCCCAGGAAACATGTGATGAAGCTGCCAGGAAAGACTTTGTTGCATCTAAAGCTCCTTTTCTAATTGCACTGAACACAAGCTATGGTGCCAGGACTGGAGGCTGGAGGGTTGGAGAGAAGGAGGGACTCAACAGGACTGGGTTTACCTTGGATAACGTTCCATAACTAACTGAATCCAGGTTTTTGGTGGACACTCCTCTCTGCCTGTACCTTACAGCCACATCAGTGACATCTGCCAGAAGTTTTACATATTCTGTCTGGTCACAGTGAGGCACCAGCCCTGTGTATAAACCTTCTCCTAAACCTTCTCCATCTGCCTGGTTTTAATCTAGGCAAAATATTGTAGCAGGACAGCTGCTAGGACACTCTACATAGGCATATCTGCTGCACCTCACATCAGATTTTCTATGTGTTATGTGACATTTTAGCAGCGGAACCACATTTTTTATTTATTAAGACAACCACTGCTTTGTGGGTGCAGGTGCTGTGTGTTGCTTTGGCTGAAGGTGGTTTGCACAGTGGTGTAGGGGTTGTCTCCATGTCAGGAGACATTTCAGCCTCCTCTGTCTGAGGGGTGAGAGCTGCAGCTGAATCTGGCACAATTCTTACTGCCACTATCAACAAGGGGCATCTCCCTGCCCACAGGCTGAGCTCCCCATCTTCCTACAGGAATGGACACACAGGAGGCCTTTTCCTGGTCCCTTATCAGCCAGGCAAGGAGCTTGGGAAAGGACTTGGCCAATTCTGTGTTGCAGGAGCAGCAAGCATTGTGCTTGTTGCTCTTACGCACTCAACACATCTGCTGGTGATGGAGGTCCAAGGGAGGGAGTAGCAAGGGGAGCTGGGTGTAAATGAACAAGCTCTTGAGCAAGTGGGCATCACAACCAGTCCTGTGTATGTTAACCACCTCAGGATCACTCACAGGAACTTGTGGAAAGTTCTTCCTGAAAAAAGCTTTCCAACTTCAAGCCACTGTAAATCAGGGATGTACCATGGTTGAGATCATTTCACGAGGGGTTGTATGTGCCAGTAAAGAGGGCAGCCATTCAGCAGCTGTGTATTTTAGGAGCATACCTAACAATAAGAACTTGAAGCTTCTGAATAGAAAAATCAGGAATATTTTTGTGTCCAGGCAAAGAAAAAAAAATAAAAAAGAAAGAAAAGCCACTGGAAAACGTGAAGTGCAATTGCAAGGGCACTGCTCAGCCCTGAACTCCAAGGAACTGTGCTGCTGACACTATAATATCACTTGATTGCTGGTGCCAGGAAGAACAGGGCAGCCTCTCCCAGTTCTGTTCAGCTCGAAGCTGCTCTCTGAGACTCTCTGGAGTCGATGGTAATTTTGAGCAGCTCCAGACACAGACGAGCTTTATCCTGGTGTGCCTGTGCCATTAGAGACATTCCTTCTGACAGAGCCAGCTGAGCACAGCACTGCATGGTCTGGGTCAGGGTCACAGCTGGGCTGTGGGCAGAGCCTGCTCAGGGCCAGCTCACAGCAGGTCCATCTATGTGGGAAGGACTCCTTTGGCTGCACTGTGGGCCCCGTGTCCTCCTGGCACACCGGCTGCACCCGTTAGCACTGTGCCTGCCAAGCAGTGTGGATCAGTGGATCAGTGGATCAGTATCCCTGATCTGCTTTTGGAAGCAGGAGCTGCTGGAATGCTGGGTCCCTCTGGAAGACTGGCCTTCCTTGGGCAGGGCTGTCCCAGTGAGGCTGCAAACCTACAAGCTGCTCTCCCCTCCAGTGCAGGTCTCTGTGACCAGGGACAGCAGCCAGGGAATGGCTGGAGCTGTGTCAGGGCAGGCTCAGGTTGGATCTCAGCAAAAGGTTCTTCCCCCAGAGGCTGGTTGGGCACTGCCCAGGCTCCCCAGGGCAGTGGGCACAGCCCCAAGGCTGCCAGAGCTCCAGGAGGGTTTGGCTGATCCTCTGTGACTCTTGGGGATGGGCCTGTGCAGGGCCAGGGCTTGGACTGGATGATCCTTGTGGGTCCCTTCCAGCTCAGCATATTCTGGGATTCTGTGTGATTCTGTGAACAGTTCTGTGTTTTTATGAGCTTTAGGATTTAGTTCAGGCAGAACTATTAAATCTCCAGAATTTCAGGCCTGTATTCAGAATTATAAATGTTAAATTGCTTAGCAGCCTCTTACTAACCTCGTCTCTTTTCTAACATGATGCTCCCAACCTTTCAAGTGGTTCATCTGCAAGACCTTGTGTTCTGTGCTGCTTCTGGCAGCCAGGCTAACAGGCTGGTTAAAAAGAAAGGTCTGGAATGAGGCAGAATAGCTGTCAGCTCTAGGGATAGTTAATTCTTGCAGTGGTGATTGCACACTATGCAAGAAGAGGAAGATGTTCAGGGAAGTTTCATGGCAGCAATGTCCTCCTGAGGTCAGAGATGCAGCAAGTGCAGAGTGTCATAAGTGTGGGCTTTACAGGATAGCTTGGGAGAACTCCTGACCTCCGTGCCTTCCAAAAGCCAAGTGCCACTTCAGCGTTATTACAGTTTTCCCTAAAGGTTAAAATACTAAACACTCCAGTCTATTATGATCATTGCGTGATCCATTTCAGAAACACCTCCTGGGTTCTCAGAGCTTTGTTTGGTATTTGCAGCAGCTCTGTTGGGCACGTCCTGCACATCCCCTGGGAGCCTTAGAGCTGAAGGGGAAAACTGAAACGCTCCTGATTCAGAGGATGAAGAGAGATTGCAAAGTTAGTGCACCTACATCTGCCTCCAAAGAGGAACACTGAATAAAAATCCACCTTGATGTGCTCTTGAATTGCAAAAGCCTTCTAATGCAGCCTGTGCCCATGATTTATAACAATGACTCATAATATTGCATTATACTTAATATGATGTAACGCTGATGCAAGATGCCATTCGTGGAATTTCAATGTCACAGGAAAAGAGAGGAGAGAGCAGTGTGGTCATGTACCTTGCCACGCTGTCAAAATGAAAATGTACAGCCAAAATATGTAGAACCTTTCAATATCTACTTTGCTATTTTTTAGCAGGATAACTTGGAGGATAACATTTTTATTTCCTGGAGCATAAATATCTCTCAGACATACGTTATTGTGTTACTTACAGTAATTTAATTAACTTTGTACTTGAGAAGACAAATTTGCTAACAGACAATTCAGTCTTGCAATTATAACCCCTCACATGGAAGTTTGCAGGGCAAATCAGGATTATGCCTTTAAATTAATTGAAGCTTTATCTCTCTTTTCTGACCCAGCTGTTATGAATTCTCCTCCTGTTCTCCCTGTGCTCTTGCTTCTTCCTGCAGTGAATCAGCATTTCAGGAAATACTAATTCAAAGAGGAAAGACACCCTAAACTTTGTTTCTGAAGGTCAGAAATAGCTGCTCTCCAATAGGTTTGACAAATGAGGTGAGGCTTCTCAGGCTGCTCGAGGGCAGTTTCATAGGGTGGATGCGACCCCTGTTCTGAACTCTGCCCCCTCCCTTCCACCCCGCCTGGGAACTCTGCAGTCCTGCTACAAAAGAGAGTCCTGGTGCTTTGCCACCAGGGCAGAGAGGGAAACAGGGAGTAGAGCCCTGTCCTTCAACAGCGAGGAAAACTGCTTCTGGCTGCAGGACCCGCTGGCATCCCTGGCTTTGGTCTGGGGTGAGGGAGCAGCTGGAAACGGGGACGTGTCCCACACGCTGCTCTCAGGGAGTGCTCCTCGTGCACCCTGGGCGTGCACACCACTGTTTTCCAAGCATTGCACTACCAAAGCTGTTAAGCAAAGGAACATGGATGTTTTCCACCTGTGACTTTCATAATCCTCCACATTTGACAATTGTCTCATTTCTGGAACGAGCTGACAGGTTGTAGATTCACAGAATACGCTGAGTTGGAAGGGACCCACAGGGGTCACCCAATCCAACTCCTGGCCCTGCACAGACACCCCAAAATCCCACTCTGTCCCTGAGAGCGTTGTCCAAACACTCCTTGAGCTCTGGCAGCCTTGGTGCCATGACCACTGCCCTGGATAACTGTTCTCCTGCTCTGACAGAGTCATGTATTCCATATGTTCTGAGACTGTTGATGGCACTGCAGGAAGCAGAGAGGCATCTGCCTAAAACAAACTGTGAGAAGGTGGAAAGTCCTGATCTGAGATCTCCAAAAATCCTGGATCAGGCTTTTGCTGGAGGCTCTCTGTTGGTTTATACTGTGCAGTCCTACCTATGCCCAGTTTCCCCAGCAAGCCCAGCAGACCTGCCTGCTGCAGCACAAAGTCTGCCACCTCTCACTCACCAACATGGAGCAGATGAATTCACCAGTGATGCTTAAGAAGACTCTCATCTCAACTAGATAATGAGAGGCCTGTGCTTTGTTAGAGTGCATCCTGAATTCCCTGCAGCTGGTTGTTGTCCTAAAGAAGGACCTTTTCAGAGGTGAGTGGGCACAACACCCAGCACAGCTTCACATTTCAAGACCAAAGAAGAAGAGGGGACTGACTTTTGAATGGTGTAGTGGTGTCTACAGGTGGAGGTAACAAATCAATAAGAATTGAACATCTGGTTTATTTTTGGAAGACTAGTAGGTGCCAGTCTGTCTCATAAGTGCATAAATATCATCAAAAACTTAGCCATGGGCAAGCAAAACTAGATAAGAATTTGTAGCCCAGAGGAAAGCCAGCACAAATAGATTGTGTGGAGGCTGATAAGATCCCTATTGCTCCAACAGTGAGAGTACCACCTCTCAACAAGACTGTCTTTGTTGTGAAAGAGTTGAGTTGTGAGAGACCTGGCTTGCCAAATACCCATAATGCCCCCTCTGCCAATTGTCTTTAAATACTGTGATCTTTCACACAAGAGCAGAGCCTGAAAGGAACCTCTCTAGCAAAAACATCATTTATTCATTCTCTACAGGACAGCAGAGTAACAATCCTCTTCTGAGTCCTGTTACTCTTTCTTTCCCCTGGAGGTTTCAGAGATTTGTTCGAACAAAGATCAGTCATTTTGCCCTGTGAGGGGCACAGGAAGAAGAGCAGAAATATCTCGAGATCAGAACAGTTCCTGAGCCCGGTGGAGAAATGGCAGATGGCCAGAGATAGCACACACCACTGTTCTCCCAGGGAACAATGAGGAGAGCTGGATCTTCCAGGCACAAGCTTTCAGGACAGCAAATTGTGCACAGAAAGGTGAGAAACACAAGGAGCTTATGTCCTCAAGGGGATGCTTTGCCTTCCCACAGCCCAGCTCCAGGACCAATAGCCCTCCTCTACCCAAGATCCACACCTGGGTGAGAATGAAGATAAAAAATGCAGCTTTTCTATTTGTCTGTATCTTTGAGGTCTGTATTGGGAAAAAATTTATAGCCAGTAGGCAGTTCCATCTATGTTTGCAGTCTGGTGTGGGCTGGTGTGTCATTTCTTGGGAATCTTTTACTGCCAGCACCTACCAAACACTTTCAAGGAAGTAGCTTTCCCACAAAGCTGAAACTCCTCTGCTGTTTTTTACTTCACTGGATTTATGCTTGTAAGGCAGAGCAGGCTGTGGGCGTTGGTGCTTTACCAAGCTTTTCAGCTACCAGAAGCTAAGTAATAAAGATCTCAGATCATTCGTTTGCAAATATTAATGGTTAATCCTTGAGTTATTATCAGAATTCAGTTTTGCTACTGTGGAAGTACAAGTTTTTGCATCAGAGAGCCAGAAACAGGCATCTGGGACACTACACAGGGTAAACCCCACAACCTCACCTATAAAACTACCATAATAGCATTAAATTAAAGAAGGGCTGGGCTTTTATTTGGGGTGGAAATGGCTTTTCTTCAATACAATCTGCTTGGCTCCAGCATAAGTGGAGATGTCTCAGAGCCTACAGGTAATTACCACAACAAAAATAGTATCCACAAATTAACTGCTGCTCCTAACTTCCTTCTCCCATTTGCTTCTAAGTCACACTAACATAATGCTGAAATCAGGAGTATTGCACAGGAGGGCAAATGGGAGAAGGTAAAATAGAGAGCTAAGGAAGCAGAGGATTGACATTCCTCCCATAAGATGTGATCAGCAGAATGGTCACTCCCATAGGGAAAGCAGTGCTGGATGAACCTGTACGGGGAGCACACAGACCCCCCTGGCTATTCCCAGCTGGAGCCACACCACCACTGGGGCTGCCCTGAGGTTTGCTGGGAACGCCTGACCCGCAGGGATCTGGGGAGCACAGATCCCACTGGGTCTGGCAGCTGCAACAGCTGCCACTGACAGTCAGGAGCACGGCCAAGGCAGCGAATCCAGGGCCTTTGGTGCCCAGGATCCCCAGGGAACCCATGCATGGGAGCTGCTGCGTTCCTGCCTTCCCCAGCACCGGTTCTGCAGCGGCTGCTTTCAGCTCCTCAGTCCCAAAGAATGGGCAGGGGGTGGGAATCTTGCTGTGCTCAGCCCAGCTCCGTGCCATGGTGCAGCAGTGAGCCAGCCTGGGGTCCTCTGCTGCAGCATTTCCCTCCTTGCAGGGGCAGCGCTCGCACAGAGAGCAGGGCTGGAACAGTGGGGTTGCAAACGATCCCTTTCCAACTGAGTGAGACGTTCATGTCTGAACCTGACGGGAATCCTGCTCTCCCACACAGCAGCAGCTTTTTATCATAAGTACCATTTGACTTCCCAGATAAAATGTTTGTTTGCTTTCTTCCTTTTACAGCTGTAAAGAGCAACATTTAGACAAATATTTGATGGACAGATGGTCCAACAAGCCTGTCTAACTTGCAGAGGTGCCTCCTTGCCTACTGTAAATGATGTCAGCACGAAAGCACTGGGTTCTCCTGCACTGGAAGTGATGGACACCCTCTCCAACCCCGGGATGGAGAGCAGAGGTCACTCACCTTCCTCCCGGCCTCGTTGTTGTGCAGGTTCATGAGCGTCCTGGCGTTTTGTTTGATCTCCCGGGCGTCCACAAAGACCTTGGCGAATCCGATCCCGTATCGGATGTCAGCGGAGCAGCCTCCCCATTTCCAGCCTTCCTCTTTGTGGTACTGTCCCTGTTTCTCCTTGTCACAGCCACAGTCGCTCAGGTTGCCCTGCGTGCAGGCAGCAGTGATGGCATGTGCCACCCCGGCCGCGATGATGGCGTAGGTGAACGCGGCCTCCCTGCTCCCTGCAACGCAGAAAGGGACATAAATACAGGATACCTGAAAGGTAAAAACTGCCATAAACACGTGGCAGCTCAAATGGAAAAACTGCCATAAATATGTGGTACCTGAAAGGGAAAATAAATACACGATACCACACAGGGACATGAGTTAGAAAACCAGGCAAGTTCCTGCGGGGCAAACATCAGAAGTTATTATTAGAAGTGGTATAAATCTGCAGGCCTAAGCAGGTCTCTGCTCTTCTAAGTATTGATTTTGGTGGATGTTCGCTCTCTAAAATGATACTCTCCATGAGGGAGTCAGAGATAAAGTATTGTTGAGGCAACTTCATCTGTGTACTTCCAGATGGTACTAGAAGCAGTCAAACTAAAATTTTAGAGAAAAAGGGTGGGGTGGCAAAGGATTTAGCTCAAAAAAAGAAGGAAGGAAAACAAAATAGGTGGAACTGGAGGGTGAAATCACTAAAACGACCATATTTGACTTTTTAAAAAAATCACAGAATCACGGAATATGCTGAGTTGGAAGGGACCCACAAGGATCATCCAGTCCAACCCTTGGCCCTGCACAGGCCCATCCCCAAGAGGGATGTGCCCCAGAGGATCATCCAAATGCTTCCTGAAATCATCTCAGAAGTCGGATTTTATTTATAAATTTAATTCTACACTAAAAGGGTTTTTTACAGTAAAACAATCTCTGTTGGACATCTTGTTCTGAAAGCATTTTAATTGAACCGGGACATTTTTTTTCACATTGTGTCACAAAGCTTTCAACACTGACTCAATGAAATAAATTTTGGGTTTAATTTCTAATTTTCTCACAGGATGGAAAAAAATCCTGACCTGTTGAGAGCACCACGACCAAAGGAAGGTGAAGTGGAGCCACACCAGAGGTCAAACCAACACTATTTTGTGCAATGAGGCTCTAAGGACAGGCTTCTGTTGGGGGGGGGGGGGGCTTCTCACTTGAAATCTAAGATCTGATTTATCTTCTTGAAGTTTTCTTGCATTCTGATGTGTGGGTTTCCCACGGGTGGACCCTGTGGGATCTGTGAGGGTTTTGGAACCAGTTCTCCTGAGAGAGGTCTCTTCAACACCTAAGGAGGTTTGCAGAGGTGACCCACGTGTATCAAACAGTGCTTTCAAAATGTTTGGATCTCTCAAACTAAGAACTTACCCCTAACTCTTATTTCTCCAATGACAGAATGTACCCTTGCATCAACAGGATCAGAACTGGGCTTTTAATTAGGAGAGTGCAGATGGAAAGATCCACTTCCCTTCTCCAGTTCTGGCAGACCTCAGCTGCTGGCAATAGTTCATTATACATGAAACGAGCCCATTTCTGCTGTTTATTGGATTTCACAAAAAAATAATCACTTGGGAGAGAAACCTTACAAGCAGTTCATTCTTGGCTACATCCCTTTCACGTATATGATCTAGATTGTCACTTCCAATGAAAAATGTTCACTTCCTTATGTCAAGGAAGTAAAATGGAAAACAAGATGACATTATCACAAGCTGTTAATAGTCAGCTTCATGCCCTTTCATTAGCATAGGCAATATTCCCATGGGTCCTGCTAAGTACTGTATTTATTAAGGAACTGGTAGTCAAATATCAAACTTCCTCGAAGGATTCCTTGTTTCTCTTCATTAAAAAAAATAAAAAAATTCATAAAATGTTGAATTGTTGTGACTGTGGAATTTGCAGATGAAGCTTTCTAGAACTTGTGGCTTTTTAGGAAAATATGAATGTGGCAGAGGAATCCCAGGCTTTAGGTGTTTTTGGAGCTGTGCTCTCAGAGCCCCTGCGGCTGCCGGGGGAGAGGTGGGTCCCACTCCAGAGTGCATCCACCAGGACCAGCCAGGGCACCTTCCCAGTGCCTCCTCCAGTTCATACTCAACAATATCCTCACTATTTTAAGCCCAACACTATGAAAAATGCCCTCCTAAGCAGGAGAGGTACAATGAGAAGCCCCAGTTTTTCCCCTCAGAGGAAGCAGTGCTTTACACCAGGTTTCTGTTTCATGAACCACTACGTGGGACGTTGTCAAAAAAAGTATTTTGAGTTGAAATTTTCATCTGGTTATTTTTTTTTTCTTTGATTGGATGATTTCTGTTCCAGCACAAGTTAATTTTAAGATCTAGAATAAAAACAACTGGGAGATCACTTTAATCTGACACACTTGATATTGTAAAGACCGAGCAGCATTTTTGCTTCTTAGAGGGGAGAAAAATGCAACACAGAGAACATAAAACTAGTTAGTACAAGAAGAATCAGAATCCAATGTCAAGCTTGATCATAAATTATATTACATAAATTATTTTATAAGTTTGTGTTTTATGGGGGTAAAGTTTAGCAGCTTTTGAAAACTTAGGAGATTACAAGGTAAACAAAGCAAGTGCCTGGAAGAATTGATCCAAGTAGGAAGTACCTTGGCACTTGTGCATTATTGATAAAGTGACATGGGCTTGTCACACCTGCATCAAACTGCTCCTGTTTGCCATAAATGATTCACTTTTTTCAGTTGCATTACCCTTGCCTGGCTCCCAGAAATGTCAGCATGGGGGGAGCTTGGTTCGTGTTGAGCCTCTTCTGTGACAGGGCTCTAGGCACCAAAACACTGCAACAGGGGGGCTATAACCAAACAGGGGGACATGAGGATGTTCTTGCCACCTTTAAATAGTCAATACTACTCCTGTACTTCAGATTTCAGCTGAAATGCCTGGAGGATCTCAGAGGGAAACACAGCTTCATCAAGGTATGGTCAGGCAGCTGCTCCTTGCAGGCAATGCTTTCTTTCCTTGAGCTTCTGATGCTCTGGAACAGGCTGACCAAAGAAGTACTGCTCCTTATTCAGTCTAACCTCAAAATATGGGTGGGTTAACAGGCATTGCCTCATCATTTTTGGATTGATGAACAATTTGGGAAAATGACCTGATACGAACTTCTTTTATTTTCTTTCTTGTTTAATTTTCCAGTGCATCTGGCAGCCAACTTAGACCTGTGCCTTAATTTCCTTCTGAACATTTAGTAGAAAAATGTAAGGATCTTAGCATTAGAATGAGATAAGACTTGGATTTCAAAACAATACTGAAAGCCCCTCATATTTACATTAAGCTGTAGGGGATGGTGACTGTAGCATCCCAAAATACTTCATAGGTGGGCACAGCATTTCTAGTTCAGGAGGACAAAGAAATTTAGTAAAGCAGGAGATGTGATACCAAAAACAGGATAAGGAAAGAACAGAACTGGCAAAAATGCATCACACCATGTGACACACAGAGCCCACTCTGGCTAATGACCAAGATAAAATCTTTCCTAGCAAAAATAATCAGAAGGTTGATTTTGAAGGGTTTTGCTCTTCTGCACAACTGAAAGAGTGTGGAAACCCCTAATCTGCAGTCATTACCTTCTGTAGATGACTAGAAACATCAGACCACAGCTGGAAGAGTAAACTATGTTTTCAGCACTGACATCAGAAAAGACCTTTTGGAGAGAGTTAAATAAAATGTACTGATTGCCATGAGCTACTCCAACTGTCTCGAGCAATTTTCTGATCTATTTTCTAGGTGTGCTGGGTGGAAACCCAGGAATTAAATCTTCTTTCACACAATTCCCACTGAACCTGTCCTTAAACTGCAATTAAACTTTAATCCATGGGGTTTTTAAAAGTAAAAACTTAATTTATAAATATATATAATGAACAAATCAGTTGATCTTTATGGGAAGATGGGTGCAAATCATGATCCCAGGTGCTGGGTGAACGTCAGAGTTTTTTGTGGAGGCTTTTCCAGCCAGTGACTTGCAAGGGGGCAAGTGTGAAGAGTAAACTGGGACAAGAAGGAATGATGTGTGCCTGAGGCCCACAGAAGTTACAGAGAAAGGTAGAGAGTCATCTATCACAGAATCCCAGAATGGTTTGGGTTGGAAGGGACTCTAAACCCATCTCATTCCACCTCCTGCCATGGGCAGGGACATCTTCCTCCAGCCCAGTCCAACCCGTTGGGTACAAGAATTCCAAGCCGTCCTTTCAGCTCCTGAATGGCACGTTCTCCTCATTGTCTCAACTAAGCAAAGGCTGAACACACTCCAGAGCTCAACTCCAAGCACTGGACACTCCAAAGAAGGGTCCAGCCCTGGCCTGGCAGAGGGGTGTGGGCTCTGACAGGCCTGGCTCTGCTCTCCACCCACCCCTGGGGCTGTCCTCACCCCCAACAAGTGTTTCAGTGCTGTGTGAACATGGAGGCTTTTCTTCATGTGTTGGACATAAATATCTTCCTGCTCTTCCTATTTCTTTCTGGACTTCAGTGAGGTATTGGGGCACAATTATTTAGGGACTCACAGAGCCTCCTTCACCACTGCCACCCAACAGGTCTTCTCTGGCTGCCTCCACATCCCCTTCTTTTCCTCTCAGTCAGTTCAAAAGGGATGAGGATCACGGAAAATGTCCTCTTTTCATCTTTAATAGTTCTCTTTTGCAGATAAAAAGGATCTGGGGATTCAAATATTCTGGTATGTATTCAGTTGAAGGTTGGACTTGATGACCTTTTAGGTCCTTTCCAACCTTAATGATTCCATGATTCTCTACACTGTGTTGCAGCTCCATTTGCTCTGATGGCAGATAGTTTGGCATTGATGGCCTCCAAAATTTCAGCAGCTCCACTCTGCTGATGCAAAGCATCCTCCAAAACCCTGGAGTCCTGTCTGCAGCCCCTTCACTGGGCAGCACATCTTCCCAAGCTGCCTTTGACTGTGACTCTGAGCTCTGCACAGTCAGCCACCCCCACAGAGAGACAGATGTCACAGGGGGATCACAGGCAAGTGAAAATATAAATATTACCAGGACAGGAGGCTCTCCCAACACTGAGCATAATTATACACAACCCAGGAAAACCTTGGAGAGTTAATCCTGCAAACACTCACATGCATGTCTTTGCTTCTGGGTCTAAATGTTTGTTAGGCTGGGTTTTGGTTGATCAGCAACTATATCAGCCTGTCTGTCAGCTGCAGAGAGGTTTTAATTCAGCTAACTTCATATTATTTCAAGTTTAATCCTAAAATTTGAAACATTTTTAAAAACTTCATTCACACGGATTAGAAATGGGAAGTGAGTTTTAAAAAATTTTCAGTACCTTGATGTTTCTTGGAAAACAAAGGCTAAGCCTGCAAGACACAGAGAGGATTTACTTGCAGGAAGGCAGTAGGTGCTCAGCAGTTTAGGATCTGAGCGTGTTTCTAAACAGCCTGGCCTGCCCTATCAGTCCCCTCATAAATTGACTAAGCTGTGAAATAAAAAAAAAGACAAATTTCTGTTTATCTCACTGGAAAACACGGGCTGTATTTTCTGCTATTTAAAGCCAAAGGGTCAGAGAGGGAGTTATCTGCAGTGACATGAGCTGAAATATGATTGGGAAAATATAAAGATGGAAAACACAGCTCACCTTGCCAATTATGTGCCACAGCTCACATTACTTCTCATCTCTCTATAGAGGTCATAACTCACAGCCAGGGAAAACGAAGAGCAGAACTCATCCTCTGCCTACTTTGGGAAGTGCCTCCTCCTTCCTTGGAAGACTATGTATGGTCTTGCAGGTTTTTTTTATTTTTATCTTTCTTTAACCTACCCTGAGTGATTAAGAAGAATGGTAGCTTAAAAAAAAACACACTGGAGTGTCCTCATCCTATTTTTTTCTTCCCCTTCTGTTTAAAGTTTGGGGACTTGGTGCCTAAAAATATTGTACTCACTTCAAAATGTTGGTTCCCCATAAATCAGCAGTGTGGCTTCACAAAGATTAGTACCAATAAATAAAATAAATAGAGTTGCTTTAGGAGGCATTTGAGATTTTGGGGGGTTTAGTCACTGCCCACTTTCACAACCTAAAGTTTCTTTCATCAACACGTGAAATTCTTGGAGAGGAAACACTCCAGGTACAGTGATTACTTTGGAAAACACCTTCTTTAAACTTATAAAGTTGCTCCTCAAGGCACGTGCATTACAGAAATCACAGCCAGTACTCAGGGAGGTCAAACAAGTCTCCCCTTCTTAGAGGGCTCTGAGCCCCCCAGAGCCCCTGAGACAGGAGATCTGCCTCTCTCACAAAACACAGTCTTGCTGTTTCTCTGGAACATGTACTCACAAGACACATCTGAAGGCAGGTATGAAAACCTTCTGATGGGAATTCCAACTGCAGTGACCTTGGGGCAATGTTTTATCTTACTGTGACAGTCCCTGCTGAGAAAGATTGACTTTTTGGCATAAAGTAGCGTGCTCAGGTTTGGATGATCAGGCCATATTTCTGCCTGGCCTCTGTTTTGCCTGCAAATAAGTGTTCTCCTGCAAGACACTGACAGTAAAAACTGGTTATAAGAGCTGGAAACTTAGCACTGAAATTCAGACTAAGACAGTGCTTGAGTAGATAGCAGCACTCCTGTTAATTACAATTTTTTTTTCTTGTATATATTGGGAAATTCATAACCCAGTGGTTCGGAAAACAGAGTATTTATCAATCTTGCCTCTAAATATTGACCAAGCTGAATAGTGCAGCAGCACCTAGAACCTAGCTTCTCACAGACCTGTCCAGGTAATCTTCTATGCAACACAAAAACAACAAGGATTTTCCTGTCAGAGTTCAAGGAGAGCATTGGGACAATGCTCTCAGGGACAGAGTGGGATTTTGGGGTGTCCTGTGCAGGGACAGGAGTTGGAATTGATGATCCTCGTGGGTCCCTTCCAGCTCAGGATACTCTATGATTCTACCACTGGTTGTTTACTTGGTCTCTTCTTTTGTAATTCAAAGAATCAGACTTTAAAACCTGACACACGAGACTACAGCAGTTTTCAAAATCAAAAAGCTCTAAAAAAATGATCGAAGGTTAAATCCTTTCTTGAACCCACCTGTACTGGGATGTTTTCAAAAGTGTTTGTCTATAACACAGAGGCAACATGAAGTTTTACTCTCACCTTTTCTATTTTGTTTTTCTATTAAAACTACCAGGCCAGAGAGGAGAATGTCCTGGATCTTGTTCTCTTTCCCATTCCAGCAAGAGCTATTCCTGACAGCTACTGCACAAGCCAGCTAAGGATTTGGTTTGTGAGACAGTTGTCATTTGCTTCAATAGGCAGCAGTGGGAATGTCCCCTCTTCCTTTGCGTTGTTCAAGCCATAGAAGAGAAGTTGATTCTAATAAATGGAACAAATAAATACAGTGCAGCATATCAAGGAAAGCCAACAGCCTCTCCTGGTTTAATGGTGCATCTGGATCCACCTGGAATGACCCCCGAGCCAAAGGCACTGGGCACAATGTGCAGAGGGGCTGAGCTGCCCAGCTGGGCTCGGAAGTTTCAAGACTAGTTTGTCCATGTGGATTCTTGTTTTGATTTCAGCTTTCCTTATTCCCATGAGTAACATCAGCTGATGATACTGAAGCATTTTCCAGTGCAAAAGAAAGCAAAGAACTGACACCTTTGGGTAAGACCAGTTTTGCTGTAACATCCTTTGCAGGCCACCACATCTGCACAGCCCCTGCCCTCCTCCATCCTCCCCCAGGCAGGGGCCAGGGCAGCTCCTGCAGGGCTGTGGTGCAGATCCCACAGATCTGCACTGAAGGGAGTTTCCCCTTTGCTGTGTAGCTGTGTCAAGATGCAAACAGTTTGTGCTGTTTTCACTTGGGAAAGCTCATTTAATAGTGGCAGGGCTGCTCCCTCAGGGAAAAAGCACATGGGTTTTGATTTCTGCCCTATGATGCCAATACAGTGCTGTCCTCCAGATCCCATGAAATACAGGCACATCCCAAGGCAGTTATTTGAGACAGTTACTGTCACAAACAGCAAAGTTACTGTTCACCACCTCTTCACAGGGTTGCAAAAAGGGCCACTGAGGCACCTGATGAAAAGCCTTCGCCGCAGCACTTGCTCCTTCTGTGATCATCAGAGCCCAAATCTGATTTTCAGATTCTATCAAAGGCTCCACTGGTTGTTCAGATCTTTAGGCTTGAACCACATTTCACCTGAAGAGAGGTGGGCAGGAGGCTTTTGGCCTATTGTGCTTTAAAGCCGTGGTTTGGACTGTGGACGTCTCCAGGAACAGAACTGCTGACCACTGTAACAAATGTATTTGTTGTTAAGTGTGTCCATAATTGCAGTGTTGCATCATCTCCATGGTTATTTTAAAAATTCTCTTTGTGACTTTACATTATTAATAAGGTGTCTACAGAATTGTCTAGAAAAAACATCCTTGTGTGGATCTTGATTGTGACTTTTTCATTTCCAAGTCCTCAGCTGGAGCAAACTGGAGTCACTTTTGCTGTTATTTCTCTCCATGTTATTGGCACTATTGTCACCAGCTGTCATGATAAGATATCCACAAGAATGGCAGCAGGGAAGAATCTCTCTTTTGAAGGACAAACTAGACAAAATGAAGCACGGCTCTGACCAGCTGGAAACTCAAGCCTGTGATCACAAATAGGCCTTATGATGCATGGATGAGTTTAAATGGTTGCTTCCTATAACTCTACAAATACACTACCACTGCTGGATTGATTATACGTAATTTTAAAAAACACACGTGCTACAGATTAGAACAGGAAAATGTTTGATGCTCTCTTTCTACTGATTTCCAAGTGTGTCAGCTGTGTTGCTGTTTTAAAAACAGGGAAAGAGGAACACAGAGCAGAGTGCCACGATCAGCCACACAACGGTAGGGCCATGAGGAGAACTCACACCTCCTGAGTCACCCTGAGTGGCAACAAGAGCATTGAGATAATTTGGGTACATTTATATAACATTCATAAAACAGGTTACCCAGTAAGGCTAAAGAAACCTGGGTTTGAAGAGATTTGGGCTTGCTGTGTCATCAAAATTGTGGCTGGGAAATAGTTCACAGAATCTGTGGTATCCAAGGGAACTTATTTGTATGGACTGACACACACAAATCCCATTAGCATAAGAGTTACTTAGGCACATCCTCCTAAATTGATCTCAGGCTCTGCTCGCTGCACGTGCCCGGCTGAGCCACATTTCTGTCATTCTGAAGTCATCTCCTAATCATAGAGAGAGTCCATCAGTGCCACTCCAGAGGCAGGGAGGGAGGAATGAGCTCATGTGTGGCTCACTGACTTTATTGCAAGTGGTAGGACAAAGGTGCCCCACGTACTTCCCAGGTAACTCTGAGGATGCAACTGCCTGAACAATACAACCAGTTGTTGAAGGCTAGAAAAGGTGCTGATGTTTAGTTGCCGTTGAAATAATGTTTTGTAATACCCTCTAATTAAAAAAGCAACAAGGGCACAGCATCTTTGCCTAATGGTTTCCTGGACTGTTCTTGTGCAGAGTCACCTTGAAACAGCTCCTATAGGGTACATGGTCCTTCATGTCACACATCTCTTCGCTATTTTGGGTGAGGCACTCAGGCCTGAACTCCTCCTATTCGTGGCCATCAGATTTGACTTATGGCTTTATGGCACACAGTTTTATCCTTTTTAACCAGAGTGAGATATTATTTCTCTGGAATATACTCTGTAACCTAGAGCACACCCTGACAGAGATCCAAGGGAAAGAAAGACCCGTAAGGAAAATGCTTTTTCCTTATAGCCATAGAAAGATGAGCTATGTCAGAACATTCAAGGTTTCTATACCTGCTGATAGGGAAGAAGCAGAAGAACAAGGAGACAACCTGAGCAGGAGTGGTTACACTATAATATTTCGTGGTGTTTGAGAGCCTGAGTACTTTTACCCTTGAGACCCCAGGAATGCCTGTGCACAAATAAAATTCACCACTGGATTTTAAACCTCTGTGATTTTTATGAAAGTTTACTTTAAAATTTAAATATATAACCTGTTTAAATTTGAATGGTTTGGGTATTCTTTAAATGAGTTTTATAATTTGGATGCCATTCAACTCTTGACTGTGTTCTGAAACCAACGAGGAATTTGCCCTATCCATCTTAGCTCATAATGGATAGATAGAACATATTAAGAGTTATCACCTCAAAAACAGATCAAAGTCTACTTCCTTTAATATTGACTTTCTTTAAAAGGACCTAAATATAACCCACTAGCTAAATAATTCAATTTTCGGACGGAGGAAGGGAACTGAGAGCATGTTTATACAACAGACCACAATAACTCCACAGTTTTCTGATTTGTTGGAGAAGAAAAAAAATCCTTCTCACATTTTCTGTTTAAGGAAATGTTACTCTTAGACTAAATGAGCCCAAACCTGTCAGCCATCCAAATGGACTCTTTACTGACATGCCACTAAGTGGCAAACACCTGCATACATCACTGACAGGAAGAGCTCAGCTCAAGGAACAGAAACAATGAGCTAATCTCAATAAATGGTCCTTTTTCAGATGTTTCACAATGTTGTGCAGGGGGCTTTTTACCTTCTCTACTTGAGTCATTCTTATTATCAAAGATGTTGAAAGGTGGGGATTTCAAACCCAGCCATGTTGTTCCCTTTCTGTTTCTTTCCCTAAATATCACCAGGTTCTGGAAAATATACATATCAATGTGCACTGATGTGATAAAACACACATTCAGTGTCCTCAGGAGTTCCAGAGCAGAGCACAAGGCTGTACCTCTGCATTTCACGGGAATGCAAGGAATGAGGTACTAGGGACATATCCTGCCATAGGATCAAACAGTGCCTGGGGCCAGTCCAGAGGGTTTCCCCACAGCTGCTCAGGACTCTTCTTGCTTCTGTTCTCAGTCCCTTCTTCCACTCTCATCAAACAGCTATGTTTTCTATCACTCTGAGCATTGTTAAATGGGGTTTCTGGTTTTATGCAACTACATTGTAGATGGGGAAGAGACCAGGAGGTCTCAAGACTGGAAACCATAAAGCCTAACTTCAACTTCTGGATGCAGAATGTGGTGCTGTGAGTGATTAGCTTTCAGTGGCAGCTCTAGAAATGACTAACCTGTATTTGGGAAACACTTCCTCAGTCTTTGTATTTTAAGTGCTGTGGAATCAAAAAAAATCCCCAAGTAAACTCCACCACTATGTGTTTTGCAGAACGGGGGTATGAGAGTTTTAACTACACCTGTGTATTGTGTTTTTCATTATTGATGCTGGTTCAGTTAAGAATTTTGATATATTTTGTACTGCTGCCATACATGAAAACACAGAAACTGGAGATGGGATCTTCTGCCTGTGGATTAGAAGTGTTTTGCAAAAGCCCTGACATCTCAAGCCAGAACACACCTGCTCTTTCTGGTGGGAAAGAGGGCACTGGATACAGCTGCTATGGGATAACTATTCTGTGTGGTGGGAATCCCTCACAATGACACTGGTTGTTGCACCTTAGTCCCACCGGCTACAAACATCAGGTCAGTGTTGCTGTGGAGGTGCCTGCACCCCAGAAGTGTAATTCCAGCTCTGCTTAGCATTCTGAGCACTGCCTTCAACCAGAACCTTTTATCCATCCCTAAGTACATGAATAAGGCAGCTGTCCCGTGCCCACAAATGCAAAACCTTTTGGAAAGGACTTGTGAGAGCAAGACAGTGCAATCCCATGCTGGAAGTGAACCACAGGCAGGTGCCCTGCCAGGAGGCAGCAGGGATGTCAGTCACACTGGTGACAACAGCCACAGCCCAGGTGCTGGTCCTGCCCTGGCACACGCTGTGTGATCCAGCTGATCTTTCCCAAAGCAACAGCCGTGCCCCGTGACACCCCCGTCTCACACCCCCGGTGCCTGCTTTTGGTGTCCTGCGGGTGGCAGCCCGTCAGTGACAAGCAGAGAGCCAACGTACCCACTTTGAGCTCCTTCCCGAAGACGGTCCTCTCTCCCAGGGCAGAGCAGTTCCAGCGCCCGTTGCGGAACTGGAACTGGCACTCGTTGATGCCCATTTGGGACCCCTCCCCGATGACGATGATCGCGTCGGGCCTGCTCTGGCAGATCGCCCGCTGCCGGGGGGCGAGCCCCGGGATCTTGTTACAGATGATGCTCGCTCCCAGAGCCACCACCGAGGAAAAACCCCTGCAACGACAGGACACCAGAGCTGGCTGAGGGGAGGCTCGTACCGGCGGCAGACGCAGCACCCCGCTGCTTTCCCGAGCTGCAGGGCCCGGCTTTGGCAGGTGCCCCCGGAAAACACCCGCCTTTCCCCCTGTCGCTTCCCTCTCCCTCTCTCCAAGCCAAGGCAAAGATAAGGAGAGCGCGGGCTCCTGCCAAAACGGGACCAAACTTCCTCGTTGGTGAATTAAAGCGCATGCAGCGGCGTTGCGTGCCCGGGCCACGCACAGACAACGGGCTGGGAGGGTTTTCCCAAACCTGTCCAACAGTTAGAGAAGGGAGGGAGGGAAGGCGGACAACCCTGCCCGCGGGCCGCGCCGCCTTCTCCCGCACCGAGCGCACCTGGACGGGCCGGGGATGCTGCGGGACCGAAGCGCCGCCACTCTCCCTGCGCCCCGCTCGGTGCGGGAGGAGGCGGGTCCGCCGGCGGAGCCGCCGAGGGATGTACCCGGCGGGGGCAGGTACCCGGCAGGGACGGGGCAGGTACCCGGCAGGGACGTCCAGCCCCGGGGACCGCCGGCCGGAGCGGGGAAAGGCCGGCTGCCCGGGCATCCCCCCGGGTGTCCCCCCGGCAGGGACCGCCGCCCGGCCCCTCGCAGCCCCGCACATGGCCGGGGCCGCCACCTCGCCCCGAGATGCGCGGGCTTTACCTGTCTTTCGAGAAATAATCGTGATCACCACCATCATTACTTTTTTTTTTTTTTTTTGAGACTTCCCGAGTTAAATAGTAACAGGTCTGGACAGGTTGGGCTGAGCGCGAGTGAGAGCACGATTGTTATAAAAGAAAGAGGGAAGGAAAAAAAAAAGTTACTCACCCAATCTTGATATACACAATCCCCAGGCTCAGGAAGATGTGGAAGATCCAGCGTCTTGTTTTCCTGTTCATATTCCTTGCTTGCCGTGGCTCAGACCAACCCGCGAAGCGATGCCCGGCGCGCTGGGGGCCGTTCCGTGCCGTGCCGTGCCGGTCCGTCGCTGGCGGTGCCGCGGTCACGGCCGCCCGGCCGAGCGGGGCAGCCCCCGCCGCGCCCCGCACCGCCCGCCGCTCCGCGCCGAGCCCCCGCCGCCTCTCACCATGGCCCCGCCGGGGCTCCCCCGCTCCCAGCCCCGCGCCGGCTGCGCTGCTGGCACAGGAGCGCGGGGTGCGGGATGGGCTGCGGGGTCCTGCGAGCGCCGGCCGCGTCCCCACCTTCAGTGGGAATTGTCTCACTCTCTTCTCTCTTCTCCCCCCCTCCCTTTTTTTTTCCCCCCCTCTCTTTCTCTCTTTTTCAGCTACTTGGGCGTGTTCTCCTCAGGAGGGAGTTGTCCAGCCGGGGTGGGGGGGAAGAAAGGCGGGGAGGTGGGAAGAAGGGGAACCAGGAATGGCAGACGGATCACCTGCCTGCAGGGAGGCTCAGGGCGATCCTCCTCCTGCGGGCACGGCCCGGGGGAACGCGGCGGGGGCTCCGGGGGGTGTCACCGGGGGGCGCCCCCGGGGCTGGCCCCGGCCCGCCGGGCGGCATTGGGGCCGCCGCGCCCGGCTCGGCCCGCACCCCGCACCCCGCGCCGCTCCGCGCCCGCACCGCGGCCAAAGCTTTGACTCCGCGCTCGCCGCCCGCTCGCCGGGGCCGCCGAGCACCTGAGGCCGGTTTTATGCGTGTGCCCCGACGCTCCTCCCCTCGCTCTGCCTCCCCGCAGCCTCCCCGGCCCCGCGCCGGGTGAGCCCCGGGCGGCCGAGCATCCCCGCAGCGCCGCCCCGTCCCGCACCGCGGGCAGAGGCGGCACCGGCAGGTGCGGCCTCCGGCGGGCAAGAGCGAGCCCCGTGTGCCCGCAGTGCCCTCCCCGCTGGTTTTGTGACTGATCCTTCCAGTGACAGAGGCAGGGCTCGGTCCCGCCGGCCCCCGTGGCCGTGGGTTCACGTCGGGTGTCCGCGGCCCGAGCCCACGGTGGGGGCAGAGCGGGGGGTGCGGGCGCTCCGCGGGGAGGGGGATCGGCCCGGCAGAGAGGAGGATCCCGTCTCCTCGTTGCGGGAATTTACACGGATATGGTGACTATTTTATTATCCACTTCAAATATTTCTAACAGGGAGGTTACCTAAATGATAACAGGGGTGTGGTGCGGGAATTGTTCTGCTGATAATGTTTTTCTGAAAACAAAAACACGATGACAGGATCCCTCAGGGTCCCTCCGAGGAGCCGGTCCGGAGCCCCTCCGAGGAGCTGGAGCCTCCTTTGCGGGACAGCGGGTGCGCCCGCAGGGACCCGCCGCTCCCCGCACGGCCCCGGAGCGGGGGGACGAGCGGGGGTGCAGCCGGTCCCGGGGGGGTGGGGGCGGCCGGGTCCGTCCCTGCCGAGTGCCCAGGGCCCGGAGAGGGGGTCCCACCTCATCTCTCCATCGCTCCCTTCCCCGGTGCGGGCGGAGGATTCACATCCCCTGGGCGCCCCGCAGCCTCCCCGCGCGTCCTTCCCACGGGCGGCCGGATCCAGAGACCGGACCGGGCCCGTGCGGGGAACGGAGCGGAGTGCGGGGGATGCGGGAGGTACAGTGTGCGGGAGTGCGGGGGGTGCGAGTGTGCGGGAGGCAGTGGAGGGGGCAGGGTACAGGAGTGCGGGGTGCCGGAGTACGAGGGGCGCGGGGTCTGGGGATGGGAAGTGCGGGGTGCAGGAAGTGCGGGGGGTGAGGGAGTGCGGGGTCCAGTGGGGGTGGGGGGAGGGCGCAGGGTGCGGGGAGGGCTGGGTGCGGGACGGAGGGGTGCGGGACTACGAGGGGTGCGGAGTACAGGTGTGGGGGGGTCCAAGGGGTGAGGGGGGTTCAGGGGTGCGGGGGATGCGGGGGATGCGCGGACGCCCCGAGCCCCGCGGGCAGCGCCCGCCGCAACCTCTTTATCAGAGCGACACTCGGCGGGGACGGCGGGAACTGCAGCAGAGGGAGCGGTGGAGAGAGGGGAGAGCGGGTGGAGAGGGAGGAGCAGGGAGAGGGGGAAGAACAGGGAGAGAGGGAAGCGCGGGCAGCAGTGGACAGAGTGGGCAGCCCTCAGCACCTACAGGGCATTTGGGGCGGTGGGAGCAGCTGCCCCAAGGCCTTTGCAGCCTCCAGTGGAGCAAAGCAGGCTCCCAGCCCTGGAGCACATCCAGCACCAGGTACAAGGTGATGGGCCAGGTGTGAATAGAAGGCAGCATGTATTGGTGAGAATAAATTCGAGGCTTGGGGCAGATCCTCTTCGGGTGGGAGAGCAACCTTCCAGCAAAGGCAAGTGCCATTAAGAGCAGGCAGAAAGGCTGGATTTCAGTCTGCAGTTGTCCATCCTCTCCTCTGACCAGCAAGGATGTTATGTGTTGATGTTAACAGTGCCGTGCACCTCACCATGTGCAGGGAGCAGTGGGTGTGCAGCCAGCAGGGCATCTGGGAGAGCTGCCATACCCTGCACACAACAGGCTCCTCCAGCACACACAGACGGAGCTGTTTGCTGAGCTCTGTGAGGTTAAACAGGCCATGCTGCCTCATGCAGGACCAAACATGCACCTTGCCCAAACATCTGGCCTGTACTTCTGTGCCATCAGTGTTATCAGTCCTGTCAGGAGGTGTGGGTTGCTCAGCACACTGTCCTCTGTGCACATCGAGCAGCTTTCTAAGTGTCAGAATGTGCCCTGCCATTGCAGCCACTCACCAAAGCATCTGTTTTGCCTGTGCAGATTTGGCAATGAAGGTCTGTATTTTTTGCATCATATATAGCTCAGGACAGTGATGTCCTGATCCATCAGTTGGGCTTCTAAAGGCTAGGACCATCCAAAACAACCTCCAAAATACTGCAGGTGAGCAACAGAGCTGCTGCTGAAGAGGACTCTGGGACACAGGGTGGAGGTGGGGGTTGTTGCTTTTTTTGTTGCTCTTAGTGCAACTGGTCACGTTGGTTCAATAGTCCTTGAGCAGAAATGGGCACAAAAAGTCTCAGGAGTCTCATCCTGAAACGAAACTTCCTTTCCAAAAAGCAAATCTACCCTCTGAACAATAACATAACTGGGAGGTCATTTTAAATTTGCTTCGGAGTTTCAGTCCATATTCCCCACTCTGGTGATCTGGCACATAAAACACAGTGCAGGACCTCTTTAGGCTTCATTTTGGGGATTTTTTTTTTTTTGCATTTCTGATGTTTAGTATAATTCAACCTCAGCAAGTCATCTGTTTAGCACAGCACAAGGGTATGGGATAGGTCAAGGCTGAGCAAACTGTTGTCTTAAGGTTCAGGAAGAGCAGAAAATGGCAAAGCCTTCTCAGAAAATGAAGATAAATAATTTACTGGGCTAATCAATAACTTGCTCTGTTCATTCCTAAAAAAGTTGTGACCTAGATATACGTGAGCATCTGTGTGTGGGCATGTGAAGCATATATAAAATAACATTCCTGTGCAGATTAAAGGAGGTAGTTTTGCTTGTTTGGCAAAATTTCTCAGAGTTTTTCAATCATTATTTAAAATGCTGTAGACCTTAAATGGTCCTTTCAACCATGATGCCTTCTGAGTGGTCTGCAGTAACTAATCTTTACCTGACACCTGTTTTACAGGGCATGTATATCCAGCTTCCTTTTTTACACTATGTCTTCATTTTTATTATTTCTAATAAATAGATTCTAATATCTGCATAACATAATCAATAGGAGGCATTATGATAAATTATTCTACTTCTCTTAACAGAGTAGAGTAATAAGTTTTAGGAAAATTGGTAAATTAACACAAACCTTAGAAAAATAATTAGAAATCAGTGACAGAAAAGTAGGAATCAGAAAATTGCCTGTGGCAACAGAAATGAACTTGAAACCATGCTCTTAAAAGGATTTAAAAGAAATCCCAGAGATCCTGATTCAGGAGAAGGTGGGCTGCAGGTACAAAACCAGCTCTCGGGATTGTTCTGGAAGAACCCTGTGTCCTATTTGCAGGAACTTGGGAGGCAGTTTATGCTCCTCCATGAAGCACAGCTGTCTGTGCCATCAGGAAGGGACAGGCCTGTTCCAAACACATTCCTCTGACCTGACCAGGGAGAGACTCCAAGGCACGGGGAGAGGAGAGCCTGGCTCACTCTGCCTCAGGGGAGACCAGCTGGTGTGTGCTCAGCAGCCCCTGCCCGGGTGTGGGGCAGCCTGGATGGACCAGGATGCTGCAATCACTGGGTGTGGGCTGGCAGCCAGTGGGACACCCAGCTCCAAGGAACCACAGAATCCCAGAATCTGCTGAGTTGGAAGGGACCCACAAGGATCATCCAGTCCAACCCCTGGCCCTGCCCAGGCCCATCCCCAAGAGTCACCCCCTGTGCCCCAGAGGATCATCCAAACCCTCCTAGAGCTCTGGCAGCCTTGGGGCTGTGCCCACTGCCCTGGGGAGCCTGGGCAGTGCCCAACCAGCCTCTGGGGGAAGAACCTTTGGCTGAGATCCAACCTGAGCCTGCCCTGACACAGCTCCAGCCATTCCCTGGCTGCTGTCCCTGGTCCCCCCAGAGCAGAGCTCAGTCCCTGCCCCTCCTCTGCCCCTGCCCAGGCAGCTGGAACTGCACTGAGGTCTCCCCTCAGTCTCCTCTGCTCCAGCTGAACACACCAAGTGCCCTCAGTGTCCTCCCATGGCTTCAAATCAAGGCCCTTCCCCATCTCTGTTGCCTCCTTTGGACACTCTCTGATGGCTCAATCCCTTCCTTCCATTGTGTCCCCCCAAACTGCCCCAATGTTGAGGTGAGGCCGCCCCAGGGCAGAGCAGAGAGGGACAATCCCCTGATACCCCAGGACAGGGTTGGCCCTCCTGGCTGCCAGGGCACAGGGCAGAGGGTCTCTGCAGGCCTGAAATCACAGGCCCTACGTACAAGTCTTAAATGTGCAACCTGGGAGAAAACAGTGACCTTTCCACTGTGCTTCACCCACAGCCCAAGAGAAGGAACCTTGAGAGCCTGTTTTGTTCCAGGCTATGGCAGAGGGAGGTTTGGTTCTACTGGTCCTGCCAGTCCCTAAAGGGGCCTACAGGGAGGCTGGAGCGGGATTTTTCATAAGGGTGTGGAGTGATAGGACAAGGGGGAATGGCCTTAAGCTGAAGGAGGGCAGAGTGAGATGGGAAAATTCTTCCCTCTCAGGGTGGGGAGGCCCTGGCACAGGTTGCCCAGAGAAACTGTGGCTGCCCCATCCCTGGAATTTTCCAAGGCCAGGTTGGACAGGGCTTGGAGCAACCTGGGCTAGTGGGAGGTGTCCCTGCCCATGGCAGGGGTGGAATTGGATGAGCTTTAAGGTCCCTTCCAACCCAAACCATTCCATGACTCTGGTGCCAGACTGGTGATCTGAGCCATGGGGCTCCCCTGCCTCTCCTGAGATGCTCGTTGCTATGAGGAAACATATCCCCAAGCAGAGCAAATAGTTTTATTCCAGATATGATCTCTTTGCTCTCACCTTTTACTACCCATGTCTTTATTTAGCAGCAGCAACTTTCTTCTGAACAAAGCCTAGGCCCAAGCTACACCCTGGAGCCATCCATCACTTGTTGCCACAATGGTGTTTCTATTGTTAATTGTTAGTCAGGGTTGCTTTTTGGGGTTAGGCAGTGCAGTGATTTAGTACACCAGCTAATCAGCTCTGAAAATGTATTCTCAAAATAAATTAGATGCAAAAAAAAAAGAAGCTTGAAAAGTCTGTCGGTCTTGATACAATCCTTCAGGATTGCTGGGCTCCCTCACAAAACCACAACTGGATCCAGTAGTTAAAGAGGGTCACTGCTGCTCCTGGTCTCAGCAGGGGTTACTGAAGCTGAGTAAGGAAGTTTGCACAGTCTGCTCAGTGTGTGGTTCTAGTCAAGGTTATTAATGTCTCATTTTTCATAAGCATAAAGAAACACAAGAAACATATCCACCTAAAATGAAAAAGAAAGGTTGTCTGTCTTTTTTTTTTTTTTCAGATGGCCTCTGATAACATGAATTCACAAGGGAAAATGTGGTTAAAAGCCCATTTTGTAACTAGATCCTAGATGCACATACCATCAATACTCCAGCTCTGGCTCCCTTTTATCAGGCTAATCATAGCTGCACTGTTTTGTTGTCAAAACACCTCCTGTAGAAGTCAGACCAGAGAGTCCTTTCAGCAGCAAAAACGTGAGGTTAATATACCAACAGTCTGTATTAAGAATCTGCTACCTCCTAAAAGCAGGTGGAAAAAAATACAATAAATAAATAAATAAGATTTGCAAACTGAGTTAATTTCCCGAGCTCTCCTTGGCCCACTCCTGCAATGTGTCATGTCATCAGCAACCACAGTGGCTTCTCAGCTTACAGATGTATCCGTGGGACTGCAGAAGGACCAATAAAAAGGGAGGAGTGAAATCCGTGAGGAGCTGTGGCAGATCAGAGCTCAGGAAGGGCGAGAGCCGCCTGACCAGAGCTTTCCAGAGCAAATCTGGGTGGGTTTTGAACCCTTGTGGCAATGAAAAGGTGCCTTGCTGTGATTAATCAGTTGATTTGGTGATGCAAACAAGTGTCTGGTGAGCTCAGGCCAGGGACAGAAACCTCAGGAATGTTGTACCTTTTGAGAGGGAGGCTCAGACCCCCAGGTTCCACTGAGGTGTCCTCCAGATAGGGCCCATCTGAGCCAGGCTGATGGTGACCCCAGCAGTGAATCAAGCCAGGGAGCAGAAGGAGTTTGGGCATGGACAGCTGTCTGGGAGCTAATTACCTGCAGCTCCATCTAGCTAGGAACTGATGGGCTCAGAGGGCTGTGGGAGCTTTGGGGATGGGGATGGATGATTAGAAGCCAGTAGAAGAGTTGGGGAGAGGAAAGAGCTTTGGAATGGCTGTTTGGCTGATTTGGGAGTTTGTTGGCTGTTCAGTGACTCGGAAGATGCAGCTGGTTTGTGCCTGTACGGTGCAGAGCTGTGTCTGTGTGGGAGCACCCAGGCAGGCTCTGTTCTGCCATGGCCTCTGACACATCTGCTGGCTTTTGGAGCTGGACACGGCCTGAGGAGCTCCTGAAAACATGGTCTGTGAGTCCAGAGTTTCTCAGGGTTTGCTCAGACTTTTTAATCCAAGTGCAGATAAAGGAATACTTTACATCATACCAAGGTTGATGAAGCTGCTCCAAGCCTGAGCTGGTGAGCTCCACCCAGCCCTGCTTCTGGGGCAAACTCATATGGTTGGGTCTTGGAATTCTCCCTGTATGAAGACATGAACAGCAATTCTAAAAAAACACAGTCAAGAGGACTTGGGGGATGTTCATGTGCTGTTTTGTAAATCCCTTGAATTTTTCCTTTCTCTAGGAGTAGGAAGTTTGCTGTGGCATGTGCAAGCACACTCTGGGCTGGTCTTGGGGCTGTATTCCAAAATGGGATTGGGCTTAACCCTGCCTACAGCTGCAGGCTGTGCTCCCCTCCCTGGTTACCACCTCGAGTGCTTGGAGTTCGGAACCTCTGCCTGTGCTGCACATACCAGAGAAGGAGCTGATCATTAGTATACTTGAAGTAAACTGCTCTCTCCAACAGCAATCCTTAACATCAGTAGCAGAACTGGAGAAACAAACCTCTTTTTGCCAGTCATTTTGAACTAAGTACATGAACCCCACTGGTCTGCATCTTCTGTTCCCTCAAGCAACATGAGTGTCACCACGTGCCCACTGCACAACATGCAGTGACTTCCAGTTCTCAGTGGCTCATTTTTGTTCTCTTTGTTTACCTTTTGTCCCCTGACAGGCATAAACACAGCTATTTGTTCACAGAGATGCTGCTCATCCAGATTGTTTTGAATTACGTGTTTTCCCACACAGCTTCTTTGGGAGACTTTTCTGATTCCACTCCAAAGTAAGTTACGTGTTACAAACACACTGGGGAATATATTGCATTTGCAAAAAAATAATATTCCTTTGTTATCACAATGTGCATTTAGATAAATACTATTTTTGCCCTTTTTTTTTTAAAAAAAAAAGACCTGACATTTCCTTTACACATTTATTAATGAACACAGAGGTGAAAAGATGAACCATCAAAGCAGATTATTCATTGCCAAAGAAAGGTCTTAAGCACCATGGATCTGATCCAGAAAATATGAGACAGTCTTCCAGGCAGTGCAAGAACCAGAAAGCTGCAGAAGGTATTTCCAAGAAGGTATTTCCAAAGCCATCAGGTTCTCCTCAGGTAAAGAGAGATGGTGCAGCAACAGCACGTGTGGAGGGAAGAGAGCTGGGACATCTTTGGGAGCTGTGGCCAGCTGGTGTTGAACACAGGAGTGCTGCAGAGGGACTTCTGGGGACAAAACCTGTGGTTTGTCAGGGCATAAGCTGAGCTCTGGCAGTTCCTTGCAGCAGCAGGGTGAGGAGAAGGCTGAGGCAGAGCTGGGCACTGTCACTGCAGCAGCACGGTGGGCTCTGAGCCGGCCGGGCTGGGGGATGTGCCCGGCACAGGGCACGGCTGGCTGGGTGGGGAACAGCCTCCGCGACAACAAGGGTGGTGTCCGTCCCCTGGCCATGTGCAGGGCGGAGTCACAAAGCTGTGTATGGGAAGGGGTAACAAATAGCATGAGGAAATCATGTGGAGATGAGGGGAAGCAAGCTCGTGTTCACGGCAGGAAGGAGAGAAAGGGTGGAGAAAGTGGAATGATGGGGAGGAGGGCACAGAAAGACACAGGTCTGCTTTTTGTTGTGATGGGGCCTGACCTTGGGCTAACACATATTTACAAATCTGGCAATCAGCAGAAGACATTTTGAGACTATGACTAGATTAATATCTCCATATAACTATAATTAAAATGATAGAACTCAAACCCTGTCCTTTTTTCCAAAATAAAACTTCCCTTTTCCTCTATTCAAGTATTTGAGGTGCACTTTTACAAGGCTGATGTCAAGATGTCACCAAAAACACACGAGGCCACGGTGATATCATGGTGTGAGAGAGAGTCAGGAGTGAGCCATGTAAACGTTATGAAATATTGTCATTTTTTTCCCTTCCGTTTTAGCCATTGCCTAAACTGGAACCATAAAACTGGTCTTAAAATAGCACTGCAGGTTCAAAAAAAAAAAAAAAAAGGGAAAAGTACTGAACGAGATTTTGTTTTCCAGCCAAGTTTGTTCAAACAGCCTTTGCTAATAGGAGAACTTTGGGGGAATTCTGTGAACCCTTGGAAAGTGTATTGTATTGCAGATATCAGGGCTCTTATCAATAATTTCCTATCTCCTTGCAAAGCCGGGAACATTTCCCTATCTACCTACAGAGAGATATATTTTATGTCAAGATGTAAGGCAAAATAGGCCTGCATTCAATATTTAGTTTCAAATTATGTAAACAGTATTAACTGATCTGTCAAAAATGCGTTCGTGGAAAACGCTTGACTAAGCTAATTCATGTTTTTGGAAAGGTTGCCTGTACAGACACTTGGAGCACATCTGTTTACCATGGGCCTGGTAACACAGCCCTCCAGTTATACATTTCCAAAGAGTAATTGTGGAGTAAGTACTGTAAAGGTATTAAACATATAATTGTAAGCTGTTGGGGGTCTAACGACACGGAATACGTCGGGATCGAGTCCGAGCATGTACTTTGTGTAGTGGAGAAGGTGTAAATGGAGGCACATCAGGACCAGGCCACAAGGGCTAGGGGCTGTTGGGGGGTCTGGGCTAAGGGTTTGGTGGCTGTGGGTGGTTCTGGCCTCACTGGATTCAGCAGACCTTGCTGGGTCAAGCCACACGAACAGACTTGGTGTTAGGAAGCTGAGGTTTTGTGCTGCCCTCCTGCTGCAGCTCCTGTGTGGTGACACCACTCAGGTGTCACTGAGACTGCAGCCAGAGGTGAGGCCATCTCTCTGATGGCCAGGTGAGGACATTCAGCACCTTAATTACTGGTTCTAGCGTCCATCTGCCAAAATTGGTCATTTTTCTAAGAAGCTTCATGTCTCGGTCCAAGACTCTCATGTAGTCACAGAGGATAAGCAAAGTATTTGGTGTCTGCTCTCTGAGCTGGAAGGGGCTTCCAGACACGACCTTGGATTTCTGCTTTGGGTTAAAACAGCTTTCCAGTCATGTTCTTGCTGGTCTGGTTCCAGTGACTGCCCTTGTCAGGGAGGGAGTTCTCTGTGCTGCTCATTGGAAGGGAAAGCCCAGAAAGACACCAAAAATTTCAGCCTTTACTGGAGTGTTCCTGGGAGTTTTGGGAGCCATGGCCAGGGGGGAGCAAGTGCACACACAAACCCTTTAGACATCTCAGAAGACTGTGCTCTTGTGAAATTAATTTCTTATGGACCGGAGAGTAAGGGCTACTTCAAAGGTGTCAGCACTGTGCTTGAACCAAGTAGGGGGCACAGACGGAAAAGCTTCCTGGGAGGATTTATAGATTTGGTAATGGATTTGTGGTAGGAAAGGATTCTGATAATTCCATCTTCACAGACTCACAGAATGGTTTAGGCTGGAAGGGACCTTAAAGCCCATCTCATTCCACCCCCTGCCATGGGCAGGGACACCTCCCACTAGCCCAGGTTGCTCCAAGCCCCATGCCACAGCTTCTCTGGGCAACCTGGGCCAGGGCCTCCCCACCCTCACAGGGAAGAATCTCTCCCCAGTATTCCATCTATCCCTGTCCTCTGGCAGTGGGAAGCCATTCCCCCTTGTCCTGTCCCTCCATCCCTTGTCCCCAGTCCCTTTCCAGCTCTCCTGGAGCCCCTTCAGGCACTGGAAGGGGCTCTGATGTCTCCCTGGAGCCTTCTCTCCTCCAGGTGAACCCCCCCAGCTCTCCCAGGCTGGCTCCAGAGCAGAGGTGCTTGGAGCATCTCCATGGCCTCCTCTGGACTCATTCCAACAAGTCCACACGTTTCCTGTGTCAGGTGCCCCAGTCCTGCACAGATCCCTGGGCTTTGCAAGCCAGGGCTTCTTGGTAGTGACACAGCAAAAAGGAACTCCTCAGTATGGGAAAGAGGTGGCTGCAGAAGTGATGTGCTTTTGCAAGGACCCAGTGTGGAAAAACTTCAAGAGAATTAAACCACTCTTGAAGGATCCATAAACTGGGCACTAGGAGAGAGAGCACAGGCCGTGGTGGGCTGTGGACAGACCTGGTCATGGTGTCAGTGATGGACAGTGGGGTTCTGTTGAGACATGGGCACAAGCTTTGCTTTAGGCAGGATGAGCCCCAGTTAAAAGTAGATCTAAGTAAGAGCTGATCCTACAGAAAGAGCTTTTGTTGTTATTATTTACTTTTTAGTTGGAAAGAAAGGGCAGGTCTGGAGTTGAGCAGTGAAACAGGAGACATCCCTGCAGAGGTGGGCAGTGAGTTTGGGTATGGAGGCGAGTTTGGGTTTTTGGTTTGTTTGGTGGGTGGTTTTCCCTTGGAAAGGGGATGTAGGAAAAAAGAGACCAAGAGCTGTTCAAGGCTGCTGAAAACTGCTTAGCAAATGTGCTGGGGGCTGGGGATGAGGGGGGCTGAGTCCAGAGAACAAGGGCTCGAGAGGAGCGTGGTCAACTGTGCTAAAAGCAAATGAAGATAAAAGGAAGTGGCTGACTGGCATCTTGGTAAGAAGAGATGAGAGACCTCCACCAGAGAAGTTTCCGTAAGATGTGAGGGGCAGAAACTTCCAGAGGAACACCAGGATATTACAAACAGCAGTGAGCTATGGGAGGGACCAGAGTCTGGAAGGACAAGAGGGAAATCAAGGACATTTTGGTACATCTTAAAGAAAGGAGACGCTAAAGGATGTTGGTGAAGGGGAAATTGCAGAATTCAAGGCTAAATGAGAAAGAGTTAAGGATAATTAGAATTAAAAGGGAAGAAAGAAGGATGAAAGACAGTGAAATGTCATGGAGATGCCACTGGAAGGGAAAACAGACCAGTGCCCTACCGCAGAGGTGAGCAAAACCAGTCAGCTCATGTTTCCTAGGAGGACAGGGGAGCCAGGAGAAGAGAGCCAGGAGTTGCATCAGCCAGAGTTGCAGATACACTTGTTCAGATTCAGCTGGATCTTACAGCTGCTTAGTTGGGAAGGTGATGGTACAGAGGTAGAGAGAATGAATTGCTGCTGTGTTAACAGCTTCGGGGGGGAAAAGTGAAATTCAGTCAGACTCTGGGAGAACAGTCTAGACTGGAACTGAAATGAAGCCTGAAAGTAAATGAGCAATTTTCAAATTGAGAAAAGGACAGGGAGGAGAGGTCTGCAAACAGAGGAGCAGGGGAAAACTAATTGAATTATCTGGATGAGCAGTGAGCAGAGGGGGGATTTGCACAGCAGGGAGGTGAGGAAGAGCAGTGGTTGGTGGAGAATATTGCAGATTAACCATTTGAGAGTGACTGAGAGAGTCAAACGAGCTGTGGATGAAGTGAAGGAGCAAGGATATGGAGATGCCAACGTGAGAGACTGGTTGGGTTGTCACACCAGAACCTGACACCACCAACAGTGGGTGGGGGAATCTGGGAGGAGAAGAAAGAGCTTTGGGTGAATCCTGGAGGAGGATGAGGAGAGATTGGGCAAGAGAAAGGGCTTGAAAGCAGCAGGAACAGGAGGGATCCCGAATCATTTGCACCATGTCTGCTCCTGATCCAGAAAGCTCAGAGAAAGGAAGAGGCTTGGAAGAGGAAGAGAGCACAGGTGAGTTCCTGGGAGCTGGAGGAGCTGTGGGTGCCTGGGGTGAGCACACAGAGTCTAGGAGGGGAAAGAAATGGAGTGGTGGCACTGAAAAGCAGGTGGAGTGAGGGGTTGGTGGAGCTGGGCAGGGAGGGTGGTACACTGGGAGGACAGGGATCTGATCCAGAGTTGTCAGAGGAAGGGATGAGGAGCATGGTGGGAAGAGGATAGGCTTGGCATGGAAAATGGGAGGGCAGAAGGAAGATAAGAGGGCCAGATGCTGTGATGAACAAAGGGTGAGGTCAGACAGTGGCAGACGGGCGCGTGTACAAAACCAGAAAACAAGAGGCAGCTCCTGCCTGTGGTTTCGGGGCACAGCCTGGGGCTGCCTGTGATCAGGAGTGATTGATTACAGAATTAGGCTTGTGCTATTTTGGCCCTGTGACTTCAGATGCTGTAATCTAAGCCCACTGTGTGCTTATCCTTGCAGCAAGGATAACTCTTCAGGCACAGGGATGCTTTTGGGGGAGACACGTCAGGAAGCTTTTCCCCAAACTGCCTTTGTAATCCTGCCACTCCTCTCATCCATCACCAGGCCAATATAAAACTGGCCCTGTGCTTCCTGTTGGAGTGTTGTGAATTTTCAAAGGCAAAGTGCACTATTGTTTAATAGCCAATTATTCACTGGCATTGATAAACAGGCTCTGCCTGCGATTACTGCAGCAATTACTCACCCTCCTAATTTAGACATGAGGAAAAATTAATTCAAGCTTCCAGTTGATCATTTATATCTTTGGCTTTTGTAATACACATCACAGCACGCTGAAAACAACTCCACCACAGGGAAAACTGATCTGTTCACACTGATAAGGTGTTTTACTCTTGTTCTGTTACTGGGGGAGGCAGGACCAAGTCCAAGCTGAAGGGCTGTGGCTGAAGGGGTTTTTTTATGTTTTGGGGATGTAAAAATATGAAAATCACTTTGTTAAACCTTAAATTAAAAACAGAGGGAAGGGATGTTCCTGCAGTCAGAGGGGATCTCTGTGTACAGCTAAGAAAGCAAAGAAAATAGTGTTTAAGTAATGTGACCTCACCTTGCCTCCAGACCACCCTTCAAGTGCTGATGGACCTGTCTCCAAACAGGAGACATCCAGGATGTTCAGGAGAGGCTGGTGGGGAGAAATTAGAGGATGTTGGCAGCCTAGTTCAAAATGAAGAGAAGGTGGCAGAGGCAAATAAAGCTGTTAACAGGCTTAGTAATGGTAAGTTACTTACTCCTTATAACTCAGGAGCAGTGAGATGGAAAGGTACCCACATACCATTGGGACAGAGAAATGTTTTCATTTGTTTTCTTGTTGTTATTAAAGTTACTCCCCAGGTTGCAAAGGGCACAGGAGTTCTGTGGTGACTGCAAGCTCCAGCGAAGGAGCAGCGCCCGAGAAGCACCTTCTCCAGGTTCCTTCCCCACTCGGTGCTGTGGTTTCACTTTCCGTGGCTCTGTTTGCTGCTGGCAGAGGTTCAGCTGGAACGGGAGAGGAGCAGGAAGAGCCTTTCCTCGGCGTAGTCTGACAGCACCTCCCTCCCCAGCGCAGATTCCGTGCAAGGCAGAGCCTCCTCCGTGCCTGGTGAGCCACGAGCAGGGGCAGGTGAGGCCTCGTGCTCCCTGTGCACCAACCTTTGCCTCTGGAGCAGGGCATGGATTGCCCGTGGTTTCACTTTCCAGACTTGGGTTTATCTGCCCCAGATGGGGTCACTGCAGAGAGCTGTCCTGTCCAGGGGCAGTGCAGACCTTGAGTGACCACAGGTGGGTTTTTCTCTCCAGCTCTTGCCCTGGGAAGCACCTGCTCCAGGCAGCATTCACTGAAGGAATGCCAGCACTTTCCCCAGCCCTGGGGCAGGTGGGGTGAAGCACAGACAAGGCTGTGGCACCTCAGCTCTTCAGAGCAGACTTGAGGCAGATAACTGGTTACAGAATCCCAGAATGTGCTGAGCTGGAAGGGACCCACAAGGATCATCCAGTCCAACCCCTGGCCCTGCACAGGCCCATCCCCAAGAGTCACCCCCTGTGCCCCAGAGGATCATCCAAACCCTCCTGGAGCTCTGGCAGCCTTGGGGCTGTGCCCACTGCCCTGGGGAGCCTGGGCAGTGCCCAACCAGCCTCTGGGGGAAGAACCTTTTGCTGAGATCCAACCTGAGCCTGCCCTGACACAGCTCCAGCCATTCCCTGGCTGCTGTCCCTGGTCCCCCCAGAGCAGAGCTCAGTCCCTGCCCCTCCTCTGCCCCTGCCCAGGCAGCTGGAACTGCACTGAGGTCTCCCCTCAGTCTCCTCTGCTCCAGCTGAACACACCAAGTGCCCTCAGTGTCCTCACACGGCTTCAAATCAAGGCCCTTCCCCATCTCTGTTGCCTCCTTTGGACACTCCCTGATGGCTCAATCCCTTCCTTCCATTGTGTCCCCCCAAACTGCCCCAATGTTGAGGTGAGGCTGCCCCAGGGCAGAGCAGAGTGGGACAATCCCCTCCCTTGACCAGTTGAAAGGCAGCAAAATAGTCACCTCTCCACCAACTGCTCTGCTTGGCAACATGGTAGCTTGGAGCATTTAGCCAAGGCTGAACACAAGGTTGGCTCAATAACAAAAAGTAGAATATTGTTTCAGCTGGCAGACAGAGTTGGGCCTTTACTCGTTGCTCCCTCAGTGCAGGGGTGTTGGATGAGCAGCAGGTCATTCATGGTCTCCCTGGGCAGCTGTACCCACCCACACTGGGGCTCTGCAGGGGCTGGAGGTGCTGCTCTGGTGGGAGGTCATTTCCTGTGTCACTCACCTCCACCGTGGCTCTGCCCATCTTTGGGATGCTTGAAGCTCCTCTGAGCAGTTCAAGTGTCACACAAGCAGAGCTCTTCCCACTTCCTCAGGAGGAACTCGTGCTCCTGTTGCCTGAGCCAAGCAGCAGGGTGGGCTGAGGAGGGAGAGGGGCACTGCTGTGATGATGTGTCCTGGCCACAGGGGCTGCCTCCAGGGACTGGGAATGGGCACAGCACTGCAGCTGCTGCTCATGGGGGCTGCTGGCTCTGAACCCTTTGGCTGCACGTGGTACAACCATGGGAGATACACACCAGAGGTGCAGGCAGAGACTGCAGCACCCTGAGGTTCCTGGCCTTGGTGTTTGCTCCAGGTGGGGAGCAGTCACAAAGCACTGATGGTGATGTTATAACTGCGCTGATGGGAGGAAAGAAAAGAGAAAACCGTCAGAGTTCATCTTATCTGAGACTATCGTGCACGCTCAGGAACTGTGTAAATCAGTTGCCCTGCTTAGCCAAAAGCTAAAGAGTTTCTAAAGTTTATTTCCTGTCTTTATAGCAACTGTCTGGCCCTTTATTTATTTTCACTGAAAGCTGCTGGTGTGCTAAAAATAGTTTTTGAAGCAATTCTTGTGGCATATTGTATAACAATGGCAGGCTGAAGCCGGGGCAGTTGGGAAGTGAAGGATGCCTCCTTGGGCAATCTCTTCTTCTGAACTCCCATCATTTTTATTTTTATGCTTTGTGCTAAAGCATTTTCTGTCCCCCACCGTGGAGAAGAGCTGACGGCTCGCATTGTTGTTACCTTGAAAGGGCAAGTTATCACGGTTAATCCACCCTCCAAGGTTTTTCCTCAGGATAATTATTGTTGTGGTGATTCATCTTGCAGACCCTGCCCTTCCTTATTCGCGCAAAATATCCTACTCCCTGCAATATTTCTGGGTCAGGCTCGTGCCACACACGTGATTTCCTCTTGGGCATGCAGACAAGACAAGATGGATTTAAAGGTCAGCCAGTGCTGGGCTGGCCAAGCTCGTCACTGGTGGCTTGGTGTGTCACCCCCGGGGGATGGTGCAGGTGGGGCCGGTTTGGGGCTGGACGGACACGGGGTGGGCAGGTGAAGTTCTCTCGTGTTCCACGTGGGGTGGGGGAGCAGGGCCTCTGTTGTTGTGCTGGAAAATTTCACTGCTCCCGTCTTTAGTGGAAAACATTATCACCAGCACATCCTGGCATGTAATTCTGCCTCATTTATTATTGTCTCGTGTTGGCTTAGTGCTTATGGTGCATTTCTAAGGTACTCAGAGAGGGTTGTGGTTTTTTAAGGAAACATAACTCATGGGGGACAGGGGAGGGAGAATCCTGAGAGATTTTGGCACAAACTGAGTCAAATTTTACTGAACATGAAAAATAGAACCTGTGCAGGCTTCGACATGAGCTCTGCATGGCCCAGAGGCCACGGGGAAGGGAATATGCCCAGCAGGCAGGATTACCACTCAGGAGACCTGGGCTCTGCTTTTCCTGCCAACGTGCTTGTCAGGGGCTGTCTGTACATCCTATGCTCCCCAGTTTGGGTGCAAACCACCAGGTTTTGGGGCAGGCAGATGTTACCCAATGCCTGCAGCTGTCTGAGCTCAGGTCCTGTCTCAGGATACAGAAACAGGATGAAACCCAGTGATGGCACCAAAAAGGCGGATCACAAGCTTGGTCTGGGTTTGTTTGGGAGTTTTTTCCCCACTTTCACTGGTGTTTGTGCTAGAGAGATGGGCTCACAGCTCCTCAGCTTGTTTCATGGCCTTCCCTGATGGTGTGACACAGCAGGATGGGGGACAACCACCAAAGGGAGAGAGCAAACCCCTACCAGGTGGTTCCATCATGCTGCCCCTTGTGAGGCCCCTGAACCAGCTGGTTCACCCCAGACCAGGACCAGTTCTTGCCTTTGCTGCTGAGCTGGGAAGCACTGCAACAGCCTCCAGTGCAGGACTGAACTTGGGGTGCCCCAGCTTTGCTGCTCCCCTTGCCATGCTGGAAGAGCCTGCCCACAGCTCCTGCTGCAAGACTGCTGCAAAATGAAGCTACCACATCTCACCTGAGGCAGAGCCAGTTGGTGGGATCAGTAAGGCAGCTCCAGGTCCAGAATGGCCATTCTGAAGGGAAATGTGTAGGAGCAGGGAAGTTGCATGCAATGCTGCTTTTAGCTGAGACCCGGCACTTTGGTGGGGAGCTGCTACCACCAGGTTCACTCAATTTTACTTTACGTGCTTTGGAGGAAGTCAAAGTCTTGAGTAAAGCACCTCTAGGGACAGTGGAAATAAGGAGAAAACCCATAACCTCATTTCTTTGTACACTGAGTGTGTAAGTGAGGGTGGTGCAGGTGTCCTGCAGCCCTTCCAAGGGGTGGGAGTGAGGTGCAGGTGGTTCACAATACAGTGATGTGGTCTTACTAAACCCACCCCTTCTGCTCGTGTGATCTGGCTTTGCTCACACCAGAGATTTCCTCACTGAGCTCCTGAGCACCTGTGAATTCATCACAGTCCTGGGACTGGGACACTGCTGGGTGTCTCTGGGAGCAGAGGCTGTGCCTCCTCCCTCTCCTTTAGCCAAATTCCCCTGGTGAACTGGCAGTGTATTTTAATGTCACCAGAGCAGCACAATCCCTGAGCAGGACACACTTCCCATGCAGGTGGAACACGACACCCCTCTCCAAACAGGGGTGTATCGCCGGCGGTATCGAGGAATGCCATCCAGCACGCCCAGTGACGCACACAAAGGGAAAACCGGCACAGGCACCGGCCAAGACAAATTGGGAACACGTTCCTCAGAGTCTGAACAGCTTCCTGCAGCCTCTACCTGCCAGCAGGGAGGTAGGAACAAGCCAGGCTGCCATACCTGCTGACCAGCGGGCAGTTTGTGGGATCTTTATGGGCCAGAGGTGGTTCCTGGTGACTGATGTTACTGTTTTCAATACCAAATTAATTCTGTACATGATGGTAGTGTCACAACCCTTCCCTGCGTGGTACATGGTTATGACCTCTCTCATGTGAAAAAACCCCAAATGGAATACTATAGGGACTTTTATTCTCATGTTTCCTTGAAGAGGGACAAGAAGAAGAACATAAACCATGACCACACTGATTTGTTTTGAAAACTCTCCCACAATCCCACACTTGCATTTACACTTTCTTTGAATGCATAACACCAAAGGTTCAAAGAACTGGGGCTGTAGTGGCAGAACAGAGGTTCAATCCATTACCATTCCTTGGGGTGTTAAATGCTTTGAATTGTCTTCAGTGTGTCTAAAATCCTTTTTTAATTTTTTTTCCCGGCACGAGAATTCTGGAGCAACACTTCAGAGAGCAGGTAAAGCTGCTTCCAGTGCTCAAAATATCAAAATCACTTTTGTTTGGTTGTACAGTGCTAAAACACTGATGTTGTACAGGTACACCTATTTTTCAGGAGCAAAGCTTTTCCTCTTTAAGCCCTGAACATCATTCCATTCCAAGTATTGATGTACACTTGTCTTCTGCCCCATTGTTATCTACAGTGATTTATTGATGTAATTAATTTTTATTTAGCATTTATTTAGCAATTGATAATTGTTTAGGATTTTACTATTGTATAAGGAAAATACCCACTCGAACTACCTGAGCAATAACAGATCCAGTAAATGTGTCCAGTAAAGAATCTAAAAATCTGAGGGATGGTTATATTCACCTTGGTTTAGGCAGTAGAGAAAACAGAGTTTGGTTTGGTTACTTGCCTTGTTGTATGTAGCAGTTCTCAAAATGCTTAGCTGGAGTTAACTGAGTTTTGATGAAGCTCTCAAAGATGCTAAAAGATGTTAAAAAGAAGCTGTGAATTTTGTGTTAGATATCAGAAGCACTTCGAAAGATTTGTATGTAACTGTCACATGAATTTAAGATGCAATTCCGTGTTAAAAGCTTGGCTGACCATGAGCAGAAATGTGGAAACTCAACGGATCACCTCTGGAAAAATGGCATTTGGGAGTTATACTCTCAGAAGACTAAAAATAGAACTCTGCCTGTTTGTTTTCCTTCATGAAGTGGTCAACTGTAACACTCCCTTACCAGCCCTAAAAAAGAATTTACATAAAAGATGCTGACGCAAAACCTTATCTCATGACTGTGTCTCATTAGGTCATCTCTGGGGGGGAAGAAACGGCTTCATTTCTGAAGTCTCTTCCCTGACCATGAATCAGTCAGAGAAAACAGTGAGGTGCACCTCTGCACAGCAACCTGTCACCTTAATCTGTTTTGGAACCTCCAATAAACCCCCAGTTGTCTGTCACGTGTCAGGTAATGCTCTGAGAGGGAACTCTCACACATTTAATGATGCTCAGTAATTTTCTGGCCAAAGGGCAGCCATGGGGTTTTTCCGGGTGTGCTGAGCTCCACATCTTTAACCAGAGCTCGTGGAGAACCAGCCCTTTCAGTCCTATTTAATTCTGTGTTGTTTTCTAATTCTTATTTTATTGTAGGAAAAACGCTTGTCATGGCTTATCTGTCCAGCAATGAACGTGTCTGGTGCTGGAAAATTAACGTCTGTTACCTGTACTGCACCTACTGATGGAACAGTTCCAGCCTGGAATGGGCAAGAGGTGAGGAAAGACAGGAGTTCCTGTATTTTTCTCTTCCCTTAAAAATGAAATTTAAGACCCAAATCAATCCTGCAATGCCTTCAGTATTTATGGCCTCTACTTTGTTTTTTATGGAATCCTACTCCACTTAGGAAAGACCTATTGCCATCTGAGAAGATTAAACTCTTTCCTATTCAGATGTAGTGAACTCTTCTAGAAACAGAGATGGCACAGGCTAGTTGTATCAAAGCACGAAAATGTACCAGTTACTCAGTTCTCTAATGTCTTCCTATAATGAAATATTGTCTCTTGCACAGAAATCTCTTGATATTTGGGTTGCTGATCACATTTTTTTTCTTTTCAGGACCATTTTTAAAACACTGCAGAAAAAAACAGTGCATCAAGAATGAACAAAGATTTCATTGCTTCTGGGTCTGCCTCAAAATAAAGACAGAAAAGAATAAAGAAATGTGTTGGTTTGACAATTCACGTTTTTCTTTTGCTGTTGAAGGCTCTTTGAATCAGAGAATCCCAGAATGGTGTGGAAGGGATTTTAAAGATTTAACCAACCCTCCATCATAGGCAGGGACACCTCCCACTAGCTCAGGTTGCTCCAAGTCCCACCCAACCTGGCCTTGGACACTTCCAGGGATGGGGCAGCCACAGATTCTCTGGGTAACCTGTGCCAGGGCCTCCCCACCCCCACAGGGAAGAATCTCTTCCCAATATCCCATCTATCGCTGCCCTCTGGCAGTGGGAAGCCATTCCCTGTGTCCTGTCCCTCCATCCCTTGTCCCCAGTCCCTCTCCAGCTCTCCTGGAGCCCCTTCAGGCCCTGGAAGGGGCTCTCAAATCTCCCTGGATCCTTCTCTTCTCCAGGTGAACCCCCCCAGCTCTCCCAGCCTGGCTCCAGAGCAGAGATGCACAGGAAATGTTTTGTTGACATCAGTCACAGAATTTGGACTGAATCTAAAAGCAGCACTGGATTATTTTCTGTTGCCAATTTTGATGGAGGGAACTCTGTTTGGGCTGGAGAGGGATTACACAGGGATCAGCCCAGCACTGTTGTCCACTGAGTGAAACACCCTGTTCAGTATTAGATTTACTGATCAGCACTTTGATTTTTAGAGATTAGTTCCTCGACACTTGCGCTCCCAGTAGTCACCCTAAAAGTAATAAATATTGTTGAAGAGCAGCTTAGATTTGGCTCCTGTCACAGCTGCCTCTAAATGGACCCTTAAAATACCTGGGATACCCATCTGTGAGCCAACAGTGACATAAACTGGCAGAGAAGGTAGAAAGCTTTGTGTACAGCTGTGCTACATCTGGATCCAGAAACAGGCTCTGAATTTTACAGGACTCCAGTGCTGCTCCAAAAACCAAAGGGAAGGGGATAGAGGGGAATCAGGGAGTGTGTGATTCCTGGCTGGCTGTGCAGGGCCAGGAGTCAGACTCGATGATCCTTGTGGGTCCCTTCCAGCTCGAGATATTCATGATTCTATGAATAACCTGTGGGAGAATTATTCTGGGTTCAAAGTGAAATCCTGTCCTGAGATTAAGGGAAGGATTTCCATTGACTCAGCTGAAACCAGGTTTAAACATGTCTGTTCCTGTCAAAGGACAGCTTTCCAGAGCTGCTCCTCGGCAATTCACCCATTTAAACTATCTCCACAATACTTTTACATATTCCACTGCACATTTTGGTGACAGCTGAAACCTTTTAACAGCATCCTAACAAGAACATTTCCTGAATTTCATCCTTCAGATCCTCATATATTCTAGTTCTCTCCACTCCTTAGTTATTCTCATGCCTAATGCTCCAACTGTTTCACCTTTAGGTTTTTTGCACTACTCTGATTAGGTTTGACCTATCTCTTTTGCTCTAACCTGAGGAAAATTTGCTGTGTCCCGTGTGTTGGTGCACTGGTTCGTGGAGCTCTGCATCACCCCTGTCCTCACAGCACGTCTGATAAGGCAATTGGGGCAGTGTCTGCCAGCTGATGAGGAAACCATCACCATGGTGTTACATCAGGCTCTAAAAACAGCCTCAGTCTTACTGTTTTCTAAAATAAATACCAAGGAAAGCCTTTGGCTGCTTGTTTTGGCAGGACACACTTCAGTGTTACGTAGCAGGACCCGGCGACATCACTCACAGCTTAGTCATGTACAAATTTACTTTTGTAGGAGTTGGGAAGTTCAAACTACACCTCTTTCGTTTCCTTCCTTATACCCTCTTCGTTTTAGGGAGCTCCTGCAGGAGAAGCCACTTCCAGGTGTGGGTCAGGTTTCATGTGTGACAGCGTTTTGGGATGCTGGGATGGATTTTCCACTGCTTGCTCCTTTCGATTTACACATAGTTGCTGGAGTGTATTAAAGGGTGTGGAATGTACAAGGTGATGTATTCAGGGAGTAGCAAACCCCCTCACAGAACTGGGACTTGCATGATTTGATCCTTCTCCCTGGTTTTATGCTGTGCTGGGTTTAACTAATCAGCTTGAAATCATCTATATGGGAGAGTTTTAATGTCAAAGGAGTATTTTTTCAGTAACATTCTCCTATTTCAGAAAGGACCTTTTCAGTCTCCAAAAATACAGTCCTCAGTAGCATTATATGGCTTGTAATGGCTTTATTTTGCAGATTGCATTAATATAACAGGCTGAAATAGAACTGTGTCTGATTTTCCAATGCCTCTTCACTGGAGTGGTTTTAAGCTACTCTAAAAATCCAATTCCACCAAAACCATCTCTGCAGGAAGAACAAATTTGATTTCTCATATTGCAACAACACATACACGGACATCTGATGCCTCCAGTAGTTCCTGTCAGGATTCATCTTTACAGAACTATGACATTAAATACACAACTTCAGCTTGAGGGCTGAAGGCCACATCACACATTGATGCCTCCGGAATTGAGGGCCTTCAGTTCTTTTGGGAGTCTCAGCTGAAAGCACCAATACTCAGCTGAACTTGTCACACTGGTCTCTTCTGACCAGTGGGTGAGACTGGCCTTTTGAGACTCTCTTTTATTGTTGTTTTTTTTTCCCTTGCATATATCATATTTTATAATTTGCTTGGTAAAGCAAAAGGATGAGCCACCTGGATGCACCTATTACTGAGGAGAGAGCAGCAAGAGCTTTCTGGCATAAAGATGTCACAGAATCATAGAATAATTCAGGTTAGAAAAGACCTTAAAATCATCAAGTCCAACCACTAACCCAGTACTGCCAGTATCCAACATCCCATCTATTCCTGCCCTCTGGCACTGGGAAGCCATTCCCTGTGTCCTGTCCCTCCATCCCTTGTCCCCAGTCCCTCTCCAGCTCTCCTGGAGCCCCTTTAGGCCCTGCAAGGGGCTCTCAGGTCTCCCTGGAGCCTTCCCTTCTCCAGGTGAACCCCCCCAGCTCTCCCAGCCTGGCTCCAGAGCAGAGGGGCTCCAGCCCTCGAAACATCTTTGTGTTCTCCTCTGGACTCGCTGCAGCAGCTCCATGTCCTTGTGCTGTTGGAGATCCCCGAGCTGGACACAGGGAAGTCTCGTGCAGGTGGGCTCTGCCCTGAGCGGGGCAGAGGGGCAGGATGCCCCCAGCACTCGTTGCCCACGCTGTGATCAGCCCCGGGCACGGGGGTCTTTGGGCTGTCCCTGCACGTGGCCAGGGCACATCCACCTTCTCATCAACCCACAGCCCCAAGTGCTCCCCCCCAGGGTGCCCTCCATCCGTTCTCCCCCAGCCTGTGCCATGGCATGTCAAACGACCCCCGTCCTGGATCTGGCAATCAAGGAATCCAGTCAGAACATGGTGATTCTCCGTGTGTGGTGCTGACACCTCTCGGTCTGTACAACAGCCAAAGGATGACTTTGTGCATCTGTTCTCACAGGCTGGACACAGCATAAAGCAAAATGGAGGGTTAAGAATGCAAATCCCCCACCCAACCTGGGACACCCCAGCAGAGAAGACCCTTTCCAGGTAGGGTGAAACTGCTGGATGTACCTCTGGGGGCAGCTCTTCCCCAGGAGCTCTGACCTTCCACACAGCACAAAATAGAGAATAAATCCAGAAAATAGAGAATAACAGCAATTCTTGGCTGCCACAATCCTTGCTCTCAACACAAGGGAGAGAATTTTTAATGCACCAAGTTCACCTACTGTGGCCATGGCACAAGCACCAAGAGTCCCCTCTGGAAGCCCAAGGATGGGAAAAGCCCAACAGGTCTCAGGTTTCACACCACCAGGGAGATTTCAGAGCACACCTCTCTGCATGGAAAGGCAGAGAACACAAACAATTCTCCAGGGATGTGGATCTGCACTGAAGCTGTATTCTATTTTTGGAGCAACGCTGGAATGTTTCCAAGACCACCATGACACAATCACTGCACCATGGGTGGTAAACATGTCTCTACTGCTGCAAACCTTCCTGCACTGTTTGCTGTGCATTCTTTAACCAGTTTCTTTATTAGAAGGACCCTTGCCGTGTTGTCACCCCATCCTTGGACCCCTCCTGGAAAAAGGCAAACACACTGTCCCTTGCTGAGCAGATGCCATTTACTGGGTGGAGCCCACAAGTAAGTCAGGGTGAGAAATAACCTGATGAGACAAGGCTGCTCAACCACAGCCTGATTCCTTTCTGGTTTGGGCTTTATCACTTAAATCAAGCTGCTTCCAATTACAAGGAAACTATGAGGAAATAAATGCATTTACAGGTAGGAGAATGAGTAGGAGAAAGATGGGGATCAAGGATCAGCACCCCTGGGTAAAGGGAAGAACTAATTAACTGTTCTAAAAAATGAACTGATACTGCAGTAGCTCTGCAGGATTTCCTTATCCCAGTACACTGAAAGCATGTGGAGACATTAACCCCCAAACTCAGGTACTTTGGCCCAAGACACACTTAGGACTCCATCAAGGTCTCTGATTTTAACTCTGGCTCTGAGAATGTTCAGAGAAATGTAAATCCAGAAAATAAGAAATTAAAAGCTTCCTCCACTTCTTGTTTTCTGAGCATAGTTAGAGAAACCCAGCAGCACTGAGAGCTAATACTGTCACAGTAATAGGGCAAAAAGAGGTAAATCAACCCTAAAACCTGCATGTTACTCCAAATGTGCCATAAACCAGCTACTCATTTTCATCCAGGAGCTAAGTTCTGTTTCTCTCTCTCACAACAGGGGCTTTAGAAATACATCTGGTACAATGGGAGGATCATAGCTGGGGTGGGTAGCACAGATTATTTAAATCTTTTTAAGCATGCCCCTTATAAAATGTGAGGTATATTAAAGCTTTTAAGGCATTTTGTAACTCTAGAATCAAATTTATTGGAGTTTTTCTTACTTAACTGCACCTTGTTTTTTACATGAATGCAGCTGGTAAAGACTAAAGTCTAGATTTTTGTTCAGCAATTTAAACTTACACTCAGAAACCAGCTCTAGAACTAGCAGAGTCTGTGCACTCATCAGCAATGCTGTAAATGAGAATTCCCCACCCCCAGTGCAGTGTTGTACCAAAGCTCTTTAACAAAAGTTAATGCTAAATAAGTTTTAGTTAACACTAGAATAATTAACACAAATTCCACTTAACTCTATATAACTACAGTACAAACCAAACATGGTCTTGACTTTATTTCAATTATGTGGGCACTGTCTTCCTGTAAAATTCACACCCTTACTTTGGATAAAGTAAAGGCCATTCACCATCAGTTGCACAAAATGCTGTATTTTATTAACTAAATCAAACATGTACAGTTAAATTCATACAGGATGTTCAATACAAGCATGGTAACATGTTTATAATCTAGGATTCTGATTTGCCAAAGTTGAAATAGTGGCTGGTGGAGGTACAACATATTCCTGCTACAAGGTGCTCAGCAGTTAAAGTCTCTGTATCCCACAGTTCCCTGAACTATTCCTGTAGTGCAAAAAAATATGGACTCATTGTTAATAATTCCATGAGAGACAAACCATCATTTTTAACTGAAAACTTCCCTTCTGCAAGACTGCAAATAATCCACCACTGAGAACTTGTTTTCCTAGGAGTGCCTATGCCTGCTGAGAAAGCACCAGCTTTCAAGTGAGCTGGGATCTCGTTCTTTTGGGGAAGGAAAACCGGAGGCTTTTCCACCTGAAATGCACCAAGCCAAAGGAAGGGGTGGTTCAGCTCCCTTGTGAGCACACAGGAGCAGCATCTCAACGTTCACAAGTCCATACCACCTCCATCCTAATCACAGGGGGACTCCAGCTTCCTCTGGAAGGAGTTGGCTTCCCAACACAGCCTCTTACTTACCACAACCCAAGGATATCCCAGCCCAATGTCCCCAAAATGCAGTATTCCACCATGCTGCATTCCAGCTATCAGTCCTACACTTCAGTTTGGGACCACAGTTGCCAACACACAGGTCTCATTAAGCCTCACCATGCTTGGAAACACCTTGTCCTTTGTCTCCACGTGCCAGAGCTGCAGAGGTTTGTAGGCTGGAGCCAAACTGGTCCCGGTGTTATAATAAAGCCCTAAGAAAGGCAGCAGGTTGTATAGTTACCTCCTTGTGAGCAAAATCCCTGCCCTAAAACTATGCAACCTACTACCTCTTCCTAGGAGCCCAATGCTTCCTTTTTGCAGTTCTTCTCACTCAGCAGCTGCTCTGTGAAGTGCTTTAGCTCACCAGCTGCTTTGGGTCTTCTGCCTCTTGGGCCTGGGCACATATTTCAAGTTTACACTGTCAGCACTTACCAAGCAGTGGTTGACCGGTTTTACCACTCATGAACGGCTCCATTTTCACTCTGACTAACCTAAACTTGCCATCCCAAAGAGCATTTCCATGGGTTTTTTGTTGCTATAGCAAGGGGCTCACTGGGCACACCAGTGCAGCAGCAGAGACTGGGTACATGTAGGACTGCAGGAGGAAAAGAATGCAGTAAGCTTGAAAAGTCTTTTTATAAGACAACAACCACCTTGGAGAAAAGTTCTGGCTCTTGGATGCTCAAACTCCATAGGTTTACACTCCCCCAAAAAGGTGAGAGGTCAGTTTTGGCCAAAATTGGCCAACACTTCGATTTTGTATTAAATTGAGTTGGAGAAAAACAAGTAGACTTATAAGTTTTCCCTCCAACTTTTACCAAGCAGTTGGGAGTCACGAATTTTAATGCATTATAGAAATTGGGGTGTCAGAACAGTTAAAGTCATAATGTACAAGTTTGAGCTGCCTGTATTTTACATTCAAACCCCAACTGGTTTGGAATCATTTCCCCTCTATGGAGTGTTCCACTCTCTGTGTAGGAACAGGGGTATTTTCCATCTCCAGCCAGCACTGTGCCACTCACCTTGGAAGAAAAGTCATGTTAGTCAAATATATCATTTGGGGGTTGCACCATTCACAATGATTGTCAATTCTGCACATCCTGGCACTGATTTATCAGCTCCTTGACAAGCCTGAATTGATCTGGTTTTACTCCAGGAGTATTTTCACAGCACCACTGACTGCAAAGGGTCGCAGTTTGTTTTACTCCTCAGGGAAGGCAATAGATTGTATAGTTATCTCCTGAACAGGGTAAAATAACTACCCTACAACTATACAATCTACTACCTCACTCTGACAGAGAAGCACAGCCTTCAGCAAAGAGCTCAGCCAGCCAACCACAGGTCCACTCTAAGGGATGGCTGATACTTCACTTAGCAACATTAAACACCACAACAACTGGAACATCAGGAATTTCTATTTGATAACCCCACCACACTTACATAGGAATCAGTCTATTCTTCATTTTTTTACTCAGTAGAGGAGAAAAATTAATGCAGAATGCTAACCCAGCTTTTCCAAGAACCAGAAGAATCTAAACACAACTCCCCACAGCTATTACAGAAGTATTTTCTCCCATCATAAGCATTACAAGTACAGTATTTCAGTAGAATCTGACACTAAGCTTAAAACTGAGAAGTTTCCATTGCTGATTTTCTGCTGCTTTAGGAAAGACAGTAGATTGTATAGTTATCTCCCAGTTGTGGGTATGACCCTAAAACTATACAACCTACTACCTCATCCCACAGTGCAGGCATCTTCAGAGCTGCTGTAGAAGGACTGTTGTTCCAGGAAACACAAGCTGACTACCTGCAGACAGCATTTATAACCCTGATCACAGAAAAAGCATTGCCCTCGCTCCCCCCAGTCATGCAAGAAAGTTATTTTAAAGGCAAGGTTCCTTAAATTCAGAATTTTACCAATTGCTTGTGTTGAAATACATTTCATCTTTAGCCAGCTGGCAAGTTGTAGCAGTCATAGCAACTACAGTCATTAAACCTGTTAAATTACTGGTTGTGTTCCACAGATGTAAATTCTCACCTGAAATCAGAAGAAAAGTCTGTCAGAATCACTGCAGGCAGACACACATTCCTTCCTCTTCAGAACTTAAATATAACAAAATATAGGACCACAGCTATGTTGATTTACATGGATCACGAGGAGGCCCTAATATTTATAATTTTGATTAAATTATGTTACATAGAATGATGTTTTCACCCATCCTAACAGTTAATAGCTCAAGAAAAAGTACTGTTAAGAGTACTATCTTGTGCTTTTTCTGTTAGTCTTAAATTACATCAAGTCATGTGCACAGGGATTATTAGAGACAAAAATTCATTAAGATTATGGCCTTTCTCCTGATGTTTAATTGTTAAACTGCCTTACCAAAAGGCCACTTAAAATACATGTTGTTTTCCCCATCAGAAAGAAGTGGGTTTCTCTAACTGCTCCTGATGTAACCTTAAAGCCAATTTCTACATTAAAACAGCTCAACATCATCTTGAATTAAAAACTTTTAGAACACTGAAATGAAAATACTTGCCAGACAGATGTGTGACTTACAACCCCCTCCTCAGCAGGGACAGCTTGAAAACAGGGCTGGGAGGGAAAACTGTTTTGTCCAGGTAATTCATAAGATAATTGAAAATGTTTGGAGAAAAGCGGTTTTTATAAACATATGTTTTACTAGTACTTCATCCCAATACACACTGATGTTTTCAGACTGCTCTTCAAACAAAGCCTTGACAGAGGAGGAGCACCCTCGTGCACGTTCCTGTCCTTGCCAGAACACCCAGCACGTGATCATGGGCATTAATATCCAAAGGGATGACGTTATTCCTCGAGCTGAGAGAAAATCAAATCACTTTTCAACCCCCTCCATGCTTCACTCCAGAATCCTTTATACAAGTATTGATGACAAAATTCATTCTCTCTTAAAATCTTGCTTTAGCTGGTATAAATCCCGTTATTTGCTTTTGTTAACTTACATCTACCAGAAAATATCCTTCAGCATGGACACTTGGTCCTGGTGCCCAAACCAGGAATGAAGTACAGCAGCTCTGGGCCAGAGTCAAACCCTTATGGAGCACTGGTCCCCATCACATCCTTCTGAATCAGCAGGGAAGGTGACAGTGCTTTCACTTCCCCGTCCCTGCATCCAAACCTTCACCAGCTGAGCAAAACCCCTGGAAAGCCCCAGTCCCTGCCATGAGGCCTGGCCAGGGAGCTGAGCTGCAGAGCACCAACTCAGCATCTTCCCTTTGTCACTTGGGGATTCCACGAGGTGAAGTCCCACCTGTAGTTTCAGAAGGAACTTTAAGATGAAGCTCGTGGTTCTGTGATTTACTGAAAATGTTTGAAGCATTTTGGAAAATGCAATAGGTGTTGCCACACCTGTTTTAATTTCACCCAGTATGTAAGGCACTGCTTCAGGATTTCTTTTTAAAATGAAGCCTGAAGGACACAAGGATTGTAATAAACCTAAAAATTGATCTGCTGCATTTCATCACCTTTAAACAAAATTTAATTGCAGATCTAACCAACCTGAGATGTATCAAACAGTTTTTACTTCCACCAACAGCAGGACTTCCCTATCAAATTTTATTCTTGGAAATTCTAAATCGTTTTCTACTGCCACCACTAGATTTTCCTGTTCAGTACCTGCAGCACCTCAATCCACAGGAATCTGCCTCCTTCCACCTTTCTGAAACAAGAGCTTTTCATCTAATAAAGGTCTGAATGGGCTGTTACTTAAGGTTAAAAATGTCCTTGAAAAATTACTATTACTCAACTTCCAATTGCTATCCTGTTAGTCTGCCTTGGGATCATAAAGTGCATGCAGGGCACAAGCCCAAGGCAGACTAACATGACAGCAATTGGAAGCTGAGCAATAATATGAGGGGTGTATAATTAAAGGAATTCAAATTCTAGTCAAAATTCTTATTTTTGGAAGGAGTTCAGGTTACCTTCTGCTTTTACTTCTCTTTACTGTGCATTCCTGCAAAGTCCAGCTAATTAGCATTCTACTTTATATTAACCCTGCAGCTTTGGGAGTTTTTAACTTGTGGATTATTTGTAATACTCTTTCCAAGCTGCACCACCTGAGCTGCCACATCCTTTTACAGATGAGACCTGCCAGGTCTCCTTGGGGGCCTGCTGTGTGCAAGCACCAAGGGTTTCTGGCACAGGCAGAAGCAGGGAATCCTGATAAATGCTCCTGCTGGCACAGCCTCTCCTGATGTGGGATGTTCTCATCCTGGGGTTGCAAAGCTCCCTGTGCTGCTGCTGTCACAGCCAGTGCAGCACAGCAGTTCAGGGTCACTCCTCCAGCAAAATCACTCAGCTATGATGAGAGGTAAGCTTCTAAAAAAATACCTGGCTAATTTGCCTTCCTTGTTAAAAGCTGAGTTCCTTAGTGCTGTGTCTCCTGTCACCACGTGTTTAAAATCCCAATGCAATGAAAGGGGATAAAATGGCTCTGGAATTGTGAAGCTGCACAGCCTCACACAGCCCCAGCTGCCAAACACCCCCCCAGGGCTGAGCCTGCACAGCTCCCACCACATGATGGAGCTCCAGGATTTATGGGAACAGCACTGACACCAAGTCCTCACAGTTTTACCCCAGGATTTCAGAGCACTCCCTGCATTGAAGCCACACTTCCCGAATCCCAGGAACTTCCTGCCACCTTCTCCAGCCGTGCCAAGCATCCAAATGACTTCATGCAGACTCATAACTCAAATTTGCTCATTCCTTGGGTTTTGTGTTTGACTGCTGTGGACTGCAGGCAGAGAGGGAGTCACATGACTGATATAAACTTAATAATCCCTGACATTGCTTCCCCTCACTCCACTCAGCTACCCTTGCAGTGTTACCACGTGGTACAGACACATCTCATCACCTCTCCCCTAAACAGGCTCAGAGAAATCAGACAGTGACTGACACTACAGTTTTAGCATGAACCAAACATTTTTCCTCTTCTATATTCAGTTTTGGGTTGTACCTTCCTCTGCCTTAATAACGTGCTTATCTTTCCAGAGCCTTGCTCCCAAGGTGTGTCCAGAAGTGAAGCAGCAGACTCTGAACAGGTTCTGAAGTAAGTCTGTCCTGGTTTTCTTGAGCTACCTGGAAGTTTAAAACCTCCTAAATGATCCTAAACTGCACAAGAAGAAAAAGTCTCAAGAATTTGCATGGTTTTGTTTAATAGCACACAGTGGAACATCAGCACTCCTAAGCTATTGTCCAACCTGTGAAAGAGGAAAAAAATAACTCAAATGCATTATTAGTTTATTCATTACTCTGCTGAGGGAACAAAAGGTGTATTTGCACAAAGAACAGAAGTCATGTCTCCTCTCAGAGTGATCATCTCCCCTCAGTGTGATCCTGCAAGACAAATGCTTTATTCTCCCAGTTATTTTGTCCACTTTGCAGCACAGAAGAAAAACCACCTAAAGCTGAAAGTGAATTTTTAGAAGGAAGAGTTCCTACACAAACTGGGCTTCAGTGACACCTACAAGATGCAGGTGGAGACAGACATACATCCTCCTGGGAAAGGATCACTTGGTAATTGTAAATTTGTGAGCAGTTTGTTACATGAAAAGACTATTTTACTCTAGTAAAGCTTAAATTGAGTTTCAGAAGTTCAGCAGATAAAAACTGAGCAGAAAAGTCAAAGTTTTAAGTTAGAAACCTGTGGGAAATGAAACAGATTAGAGGGTTTGGGTTTTATTAGTTGGTTTGTTTTTATGGTTTTTTTTTACTTTGTGCTGAGCAAATTCACCTGCACTGAAAACAGGCCAAGAAAGAAGAACTCCCAGCCCATGTCCAGGCACTCCTGCTTATGCCCCGAAAATTAAAACTTTAATAGCTCTTTTTGGACCTGCCAGTCCACTGAGGAGCAAGACACTGTAAATCACCCCAGAATACTGGTTTGAACTGGGAAATTGTGCAGGGGGGAAAAGGAGGACAAGTGGTTTCAGTGCACACAGCTCTTGGGCAGCACCAAAGTCCACACACCCAGACAGGGACATGTGTCCACAATGGTGGGTTGGGGAATTTTGTCCCATAACAGCGAGATTAATAGCACTGATTGCCACCAATAATGTATTTATGCAGTGTCTCAATTAGATTTTAGAAAAAAAAAAATTGTATTTCCATGTCCCACTTACATTTAATTGCTTTAACACAGAGTGTTCTGGCTTTAAGTAATTATCACAGGAAATATTACTGTTTTGCCCCATTTTTAATTAGTATGTTTGATTTTCACTTATTTTTCTAACCATGTAGTTACAGGTGGAATATAAATATCCAGAAACCATGGCCTGAAAGAAATGACAAGTCACTACTGCCCACCTCCTGTATAAAAGTAAAGTATGTGAGCACAATGAATGATTTCTAATATGAACAGAGAACCAAAGTAACACAAATCTTGGCATCTTTCCCTACACACCTTTGATTTTACTACACTGAAATGGTCAGATTTTCACAAACCCTTTTTTTGAGTACACCTCTGTTAGTTCAGGGACAGAATAAACAGAGCTATTTGTAAATAAAGAAATAAATTTAGGTACACTTCAGCTTCAAACATTACAAAGGCCTCAGTGCCCTTCTCAAAGGAAACCATCACTTTGGTTATCTGGTCCTGCTCCAGACAGAGAAACGTGTATTTATATATAATACACAAATGTGTATTTATTCCCTAGATTTGTGTCTCTTAGGACATGCTAAGAAAGCTTTTTCTGCATAAAGTTTACATGTTATTACAGTAATTACCCAAACTCAGAGAACAATGAAGTTAGTGCACAAAAATATTTCAAGACTGCTGTGTTATGTTATTAATTGGCAACATAATTAAACATCTATTGCCCTTTATAAGTCCTGGGGGCCTTTCACTATTTTGCAAATGAACTGATGGTTCCCACTACTACTAACAGAGGAAAATACAGAAGACATTCATCAAAAGGAAAGTGAAACAAGGATACAGGTCACTGGAGGAGAAAAACACAGCAAGTGATCTGATGTTTTATCTAAGCTTCCTTTGGCCAAGTCTCCAGTCTTAGTGTGTAAAAAAACTTCCCAGCATGACCTGTATGAAATGAGGTGGCATTTAAGACCTGGGAGAAGAACTCAGTGAAAAAAATTACAACCAGCAACTTTATAAAATAAATCTATAAAAATTCTTCACGAAGCTAACTATTATAGGGAAAAAAATCCTCCTAATTAACCTATTATTGCATGTTGACTGCAGCAAGTTTGAACTACCACTGCAAATACCTCCTTGGTTAAGTTTAAACTATTTAACACCTGGGTGTTGCTGTGAACAGAACAGGTCAAATTTGACAAGAGAAGCCACACCAGCAAATATATGTTTTGGTGAGGCCCCTGGCAGCTGGGGATGCTTGAAGAAAAGGAAAAAGATGCCCCGTTTCTTAAATATTATTTAAGTTATTGCTTTTGAAGGGACACATGGATTTTCTCAAAAATCCTGCCATGGATTCAGTTTGCCCCACTGTTACCACTGAGCATCATCCCACAGGGTTCCTGTGTGCATTTTTAATGGCAGCAGTTTTTCCCTGCCAGTTAAGACTTGCACTTGAGTCACAAAACTGAAGTGCAGAGCAGTACAGATAAAGAGAGCACTGGCAAGGTGGGAAAGGCAGATCTGTAAACGAGGATTATCACAACCTTGATCATCAGGTTGAGTTTTTAGTCCTACAAGAAACAAGTCACAGAATTATTAGGGTTGGGAGGGCCCTCTGGAGACCATCCAGTCCAACCTGCTGCCAAGGCAGGGTCACCTGGAGCAGGTGCCACAGGAAGGGGTCAAGGTGGGTTTGGAATGACTCCAGAGAGGAGTCTGGAGATGTCTCCATGCCCTCCATGGGCAGCTGTTCCAGGGCTTCCATCTAAGACTGGTTGGGCTGTGCCAGAATAAAGTCACCATGAGCACACCCCTGCGTGCCAGGGCTGTGCCAGCCCCAGCCCTGGGGTGCCAGCGGGTGAAGCTGCCCATGGCAAGGGGAAGAGCCACGCTGAGAGGCCAAGGAGAGCTCTGGGTAGAAGCTGCACGGACACAGACAGCCCTGAGCACACCCATCAACGGGGCTGCTGCCCTCGGCTCCCCGGGGAGCCGCCAGCCCAGCCCAGCCCAGCCCTGCCCGTGTCCCCGCGGGCACAGCCGGCAGGGCCGCAGTGTCCCAGTCCCAGCTCCCGACCCACCGCCGGGACCGGGAACAGCGCGGGAGCGCGGCGGGACCGCGCGGCCCCCGGCACAGGGAACGGTGCCCGTGACGGCCCTTCCAGCCGCGCTCCGCGGCCCCAGGCCCCGCAGTGCTCCCCTCGGGGATGCTCCTCACCTGCTGCCCGCCCGGCCCGGGCTCACCCCGCTCTGCGCCCGGGCAGGGCCGGGCCGGGCCCTCCGCCCGGTACCGGGGGGCTCCCCCGGCCAAGGTCCCGCCGGCCCGGCAGTGACGTACCTGGCGCTGGCGGCTCCCGGGGGCGGCACTTCCGGACCTTCCCGCGAGCCTGGTGGGGAGCGGGGGGAGAACAGGGGGCAGGCGCCGGTGAGGGGAACAAGGACAATGAACCGGGCCCGCGGCGGGGACTGCGGCGGAGGGGCCGGGCCGAGGCCTCGCGCCCGCCCGTGCGGGCCCCCGGGCGCGGTCCCCCCGCCCTCTGCGCTCCCCCCGGCGCGCCCCGGCCCCGCCGCTCCCCCCGGACCCCGCGACCGTCCCCGCAGCGCCGCGGCCCCGCCGCCGGGACCCGCGGGACCCGGATGGAGTCGCGGCCGCTCCGCCGCCGCTCCCGCGGCACCACGGGAAGGGCACCGCGCCCCGCCCGCCGCGCGCCCGTCCATCACCCGCCGCCTCCGGCGACCATTGGCTGAGTCTCGCTGAGGTCCCGCCCCCGCGCGGCTCTCTCGCTTCTGGTTGGTCAGCGGCGAGCGGGGCTCCGCCCCCTCCGCCATTTATTTCGGGCGCGTTCGGTGGCGGCTCCGTAATGGCGCCCCCGGCGGCCGCCGCGCCCGCCCCGCCCGGGCTGCGCCCGCCCCGCCCGGGCTGCGCCCGCCCCGCGCCCGCCCCGCCCCGCCCCCCTCAGCGCGGGCCGTGAGGGCCCGGCCGGGCTGTGCCCGCGGGCTGTGCGCCATTGGCACCGCTGCCCGGCCGTAGGGGCTTTGGGGACCCCGTGGCCCATCGCACAGCACCCTGAAGGCATCAAGGGTGGAGGAGACCTTTAAGATCACTTAGTCCGACCTTTAAGATCACCCAGTGTGACCGTCACCCCGCACTGCCGCTGTGACTCCTAGACCCCTAACCCGCATCCCCCCGCGCCAGATCCAGTGACTCCACCACCTCCCTGGGCAGCCCTTCCAGTGCCTGACACCCAAACAGTGAACATTTTTTCTGTATCCAGTCTGAATCTCCCCTGGCTCAGCTTAAGGCCATTTCGCCTTGTCCTCTCCCTGCGGGCGCTGCAGAAGGACCGGTCCCACCGCCCACCCCCTCCTGTCAGCCGGAGAGAGCGATGGGGTCCCTGCGAGCCTCTGCGGACTAAACCAGCCCAGCTCCCTTCACTGCCACCCCCGTCAGCTGCTCAAGGAATGAGTTTGTTCTGCTCCTCGATGGGGGGGAAGTGTCTTTTCCATCCAGCACCCTTGTTAGTGATTCCACTTTCCAAGTCACTGACTTTGCTGCTTGGCACTGGAAATTGCAAAAAAAAAGCTCCAGTTTTTTGCTGAGGCTCTGTCTTGAATTAATGTGTTTTTGACAAAGTTTGTCAGTATTTTTCTCTCTGCCTCTGCATTTGGGGGCTATCCTCTTTTCCTTCAGCAATCTGACCTGGAAGTGTTATGTTAGTGCCTTGTGACTTGATCAAAATACCTTTTCTGGTTATATTTCTGATTGGTTTTTTTAAGATTTTGGGAGGGTCTGTAAGGAGCATCAGAGCCTTTCAGAGGAGGAGGAGTGGTCCTTCAGCTCGTTAGTGTGTCTGCAGTATCACAGTCTTCAGGAGTAACAGCTCGGGGACAGAAATGTGTTTAAAATCAAAGTTCGAACACAGCATTTGTTTTCTGTGTCTCTTAATTTCATAAGATTTTTGGGAACTTGTGAATAAAATAAAATACCTAAATAGATAAATAAAAATGTGTGAATGCACAGAGTAGTCTTGTCAGACTTTTCTGTTTTCTTTTGAGAAACGTTTGAAATAAAGATTCGTCAGTTCGTAATGATTTTGTAGAAGTTTATAGAGTTGGAATGACGAGGTTCTTGTGTGTCTAGTGTCCTGTCTTACTTCAAAATAGTAATTTTTCTCACAAATTCAAGAAGGGAACTTGTGCCTTAGTGCTCATGAGAGCAACGAGCAAATCAAACAATGACCCAGCTACTGACTGGATAAGGCAGACGCTTTGCATGTTGAACGAACTAAATCATGGTGCCTCAACAGCTACAATGCAGTTTTTATCCTTGTGCAGGTGAAGCTCTATGAAATAACTTGGTCCGGGTGCTAAATTACGTGTTAATCTTTCCTGTCAGGTGTAATTTGACTCGTTTTCTGACGAATGCAGATGCTACAGGGTGAGAAACTTCTGTGGGGTGTGTGCCAGGTACAGGCGAGAAGCGCTCGGTGGCTCCTGCACTTCCACAGTAGGTCACGAGGTGGGGTTTGAAGACCCCAGAAAAGACGCCTGAGCGAGTAAAACATTCAGCACTGAAATACCACCTAACTGCTGCAGTCCGCTCAGGCACTGCCAATAGCAAGAATCGCCTGGAAGCAGCAGTTATGAAAGGTTATTTTCCAGAAGTCCTGCTCACAAAGGTTGCAAGGGGCAGCAGTAAATCCAAGGGCTCGTGTTTGGCGATGTGCAGGCTCTGCTGCCTGCAGGGAGCCTTGCTGGAGGGCTGCCTTTGCCAGAGTGCTGCAGTAAGGAAGTCAATCCCAGCCATCAGATAAATGAGGAGGGGTACAAAAGTATTCAGTATGATGTAGAAAAAATACGTCATTTTGATTTAGTTGATATTTAGGTTAATAAGATTTGAAGTATGGTGAAATATGGCACAAGTATCTCTACAGACAGACCATTCAAATGTATTTTGTAATTTGAAGACTCATGAGTATCCCCTGCCCATGCTTTGCCTCTTGGGTGTAGAGAGTTTACCCTAAACCAGCGGGGATTGCAATATTTAGTCTGAAATACAGAACTGAGAGAACAGAGAGATCTTACAGTTTCTGCTAACAGGTAAAAAGTGAGGGTTTGGTTGGGGTTTTTTTCATATTCAAAGGCATGTCCTGAAGGCATTATGACAATCCAGTCCTGAACATTTTACTCCATGAGGTCAATAAATTTACTTGCATGCTAGAAATGGAGCAGAGATGTCTTCAGTTCCCACTGGGTTTTTTTCCCTCCATAAAGACTTGAGGACATTTTGAAATGCTCTGTATCAGCATTTGGTGGCACAAACTATCCCTAATAAAAGCCCTCCCAGGGAACTTGGCTCTTCCAGAAGTCTGTAAAATGTGGACATTCTCCTGCTGAAACACCTTAGTCTTGACTTCAGCTGCTTTTGAGTGATTAATGCTCAGAGATGTCGAACCAATCCAACCAATTAGTTACTCTAATTAGAAGCATTTTTCATGTCAACAAAAGGGAAGTTCTTTGTGGTGGGAAATTATTAATTTTTCATTTAGAATGATGTCTTTTGGTTTTGTTCACTCATTTCAACTCATGGTTTCATTACCTTGTACTGAAAGATTCTGCAAAAAAATCTGCCTAAGCCTTGATAGCAATATTCCTTTTGTTATCATTAGCATCTTTCAAATGCATTTTTTAAAGACTGGAATAACTCAACATCATTGAAAGCTAACATGGCATCTGCTTTAGGAACTTGAAGTATCTGCTTCTGTCAGGTAATGAAGTAGATTAAAGGCTTATGTGTCCAGTGCTGAAAGTCTACAACAGGTGTAATCCTTTGCTGGGAGTAAGGCTTGCATAGTTACTAAGACAGTAGCACTTGGCTGCTGCTTTTAGCCAGGGATATAGAAACCAAGTAGGTAATTCCTCATCTTCCCATCATGTGTTGTACCAGCAGCCATGAAATTAGAGTTAATAGATTAATAACTAAAGGAAAACCAAGTAACTGGACAAGTGTAATCATGAACAGATGGATAAGGCTGCCCGTGCACACTCACAGTGATCAGATGTTGCCCTTTGGGGATGTTAGGACCTGGCTGTCCTATCAGGTATGTTCCCCCTTTTGTTGTATCCAGCCCACTCGCAGTTATCTGCGGACTTGACTCAAACTTTGGTTGGGGCAGAGCTGGTCAGGTGTGTGGTCTGCTTACTTGGGATATTCCTGCTCCATGGCAATGCAGATTTGGCATTTAGGTCTCAGACATACATAAGTTTTCCTAAGCGTAGCAAACTTTGGTCACTTAGCTAGAAATCAGGAGCAAAGCCAGCAGGCTCCTGGCCAGTACTAAGGAGAGTTGTTTTTCCCCCCATCTTTCTGATTCAAGACCTATCCCAGAGGAAGCCATAGGAATACATGGCAGACTTGAATTACAGGAATAGAATGAAAAATGTCTGCTTGAATGCTGAGTATGATTGAAGCATAGCAAGAGTTTTCCAGCCCCTGGTACATTTAGAAATCCCCTTGTAATCTTTGTGTTTCACCAGCAGCCTATTGCTGTTCTTATCTGTATTCCCTCTAACTTTTCCATACACTACTGGTGTTTAATACATCCCTTTGCCTGCAGTAGAGCTTGTTATCTCTTTCCAAGGATGGATTTCTCCGTTCCAGTCACTGGAAGCTCATGGCTGCCGGAATGCAAATGCTGTTGCCACCGCCAAGGGAACTGGGAGCCTCAGTTGCAATAGAGGGACACCCAGCCTTTTTCCTTTAATGTCGTGGCAGTCCAGTCTGCAATGGATGAATTCCTTGCTGCTGTTGGCTAACCCTTGTGCTGGTACCAAGGTGCCATCCCTTGGATGGAGCAGGCAGGGAGGGATCCCAGGCCCACGGTGCTGGCGTTGCTGCAGCTGCCCTGATTGCCTGCCTTGGGTTATTTTTATGAATTACGGCATCAAGTCCTTCCCTGTTTCAATATGGGCCACCCCCCAGCCCTGAGTGCACAGCACACACTCGGTGTCGGCGTGGCGGGGGAAGAGCTGGCAGGTGCTGCCGGCAAGAGCGGGAATCACCGACAGGAGGTGAATGTTGGAGCTGGCATTGAGATTGCAGTAGAGCCATGGAACGTCTCACTTGTGCAATGTCATACAAATCAGTTCTCAGGCCAACAAGTAGACTGGACAGAGCTGTGTGGTGAGATGTGCTCCCCTGGCTGGGAGGGCAGCTCCTGAGATTTGTCCCTGCACAATCCCACCCAGACAGTGAGGTCACAGCAGGGCTGTGAGGTCACAGAGCCCCGTGGTCCCACAGCACCACAATGACCAACCACTTGGTCCCTGACCACAACTGTGGCGGCGGCGGCGTTTGAACAAAAATTACTGGACAGAGATTGTAGAGCAGCGGTGTCAGGACAGGGGTGTCAGGACAGCGGCGGCAGCAGTAGCTGCCGGCCGGTGTGAGGGCGAGGGGCCATGGCCCTTGCTCTCCGCCTCTTCCTCCTCCTCCTCCTGGCAGTGGCCCTGCACGCCAGGGCTGCCCAGGCTGCTCCGGTGCCAGCGCGGGGAGCAGGTCAGCCGGCGGCCTGGGGCACCTTTCCCGGCCAGCGGGCTCTTCTCCCCGGGAAGTGTCGGGGATGGTTTTCCCCTCTGCAGCTCTGGCCATGTCCATTGACATCTGGCCCCCACGGGGCTCCCCAAACTCCTTGCAGTGCCACAGTTCTCTGAGGCAGGAGGGGATCCCAGCATGCCATGGAAATGATTCCCATCTCTGTTTGCTTCTAGATGAGGGTGCTGGGAATTCTTTTTCAGCAGCTTGGCTAAAAGGTGGCTTGGACTCCTTGGGGTCTCCCGCAGGTAATTCTCAATGTGTGCTCAAAGAATAATCATTGACAACATGGCAAGAGCCAGATGACAGAAGCTTCTTTGGCTGTTGGGTTACAGGAGTGTCCGCAGGGAGGACTTTTCCAGCTTCTGGGCTGGTTCCTCCACACAAAGCTGGCTCACATCGTAGGGGTAAGAAGTCTGTCCCTGCTGAACTCACAGGCTGAGCTCTGGTTTTCTCAAATCTATTCATGTCAAATGGAACTACTTCCCATTCAGGTCCTCCAAGAGGCAGAAACCGATCTCCAGGAGACAAACCATCCCCGGAGGCACTGGAACTTCTGGACCAAATGCTGAATGAACTGGAGAGACGGAGAGGTGGGTCTGTTTCCTCATCCTGAGCCGTGAGACCCATCAGCCGGGGGCTTTAGATCCACGTGTGGACAGGCAGTGGCTGCACAACAGGAAGGGATCCATCGCAGCCACGCTGCTGCTTTCATGTCCCCAAGGTCCCTCCTGCTGCAGCTGCTCCCAGAGCTGGCCCTGAGTCTCGAGAGGCCCAAGGCACCAGAGCAGCCCAGAGCGGGATCCCTCCCGCGAGCCGAGGGCCGGAGCGCTCCCTGGCTCCCACCCTGGGCAGGGGCTCACGTGTCTCCTGAGAGGGCCTGACTTCGTCCTCTTGGGCTGTGGGAGCTGTCCTGGGGCAGGGAGGGATGGGGCTGGCACTGCCTGCTGCAGTCTTCCCCAGGGCTTTAGCCAGGGTTTCCTGAGTGCAGGAGACACCCCCGAGGGGCCCTTGGCTGCTCCAGCCGCTCCCCCAGGGATGTTGCACAGGGCCTGGAACGAGTGTGCAGAGCGGCCAGGAGCCAGCCCAGAGCTGCCCAGGCCCCTCTGCAGCTCTGGCCATGTCCATTGACATCTGGCCCCCACGGGGCTCCCCGAGCCCCTGCAGTGCCACAGTTCTCTGAGGCAGGAGGGGATCCCAGCATGCCATGGAAACAGTTCCCATCTCTGTTTGCTTCTAGATGAGGGTGCTGGGAATGCTTCTCCAGCAGCTTGGGTGGAAGATACTTTGGGTCCCTTGGGGTCTCCTGCAGGTAATTCTCAATGTGTGCTCAAAGAATAATAATTGACAACATGGCAAGAGCCAGGTGACAGAATCTTCTCTGACTGTTGAGTTACAGGGGTGTCTGCAGGGAGGACTTTTCCAGCTCCTGGGCTGGTTGCTCCACGGTGGTCCAGCTCACATCACAGGGGTGAGTAAACTGTCCCTGCTGACCTCACAGGCTGAGCTCTTGATTTTCTCTAATCTGTTCATGTCAAATGGAACTCTTGCCATTCAGGTCCTCCAAGAGGCAGGAATCAACCTCCAGGAGAGAAACCATCTCAGAAGGCACAGGATCTTCTGGACCAAATGCTGAATGAACTGGAGAGACAGAGAGGTGGGTCTGTTTCCTCATCCTGAGCCGTGAGACCCATCAGCCGGGGGCTTTAGATCCACGTGTGGACAGGCAGTGGCTGCACAGCGGGAAGGGATCCATCGCAGCCTCGCTGCCCCGCTGCTGCTTTCCCGCCTTCAGGGGCTGTTTCCCCGCCTGGCCTGGCTGCAGCTTCTCCCCGGCCTCTGCAGGAAGGCCTTGAGCATCCCCTGACCCCGTGCCCCAAATGCACCACGGGCCCTGCAGACCAGGAGATCCCCTGCAATTGCCTGGTCTGCTCTCCCGGCAGCTGCGGTGTGGCGGCTGTTTGGAGGAGGGAGTGCCCTGACCCAGCCCCAAAAGCCTGGCTGTTTCCCTGGACCTTTCCCATGTCTTTTATAAGCATTGCCTCCTGAAGATGCCACCTCCCTGGCAGGGAACAGTTCCATCAAAGACAGTTAAACAGTTCCAATCAAAGACAATTCAGCAAGTGTCCTGAAACCTTCTTTGCCTATCAAAAAGATAATAAGAGGACTGAAAATGTGGACTAATTACCATGACAAGCGAGAAATAAATAACCAGTAGAAGATAGAATACTAATAATAGAAAGATTTATGCAATTTATAGCCTATGAACATTAATCTCTTTGTTTGCTAAAATCTATTAATAGTGAAATATTTCAAAAATGCCTGTGTGTTTTTGGGGGAGTGACCGCATGTGCATCCAGAACTGTAATGGAGTAATATCTGCTTTCTAATATTAAAGATATTGTTAGAGTCTTTGATTTATCCTGAGGTTTTTGGAAACAGCTGTGATGGCTGTCCTTTCTGGGGAAAAGGCAGATTGTGAGAACAAGACTCCATGTGTCTCCTGAGAGAGCCTGACTTGGGCTGTGAGAGCTGTCCTGGGGCAGTGAGGGATGGTTGTGGCACTGCTTGCAGCAGTTTGCCCCAGGCCTTTAGCCAGGGATTCCTGAGTGCAGGAGACACCCCCGAGGGGCCCTTGGCTGCTCCAGCCGCTCCCCCAGGGATGTTGCACAGGGCCTGGAACGAGTGTGCAGAGCGGCCAGGAGCCAGCCCAGAGCTGCCCAGGCCCCTCTGCAGCTCTGGCCATGTCCATTGACATCTGGCCCCCACGGGGCTCCCCGAGCCCCTGCAGTGCCACAGTTCTCTGAGGCAGGAGGGGATCCCAGCATGCCATGGAAACGGTTCCCATCTCTGTTTGCTTCTAGATGAGAACACTGGGAATGCTTCTCCAGCAGCTTGGATGGAAGATACTTTGGGTCCCTCGGGGTCTCCTGCAGGTAATTCTCAATGTGTGCTCAAAGAATAATAATTGACAACATGGCAAGAGCCAGGTGACAGAATCTTCTCTGGCTGTTGAGTTACAGGGGTGTCCGCAGGGAGGACTTTTCCAGGTCCTTTGCTTATTCCTCTGCACAAGCCCAGCTCACATGGCAGGGGTGAGTAGTCTGTCTCTGCTGACCTCACAGGCTGAGCTCTGGTTTTCTCTAATCCATTCATGTCAAATAGAACTACTTTCTATGAAGATCCTCCAAGACACAGGCATCAACCTCCATGAGACAAACTATCACAGAATGCATTGGATCTTCTGGACCAAGTGCTGAATGAACTGCAGGGAGGGCACAGTGGGTTTCTTTCCCTCAGCCTGAGCCGTGAGACCCATCAGCCGGGGGCTTTAGATCCACGTGTGGACAGGCAGTGGCTGCACAGCGGGAAGGGATCCATCGCAGCCTCGCTGCCCCGCTGCTGCTTTCCCGCCTTCAGGGGCTGTTTCCCCGCCTGGCCTGGCTGCAGCTTCTCCCCGGCCTCTGCAGGAAGGCCTTGAGAATCCCCTGACCCCGTGCCCCAAATGCACCATGGGCCCTGCAGACCAGGAGATCCCCTGCAATTGCCTGGTCTGCTCTCCCGGCAGCTGCGGTGTGGCGGCTGTTTGGAGGAGGGAGTGCCCTGACCCAATGGGAAAACATCATCCATTTTCATGAACCTTTTCCATGTCTGTTTTAAGTATTGCCTCCTGAAGATGCCACCTCCCTTATGTGGAATGGTTCCAACTGATCCAGTTGTCTCTCTTGCTTTCCCCAGAGATGGACCAAGGGGCTGTTCACAAGTTAATGTTCCCCGAAGGAAGCAGTGGCTCCGTGCCAGGCTCTGCTGAGGGCAGGGAGGCGATGCCAGGCTCGGGCACACAGGGTAATTGCTGAGGCGTGGTCAGCCGGTGTCGGCCATCGGGGTGGCTGTGTGGCAGCAGCTCTTCCCCCAGTGCCCACTTAGGCCCATCATGGCAAGAAGACCATAACAGAACAGATAAATTATCCTAAGCAGACACAGTGGAATTGGGTACTGAGCAGTCTTGCTGAGGGCCGTCAGTGAGGGGCATGGGAGTGTCAGGGCTGGCACTGCCTGCTGCAGGGATGGGTTGTGTGCGTGTCCCTCAAAGGAGCGACTGCTCAAGCAGCTCCGCTCCCCCCGGGCTCTCCTCCCGGCCTTCTGGGTTTGCTTTGGTGGGACAGCCTGTCCCCAGGGCCTGGAGCCTCCAGGCACCCGCACTGAGGGAAACAGAGGATGTCCTGGCTGTGTCCAATGCGCTGTCGGCTTAGCAGGGGTGCCCAGGACGGGCTAATGCTCCAAATTGCTCCCACAGATGCAGCTGGTGCCACAACACATGCTCCCAAGATCCAGGAGAGCACTGGGAGAGATTTCTGTCGAGGAACACACTGTCTGAGTGTGATAATGGCAAGCATGTTGGGTGGGCAGCTTGCCATCATGTCATGCTGCGCTGGAATCTGGTACTGGCGGGTGAGAAAACGGTGAGTTGTTTGTTGATCTCCCCCTCAAACAGCTTCTTTTGAAGGCAGCTCCTAGCCATGGACCATTCCCAGCCTGGCTGCTGTGGAGCGGCCAGTTAGTCCTTGGCCAAAGAACTCTGCTGAGGCTTCTGCTGCTGTCCAGTGCTGTCCTGGCCTCTCAGCTGCTGGGCCCCTCCTGGGGAGCCCGCTGGGACTGGAGCCAGTGCTGGCTCCAAGTGAGCCTGCCTGGCCAAGAGCAGCCCCAGCAGGACGGGCAGAGGCAAAGCAAGGTGGGGAGGAGAAGGAGCGGGGACGAGATTGCCCTTGGAAGGCAGACGTGCCCTGGCGCCCGCTCCTGCCCAGGGACCCTGCCCAGAGCCATCCCCCTGCTCGCTGGGGCCTTGAGGGGCAGGTGTCCACCGGGGCCAAGGTGTGCCAGCAGCTCCCCCGTGGTGCTGAGCCTTGCCAGCTCTGGGCCCTGCTGGGCAGCAGAGTCCCTGTGTGCCCCCTGCAGCTGGGCCTCAGCCACCTCCTCTCTCCACAGGCACATCCTTAAAGAAAAGCTGAAAGCTGGTGGCTGGTCCCAAGATGTCTACAGCCGGAAAAGCTGGAGCAGCAGCTCTGAGTCTGACCAGCTTTTAATGGCACATCCACCCCTGAGCAGTTTTGAGCCCGCAGGCTAAGTCCTCCATCCATGGCCGATGGTTCAACACCAGGGAAATGAGTTGGAACTGCTCAACAGAACTCCAAGTGAGAGCTTCCAGGGTCAACTCTTCTGTACAAATAAAAAGGGACAGAGCTGGCACACCAGTGTTTGTGTGGTACCATGAGCCCTGGCTGAGCTCCAGCCCGGGCGCAGCCGTGGATGCCCACGGTGTGGGCAGGCAGGAGCCAGGCTGGGGCTGGGGGAGCCTGTGGTGAGGGACCTTGGGCTGAGGGCACATTTATTGCAGTGGGACCATCTGGGCCTGGGCCTCTCAAATAGGATGCCCAGGAAAAGAGGGAAGCCATCAAGAGCATTTTCAGGGCCACAGCCTGACAAACAATATCTGGAGGCAAAGCAGAAGTCCTTGCTAATTAACAGGCACTTGATGGGGCCTAACTGATGGGTAATCACCAATCCTGGGTGCTGAGTCCCCCGTTCAATGCTTTGACTGCCTAGGGAGTAACTCAGCTGTGATCACCCACTGCTTGAATGGAGCATTGAGAGGGCAGCCAGGGTAACACCCTGGGATCTGACAAATTTGCAGAACACATTTGCCAGGGTTTTCAGTAGTGGCTTCCCTTGGAAAAATAAGGAATGGGACTGGACTGTGCTCCATACAGAAGCCCTTCATGGAAGGATTCATTGCAGAACAGCTCTAGAGAGCACCAACAATCCAGGGGCAACCACACACTCAACCTCCCAGGTCAAAACACTCGGTGTTGCTGGGCTGGGGGTCCCCATATGGCAGGAGGGAATTTGGAGTCCCCCATAAGGTGGGACTGGTGTCCCTCAGGAGGCACCCAGGGATATTTTGGGCTGTCTTCTATGGTGTGCAGGGGGCTGAGGTTCCCCCATAAGACTTGCAGGGAGCTGAGGACTGGGATGAGGAACATGGGGGGGGCATTGGATTTTCCTCTAAAGGGGGCAGGGTGTTTGGAATCCTTCATAAGCCATGTAGGGGGCTGTCACTCCCCGTGAGGTTCTCAGGGGTTCTGGGGCCTCTTTTGTGGTGTGCAGGTGCTTAGGGAGCACCGTAACGTTTGCAGAGGGCTGAGCCTGGGGCCGAGTAGGGCCCTTCCTGGGACAGTCTGGCCGGGCCAGGGACCCGCGGGGCGAAGGGGCCACAGGGCAGCCTGACGAGCTGGGGAGGCACAACAAGGGGCCTCCTCGCTGACCTGAAGCCGAACAAACACCTACAGCCCCGGCGCTTCGCCAGGGCACAGGAGGCACTGCGGGGGGACAGCTGAGCCCGTGGCTTCTCACCCCAGCGGGAGCCTGGCACTGTGAGTTCCGAGGCCACGCCTTAGACGGCAGTGACCATGGCCCACAAGCTGGGAAGGTCTTGAGGGGCAGAGACTTTCAACGCTTCTCCCCGGGAAGAGTGGCTGATCCTGGGGTTTGTTTCATCTTTTCCCCTCAAAACCAATATCTTGACAGGGAGTAACACACCTTAGCTCCACCCTCCCGTGGCCTGTGATGTGCAGGGCTGGTTGTGCAGGCATTTTACAGAAACTGCCCTCAGTTTATTCACCTGCAGAGCCAATGTCATAACCTACCAAAAAGGGGCTTCTTATTCACTGTTGTCATAGCTGAGATACTCGGACAGATGGTACAATTCCAAGTACTTGGATCCAAAGCTGTCTCGAGTCAGCAAAGGATAAAGTGACAGTGGACACTGCTCAGTTCTTAGGGCAGAGGGAGTGGGAACAGAAAGTGCTCTCACAAATAAAGAGTTCCATGTTCACTGCTGGTGTTTAATACATCCCTTTGCCTGCAGTAGAGCTTGTTATCTCTTTCCAAGGATGGATTTCTCCGTTCCAGTCACTGGAAGCCCATGGCTGCCGGAATGCAAATGCTGTTGCCAGCGCCAAGGGAACTGGGAGCCTCAGTTGCAATAGAGGGACACCCAGCCTTTTTCCTTTAATGTCGTGGCAGTCCAGTCTGCAATGGATGAATTCCTTGCTGCTGTTGGCTAACCCTTGTGCTGGTACCAAGGTGCCATCCCTTGGATGGAGCAGGCAGGGAGGGATCCCAGGCCCACGGTGCTGGCGTTGCTGCAGCTGCCCTGATTGCCTGCCTTGGGTTATTTTTATGAATTACGGCATCAAGTCCTTCCCTGTTTCAAGATGGGCCACCCCCCAGCCCTGAGTGCACAGCACACACTCGGTGTCGGCGTGGCGGGGGAAGAGCTGGCAGGTGCTGCCGGCAAGAGCGGGAATCACCGACAGGAGGTGAATGTTGGAGCTGGCATTGAGATTGCAGTAGAGCCATGGAACGTCTCACTTGTGCAATGTCATACAAATCAGTTCTCAGGCCAACAAGTAGACTGGACAGAGCTGTGTGGCGGGATGTGCTCCCCTGGCTGGGAGGGCAGCTCCTGAGATCCATCCCCACACAATCCCTGTAAAGTAACATACATGCAGGTATCCCCCAAAAATGCCAAGGCAGTGGAAAGAATTCAAGAAGGTTCATTTTGAAGACAAGAACATTCAAAAGCATACAAAGGAAATTCTGCACCAGCTACAAGATCACTGGGCCTGAGAAAGTCACTGATCTCTTCCAGGCTTCTCTATTATCGCTGCCCCCCCGGCTCTCTCTGGCCCTGTAGCGTGTCTGTAAGCGTTCCCTCTGTGCTCCCGTTCCAGACAGAGAGGCTGAGGACTTGTCTGGTAATGGGGGGAGGGAGAAAGCAGCCAAACTGCCTTTGAGAAAGGTGTTCCTTTTTAGCAGCCAAGTGTGAGAAGGGCCTGAAGAATGTTCAGATGATCTTGTGTTGTTTTATCTAAGCCATGATTTACTGCCTAGGGAGAGCTGAACTGTCCGGTTTGCGATTCACCATGCGGGGATGTGAAGAGGGGTAACTTGAAACTCCAGGGTCTGTGTGTGTGGTGTGTGTTATGTGCATGATGGGCCAACCTGAGAGAGTGATGGATGTGTGACTTGCAGCTGTGTTCTGTCTTAATTTGCTTAACCACTCCCAGCTGAGAGTGAATGAGATAAAAACCCTAGATCATGGGCAATAAAGCAATTTCTGTCCATTAAATCAGGAGTCCCTAATTCATTCTGTCATATTCCTTTAACGCAGAAAAGCCTCCCTAAGGACCTAACTGTCTCCTCATAACAAAATCTTCTGCAAGCCTTTTCTATCCTCACAATCCCACCCAGACAGTGAGGTCACAGCAGGACTGTGAGGTCACAGAGCCCTGTGGTCCCACAGCACCACAAGGACCGACCACTCAGTCCCTGACTGCAACTGTTGCAGCAGCAGCGGCGGCGGCGGCAGTGTCAGATTTGGTGGCGTTTGGACAGTGATTACTGGACAGTGATTACTGGACAGTGATTTCTGGACAGAGATTGTAGAGCAGCGGTGTCAGGACAGGGGTGTCAGGACAGGGGTGTCAGGACAGCGGCGGCAGCAGTAGCTGCCGGCCGGTGTGAGGGCGAGGGGCCATGGCCCTTGCTCTCCGCCTCTTCCTCCTCCTCCTCCTGGCAGTGGCCCTGCACGCCAGGGCTGCCCAGGCTGCTCCGGTGCCAGCGCGGGGAGCAGGTCAGCCGGCGGCCTGGGGCACCTTTCCCGGCCAGCGGGCTCTTCTCCCCAGGAAGTGTCTGGGATGGTTTTCCCCAGGGCTTTAGCCAGGGTTTCCTGGGTGCGGAGAGAGCCCCGAGGGGCCCTTGGCTGCTCCAGCCGCTCCCCCAGGGATGTTGCACAGGGCCTGGAACGAGTGTGCAGAGCGGCCAGGAGCCAGCCCAGAGCTGCCCAGGCCCCTCTGCAGCTCTGGCCATGTCCATTGACATCTGGCCCCCACGGGGCTCCCCGAGCCCCTGCAGTGCCACAGTTCTCTGAGGCAGGAGGGGATCCCAGCATGCCATGGAAACGGTTCCCTTCTCTGTTTCTAGATGAGAACACTGGGAATGCTTCCCCATTAGACTGGCTGCGTAAAGTTTTGCAGCCCTTGCAGCCTCCTGCAGGTAAGTTTTCAATGACTCCTCAAAGAAAAATATTTGACAACATGGCAAGAGCCAGATGACAGAAGCTTCTCTGGCTGTTGAGTTACAGGGGTGTCTGCAGGGAGGACTTTTCTAGCTCCTTTTCTGGTTCCTCGGCCCAAACTCCTCTCACATGGCAGGGGTGAGTAGTCTGTCCCTGCTGACCTCACAGGCTGAGCTCTGGTTTTCTCTAATCCGTTCATGTCAAATGGAACTGCTTGCCATTCAGGTCCTCCAAGAGGCAAGAGCCAACCTCCAGGAGAGAAAAAGACTCGTGAGTCAAATGAAGTTCTGAAAGAAATTATGAAGGAACTTCAGAATGGGCGAGGTGGATCTGTTTCCTCACCTGAAGCCCAGTGTGGACAGGCAGTGGCTGCACAGCGGGAAGGGATCCATCGCAGCCTCGCTGCCCCGCTGCTGCTTTTCCGCCTTCAGGGGCTGTTTCCCCACCTGGCCTGGCTGCAGCTTCTCCCCAGCCTCTGCAGGAAGGCCTTGAGCATCCCCTGACCCTGTGCCCCAAGTGCACCACGGGCCTTGCAAAGCAGGAGATCCCTTGTATCGTGAAGATGCCACCTCCTTAACGGAGAATGGTCCCATCTGATCCAGGTGTCCCTCTTGCTTTCCCCAGAGATGGACCAAGGGGCTGTTCACAAGTTAATGTTCCCTGAAGGAAGCAGTGGCTCCGTGCCAGGCTCTGCTGAGGGCAGGGAGGCGATGCCAGGCTCGGGCACACAGGGTAATTGCTGAGGCGTGGTCAGCCGGTGTCGGCCATCGGGGTGGCTGTGTGGCAGCAGCTCTTCCCCCAGTGCCCGCTCGGGCCCGTCACGGCAGCAGCCAAAGCTGAAAGCACGACAGGTTGGAGGCATCTGGAGCATGTTCTGCAGCACCTGGGAAACGGGACTCTGGCCCCAAGGTCCCTCCCGCTGCAGCTGCTCCCAGAGCTGGCCCTGAGTCTCGAGAGGCCCAAGGCACCAGAGCAGCCCAGAGCACGATCCCTCCCGCGAGCCGAGGGCCGGAGCGCTCCCTGGCTCCCACCCTGGGCAGGGGCTCACGTGTCTCCTGAGAGGGCCTGACTCCGTCCTCTTGGGCTGTGGGAGCTGTCCCGGGGCAGGGAGGGATGGGGCTGGCACTGCCTGCTGCAGTCTTCCCCAGGGCTTTAGCCAGGGTTTCCTGAGTGCAGGAGACACCCCTGAGGGGCCCTTGGCTGCTCCAGCCGCTCCCCCAGGGATGTTGCACAGGGCCTGGAACGAGTGTGCAGAGCGGCCAGGAGCCAGCCCAGAGCTGCCCAGGCCCCTCTGCAGCTCTGGCCATGTCCATTGACATCTGGCCCCCACGGGGCTCCCCGAGCCCCTGCAGTGCCACAGTTCTCTGAGGCAGGAGGGGATCCCAGCATGCCATGGAAACGGTTCCCTTCTCTGTTTCTAGATGAGAACACTGGGAATGCTTCCCCATTAGACTGGCTGCATAAAGTTTTGCAGCCCTTGCAGCCTCCTGCAGGTAAGTTTTCAATGACTCCTCAAAGAAAAATATTTGACAACATGGCAAGAGCCAGATGACAGAAGCTTCTCTGGCTGTTGAGTTACAGGGGTGTCTGCAGGGAGGACTTTTCCAGCTCCTCTTCTGGTTCCTCGGCCCAAACTCCTCTCACATGGCAGAGGTGAGTAGTCTGTCCCTGCTGACCTCACAGGCTGAGCTCTGGTTTTCTCTAATCTGTTCATGTCAAATGGAACTGCTTGCCATTCAGGTCCTCCAAGAGGCAAGAGCCAACCTCCAGGAGAGAAAAAGACTCGTGAGTCAAATGAAGTTCTGAAAGAAATTATGAAGGAACTTCAGAAAGGGCGAGGTGGATCTGTTTCCTCAGCCTGAGCCCAGTGTGGACAGGCAGTGGCTGCACAGCGGGAAGGGATCCATCGCAGCCTCGCTGCCCCGCTGCTGCTTTCCCGCCTTCAGGGGCTGTTTCCCCACCTGGCCTGGCTGCAGCTTCTCCCCGGCCTCTGCAGGAAGGCCTTGAGCATCCCCTGACCCTGTGCCCCAAATGCACCACGGGCCTTGCAAAGCAGGAGATCCCTTGTATCGTGAAGATGCCACCTCCTTAATGGAGAATGGTCCCATCTGATCCAGGTGTCTCTCTTGCTTTCCCCAGAGATGGACCAAGGGGCTGTTCACAAGTTAATGTTCCCCGAAGGAAGCAGTGGCTCCGTGCCAGGCTCTGCTGAGGGCAGGGAGGCGATGCCAGGCACGGGCACACGGGGTAATTGCTGAGGCGTGGTCAGCCGGTGTCGGCCATCGGGGTGGCTGTGTGGCAGCAGCTCTTCCCCAGTGCGCGCTCGGGCCCATCACGGCAGCAGCCAAAGCTGAAAGCACGACAGGTTGGAGGCATCTGGAGCATGTTCTGCAGCACCTGGGAAACGGGACTCTGGCCCCAAGGTCCCTCCTGCTGCAGCTGCTCCCAGAGCTGGCCCTGAGTCTCGAGAGGCCCAAGGCACCAGAGCAGCCCAGAGCACGATCCCTCTCGCGAGCCGAGGGCCGGAGCGCTCCCTGGCTCCCACCCTGGGCAGGGGCTCACGTGTCTCCTGAGAGGGCCTGACTTCGTCCTCTTGGGCTGTGGGAGCTGTCCCGGGGCAGGGAGGGATGGGGCTGGCACTGCCTGCTGCAGTCTTCCCCAGGGCTTTAGCCAGGGTTTCCTGAGTGCAGGAGACACCCCCGAGGGGCCCTTGGCTGCTCCAGGCGCTGCACAGGGCCTGGAACGAGTGTGCAGAGCAGCCAGGAGCCAGCCCAGAGCTGCCCAGGCCCCTCTGCAGCTCTGGCCATGTCCATTGACATCTGGCCCCCATGGGGCTCCCCGAGCCCCTGCAGTGCCACAGTTCTCTGAGGCAGGAGGGGATCCCAGCATGCCATGGAAACGGTTCCCATCTGTGTTTGCTTCTAGCTGAGAACACTGGGAATGCTTCTCCATTGGATTGGCTGCGTAAAGTTTTGGGGCCCTTGCAGCCTCCTGCAAGTAAGTTCTCAATGTCCCCTCAAAGAAAAATATTTGACAACGTGGCAAGAGCCAGATGACAGAAACTTCTTTGGCTGTTGAGTTACAGGGGTGTCTGCAGGGAGAACTTTTCCAGCTCCTCTTCTGGTTGCTTCGCCCAAACTCCTCTCACATGGCAGAGGTGAGTAGTCTGTCCCTGCTGACCTCACAGGCTGAGCTCTGGTTTTCTCTAATCTGTTCATGTCAAATGGAACTGCTTGCCATTCAGGTCCTCCAAGAGGCAAGAGCCAACCTCCAGGAGAGAAAAAGACACTTGAGTCAAATGAAGTTCTGAAAGAAATTATGAAGGAACTTCAGAAAGGGCGAGGTGGGTCTGTTTCCTCAGCCTGAGCCGTGAGACCCATCAGCCGGGGGCTTATGATCCATGTGTGGACAGGCAGTGGCTGCACAGCGGGAAGGGATCCATCGCAGCCTCGCTGCCCCGCTGCTGCTTTCCCGCCTTCAGGGGCTGTTTCCCCACCTGGCCTGGCTGCAGCTTCTCCCCGGCCTCTGCAGGAAGGCCTTGAGCATCCCCTGACCCCGTGCCCCAAATGCACCACGGGCCCTGCAGACCAGGAGATCCCCTGCAATTGCCTGGTCTGGTCTCCCGGCAGCTCCGGTGTGGCGGCTGTTTGGAGGAGGGAGTGCCCTGACCCAGCCCCAAAAGCCTGGCTGTTTCCCTGGACCCTTCCCATGTCTTTTATAAGCATTGCCTCCTGAAGATGCTACTTCCCTTATGGAGAACAGCTCCCTCTGATCCAGTTGTCCCTCTTGCTTTCCCCAGAGATGGACCAAGGGGCTCTGTGGCAGGCGGCGTTCCCCGAAGGAAGCAGTGGCTCCGTGCCAGGCTCTGCTGCGGGCAGGGAGGCGATGCCAGGCACGGGCACACGGGGTAATTGCTGAGGCGTGGTCAGCCGGTGTCGGCCATCGGGGTGGCTGTGTGGCAGCAGCTCTTCCCCCAGTGCCCGCTCGGGCCCGTCACGATGTGGGTTCAGTGAGGGTTTGCTCTGCACTCCTGAGAGAGCCCCGAGGGGCCCGTGGCTGCTCCAGCCGCTCCCCCAGGGATGTTGCACAGGGCCTGGAACGAGTGTGCAGAGCGGCCAGGAGCCAGCCCAGAGCTGCCCAGGCCCCTCTGCAGCTCTGGCCATGTCCATTGACATCTGGCCCCCACGGGGCTCCCCGAGCCCCTGCAGTGCCACAGTTCTCTGAGGCAGGAGGGGATCCCAGCATGCCATGGAAACGGTTCCCATCTCTGTTTGCTTCTAGATGGGGATCATGACTTGGATTATCTGGAAATCCTGCTGAATGATGCAGTGAATTTCCTGGGGCAACCTGGAGGCAAATTCTCAGTGTCCCTTTCCTGACAGAATAATTCTTTTCAATGTGGCAAGAGCTCATTCATGTGCCATTTTCCTTAAGACCCTCTCAAGGTTGCTGGATTGTGGCAATCTTGGCCAACTCCTTGCTCAGGCCCAAGAGGGATCCCACAGGATCCCTGTCAGGGGGAGCTTTTAATCTTCTTTCCCTGGAAGTGCCAGTTGCTCCCTCTGTGTCGACACGGAGAAAGGCAGAGAGGGAAGGGGCCGGGCCCAGGGCTGTGCCCGGGGGGCTGTGCCTGGCGCGGCTCCTTTGCCGGCCCCTCGGAGCCAGAGGTGCTCCCGCTGCGGCTGCCAAGCCATGGCCCTCGCTGGGGCTGAGTTTGGAGCTGGGGCAGCTCAGAGCCCAAAGCTGGGCCAGCCGGGCGCCTCTGCAGGGGCCAGGACAGAGAGCTGCCCGTGTGTGCCCTGTCCCTGCGGGATCCCCTCACCCCCCCTGTACCTCAGGGCTGCCCGTGAAGAGCCCCAGGGATGACACAAGTGTCTCTGCCTGTTGAGTTACAGGGGTGTCCGCAGGGAGGACTTTTCCAGCTCCTCTCCTGATTCCTCTGAGCAAGACCATCTCATATGGCATGAGTGAGTAGTCTGTCCCTGCTGACCTCACAGGCTGAGCTCTGGTTTTCTCTAATCCATTCATGTCAAATGGAACTGCTTGCCATTCAGGTCCTCCAAGAGGCAAGAGCACACGTCCAGGAGAGAAAAAGACCCTTGAGTCAAATGAAGTTCTGAAAGAAATTTTGAAGGAACTTCAGAATGGGAGCTCCCTGGCTCCCACCCTGGGCAGAGGCTCACGTGTCTCCTCTGAGGGCCTGACTCCGTCCCCTTGGGCTGTGGGAGCTGTCCCAGGGCAGGGAAGGATGAGGCTGGCACTGCCTGCTGCAGGGATGGGTTGTGTGCGTGTCCCTCAAAGGAGCGACTGCTCAAGCAGCTCCGCTCCCCCCGGGCTCTCCTCCCGGCCTTCTGGGTTTGCTTTGGTGGGACAGCCTGTCCCCAGGGCCTGGAGCCTCCAGGCACCCGCACTGAGGGAAACAGAGGATGTCCTGGCTGTGTCCAACGCGCTGTCGGCTTAGCAGGGGTGCCCAGGACGGGCTAACACTCCAAATTGCTCCCGCAGATGCAGCTGGTGCCACAACACGTGCTCCCAAGATCCAGGAGAGCACTGGAAGAGATTTCTGTCAGGGAACACACTGTTTGATTGTGATAATGGCAAGCATGTTGGGTGGGCTGCTTGCCATCATGTTGTGCTGCGCTGGAATCTGGTACTGGCGGGTGAGAAAACGGTGAGTTGTTTGTTGATCTCCCCCTCAAACAGCTTCTTTTGAAGGCAGCTCCTAGCCATGGACCATTCCCAGCCTGGCTGCTGTGGAGCGGCCAGTTAGTCCTTGGCCAAAGAACTCTGCTGAGGGTGCTGCTGCTGTCCAGTGCTGTCCTGACCTCTCAGCTGCTGGGCCCCTCCTGGGGAGCCCGCTGGGACTGGAGCCAGTGCTGGCTCCAAGTGAGCCTGCCTGGCCAAGAGCAGCCCCAGCAGGACGGGCAGAGGCAAAGCAAGGTGGGGAGGAGAAGGAGCGGGGACGAGATTGCCCTTGGAAGGCAGACGTGCCCTGGCGCCCGCTCCTGCCCAGGGACCCTGCCCAGAGCCATCCCCCTGCTCGCTGGGGCCTTGAGGGGCAGGTGTCCACCGGGGCCAAGGTGTGCCAGCAGCTCCCCCGTGGTGCTGAGCCTTGCCAGCTCTGGGCCCTGCTGGGCAGCAGAGTCCCTGTGTGCCCCCTGCAGCTGGGCCTCAGCCACCTCCTCTCTCCACAGGCTCCTCTCTGCTCCTGCTCCAGCCCAGCCAAACACCTCGGGCAGGAAGAGCTGGACCTCTCATCTCTGCTCTTCCTGCCCAAAGCTGGACGTGCTGACGCGGCTGAAGAACGGGCTTCTCACCCTCCTGGTCCAGCTGCCACAAAAAGGAGCCCCTCTGCCCCCGAGCCCTGCGGCCCCACCCTCCAGCCCAGTCTAAAGGTGGTCCTGCCCTGCCAGGGTAGGGATTTGGGCCACCTTAACGTGCAAATAAATAGAAATAATCCCCCCCTTGAGTGTCTGGGTGGTCCCACCAGCAAAGCCCCAAGGCCCCAGCCCTGGCTGAGCTCCAGCCCAGGTGCAGCCGTGGATGCCCACGGTGTGGGCAGGCAGGAGCCAGGCTGGGGCTGGGGGAGCCTGTGGTGGGGGACATTGGGCTGAGGGCACATTTATTGCAGTGGGACCATCTGGGCCTGGGCCTCTCAGATAGGATGCCCAGGAAAAGAGGGAAGCCATCAAGAGCATCTGTAGGGACATTGTAATGTCAGCAGGCAAAACAAGGGGTCTCCTTGTCACCTCTGGGTGCTGTGCTCCTGTCCAGATGCTCTCTGAGCGAGGGTTTGACTGCCTAGGGAGTAACTCAGCTGTGATCACCCACTGCTTGAATGGAGCATTGAGAGGGCAGCCAGGGTAACACCCTGGGATCTGACAAATTTGCAGAACACATTTGCCAGGGTTTTCAGTAATGGCTTCCCTTGGAAAAATAAGGAATGGGACTGGACTGTGCTCCATACAGAAGTCCTTCATGGAAGGATTTGCTGCAGAACAGCTCTAGAGAGCACCAACAATCCGGGGGCAACCACACACTCAACCTCCCAGGTCAAAACACTCGGTGTTGCTGGGCTGGGGGTCCCCATATGGCAGGAGGGAATTTGGAGTCCCCCATAAGGTGGGACTGGTGTCCCTCAGGAGGCACCCAGGGATATTTGGAGGTGTCTTCTATTGTGTGCAGGGGTGAGGGCCCCTGAAGAAGTGGGGGGGGCTGCAGTCCCTTGTGAGGCACCCAGGGATATTTTGGGGTCTCTCCTGAGGGCTGCAGGGGGCTGAGGTCCCCCATAAGACTTGCAGGGGGCTGAGGACTGTCATGAGGAACATGGGGGGGGTTGGATTTTCCTCTAAGGCAGGCAGGGGGTTTGGGGTCTTTCATAAGCCGTGCAGGGGGCTGTGGCCTCTCATGAGGTTCTCAGGGGGTCTGGGGCCTCTTCTGTGGTGTGCAGGTGCCTGGAGACCCTTTAAGGCGTGCAGGGGGCTGGGGTCCCTCGTGTGGCTCACAAGGATATTTTGGGGTCTCTCCTAAGGTGTGCAGGGGGCTGGGGTCCCTTGGCAGGCACGCAGCAGGGCTAAACTTTAGGGGGTTTCTTGCTGTTCTTCCCACGCCCGGCTCTGGGTCGAGGCCATGCCGAGCTGGGAGCAAATGTGCTGACCCTGCTCTGCCCGGGCTGCTGGAACAGCGGGCGGGCCCATCCCATCCCATCCCATCCCATCCCATCCCATCCCATCCCATCCCATCCCATCCCATCCCATCCCACCCCATCCCATCCCATCCCAGGGCCCTTCCCAGGGCAGTCTGGCCGGGCCAGGGACCCGCGGGGCGAAGGGGCCGCGGGGCAGCCTGACGAGCTGGGGGGAGGCACAACAAGGGGCCTCCTCGCTGAGCCCTTGGCTGGAGCTTCTCCGAAGCAGAATTCCGGTGTTAAGAGCCTCCAAAGCAGCCAAGAGCCAGAGGAGCTCACGGAAACGTTCATGCGAATCCAAGGCAGACCCCACTGCACACCCCATGCTGAGCTCTCTGCCCCTGACAGCGCTCGCAGCCTCTTTTCTCCCGTGCCCGAGCGCGGGTCCCTCCCCGTTCCCCCACTGGCCCAGGGACCGCGGGGTTACACCTTCCCCACACGCCCACAGCGCCCCCAGTCCACGGCCAGCAGGGGAAGGGTCCCTGGCCTTGCCCAAAGGGGGGTCCCGAGTCTTTGCTGCTGGTTGGTCCCCTTGTCTCGGGGCAAACTGCACCTCTCTGTGTCTGACAACTGCACCACCAGGCCCTTGGCACTGCACCGCCGACTTGGCAAGAACGCCTCTTCATCCCTAATAGAGCCCAACACACACCTACAGCCCCGGCGCTTGGCCAGGGCACAGGAGGCACTGCGGGGGGACAGCTGAGCCCGTGGCTTCTCACCCCAGCGGGAGCCTGGCACTGTGAGTTCCGAGGCCACGCCTTAGACGGCAGTGACCATGGCCCACAAGCTGGGAAGGTCTTGAGGGGCAGAGACTTTCAACGCTTCTCCCCGGGAAGAGTGGATGATCCTGGGGTTTGTTTCATCTTTTCCCCTCAAAACCAATATCTTGACAGGGAGTAACACACCTTAGCTCCACCCTCCCGTGCCCTGTGATGTGCAGGGCTGGTTGTGCAGGCATTTTACAGAAAGTGCCCTCAGTTTATTCACCTGCAGAGCCAATGTCATAACCTACCAAAAAGGGGCTTCTTATTCACTGTTGTCATAGCTGAGATACTCGGACAGATGGTACAATTCCAAGTACTTGGATCCAAAGCTGTCTCGAGTCAGCAAAGGATAAAGTGACAGTGGACACTGCTCAGTTCTTAGGGCAGAGGGAGTGGGAACAGAAAGTGCTCTCACAAATAAAGAGTTCCATGTTCACTGCTGGTGTTTAATACATCCCTTTGCCTGCAGTAGAGCTTGTTATCTCTTTCCAAGGATGGATTTCTCCGTTCCAGTCACTGGAAGCCCATGGCTGCCGGAATGCAAATGCTGTTGCCAGCGCCAAGGGAACTGGGAGCCTCAGTTGCAATAGAGGGACACCCAGCCTTTTTCCTTTAATGTCGTGGCAGTCCAGTCTGCAATGGATGAATTCCTTGCTGCTGTTGGCTAACCCTTGTGCTGGTACCAAGGTGCCATCCCTTGGATGGAGCAGGCAGGGAGGGATCCCAGGCCCACGGTGCTGGCGTTGCTGCAGCTGCCCTGATTGCCTGCCTTGGGTTATTTTTATGAATTACGGCATCAAGTCCTTCCCTGTTTCAAGATGGGCCACCCCCCAGCCCTGAGTGCACAGCACACACTCGGTGTCGGCGTGGCGGGGGAAGAGCTGGCAGGTGCTGCCGGCAAGAGCAGGAATCACCGACAGGAGGTGAATGTTGGAGCTGGCATTGAGATTGCAGTAGAGCCATGGAACGTCTCACTTGTGCAATGTCATACAAATCAGTTCTCAGGCCAACAAGTAGACTGGACAGAGCTGTGTGGCGGGATGTGCTCCCCTGGCTGGGAGGGCAGCTCCTGAGATTTGTCCCCTCACAATCCCACCCAGACAGTGAGGTCACAGCAGGGCTGTGAGGTCACAGAGCCCCATGGTCTCACAGTGCAACAATGACCAACCACTTGGTCCCTGACCACAACTGGGGCGGCGGCAGCGGCGGCGTTTGGATGAAGATTACTGGACGAAGATCACCAGATAGGGATTGTACAACAGGGGTGTCAGGACAGCGGCGGCAGCAGTAGCTGCCAGACGGTGTGAGGGCGAGGGGCCATGGCCCTTGCTCTCCGCCTCTTCCTCCTCCTCCTCCTGGCAGTGGCCCTGCACGCCAGGGCTGCCCAGGCTGCTCCGGTGCCAGCGCGGGGAGCAGGTCAGCCGGCGGCCTGGGGCACCTTTCCCGGCCAGCGGGCTCTTCTCCCCGGGAAGCGTCTGGGATGGTTTTCCCCAGGGCTTTAGCCAGGGTTTCCTGGGTGCGGAGAGAGCCCCGAGGGGCCCTTGGCTGCTCCAGCCGCTCCCCCAGGGATGTTGCACAGGGCCTGGAACAAGTGTGCAGAGCGGCCAGGAGCCAGCCCAGAGCTGCCCAGGCCCCTCTGCAGCTCTGGCCATGTCCATTGACATCTGGCCCCCACGGGGCTCCCCGAGCCCCTGCAGTGCCACAGTCCCAGCATGCCATGGAAACAGTTCCCATCTCTGTTGGCTTCTAGATGAGGATCATGACTTGGATAATGTGAAAGTTGGAAATGTGGATGATGATTTGAATTTCCTGGAGCAACCTGGAGGCAAGTTCTCAGTGTCCCTTTCCTGACAGAATAATCCCTGTCACTGTGGCAAGAGCTCATTCATGTGCCATTTTCCTGAAGACCCTCTCAAGGTTGCTGGATTGTGGCAATCATGGCCAACTCTTTGCTCAGGCTCAAGAGGGATCCCACAGGATCCCTGTCAGGGGGAGCTTTTAATCTTCTTTCCCTGGAAATGCCAGTTGCTCCCTCTGTGTGGACACGGAGAAAGGCAGAGAGGGAAGGGGCCGGGCCCAGGGCTGTGCCCGGGGGGCTGTGCCTGGCGCGGCTCCTTTGCCGGCCCCTCGGAGCCGGAGGTCCTCCCGCTGCGGCTGCCAAGCCATGGCCCTCGCTGGGGCTGAGTTTGGAGCTGGGGCAGCTCCAGGGAGTCCCTGGTGCCCTGACAGCTCTGCGTGGGGCTCCTTTGGTCCCAGTGAGGGGCCACTGCTGGCCTGTGGGAGCTCTGCCTCTGCTCCTGAGGGGAGGGCAGAGATGAGGGCCCTGCAGTGAAGTATGTCTGGCTGTTGAGTTACAGGGGTGTACACGGGGAGGACTTTTCCAGCTGCTGTGCTGGTTGTTCCATACAAGCTAAACTCACATCACAGGGGTGAGTAGTCTGTCCCTGCTGACCTCACAGGCTGAGCTCTGGTTTTCTCTAATCCATTCATGTCAAATGGAACTGCTTCTCATTCAGGTCCTCCAGGAGTCAAGAGCCAACCTCAAGTTGAAAAGAAATCCCAGGAGCCATCTGAAAGCATGAGGCAAATGCTGAAGGAAATGCTGCAAGGAGGGCCTGGTGGGTCTGTTTCCTCAGCCTGAGCCGTGAGACCCATCAGCCGGGGGCTTATGATCCATGTGTGGACAGGCAGTGGCTGCACAGCGGGAAGGGATCCATCGCAGCCTCGCTGCCCCGCTGCTGCTTTCCCGCCTTCAGGGGCTGTTTCCCCACCTGGCCTGGCTGCAGCTTCTCCCCGGCCTCTGCAGGAAGGCCTTGAGCATCCCCTGACCCCGTGCCCCAAATGCACCACGGGCCCTGCAGACCAGGAGATCCCCTGCAATTGCCTGGTCTGGTCTCCCGGCAGCTCCGGTGTGGCGGCTGTTTGGAGGAGGGAGTGCCCTGACCCAGCCCCAAAAGCCTGGCTGTTTCCCTGGACCTTTCCCATGTCTTTTATAAGCATTGCCTCCTGAAGATGCTACTTCCCTTATGGAGAACAGCTCCCTCTGATCCAGTTGTCCCTCTTGCTTTCCCCAGAGATGGACCAAGGGGCTCTGTGGCAGGCGGCGTTCCCCAAAGGAAGCAGTGGCTCCGTGCCAGGCTCTGCTGAGGGCAGGGAGGCGATGCCAGGCACGGGCACACGGGGTAATTGCTGAGGCGTGGTCAGCCGGTGTCGGCCATCGGGGTGGCTGTGTGGCAGCAGCTCTTCCCCCAGTGCCCGCTCGGGCCCGTCACGATGTGGGTTCAGTGAGGGTTTGCTCTGCACTCCTGAGAGAGCCCCGAGGGGCCCGTGGCTGCTCCAGCCGCTCCCCCAGGGATGTTGCACAGGGCCTGGAACGAGTGTGCAGAGCGGCCAGGAGCCAGCCCAGAGCTGCCCAGGCCCCTCTGCAGCTCTGGCCATGTCCATTGACATCTGGCCCCCACGGGGCTCCCCGAGCCCCTGCAGTGCCACAGTTCTCTGAGGCAGGAGGGGATCCCAGCATGCCATGGAAACGGTTCCCATCCCTGTTTGCTTCTAGACAGGAATCATGACTTGGATTACCTGCAAGTTCTTGTGGATGATGCTTTGAGTTTCCTGGAGCAACCTGGAGGCAAGTTCTCAGTGTCCCTTTCCTGACAGAATAATTCCTTTCAATGTGGCAAGAGCTCATTCATGTGCCATTTTCCTGAAGACCCTCTCAAGGTTGCTGGATTGTGGCAATCATGGCCGAATCTTTGCTCAGGCCCAAGAGGGATCCCACAGGATCCCTGTCAGGGGGAGCTTTTAATCTTCTTTCCCTGGAAATGCCAGTTGCTCCCTCTGTGTCGACACGGAGAAGGGCAGAGAGGGAAGGGGCCGGGCCCAGGGCTGTGCCCGGGGGGCTGTGCCTGGCGCGGCTCCTTTGCCGGCCCCTCGGAGCCGGAGGTCCTCCCGCTGCTGCTGCCAAGCCATGGCCCTCGCTGGGGCTGAGTTTGGAGCTGGGGCAGCTCCAGGGAGTCCCTGGTGCCCTGACAGCTCTGCGTGGGGCTCCTTTGGTCCCAACATGTAGATCAGCAGGTATGACAGAATCTTCTCTGGCTGTTGAGTTACAGGGGTGTCCGCGGGGAGGACTTTTGCAGCTCCTGAGCTGATTCCTTTGCACAATCGCAGTTCACATGGCAGGGGTGAGTAGTCTGTCCCTGCTGACCTCACAGGCTGAGTTCTGGTTTTCTCTAATCTGTTCGTATCAAATGGAACTACTTCCCATTCAGGTCCTCTGAAAGGCAAGAGTGAAGCTGAAGGAGACAAAGAATTTCTTGAATCAAATGAAATCCTGAGAGAAATTGTGAAGGAACTGATGAGAGGACGAGGTGGGTCTGTTTCTCTCAGCCTGAGCTGTGACACTCATCAGCCAGGGGCTTTAGATCAGTCTCATCTGATCCAGTTGTCCCTCTTGCTTTCCCCAGAGATGGACCAAGGGGCTCTGTGGCAGGCGGCGTTCCCCAAAGGAAGCAGTGGCTCCGTGCCAGGCTCTGCTGAGGGCAGGGAGGCGATGCCAGGCACGGGCACACGGGGTAATTGCTGAGGCGTGGTCAGCCGGTGTCGGCCATCGGGGTGGCTGTGTGGCAGCAGCTCTTCTCCCAGTGCCCGCTCGGGCCCGTCATGGCAAGAAGACCATAACAGAATAGATTAATCCCGAGCAGACTCAGGGAACTTGGGTACTGAGCAGTCCTGTTGAGAGACCTCAGTGAGGAGCATTGCCTGAAACATTGGAGCAGCTGCAAGGGGTGCCCCGACTGGGGAAAAAAGGCAGATGGGGAGAGCAAGGCTCCAGTACCTCCTCAGAGGGCCTGACTCAGTCCCTTTGGGCTGTGGGCAATGGTTGGGAGGCGGGAGGACTAGTTGTGGCACTGCCAGATGCAGGGCTTTAGTGCAGGGCTTTAGTGAGGGTTTGTGGCACAGAGCCTCGAGGGGCCCTTGGCTGCTCCAGCCGCTCCCCCAGGGATGTTGCACAGGGCCTGGAACGAGTGTGCAGAGCGGCCAGGAGCCAGCCCAGAGCTGCCCAGGCCCCTCTGCAGCTCTGGCCATGTCCATTGACATCTGGCCCCCACGGGGCTCCCCGAGCCCCTGCAGTGCCACAGTTCTCTGAGGCAGGAGGGGATCCCAGCATGCCATGGAAACGGTTCCCTTCTCTGTTTGCTTCTAGATGAGGGTGCTGGGAATGCGTCGCCATTAGATTGGCTGCATGAAGTTTTGGAGCCCTTGCAGCCTCCTGCAGGTAATTCCCCTCAAAGAATAATAATTCTATATTTTATAAACAATAAACGTGGAAAGATCCAGGTGACAGAAACTTCTCTGGCTGTTGAGTTACAGGTGTGTCTGCAGGGAGGACTTTTCCAGCTCCTCTACTGCTTGTTCCATACAAGCTAAACTCACATCACAGGGGTGAGTAGTCTGTCCCTGCTGACCTCACAGGCTGAGCTCTGGTTTTCTCTAATCCATTCATGTCAAATGGAACTGCTTCTCATTCAGGTCCTCCAGGAGGCAAGAGCCAACCTCCAGGTAAAAAGAAATCCCAGGAGCCATCTGAAGGCACGAGGCAAATGCTGAAGGAAGTGCTGCAGGCAGGGCCTGGTGGGTCTGTTTCCTCATCCTGAGCCGTGAGACCCATCAGCCGGGGGCTTTAGATCCACGTGTGGACAGGCAGTGGCTGCACAGCGGGAAGGGATCCATCGCAGCCTCGCTGCCCCGCTGCTGCTTTCCCGCCTTCAGAGGCTGTTTCCCCACCTGGCCTGGCTGCAGCTTCTCCCCAGCCTCTGCAGGAAGGCCTTGAGCATCCCCTGACCCCGTGCCCCAAATGCACCACGGGCCCTGCAGACCAGGAGATCCCCTGCAATTGCCTGGTCTGGTCTCCCAGCAGCTCCGGTGTGGCGGCTGTTTGGAGGAGGGAGTGCCCTGACCCAGCCCCAAAAGCCTGGCTGCTTCCCTGGACCTTTCCCATGTCTTTTATAAGCATTGCCTCCTGAAGATGCCACTTCCCTTATGGAGAACAGCTCCCTCTGATCCAGTTGTCCCTCTTGCTTTCCCCAGAGATGGACCAAGGGGCTCTGTGGCAGGCGGCGTTCCCCAAAGGAAGCAGTGGCTCCGTGCCAGGCTCTGCTGAGGGCAGGGAGGCGATGCCAGGCACGGGCACACGGGGTAATTGCTGAGGCGTGGTCAGCCGGTGTCGGCCATCGGGGTGGCTGTGTGGCAGCAGCTCTTCCCCCAGTGCCCGCTCGGGCCCGTCACGGCAGCAGCCAAAGCTGAAAGCACGACAGGTTGGAGGCATCTGGAGCATGTTCTGCAGCCCCTGGGAAACGGGACTCTGGCCCCAAGGTCCCTCCTGCTGCAGCTGCTCCCATTGTTGCAGAAAGCAAGGCTCCAGTGTCTCATAAGTGGGCCTGACTCTATCCACTGTGGAAACTTTCTCCCAGGGAAGGATGTTTTGTTGTGGCACTGCCTGCTGCAGTTTTTCCCCAGGGCTTTAGCCAGGGTTTCCTGAGTGCAGGAGACACCCCCGAGGGGCCCTTGGCTGCTCCAGCCGCTCCCCCAGGGATGTTGCACAGGGCCTGGAACGAGTGTGCAGAGCGGCCAGGAGCCAGCCCAGAGCTGCCCAGGCCCCTCTGCAGCTCTGGCCATGTCCATTGACATCTGGCCCCCACGGGGCTCCCCGAGCCCCTGCAGTGCCACAGTTCTCTGAGGCAGGAGGGGATCCCAGCATGCCATGGAAACGGTTCCCATCTCTGTTTGCTTCTAGATGAGGGTGCTGGGAATGATTCTCCATTGGATTGGCTGCATGAAGTTTTGGGGCCCTTGATGTCCCCTGCAGGTAAAGTGTCATTTTCCCTCAAAAATCAATTACTCAAAATTCTAAACCCAATAAATGTTGCAAGAGCCAGATGACAGAAGCTTCTCTGGTTGTTGAATTACAGGCGTATCTGCAGGGAAGACTTTTCCAGCTCCTCTGCTGGTTGGTCCACACAAGCCCAGCTCACATGGCAGGGGTGAGTAGTCTGTCCCTGCTGACCTCACAGGCTGAGCTCTGGTTTTCTCTGATCCGTTCATGTCAAATGAAACTAACTTTCCATTCAGGTCCTCCAAGAGGCAAGAACCAACCTCCAGGTGAAAAGAAATCCCAGGAGCCATCCGAAGGCATGAGAGAAATACTAAATGAACTGGGGAGAGGTCAGGGTGGGTCCCTTTCCCTCAGCCTGAGCTGTGAGGCTCATCAGCTGGGGGCTTTAGATCCACATGTGGCTGCACAGCTGGAAGGGATCCATCGTAGCCTCTCTGGACTGGGGCTCACATGTCTCCTGAGAGGGTCTGACCCTTTTGGCTGTGGGAGCTGTCCTGGAGCAGGGAGGATCAGTGCTGCCTCCAGCCACCCGCACTGAGGGAAACAGAGGATGTCCTGGCTGTGTCCAACGTGCTGTCGGCTTAGCAGGGGTGCCCAGGATGGGCTAACGCTCCAAATTGCTCCCACAGATGCAGCTGGTGCCACAACACGTGCTCCCAAGATCCAGGAGAGTGCTGGAAGAGATTTCTGTCGAGGAACACGCTGCTTAATTGTGATAATGGCAAGCATGTTGGGTGGGCTGCTTGTCATCATGTCATGCTGCGCTGGAATCTGGTACTGGCGGGTGAGAAAACGGTGAGTTGTTTGTTGATCTCCCCCTCAAACAGCTTCTTTTGAAGGCAGCTCCTAGCCATGGACCATTCCCAGCCTGGCTGCTGTGGAGCGGCCAGTTAGTCCTTGGCCAAAGAACTCTGCTGAGGGTGCTGCTGCTGTCCAGTGCTGTCCTGGCCTCTCAGCTGCTGGGCCCCTCCTGGGGAGCCCGCTGGGACTGGAGCCAGTGCTGGCTCCAAGTGAGCCTGCCTGGCCAAGAGCAGCCCCAGCAGGACGGGCAGAGGCAAAGCAAGGTGGGGAGGAGAAGGAGCGGGGACGAGATTGCCCTTGGAAGGCAGACGTGCCCTGGCGCCCGCTCCTGCCCAGGGACCCTGCCCAGAGCCATCCCCCTGCTCGCTGGGGCCTTGAGGGGCAGGTGTCCACCGGGGCCAAGGTGTGCCAGCAGCTCCCCCGTGGTGCTGAGCCTTGCCAGCTCTGGGCCCTGCTGGGCAGCAGAGTCCCTGTGTGCCCCCTGCAGCTGGGCCTCAGCCACCTCCTCTCTCCACAGGCAAGAGAGCAGCCTTGCTCCTGCTCCAGAGCAGCCAAACACCTCGGGCAGGAAGAGCAGGACCTCTCACCCTCACTCTTTGTACCCTTGTTCAGCTGCGTTGCCGCGGCTGCAGCACCTGCTTTTTGATGTCAAGGTCCAGCTGCCATCAAAACGTTCCTCTCTGCCTCTAAACCCACTGATCGCACCCTATGACGAGGACTGAAGTTGGTCCTTTCCTGCCCACCCCTTTTGTTCAAATAAAGATAGATTCAGCATCACTTGAGTGTTTGGGTGGTCCCACCAGCAAAGCCCCAAGGCCCCAGCCCTGGCTGAGCTCCAGCCCGGGCGCAGCCGTGGATGCCCACGGTGTGGGCAGGCAGGAGCCAGGCTGGGGCTCCTGTGACCAGCAGCAGGGCCCTGAGGGGCTGGGGCAGTCCGTGGTGAGGGTCCTTGGGCTGAGGGCACATCTATTGCAGCAGGACCATGTGGTCCTGGACCTCTTTGGTGGTTTAAATAACCCAGGGTTAAAAAAAAGGTTAACCCCACTGAGGATGTCCACCCCCTCCTCTTCCCCCTTCTGGCAGGGGGAGAGACACTAGGAGAGACAATGGGAAAATGAAATTGTGGGAATCCCAATTTTACACGCATTTACAGAATTTTTACAAGAAAAACTTGCAGTAAACAGAACAATACAAATGGATTGGTTTACCCACAAACAGGAGTATACACCACCGAACAAAAGAAACTGCTCCCTGAAGAGAGCATCCAGTGTAGTTTTCCTGCCTGGACCCCAGGATAAAAAAACAAGAGGGCTCCTTCCCGTTTTTCACCTCACATGGCTTGGGAGAAAAAAGAAATCAATGTGGCAAATGAGTTTCTGCAGTTTAACACCCTCCCCCAGCCAGACAAACAATGGGGAAGAGGGACAAAGCAAAGCTTGGAAAAGTCTTTTGTCTGAAAGGACTTATGCTGCAGAGACACTGGGTCCGATGGTGCCTGTGGCGGTGACGGTCCCTGCAGTAGTGGTGACGTTTGTTTTCGGATTTGGGGCGGCTCTGACCTGTGGCAGGGCTTGAGAAGCGGCCCCAACAGGTTCTGGGACTGACAGAGTGGCTCTGATGGCTCCTGGGACTGATGGAGCAGCTCTGATGGCTCCTGGGACTGATGGAGCAGCTCCGATGGCTCCTGGGACTCACAAAACAGGTCCAACAGCTCGTGCAACTCACAGAGTGGCTCCAACAGCTCCTGGGACTCACAGAGTGGCTCCAACAGCTCCTGGGACTCACGGAGCAGCTCCGATGGCTCTGGGGCAATTGCAGCAGTGGCAGGCAGCAGCTGCAGCCCTGGCCCTCCCTCTCCTGAGCAAGCCTGGCAAAAGAAAGGCCACCCTTCCACTTCTGCCCGCAGAGTTTAGAGGGACAGTCCACGCCTTCGGCGACCAAGGCAGGAATGAAAAAACGTTCCTCTTCTGGCGCCTTGGCATTCCCTGCTGGAATGACATCCTCCAATGATGATGTAGTTGGTGCAGAATATACAGTTTGGTCACACCCACGTAGTGCTAATGCCCACCTCCTATCTCTGTAACCACGACATAATCCACTCCTTGTTCTATACCATCGTCTTCATGCCAAAATTAATCCTTTTTTAACTGTGTATATATAGATAGATAGATAGATAGATACACATACACATAACTATTCAGAAGCACAGGTGTTATTTCACTAGTCACTGACCATCCCCCAAGATGTGTGTTGAGTTCATTTAGTCATGAGTGGTGTAACTGGAGCAGTCTGTCCTCATTGTCCATGGCAGTTATGGCACACAGTGGCAGTGTGATTCAGCAACCAGCATTATATATGCAATTCAACGTTACAGACAGTTCTCACCCAAAATCACATCCCCTTGAGGTTCACATGATGTTTGCCCATCCCTCTGCATTACCCACCAAGTGCACCCAGGTCCTTGAGCAAAAACACTCCCACGGAGGGGTTTGCCTTTGCTTGCGGCAGGAGTAATCCAAACTGTCCTCCCTAACACATTCCTCATATGCACCATGGGGACTTTATCTCCTTCTAAGGTATGTAAGGGCTCTGACTGGCAGGGCTCAATTGGTAGAGCCTCCAGTGTTAACTAACCAGGTGGCCTTCGCTAAATTCAGATCCTACTGAAGGTCCCACTGCCCATTGCCTTCAATGTGGTTTTTAACAGTCCATGGCAACATTCAACTTTCCCAGAGGCTGGTGCATGACAGGGAATATGATTCACCCATTCTATCCCCCACTCTCTGGCACAAGTGTCTATGAGGCTGTTTTTGAAATGAGTCCCACTGTCCGACTCAAGTCTTTCTGGGGTGCTGTGGCCAAGGACTTGTTTTTCCAGGCCCAGGATGGTGTTCCAGGCAGTGGTGTGAGGCACAGGGTGTGTCTCCAGCCATGCAGTGTCGTTTCCACCATTGTCAGCACATAGCACTTGCCTTGGCAGGTTTGGGGAGTGTGCTATGATTGATCTGCCCAGCCTCCCCATATTTATATTTTGACCATCATCCCCCATCCCACAGGGGCTTCACCCACTTGGCCCTGCTTGATCACAACACGTTTCACACTCCCATGGATAACCGGGGAGAGAGTGTCCATGGTTAAGTCCACCCATCTGGATGTTGTATCTCTTCCCTGATGACCTGAGGTGTCATAGGCCCACTGAGCCAGAAATAATTCACCCTTGTGTTGCCAGTCCAGATCTACCTGAGACACTTTTATCTTGGCAGCCCGATCCACCTGTCCCTTGTTATGATGCTCCTCATTAGCCCAGCTCTTGGGTACCTGTGCCTTTACATGACATACTTTTACAGCCAACTTCTCTGCCTGGGCAATAATTTCTTGCCACAATTCAGCAAGTTTCCCTCTGTGCTGCCAACTGGCCTTTTCCCATAGGTCCAACCACCCCTACGGAGCGTTTCCACCATCCACAAGTTCGTGGAGAGGTAGAGTGTTGACCATTTCTCTCATTCAGTGATATCTAAAGTCAGCTGGATGGCTTTCAGCTCTGCAGCCTGACTTGGTCAGCCTTGTCCCTGAATAGCCTGTGTGACCCACCAGGTAGGACTCCATGCAGCAGCTTTCCATTTTCGATGTGCCCCTGCAATAAGTGGGAACTGTCAGTGAAGAGAGCGTGTCACCCTTCATTTCCTGGTAGCTGATTGTACGGTGGGGCCTCCTCAGCACGTGGCACCTGCTCCTCTTCCTTCTCTGGTGATGGTCTGAAATTTTGGCCTTCAGGCCAGTTGGTGATGAATTCCGAGATCTCTGGGCATTGGGGTTTCCTATCCAAGCTCGCTGTGTGATCAGAGCCATCCACTTGCTCCACATGGCATCAGTGACATGATGTGTGGAAGGGGCTTTCTTTTGAACATCCAGCCCAGCACTGGCAGTTGGGGTGCCAGGAGGAGCCGTGTTTTGGTGCCAATCACTTAAGAAGTGGCTCAAACCCCTTCAAAAGCTGCCAGGATCTGTTTTTCAGTTGGGGTGTAACAGGCCTTGGAAACTTTGTATCCCCGACTGCAGAAGGGTTGTCCTCGAGTCTCCCCGGGTACTTTTTGCCAGAGATTCCAGGACGGACCATTGTCCCCAGCTGCAGTGTAGAGCACCTTTTACACATCCTATCCTGTCCTGACTGACCAAAGGGCTACTGCATGAGCAATCTCTTGTTTGATCTATTCAAAAGCTTGTTGCTGTTCAGGGCCCCACTTGAAATTGTTCTTCCATAGCACAAAGTAGAGTGGGCTCACAATCTGACTGTACTCTGGAATATGCATCCTCCAAAACCCTGCAGTGCTCAGGAAAGCCTGTGTTTCCTTCTTGCTGGTCAGTGGGGACAGAGCTTCTCTTTTGTTGACCATGTCCATTGGGGTCTGGCAACATCCAGGCTGTTGCCTTTTGCTCCTAGGAACTGAATTTTCTGGGTAGGTTCCTTGGCCTTACTTTGTTTTATGGCAAAACCAGCTTTCAGGAGGATCTGGATTAGCTTCTCCCCTTTCTCAAAAACTTCCTCTGCTGTGTTGCCCACACGATGATGTCACCCAAGTGCCCTGGAGCCTCATGCTTTTCCAGTGCTGTCTGGATCAGTCCAGGGCAAATGGTGGGGTTGTGTTTCCACACAGTCGGTTCCAGGTGTGCTGGATGCCCCTCCAGGTGAAAGCAAACTGTGGCCTGCACTCTGCTGCCAAAGGGATGGAGCAGAACTCATTAGCAGTGTCAGTGGTGGCTGCCTTGGACTCCAGCTCATACAGAAGTTCCAGCATGTCCAGCACAGCGGCATCAGTGGTGGGGTGATTTCATTCAGGCCACGATAGTCCACTGTCAGTCTCCACTCTCCACTGGACTTATGCACTGGCCATACAGGGCTATTAAAGGGGGAGTGAATCTTGCTGACCACTCCCTTGTCTCCAGTTCATGGATGGGGTTCACAGCGTCCCAGTTCATGCAGTGCTGCCGACATTGCACTCTTGTGGTAGCAATCGTTACCCTTTGTTCTTCAACCCTCAGCAGTCCCACAGCAGAGCAGTCCTCTCAGAGGCCAGGCAAGGTATTCAACTGTCTAATTTCCTCTGTCTCCACAGCAGCTGTCCCAAAAGCCCAGTGATGCCCTTTACAGTCCCTGAAATACCCTCTCCTGAGGTAATTCATGCCAAGGATAGACGGGGCATGTGAGCCTGTCACAACGGGGTGCTGCCACGATCCGAAATGGGGAAAGGATCACGTGACAGCACAAAGGGGTTCGAGCGAAGTAGAAGGCTGCTCTGGGCTATCGCACTTTATTCTTGTCAGGGACTCACTTATATAGGGTAGGATGGGGAAGGTTCCAGAACTGGGGGTGGAGACACACCCTATATGGAAAGGGTAAGAGGAGCTGAGGCCTTTTTAGGGTAAAGGGGAGGAGAAACACCCAAATAAGGGCATTTATGGGAGGAACAATGCCAAATAAGGGAAGGCTGCAATGCAGCAAATTCTAGCTAATCAGAAAAGAGGAATAAAACATGAGGGAATAAACATATTAGAATTCGATAAAACTGGAGTACAAAGCTTTTCAAACCATGCATTAACAATTCTATAATTGTCCTTTAGCAAAGTCAGTTTAGTTTGTCTGGAGTTACGAGGTTTTAAGGCATCAGCAAGTGTCCAAATGTTGCTGTCATCTTCCGTACACTTCTTGCCATCTTCGAAACGTCTCCCTTTCTTCTCTTGTGCCCACGGCAAACAACAGCCCTTATCCCCAGGAAAGAAAGCCTGGAACCTTTGGCTTTCTGGTGCAGTTGGTGGGCCAGCCTGGGCACTCCGTGGGCAGCAAGAGCACTCTGTCCTTGGATCTGAGCAGACCAGCTCAGCCCAGCTGCCCTGCAAGGCCTTATGAGGTGATCAGGGGTGGAGCCCTGCTTCTTTGTGGGAGATTTATACTGCATGGAGAAGCTCCTCCTCACTCAGCCCAGCTCAGCCCAACTGCCTTGCGAGGCCTAATCAGCTCACTGTTGGGTGGAGCTGAGGTTGATTGTGGGAGATTTAAACTGCAGAGAGAAACTGCTGCCAGCTGAGCCCAGCTGAGCCCAGCTGTCTTGCAAGACCTAATCAGCTGCTGGGGAATGGAGTCCAGGTCATTTCTGGGCGATATAAACTGATACAGGGAGTGCAAGTGACTGCAGGTGTGGTGAGCAGGGGCAGGCAAACAGGGGCGTGGTGCATCAGTGAGGGTGTGGCAGGGCAGTTGGGATGGCAGGTCGCCCAGGCAGGGCGAGCAGGAAGGGCACAGCCACCCTCCCAGCTCTCTGTGGTGGCCTGTGAGGTTGGTCTGTGGCTCTCTGTATCTTTGTGGAGTCGGACTGGCAGTTTAAGCGCAGGGCTCCAAAACCCGAATGAGGGCAGTTCCACGCTGGAAAGAAAGCCCTTACCCTACATCTCTCATGTGCAGTTGGTGGGCCACTCTTGGTAATCCGTGGGCAGCAAGAGCTTTCTGTGGTGGCACCTTTGGTCTGGGAGGAATCTTTGTCCATATTCAATTTTGGGAGTCGGACCAGCAGTTTTAGCACAGGGATGAAAAAAGCCAACAACAGCCCTTATCCCCAGGAAAGAAAGCCTGTAAGCTTTGGGTTTCAGGTGCAGTTGGTGGGCCAGCCTGGGCACTCCAGGGGCAGCAAGAGCTTTCTGGTGTGGCACCTTTTGTCTGGGAGGAATCTTTGTCCATATGGAATTTTGGGAGTCCAACAGCTAATTTCTGCGGAGTATGGCCAGGACAGTCCTGCCTCCCCCTGCCCCACCCCTGGGTTGCCACAGCTTTCTCCCCCACCCCTGGAACTGGGACTTTGTTTTGTTTCTTCTTAAAGTTTTTGATTGCACCATTCGTTGTTTATTCAGATTTTGTTAATAAAAAACTGGTTTTTCCCTTTTCCACACTTCCACCCGAAGTTTCTTAATTTCTAAGTTGTAATCTTGTTAAACTAAAACAGTGGGACTCCAAAACCCCACCTGCCTTATGGGGACCCGCAACCCATCTACACTGAGTGTTTTGACTTGGGAAATTAAGTGTGTAGTTGCCCCTGGATTGCTGGTGCTCTCTAGAGCTCTTCTGCATTAAATGCTTCCAGTGCTGCCATTCCAAGGGAACCATAGGTGTTGCATTCCACAGATCGTGTGATTCCAGGGGTGAAATGCGGGAAGGAGAAGTGGTCTGAGCCACTGATGGTTGTGGAGAGAATGGAACAATGCCACGGAAGTTCCCAAGATGGTTAAAGTGAACACGTGCACTGGTTTCCAGCACTGGGCTCAGCGTTGATACCTTAATCTCAGGGACCGTCTGAACAGAGGGCTCAGCACCCGCAGGTGACAAGGAGACCCCTTGCAGCACCCAGGATTGGTGATGGCCCATCAATTAGGTCCCATCAAGGGTGTCTTAATTGGTGAGGACCTTTGCTTTGCCTCCTGACACTGTCAGGCTGTGCCCCTGGAGATGCTCCTGATGGCTTCCCTCTTCTCCTGGGCATCCTATGTGAGAGGCCCAGGCCCAGATGGTCCCACTGCAATAAATGTGCCCTCAGCCCAAGGTCCCTCACCACAGGCTCCCCCAGCCCCAGCCTGGCTCCTGCCTGCCCACACCATGGGCATCCACGGCTGTGCCCGGGCTGGAGCTCAGCCAGGGCTGGGGCCTTGGGGCTTTGCTGGTGGGACCACCCAGACACTCGGTGAGGGCTCAAAATCTCTTTATTTGTACATAAGAGGTGGGCCAACCCCTACCCTGGTGGGGGGCCCACCTTCAGACCTGGTTGGAGTGCAGGGCCAGGGGGCTCAGTGGCAGAGGGGCTCGTTTGGGTGGCTCCTGGACGTGGAGGTTCTGCAGCTGCGGCAGCATAGCCGGGTATAGGCTGGGAGAGCTGAGATGAGAGATCTGCTTCCTCCTAACCGAGGTGTTTGGCTGGGCTGGAGCAGGAGCAAGGCTGCTCTCTTGCCTGTGGAGAGAGGAGGTGGCTGAGGCCCAGCTGCAGGGGGCACACAGGGACTCTGCTGCCCAGCAGGGCCCAGAGCTGGCAAGGCTCAGCACCACGGGGGAGCTGCTGGCACACCTTGGCCCCGGTGGACACCTGCCCCTCAAGGCCCCAGCGAGCAGGGGGATGGCTCTGGGCAGGGTCCCTGGGCAGGAGCGGGCGCCAGGGCACGTCTGCCTTCCAAGGGCAATCTCGTCCCCGCTCCTTCTCCTCCCCACCTTGCTTTGCCTCTGCCCGTCCTGCTGGGGCTGCTCTTGGCCAGGCAGGCTCACTTGGAGCCAGCACTGGCTCCAGTCCCAGCGGGCTCCCCAGGAGGGGCCCAGCAGCTGAGAGGCCAGCACAGCACTGGACAGCAGCAGCACCCTCAGCAGAGTTCTTTGGCCAAGGACTAACTGGCCGCTCCACAGCAGCCAGGCTGGGAATGTTCCATGGCTAGGAGCTGCCTTCAAAAGAAGCTGTTTGAGGGGGAGATCAACAAACAACTCACCGTTTTCTCACCCGCCAGTACCAGATTCCAGCGCAGCATGACATGATGACAAGCTGCCCACCAAACATGCTTGCCATTATCACAATCAAGCAGCGTGTTCCCCGACAGAAATCTCTTCCAGCACTCTCCTGGATCTTGGGAACATGTATTTTGGCACCAGCTGCATCTGCGGGAGCAATTTGGAGCGTTAGCCCGTCCTGGGCACCCCTGCTAAGCCGACAGCGCGTTGGACACAGCCAGGACATCCTCTGTTTCCCTCAGTGCGGGTGCCTGGAGGCTCCCAGCCCTGGGGACAGGCTGTCCCACCAAAGCAAACCCAGAAGGCCGGGAGGAGAGCCCGGGGGGAGCGGAGCTGCTTGAGCAGTCGCTCCTTTGAGGGACACGCACACAACCCATCCCTGCAGCAGGCAGTGCCAGCCTCATCCTTCCCTGCCCTGGGACAGCTCCCACAGCCCAAGGGGACGGAGTCAGGCCCTCAGAGGAGACACGTGAGTCCCTGCCTGCTGTGCAGCCACTGCCTGTCCACATGTGTGTCTAAAGCCCCCAGCTGATGAGTGTCATGGCTCAGGCTGGGGGAAAGAGACCTACTGTGCTCTCTCTGCAGTTCCTTCATGATTTCTTTCAGAACTTCGTCTGAATCAAGGGACTCTCCTGGATGTTGGTTCTTGCCTTTTGGAGGACCCAAATGGAAGGTGGTTCCATTTGAAATGAATGGATTAGAGAAAACCAGAGCTCAGCCTGTGAGGTCAGCAGGGACAGACTACTCACCTCTGCCATGTGAGCTGGGCTCCTGTGGAGGAACCAGCACAGGACCTGGAAAAGTCTTCCCTGTGGACACCCCTGTAACTCAACAGCCAGAGAAGATTCTGTCATCTGGCTCTTGCCATGTTGTCAATTATTATTCTTTAAGTGGATATTGAGGCTTACCTGCAGGAGGCCTAAATGGCTTCAAAACTTCACGTAGCCAATGTAAAGGAGAAACATTCCCAGTGTCCTCATCTAGAAGCAAACAGAGATGGGAACCGTTTCCATGGCATGCTGGGATCCCCTCCTGCTTCAGAGAACTGTGGCACTGCAGGGGCTCAGGGAGCCCCGTGGGGGCCAGATGTCAATGGACATGGCCAGAGCTGCAGAGGGGCCTGGGCAGCTCTGGGCTGGCTCCTGGCCGCTCTGCACACTCGTTCCAGGCCCTGTGCAACATCCCTGGGGGAGCGGCTGGAGCAGCCAAGGGCCCCTCGGGGCTCTCTCCGCACCCAGGAAACTCTGGCTAAAGCCCTGGGGAAAACCATCCCAGACACTTCCTGGGGAGAAGAGCCCGCTGGCCGGGAAAGGTGCCCCAGGCCGCCGGCTGACCTGCTCCCCGCACTGGCACCGGAGCAGCCTGGGCAGCCCTGGCGTGCAGGGCCACTGCCAGGAGGAGGAGGAGGAAGAGGCGGAGAGCAAGGGCCATGGCCCCTCGCCCTCACACCGGCCGGCAGCTACTGCTGCTGCCACTGTCCTGACACCTCTGTTGTACAATCTCTGTCCAGTAATCACTGTCCAAACGTCACCGACTGCTGCCACTGTCACAATAGTTGTGGTCAGGGACCAAGTGGTTGGTCATTGTGATGCTGTGGGACCACGGGGCTCTGTGACCTCACAGCCCTGCTGTGACCTCACTGTCTGGGTGGGATTGTGAGGGGACAAATCTCAGGAGCTGCCCTCCCAGCCAGGGGAGCACATCCCGCCACACAGCTCTGTCCAGTCTACTTGTTGGCCTGAGAACTGATTTGTATGACATTGCACAAGTGAGACGTTCCATGACTCTACTGCAATCTCAATGCCAGCTCCAACATTCACCTCCTGTCGGTGATTCCCGCTCTT